>NC_092809.1:128610413-129246663 GCF_040954645.1 Diabrotica undecimpunctata | reverse complement strand
GGCATTAGTTTATCTTTAATTAAAAAGGAATTGAACATGTATTATCCCAAAGTTTCCCCGTTTAGGATCTCTTGATCCTCTTCAGGATTTATAACCTTGTGGTTCTAGTGTGATGGCACATACTGGTGTTAAGGCAGTATTTTATAGATTATCATCATCATTCTGGCTTTACAACCCTGCGAGGGTCCTAGCCTCCTCAAGAATTTCTCTCCAGTTGTCCCTATCCATCGCCTTTCTCCGCCAAGCATGTATTCCCATATTTCTCATGTCTTCATCGATGTTATCAAGGAACCTTGTTCTGGGTCTTCCTCTTCTTCTCTGATCAATGGGTCTATCAAGGAGCGTTTTTCTAGCTGGGTCATTTTGTTCCATCCGCATTACATGTCCTATCCACCTCAAACGTCCTATCTTAATATGTTTTACGATATCAGGTTCCTGGTATATTCCTTTACAGATTGGAAAATTAAAATAACAAATTGATTAGATTTTTGTGGTATTTAGTTTTGAATAGTTTCAGCTATTTCCTCGGGAAAAATACAAGTATTGTTATGCAATGAGATTGCGAAAATAAAAGAATGGATGGGTCAAGAGAACATAGTTAGAGCAATAAAAGCACAAAGAATTAGACGGTATAGACACATAGTGAGAAGAGAGAAGAGCAATCCGGTAAGAGTTATAACGGAATGAATACCACTAGGTAAAACAACCAGAGGTACCTAAACTGAGATGGAGACAATAAGTGGAAGAAGAACTTAAGCAGTATGGAAATAAGAAATATAGAAAGGGCAATCAAAGAGAGAGAAGAATGGAGAAAAGTAGTTGAAACAGCGAAGTCATACCAGAAACTATAAAACCAAACTCAGAATGGGATGATCCCCCACACAAAAAGGATCTCCAAGTGAAAACAGCTTCAGCTTTTTCAGGAGCGTATAGCTTTTATATATGTATACCCCAGTGGAGTGAGCCCAAGGCGATTTGCACACTCGTACGGAAGTTCATAGATCTCGTTAAGGAAAAAGTTATTTTGCGGACACTTCATTGAATTTAATTTGACAGACTTCGCTCGTTTCTGACTGCTGAATCGACCCAGCAGACTTACGAGGGTGAATCAGCAAGGCCATCTCGTCAGATAATGTGTTTTGTCTTCACGAGCAAGAAAGAGTTCCCACTCTGAATTTTTAATTATTTTGCAGTTACTTCTGCAGTTCTTCGTTCATTCCCCTACTACTTACTGTTTACTGTAATAACTGATAAACTAAACCAGCTACCTCATACTCAAGCTTTCAAATCCTATACAGAATCAATATAGTTTCTCTTCTTCTTTTCGTGCATTACGTCTGTTGGCAAGTGGTGGGAGATAGTGCAAACTTGGTCCTAAGTAGGGATAAGAAGTAGCTATCCTCTTTATTTATATTCTAGGTATGTCTTCGCATTTTTACCGTTTCACTGTTTTTTTTTTGGAATAGAATTATAGTACAAGATCCCACTGCAGGATCACTACATTCATAACGTAGTTAATCAAAATCAAATTTTTACATATTTTTAAAATTAGGAGAATACGTTGATGATAGCCAGTCAAAAAGTGGCCGCAAATATTTTTAATTCAATTAATAGTAATTAATTTTTTAACAAAAATTTTATTTCGTTCATTTATTTTTTAAATAAAATACGTTGCTCATGACGTATATGCATGTTTTTTATATCAAATTAAAGCTAATTTTTTTCTTAATATGATGATAGGTATAAGGTTGCCTGAGAAAGAATGGTCGTAAATTAGAGTTGCGAGCTGTTAAAAACGCGAGGTATCTAAATAACATAAAATAGAGTTAGCGTGCAACGACACTGGTTTGACAAGTGATAATATGTATACAGAACACCCTTGATACTCCGACGTTTTGCAATCCGACACGCTCGGTAGTCCGACGCACCTCCCGTCAAGATTGCCGCCGTGTCTGCTTGTACTGAAACCTGTCGCGACAATGAATCTCATTCTTACCCGATGCTTCATTTCGTGTGTTTCATAGGGTGTTTAGATACAGTACTATGATATTGAAAGAGCTACAGTGTACGATATTATGAAAAATAAAGATAAAATCGAAAAATTTATGAAATCTGTAGAGAATGATTCTAAGGACAGAAAAGCCCTTAAAATGAGTGAATTTCATGATGTTGAAGAAGCTCTGCACATTTGGTTTAAGCAACAACGAAGTGGACAAGCTCCTATTTCAGGTAACATTTTAAAAAATAAAGACCAGTTTTTTTTATCAGGAATTAACAAAGAAAACGAAGTTTCGTGCTAGTCAAGGTTGGTTCGAAACCTTCAAAAAACGGTACGGAATACGATTTTTGCTGATGAGTGGAGAAAAGTTGAGTGCAGATGAGTCTGAGATATCTGAATTTATTCAGCGTTTGAGCAAAAAGATCAGAGAATTCGACCTAATTCGTGAACAACTTTATAACGCTGATGAAACCGGTCTAAACCGGCAACAACTTCCAATAAAGATATTTGTTCTTCTTCTTAAAGTGCCCTCTCCTCAATGGAGGTTGGCTACTATAATTTTAAACTCTTCTCTATCTTCAGCTGTTCTTATTAGCTGTTCAAAAT
Source organism: Diabrotica undecimpunctata (assembly GCF_040954645.1). Classification (NCBI taxonomy): domain Eukaryota; kingdom Metazoa; phylum Arthropoda; class Insecta; order Coleoptera; family Chrysomelidae; genus Diabrotica; species Diabrotica undecimpunctata. Next base: position 129,244,058 of record NC_092809.1, on the reverse strand, counting down.
TTAGCCCTGTCCATTGTCCAATGTTTCTGAGCCACGATAGTCTTTTCCTTCCTAGGCCTCTCTTTCCCTCGATTTTTCCTTTCACTATAAGTTGGGCATATTGGTACTTATTATTTCTCAATATGTGGCCTAGGTATGATGTTTTTCTAACTTGTGTGTCAAAGTGTGAGCACAGTATGTATTTACATACGTCCATAATTAATTACTTTAGTTGCGGCATTTAGTTATTAATACGTATAATGTTTATAAGTTATTATTTAAACACTGTATGTACAATAAATATATTAGCTTCCATATTTCTTTTAATAAACATGTTTTAGTTAGCCGAAATGGGCGTTTCATTTGCATATTAATCTGGGTAGCATTTTACTCATAAAATTTAAGAATATTGTAGGCTTCTTCTTCTTCTTTTGGCATCATAACCCTGGATGGGCCTGTCTGGCTATGTCCTTCCATTAAGATCTCTCTTGGGCCCTTCTCCTCCATTGTCTTATACTTATGGTTTTCAGGTCGTCTTCCACGTCATCCAACCATTTCGTCCTGGGCCTTCTTTTTTCCTCTTTCCTACCGGTTTCCACTGTAACATCTTCTTTCTCGTTTTCGTGTCTTCTTGTCACAAATCTTACAATGTCATACCCTTCATTCAGTTCATTAACCTCGTCGTTTCTCCTGATTCTCCATGTGCCGTCTTCCTCTTGCACCGGGCCATATACTTTTCTCAGTATCTTTCTTTCGAATGTCCTGAGTTGGGCTTTCCCTTTTTTTCTCCATTACCCAAGTTTGACAACCATAGGTTACTACGGGTCTAATCAAAGTTCTGTAGATAGTCATTTTGGTTCTTTTGTCTAATAATTTCGATGTCATCAATCTTTTATTAGCGTAGTATGTACGATTTCCAGTGGAAATACGTGCATTAATTCCGCTACTTACGGAATTCTTGGCATCCACACGTTCAATAGTATAGTTGTCTATTGCATTCATTCTCGGGTGTTCTTTTGATGGCCATGTACTTAGTTTTTGTTTCGTTTATTTTAAGCTCTCTTTTTTGTGCTTCAGGATCAATTTCCGTGAACGTTCCCATTAGTTGTGTCTTGCTTCTACTAATAATGGCGACATCGTCTGCATATGCAGTAATTTATACTGTTTTGCCCTCTGTCTCACCCACATGTTGATGTCAAACAGGGGAGACAGTTCTCCATCTACTCTAACTGCGGCTTTGAACTCTGGAACGTCATTTTTATGAGGCTGATATATTTTTTTGATATACCTAGATTTCGGAGGTCTTCCAGAATTTTGTCTCTTCACACTATCAAAAGCTTGTTTAAAGTCTATATACATATATAGTTCTAGGGGCTACTAATAGGAAAGCAGTGCCAAATACATAATCACTTTCGGTAATCCGGACACTTTTAGTAATCCGACACCCCTTTGGTCCCATACCTGTCGGATTATCAAGGGACAACTGTATTATTATTCTTTGTAATTCCTGAGTTTGTTTTAGAATAGACCGTCAAACCCAGAAATTAAAAAAGTTTCTACGTATATTATTAACTGACAAATATACTTCGGGAGAATATCGTATATTATTTAAAAAATAATTCAACGAAGTAAAATTTTTGTTTGGAAATTAATTACTAGTAATTAAATTAAAAATATTTGCAGTGGAATCTAGTACGCATTTTTGGAAATAATATGGATTTTTCAAACAATATTGAATGTCCGATATCTTGGCTGCGTTATGCAACTGTAAAATGGAAGAAAAGACCAGATTATACATCTTTGATGTTCTTATATTCGATTTTGACAGATCGTCTAGTTTCGACTATGTATACTTAGCTATAGGAACAGGCGCCTTGAGCATATGATATGTTGCTGATTATTTCTCTACCTATTATTACATCTTCCTGATCGCCTATCAAAATTTCTGGAATAGGTTTTGGTTTTCTTTACTACATATTATACTTTCTATATTAGAGAAGCCTCCTTTTATTCTACAGTATAATACCGAATGCATCAGTTCAGTTAAATTCCTAATAATCCGTATGACAATAAAACAATATCAAACCTTTATACGATATACATTTACAACTGATGTGACTGTAACATTCCACTTATTTGTAAATAGCGTGGTATATACTAGTTGAAGATACAACAAGAAACGTTGTATGTTATTTATAAACAGATAATAAACCACTTCAGAATAATTTCAGCCCTGAATGCCAAATGCAGCCAGCCCATTGAAGGTTACTGCATGAAAAGTGTCACAAGAACATCGATAATACGTTAAAATCATTGAAAGCGACAAAAAACATTTAGGAAGCATCATTTAGATGGCATGAAGTTGACGCTTCTGTGAAGCTTTTTGCGTTTTTTCGACTCTCTTGAATGAGACGGCTTGGTGTGTCATTTAAGGCTCGAAAGTGTCCTGAAGTAGCTGAAGATCTACTTTTTAGAAATCATTAAAAGGTTCTACGTTTTTAATTTAATAATACCAAACTAATAAAAACATATTACAACAAGAAACGTTGTATGTTATTTATAAACAGATAATAAACCACTTCAGAATAATTTCAGCCCTGAATGCCAAATGCAGCCAGCCCATTGAAGGTTACTGCGTGAAAAGTGTCACAAGAACATCGATAATACGTTAAAATCATTGAAAGCGACAAAAAACATTTAGGAAGCATCATTTAGATGGCATGAAGTTGACGCTTCTGTGAATCTTTTGGCGTTTTTTTCGACTCTCTTGAATGAGACGGCTTGGTGTGTCATTTAAGGCTCGAAAGTGTCCTGAAGTAGCTGACGATCTACTTTTTAGAAATCATTAAAAGGTTCTACGTTTTTAATTTAATAATACCAAACTAATAAAAACATATTAATTCTTAAAGTAGATACGAACTTCAAACAAAATCAAAACTGTTGGCAGTATATTATTAAGTACTTACAAAAATCCTGCCGAAGAGTCTTCCAGTTGTTTATATATTTTTTAAATATCTTATTGTATAAATAGTAATATAGTTATGTTTAAAGTGTTTGACTTTTTTTATACTATCTGACGTCACGTACATACAAAGCATAACGAATTTAGAAAATACCTGCTCTAAAATCTCTAAAAATTATCAATTTTTTTGACCCCCTCTCTTTGTCTCTTCCGCTGATCTTTAACCAGTGTCATCCATTTTATTTATTTTTCTTAACATTGCAAATTCTATCTTAATATGGTTCTGTGAATAGAATTCACTGCCACACTGTAAAACATTTTTAGTAAATCTGCCGATTTAAATATGGTAAGAAATTGTAACCCTCATTAAACGAGGTAAAAATAAGAAAACTGAAAATGTACTACTTAACTGTCAGATCGGGGTACTGTTAAGATCAGCAAATTTAACCTAATGAAATTGTATACATTTACTCATTGTTATTTTGCCGAAAGTCAGTAAATTTACCTAATGGCAACTGCAAAATAGCCTTTCTATTTTGTAGTTGCCATTTTTGCAGAGTTTATGGTGAAAGATTTCAGTAGATACAAAAATTGATGTTCCTCTGCTAGTACGTCGGTGAGAAGTTTTTATTTCTTATTTTATGGCTATATTCATTTTCTATTTCTTTTAATTTTTAGTAGCAAATTATTCAAACAATTCGTTTTGAATAGGCAAAAGAAATAAAATTAGACCTACAATCAATTTAATTTGACTACCAAAACGACCGGTTTCGCTTTCTACACTTTGCAAAGCATCTTCAGGTCAAACGGTACAAAATAAATTAACTAGTAACTTTTAGTAGTTGGTAACTTTAGTTACCAACTGGTTTCTGTTCAGAAAACAACCAATCAGTTGCTTATTAGTTACTGTCCATGTATTTTAATGAGTATCCGCACACAGCGCTACTAGTTAGTAACCGCTAACCGGTCTCTTATGCATCAGTGATCAGTCGACAGCAGACTAGACGTGCAGGTCGCTTGAGGACTAGTTTCTAGTTTGTTGTGATATTTTTAAAGTTTACACGCGAAATTGGTAGAACAGTCGTTTAATATAAAATTAGTGCAAGATGTGGAAAAACATCCTTGCTTATACAACTATATGTTAAATAAATATTCGCGAAAAATATATTACCGAAAAGACTTGGAATGATATATTATATGGTATTCCTTCCCGTTTTCGTACATAATTATGTAGAACACAAACAGATTGTGTTATCTTAATAATTGTTTTGAGTGAGTGACATTTTTAACGCGATAATAACACTCAATAATATAATATAAAGTTTAAAATTTAAACACCCTATAACAAAGCTACTCGTACAGGCAAGAAGTGATTCGTTTCTATTAATTTTCAGTAGCATATTGTACGAGTCACAGTTGGTAATTCTAGTTACCAACTAGTTTAGTTGCTTTTTAGTAGCTTCATGTGCGGACGGCCTTAGTCTACAATGATACGGAGCATTATCCAAAATAATAACGATATTTCTTTTTAATTTAGGTAGTATTTGCTGCTCAGACCACTTTTCAAACAAAGTAATGTCCACATCTTGATGATAATCTAAGCGACAATCACTTACACCCTTAGCACAGAGTAATAAATCATCTTCTACCCATCCTGATTCTCCCCCACAATGTAAAATACAAATTCTCTTTCCTCTAGAGGTAGAACGTTGCTGACACAGTTTTTACTACCATTTTTTGACTGTATCGTGGGTGTCGAACCAAGTTTCATCCAAATAATACAAGTTCTTCCCTTTACTCCTAAAAGACCTTGACTCTCCAAATAATCGAACCTCTACTTTATTAAACGGCTGGATTCCATAATTGCCTGCCGTTTATTCACTGTTTTAAACATAAAACCATTAAATTTTAAAAACCTCCAAAAAGTAGATTTATGACACTCGGGGGTTATTTCTTTTTTTCTTAATTCACTCAAAAGTTTATTTAAAGTTGGTAAGTTATTCACTGAATACTTATGATATATTGTTTCCCGTATAGTTAATAACTGAATATTCAGTAATACCGTTGATTGAATAACCAACGGTAATACTCAATGGGTACCAGAATCCTTTTTTTTTTTTTTCGCAATACTGGACCGTCTTTTATAAGGTCGTACGCAGTGGATCGTGGCACTTGTGTCAAAAAAACCGTCTTTTTGATCGCTTCTGATTTAACCATCGTCGAAAGAAGACCTAAGAAAAAATAAGTAATTTTACTTTTTAAGGAATTCTGTTTTTTATTAATTAATTAATCGGTAAATATGATTAACCTTCCTAATACCGCGTGGGGTGAATTCTCGCCCCAGGTCTAACGGTTTTTATTAATATATGTAATTAAGTTTAATCAATCGCTTTGACGGTTTAGGACATTGTTAGTTGATATATTAAGAGCACAAAGAAGTAATTCACAGGTACACAAAATGATGCTTAAAATTTTATTTACCAATCCTTAACAACTCAAAATTGAAATACGTACCTGGCTACAGTACCTTTAAACTTTGCATAGAATTTAAAATTGAACCTAATGTAACGAAAGACTACGGGTGGCTATTCGTTGCAGCATTAACGGAGTACAGTCATTTTGTGCTTGATATCGGCCCAGTCTCTTAATCTGGAGAATTCCATCCCAATTATCTTGCAACGGATAGTACTTCTGACTATAGAAGATACTGTTACGCAAGCCTTTGCCTTGCGCCGAATAATGGCGCTCGATATGTGACGTTACGAATGGTCTAAAACCTCTTAAACGAGGCGACGTTCCATTGGGAGACTTCGCTAGAATTCCACAATAACGGGACAAATATACACTTACCGCTAAAAAAAGTGGCCACCCAATAATCTTCTGAAAATAAAGGTTCATTGGAAGTTTTATGCGCTTTTTTAAAACAAAAAATGGCCATTACTGCTCGATTCCTTAGCATAATTTATTTAAATAGAAGGCTACAAACGAAAATAGTGTAATATCGAAACGAATTACAAACAATAAAAATTATGAGTGAACTCGAACAAAATTGTCTAACATCGGTTATTATGCCCCAAAACGTCAATAACCGTTTTCGATTTGGGAGGAAAACGAACAAATTTTGAATAAAACCTTGAAAATCACGTTCATATTCTTCACGAAGCATGTTTTAAAGGTATGCAAGACTTTCTGGCTGGCCTGGTTGACTTCTAACCCTATGATGAAGTTCATCTCAAATATGTTCGATGATATTCAGATCAGAGCTGCAGGCTGGCCATTCTAGAGTATTAATTCCTACTTCCCCCAAGTAATTTGTCACGATGCTTGCAGTATGAAGCAGTGCATTATCATGCATAAAGATTAAATTGTCCTCGATAAATGGACCAAATGGAACTACTGCTTATGCCAAAACATGCTCGATATATGTGCATTCAGGGGGCTATTAATGAAAATAAGTTCAGTTCGAGCTTCAAATGAGATTCCAGCCCAAACGATGACACCACCAAACTTTCTTCTCTGGGACATAAAAGCTTGAGCATATCTTTCATTTCTCCGTCTACAAACCCTCTGTTGGTCATCGCCAGACTTCAAACAGAACCGTGATTCATCAGTTACGAGAATTCGGCTCCAATCCTGTATATCTCAGTGTTGATGTTGTCCTACAGTGTCTGGGTTGTAATTCGGTAACAATAGCCGGCCTTCTTGTCATTAGTCCTCTTTCATTTAGGCGTCTTAGAACCGTTCTCTCACTTTTCAAACCTAATGGCAGATGGTTTATTGCAGCAAAATTGCAGTGGAATGGCGATTTCTTAAAAGTAGGATTGAATCAGTTGTTATTTTGTACTCAGCCAGAGGCCTCCTTCTTCAAGTCAATACATCAAAATTTGTCTTATAGCAAATCTATTTTCATCCATAGTGACGTCTGATATCTCGTATGTAACTATACATTCATTAATAACGAAGATGCTCTGTAGCGCCCTTTTGGTAGTCGTAGTCTTGTTTGTTTTTCTATCTTAATATAATCGTTATCCCTCTCCTTTCATTTAACGCATCACACGCTCCAATAACAACAAAGATATGATTGTAATGCCCTTTTGGCAATGCCGCAATGTTTGTTTTTCCGTCATTGTACTATTTACTCTCTCCTCTTTCCAACGGGATCATACGTCATGATCCGTCGAGCTGTGCGACTTTGCGGCCAATTTGCATAGCGGTGACGGTCACAGAAATCTGTCGCGTATTCAAGGCTTTTCCCCATCCAAAAAGTGCACAACGTCGCTAAATAAAAAAGTACAATACCATGCTTATGGGCAGGTATGAGCTGTATGGTATTGAGAGAAATGAAAACAATAAATATAAACATATTTTATTTAGAAAATAAGCTCTATATAGACCAAAACAACTGTAAATTATCCTGATGAAAAATTTACACTTTTTACAAAACTAAATAATCAATGACTTTATACATCGGTAGTTTAACGTGTTGGCGTTTGTCGGGAAAAATATCAAAAATTTGTCGCAGATCAAAAACCAATAACAGGAACCTTCATAAATGAATTGTTTATTTTAATTTCGTAATATGATTTGGTAAAATTTCTCGTTTTTTATAAAGCAAATTTTGCTAGTTTTAAATAGTTTAAAAGGGAATATTCAAAAATATACATAGCATCCTTCCAAAACAACCGAATTGACGATCTAATAATTTCTCAAAATATAAAACTACAACAACCTCAGTTTAAACTTAACCTAAAGGTATTTTCAGCTCTTATACTAGTTAAAACTTTTTGAGCAAAAACATGAGCATTCTCTTTTAAAAATTTCGGTACTGGAACATACTTATATATCAGATAACCTCCCAAAACTAGAACTGAAATTTTGTAAGTTTGTCGAATGACTTTGGACGTTAGAGATGGTGGTGGAATTTTGATTATGGGGGCCACGTATTCCTCTTGACTATGTGGCCAAAGTTTGGTTATTCCTGCTGCGTGTCCAATACCGACTACTCCTACGATACGAAGAGGCTCCGGCTCGAAATAACCTGAAACATTAATTGTTAAATTGAAATCAAATACGTTTTTCATGAATAGTTACAATACTCAAGTTTTTAACCCCGGTTTAAAAAAAATGAATTTCTACGATTTATAGAACCGGAGATATTGCAAATTTTTCAGCGCGATCGAAATTGAAGTTCCACTCTCAAAATCTGGCGGACTCAAAACTTTTTCCTCATGGCTTAGCCCGGGCAGAGTCTGCGCGAACACCTTTAATATTCAAAAGTATACATAGCATATTTCCAAAACAACCGAACTGACGATCTAATAATTTCTCAAAATATAAATCTACAATAATCTCAGTTTAAACTTAACTTAAAGGTATTTTCAGCTCTTATACGAGTTCTAGTTAAAACTTTTTAAGCAAAAACTACTACTTATTTTATTGTAATTTATATATCAAATAAATCACGAAGATCTAACGAATTTTAATGTATAAAAAGACGAAACCTACTATCTGCCGGTGACTTCATTCTTGATTCAGCTGCCTGTTGTAGAGAATTCGTTAGAAAAATGTCCCTCTCATCAAGAAAAACTTCCCTAAACGCTGGATATTCTCCTGACAAATCTGTTAATAATTGCTCTAGCATGTCTTTTTCTTTACATTTTTCAATTTCTTCTACACTAAAATAGTACACAAATTAGTACAGTATTTATTGGTTATTAGGTTAAATATTGATGTTTTTTCTGAGAAACAACGTGGAATGTGATAAAAATGTGGAAATAATGAAGAATGAAAAATAGTCGGCACGAACAGCACTATAAAACAGAACTATAGCACTCTCTCTGGAGCCCTCTGTTCCCTCGCATATGGAACAAACTAAACATGTGATAATGAATAGTTCACACAAAAATTTCTATCGTTTATTTTTAATACTCTTTGAAAATGTTTGGTTTGTAGGCAGAGTTCCTCGTTACAGTGGTGCCATAGTTCAAATTTTTCTTTAAACTAACGTATAAAACCCCTGGACACAACTTACAATTCCACACATTTAGGATTTTTTTTATTTATATTACATACAGTGCGTTAAGTTTTAAATTAGATATACACACTATAAATGACAACACTTCGAGCCGTCGACTTTCCACAAACCTCCATTGCCCCGTCGCCAATAATTTGTCATTATACAGTGGTATACCGTAGAAGAATGTCCTGGTTGCGTAATTTGAGAGAGTGGTTTGGCTGGCAATCCCCAGAGATTGTGTTTACGATCAAACGCATAAAATTGCAATATCTGGAACACGTTATGAGAAATCAGCACCGTTACTCCCTGCTGCAGTCTATATTGCAAGGTAAAGTCAAAGGTAAGCGAGGACCCGGTAGAAGGAGAATATCATGGCTGCGGAATTTAAGAACATGGTTTAAGAAAACCTCAACGGAGCTGTTTCGAGCCGCAGCGAGCAAGGTCATGATTGCCAATATGATTTCCAACATCCGAAACGGATAGGAACCAGAAGAAGAAGAAGGTTTGGCTGTACCACTAATGAACTCTAGGTCAGCATAGCCTTGATTTCCAATCTCCGATAGGAGTGGCACAAGAAGAAGAAGATACAGTGGTTGTTTAAAGCAATAAGAGCGTAGATTTTTAATTTATTTTTGTAAACAACATGTCTGTTTATAAGCCCGCAGAAAAGGTTCAAATAATAAAATGGTTTTATGGTGGTAATTCTGGACAACAGTGTGTAGATTTATTTTCTGTGTTTTTTGAGGGGAGACCAATTCCTTGCGTACAGTCAGTTCATAATATTGTACTGTAACGAAAGTGTAGAAAAAGGAAGGTTACAAGAATTTTAAATATTCGAAAAGCAGCTTTATCCAAACGATCACTTTCGAAGAATGGAGTTTTGTGAAACTCTAATAACGGAGGCTAATGATGAACCCAATTTTATTAAAAACATTTTATTTACTGATGAATCTTCTGTTTCGTTAGTAGGGGGACACAACCCTTCCATTTTATGAGGTATTGGGCGCGGGAAAGCCAGCACAGAAGTGTTATTTACCGAACTGAACGTTCTCAAAAAGTTAACGTCTAACTGGCATTTTATGAGACTACATAATAGGTTCATTTTTTATTGAGGACAACTTGACTAGTAGAGTATACCTTCATTTGTTACAGAATCATGTTCTTCCCGCTATATTCTCATGGAGAATGCTTGGTTCCATCAAGACGATTATTCAGTTCACAACGCTCGAATAATCAGGGAGTACTTAAACAATATTAAATGGCCTGCGCGATCTCCAGATGTTATGCCCATGGACTTCTTTTTTTGGAGACATTTAAAAAGCATCGTATACAATCATCCTAAGACTAGAGCCGAAAATTTGGATGAATTAAGTGTAATGAATGCAAAACCTTTATAAACTAGGTTTTAATATACAAGAAATTAGCATCGTTTTGTTTGAATGAATAACATGACAATTACATATGACAGTAACTAAAACTAAGATAATAAATGACAAACACAGTTCACAGACCACAGGACATTCACCCCAACTTTATTTTTGAACAAAGTCTTTAAGGTAAGCAGGAGTGTTTCTTTCCCTGGTACTTCTTCTAATAAGACTGTCTTTATTTTCTTCCTTTAAAACACTTTCAATATTACCTTGATCTTCCAGAACGTTAACAGGAGAAATATTTGGATTTTCCTCACATATACTCAATCTAGGGCTTGGTGGATCTTTGATAAACTGTTCATTAGAAACCGCAGATTCCGATCCAGTAACACAGTCCAGTAGAGATGCATCTCCTCGTGGTGCAAGTTGTCTTAAGGCTACTGTTGTTTCTTTACCATCTTCACGTCTAACAACAGCATAGTTTGGATTTGCTTCAATTAGCTGTACTTCTTCAACGAGGGGTTCATATTTGGACTGCCTCACATTTTTTTTCATAAATACTTTTCCGGGGGTTATCAACCATGAAGGAAGCGCAGCTCCATTTATAGCTTTTCTGGAATGATGAAACATTCGCTCATGAGGGGTACTGTTTGTAGATGTACACAAAAGAGAACGAATTGAATGAAGAGCTATCTCAACTACTTCTTCCCACTGTTCAGTTTTTAAATGTTTAGATTTTAAAGCAAGAGAAATAGTTTTCCATATAATTCCATTATATCTTTCTGTCTGGCCATTGCCTTCAGGATTGTAAGATATTGTTCGGCTTGTAGGTATTCCTTGTGAATGGAGAAATGTTTTGACTTCTTGAGACATAAATACCCCCCCTTGATCTGAATGGATATAACTAGGCATTCCAAATAAAGAGAATAAGTTTGTAAGACACTTCACAACAGTTTTCGCTGAAACATCTTGACATGGATATACAAAGGGGAATCGAGAATATTCGTCAACAATTGTTAGGATATATTTGTTATGAGATCTAGATGGAAGCGGTCCTTTAAAATCCAGAGACAATCTTTCAAAAGGCGAAGTAGCTTTAATTAATCTCCCTTGAGTTTTCAAAAACTTTGGTTTTATTTCTGCACAGATAGGACAGCGATTGGTCATTTCACGGACTTCATCAATAGTATATGGTAAGTTACGTGTCTTTATCCAATGGACCATTCTGGTGATTCCTGGATGACACAAGGATTGATGTAGTTCAAATAGACTTGGTCGAGGATTTATTGAACAGCTCACTCGTGAGAAAGTATCTGGCACTACATTCTCAACTCCCGGTCGGTACTGAATATCGAAACTGTAGCATGATAATTCAAGGCGCCATCTGATAATCTTCTCATTTTTTATCTTACTTGTGTGGCGCATATTGAACATAAAAGAGACAGACTTTTGATCAGTTATAAGTCGAAAATGTTTACCTATCAAGAAATGTCTCCATTTTCTAAGAGCTTCCACTATTGCATAAGCCTCTTTTTCTACTGATGAATGATTTCTTTCACTTTTTGATAAGGTTCTTGAAAAGAAAGCAACAGGCCTTCCGCCTTGGCTAAGAGAAGCAGCAATACAAAAATCTGAAGCATCAGATTCAACGATAAAAGGAATCTTGTCATCAATCGTAGTAACGGCTGAAGAAATAATTTCAGATTTAAGAATTTGGAAAGCTTCAGCTGCTTGTTCTGTTAAAGGAAAAGTATTGCATGTGACTAGTTTTTGTATCCTTTCTGAAAATTGTGGGATAAATTTGGAATAATGTGCAAACATTCCGACAGCTCTCTTTAGTGATTGTGAATCGTTTGGTAAGGGTAACTTCTTTAATGGTTCAAGTCTTTCAGGATCAGGTTTTAAGGTCTGATTTTCTATTTGATAACCCAAAAGTTTGATTGAATTTAGTGTATAAGAACTTTTATTTTGATTTATTGTTAGATTGTATTTCTTCGCTACTTCCATAAATTTATTAAGATTTTCATTATGTTGTTGTTGATTTAATCCACAAACCGTAATGTCATCAAGATATGCATATACACCTTTTAAATGTTCGGATTTAATAATACCATCGATAACCCTTTGAAAACGAGCCACTCCGTTGGTTACCCCAAAAGGAATCCGGCAAAATTGGTATAGTTGGCCGTTGGCTTCAAAAGCAGTGTATATTTTCTCTTCATTTTTGATTGGAATTTGATGGTATGCATTTTTAAGATCAATAGTACTGAAGACAGAATATCTTGCTACTTTTCTAACAATATCTTTAACATCTGGGAGAGGATAGGCATCTAAGTAAGTAAATTTATTAATCGTTTGTGAATAATCTACCACCATTCGCTTTTTGTGTGTTTCACTTTTTGTAATAAGTACTTGTGCACGCCAAGGAGAGTTGCTTTCTTCTATGATTCCATTCAATAGCAGATACTGTATCTCGTCAGATATGAATTTTCTATCTTCAGTTGAAAATTTTCTTGATTTAGTTGCCCTCGGTTTGCAATCATTTGATAGATTGGAGAATAATTTGGGTGGCTCTATATTTAAGTATGCCAAACTACAAATGTTATCTATACGATCAATAACTAAAGGCATTTTTGAGCCAGCAAAAGTGATTTCTAGAGAAGAATATTGTTTAAGCAAGTCATGACCTAGCACATAAATCTTGAATTATTGATAATTTGACATTTTTATAGGAATGTTCGTTTATTTCTAAATTAACAAAGCAGTGTCCTGAGATAGTCGTTCTGAGTGCTGTTGAAGCCATTATTATGCTTGCATGACTTCTAAATGTTTTCACGTTTATAGACAATGCATAATTCTTACTGATATATGACTCAGAACTACCTGTGTCTATTAAACTTTCAGTTGTATTTCCATTCACCTTTATCTCAGTAACACTTTTAGATAAGCATTGAGGGGCAGCAGCAAGATTTCTAACATTGGAACTAGATGTAGTAGTAGCTAAAACAGCAGCTGATACTGAATTGGGCATCTGAAGCCTACATACCTTGGAAAAATGTCCAACTTTCGAGCATTTCTTACAAACTTTGTCTCTAGCAAGGCATAGGCTACGAGGATGCCTTTCAGTTGATCCACAAAAGTAACATTTCCAACTTTTCACAGCAGCAGAAGTATAATTAGTGTGCTCTCTGGTTTCGGAAGAAATTGCATTAATAATTTGTACAGGAGTTGTATAAGCCTCGAGAGTGTTTTGAAGCTGACTCCAGAGACTGGGCTTTCACTATGGCATCTTGCAGAGTAATAGTGTTGTTTTCTAGTAAACGTTGTCTTATGCCATTAGAAAGAATGCCATTAATAAAAGAGTCTCTTATATAATCTTCTCTATTTTGATCTGCAGAAACGGCTAGAAAATTACAGTCTTTGGAAAGCACTTTAAGATGTTGAACGTATTGACCTATATTTTCACCAGTTTGTTGTTTTTTTGTCATTAGGATATGTCTGGCAAAAATTTCATTTTTGGGTTTAACAAAAGCTGCTTCGAGAATACTTTTGGCTTCAGAATACTTTCTACAATCAGAGATGAGTTCATAGATATTGTTGCTCACGTAATTTACCAGTAGTTTGAATTTCTCCTCCTCTGAAACATCAATCACAGAGGAAATAAAGTTTTCAAAGGTAGCTTTCCAATGCATCCATTCTTGAGACGATCTAGGAGAGTTAGGATCTGCATCGAATCTGTCTGGTCGTAGTAGCTTATCCATATTTGATATTTCTTGTATATTAAATTGTAATGAATGCAAAACCTTTATAAACTAGGTTTTAATATACAAGAAATTAGCATCGTTTTGTTTGAATGAATAACATGACAATTACATATGACAGTAACTAAAACTAAGATAATAAATGACAAACACAGTTCACAGACCACAGGACATTAAGAAACCGAATAAGAGAAGTCTCCAATTCTATTACAGCAGAAACTCTGTCCGCAGAAGTTTTTATGACAAATTGGAATACTGTTCAGCCGTAGAAGGTCAAAAATATTTGAATCATTTCTGTAGGGTATAAATAATTATTTCTTATTTTAATTTTTTATTTTCAATAAGAGTATATTTTTTGGTTTATCTTTTTAATGAAATGCGCTTTTATTTTTAATTCAACCACAAAAAATGGTTCCATTATTAAAAACCGATACAACTGCACTCCTTATAATGGTCAATGTATTTTTATCGAGTTTATGTTATAAAAAATGAACCGGGTGTACGTAAGCAAAACAAAAATCGGCGGACGGAGATGCATATCCTTCGCGTTGTTATGTGTTACTAAATGGTTTTTGCTTTCTCGTTTTCTGTCGAGGAGTCTAAGGCTAAGGTGTCGGAGGGGATCGGAGAATTACAAGTACCTTGTACGAGGCAATGTTGCCGATTTTAGCACTGTATGTAGTGTGCAATATCTAATCCAAAACTTAACGTACTGTATATCTTACACTACGGCGATAATAGTATGTTAATTCCAATAATAATGAAATACAAAACCAGAATAGACATCATTTGAATACATACTTCTAAAACAATTTAGTTAAATGCGAGATCAATGTGAAAAGTTTCGATTCTAGAATTCAAAAAATGAATTCCTTTTATTTAAAGGGCATTTATTTTCCAATATATCAGCGGCGGCCGACCAGTGAAGTAGGTGAAGGTGAGGTTCACCAAAAAAATATAATTAAATTGAGACAAATAAATAAAAAATGAAAACAACATTATTATATCTAAATTCTGAAATCAATTATTTATTCTCTTTTAATTAATCTAAAAATTAAAAAAGACCTAGCTTTATTAGCGGTACGTACTTGACGGTCAAGTCCTGACCTGTGTCACTAGCCGTGTATAATAGGATTCAGGAAGAGGTGAATATAATTTTTGAAATGCAAAATCCATCTGCATCAGCGTTCACGGTTGCCATGGCAACGTGACGTCAGCCTATCCTTAGTGATAGCTGAGAAAACTGGTACGTGCAGTTCCGCTTAAAAATATATTATTCGTCTTCACCCACTGTTGGATGTGTATTTGGTATTCCTATTTTTTGGAAATTTCTCTAAGCGACAATATTTTGAAATTTAGTCCATTATATAGATATTTTTATATAGTATAGTGTATAGTATAGTATTTATTAGTTTAGTTTAGTCACAATATTAATTTTATTTGTTTAGTGCACTTTATTAATACATTTCTCTGTGGTTTGTTTCGGATTTCGGATATAAAGTGTTCTCGTGGATTTCGTTTGGACAAAAATATTTTTAGACTTCTTCTTCTTCCTATGCCGTCTCCATTAACGGAGATTGGCGACCACATTTCTAAAAATTTCTCTGTCTTTTGCAACGTGGAATAAATCGTCTACAGTCATGTTTGTCCAGTCTCAAATATTTCGCAGCCATGATTTCCTCTTTCTACCTATTCCCTTTTTGTCATCGACTCTACCCTGCATGATTACCTGCAGAAGACTATATTAAATGGTGGCTAAATTAATGACTTGGTGTGTAATATATTAGAGACTCCATTTAGGCATTGGAAAAATGAAGATAAAAGGGATGTTCTTTTACATTGTCGACCAACCAGTATTTTAAACATCTGCGTCTGATCCAGAGTGGTCGGCTGCAATCAGCATCTGACTTAGAGTGGGCGGCTGAATCGAAACTCACCAACCCCAGGCGTGGTGTTTTAATCGCCAAGAAACCCTCAATGAAATGTCGAAGTTCAGAACTAAAATATCCCAGGCAAGCAGAACTGAACAAGAAAAACTGTTTTCAAGTTATTAGGGCCATAAACTCTAAACATTTTTTTTAACGAATTTTTTATGAGATTTGGGCGCGAAGTAGGTACCAAAACTCCTTTTGGCTCCGGCAAGCTTTCCTCATCTTTACTACTTTTTTAGGCCACGAGCCGCCGCTGCAATATATTTCACCTTTATAAAAATAACTACTGTCCAACGATTCCCGAATATTTCAGGGGCAAATCTTCAAAATATCCACATATTACTATCCTTCATTTATCTGAAAACCTTTCCAGTCAAGAATTCCTAAAGATTTATCACTACAAAAGACCCAACTAAGCAAATTTGGCGAATAGAGTGGATATTCAACAATAAATGCTTAATTATTGTTAAAAATTATCAAAAAGTTCAGTTTTTTTTTCGTTTTGACACTGTCTTTTCTAAATTAATCAACAGAAATACATCTAGAATTTGTCTTACACGATTTGCAGTGGTTTATTAACCTAAATATCAACTCACCTAACAGGATCTTTCGACGTGAGTAGATGCCATGCTAGTTTTATAGTTTGGAACCAGCTAAGTCTTGCTAGGGCTCTTTGAAGAGTAATGTTTATCGGCCGATCCCCTAAATGTATTCTACAGTGAGGAATCTTTGAGGCCTACAAAACAAAGAGAATATTTTCTTTATTATACACTTCCAAGCAGACAATTTAGAAATGTTAATTTATTTTGCAAAATTTTGTTTTATTTTATTGAAAGTAATAAAAAATTATCAATTTTACTTGGATACGATTTTCACTAAAAAAATTCTCTGGCAGTGATAACAGGTTGTAAACTGTGAGGCATGCTTTAGATCAGATTTTGGATATCGTTGGGCAAAATATTGTCACATTCCCGCATTATTATGTCGTGAAGCTCTTTAGAATTTCTTCCAACTTCTCCCATTACATACAATATGTTAAATGGCATATAAATTTGGATTGCGAGTAGATTATGAAAATCGCGTGATTTGAATCTCATCAAAATACTCTATAACTATAACAACAGTATAACAAAGTAAGTATATGAGCAGTGTCTGCTATGTGTCATTTCCGATGAGGTTGACTACCGTTACGGCAAATCCGTTTCTATCCTGGGCTGCATGTATTAGGTTATTTCCGTTGGTGTTCGTCCAATCCTGGCTATATCAAGAATGCAATAAAATAACTTAGAGATGCAACATGAAACTATAGAAACGGTAGAAGAATACTGCTACTGGTGGACTGAAAAAACAACACATCCAAAGAAATAAAAAAAAAATATGTTACGGTAGGTAGTACAGTAGACTACTGGGTAATTTTTGATGTCTTATATCTCCTAAACCTGTTGTCCAATTTAAGTGATTTTTTTAATATGTTATAGCCTTATTCCTTGACAATATCATTATAATAATATGGTTGCTAAACAAGTAAATTTTCATTGTATACCGGGTGTACGAATTAAACTGTGTTTTTTTTTCTTAAAGTTTGCATCACCCTGTGGAATATTCTAGCATTTATAAAATATTGAAATTAAAACCTAACTATAGCCTCATGTTTTCTAACATGAGTTAGCTAGTGAGACAAAGCTTCGCGCGTGTCTAACCGTTATTATTTTGGCCTAGGCACTCAACTAAAAGCAAGAAGTATGTAAAGAGCCACAAAGTGCAAACTTTATAAAAACATTCCTGCATTCCTCCATTCTGCAATCAGAACGCGAGATGAAGAGTTACTACGAATCTTTAACAGAAAAGTATTAAGGACCATATATAGTGGAGTTAACGAACAGAGTTTATGGAGAAGACATTGTAATTTCGAACTTAATAGACTTTTTCTGATTTTTATAGATATCGTGGAAACCATCTAAATGACGTAGGTATCTGGACGATGTGCACGAAGATTTAAAGGAGATTGTAGTAAGGGGGAGATTTAAGGATGCAAGAATGTTTTGAGGCAGGCCAAGGTTCACGAAGGGCTGGAGCGCCAACTGATAATTATGATGTTCGTCTAATATCTTTTAGTCACGATTTCTTCTTTCGACCTATACTTTTTCATCCATCTATCTTCTTTCCAAGATTAGTTGTAACTGTTTGTACTAAGTTTGGCTCATGGTGTGCCATTGCTAAGCCGTT
The DNA here is from genome assembly GCF_040954645.1 of Diabrotica undecimpunctata. Lineage (NCBI taxonomy): Eukaryota > Metazoa > Arthropoda > Insecta > Coleoptera > Chrysomelidae > Diabrotica > Diabrotica undecimpunctata. The sequence goes on along the minus strand of NC_092809.1, from coordinate 129,225,813 downwards.
TTTCTCAACTTAACATTTCAGAGAAGTTGTGGCTGGATATTCATTTTCCTTAAGACTTCCGTGTTGATCGCTCTACTAGTCCATTAGATTCTCATCATCGTTGTTACGTTAGTATGCCACGAAATTATTTTGATATTCAAAAAACAGAAAAAGAAAAGGTTGAGAATGACTAGTTTATATTGATATCTTACCTCCTTATAAGCAACTCTGAATTCGCCACCAGGAGCCATTCCGATTTCCTTTGTCAGATTTGCACTCAAATTTAATAATAGTAAATACATCAAACCGTTGTACGCCCCATTGGTCCTAATTGTAGATATAATTTTTTGCATATCAATATTTTTAGCCTCTTCCAAGACAGTCTCCTCATCTAGAGATAAAATATTTGTCCTCGAACTACATAATTCTAATACAACTATATGTGGAAGAACATTTGTTATAACCTAAAACAAAAAAGTTAAAATTATTTGATAACCCTCGTATAAATTTTATAACCACCAAAAAGATAACAATCTAACCAACTATAAACTTTATATATCTAACGACTGAATAAAAATATTACTTACTTTTGCTACATCTTCCTGTGATTCTTTACTAAAATGTGCTGTACCAATAAGATAAACCTTAGCTCCAGTCTTTTCGTGTTTCAAAAGGGTAACAGTTTTTGGTAAATTGTTATCGAAATCATCATCAGACTTATTGCTGGAAGAAGATTCAGCATCCCCTATACTTACTATTTCCATTGGATCACTTTTGTCAGATCCAGAACCGTTTTCCGAATCTGGATCGATTTTTATGGTACTCTCAGTTAATTCTAAAAGATAACTTATTGTAAATAAAAGTGAAAACTGTATAAAAAACACAAAACTGCAAATTATACAGGGTATACTCTCAGTTTGATTTTGTATAAATTACATTATGAGTATATAAATTGTTTCCCAATGAAGCCAAATTTTTACCAAAAATTGTGCTCTTATTTGAAATTACTATGTATTAAGATTTAACACGGTATTGGATGTTATGCATAGCGTTACCAGCAACAGAAAGGAGTCTTCTTATCAATGCTGTCTAATTTTGCGGTTCCGTTAACGTCAAAATTAATATTTCTCAGTAAAGGACGAGATTTTGTCTAAATGTTGTTTAGGTAATATAACTGTAAGGGCTGTACTTGAGGAAGGGAAAGATTTTACTATTGGCTTTAGATAGCCCATTTCTCATACCTACATAAAAATTTAGTTTTACATAAAAAGTTAAAATTTTAACACATTGTTTTTCCACCGCTAAACGTCGGAGCCAGGGCACCACTTCATCTTTGAGTACTTCGTCGTTTTCTTTTCACCCAAGAATTCCTTCAGTTTCGGGAACAGACGAAAATCAGAATGTGTGAGGTCTGGGCTGAAGGGAGGATGCTCGAAAATTGCCCATTGTAGACTTTGAAGTTCTTGCCGATGCATGGGGCCCAGCATTGTCGTGAGTCAGAAACACCGTCGTCAACAACATGCCACGTCGTTTATTCTGTGATGCATGTTTTAGTCGTTAAGGGTTTCGCAAAATGCTTCTGCATGTATTGTTTCACTCTTAGGCATAAACTCTACATGGATTAAACCTTTACGGCCCCAAAAACAGTTACCTGCGCCAGAGGTAACTGGCGTGCACGAAGTCGCGGCGTTTAAGGACTAAACAATTTAATACATGATGATTGTGTTCTAGGTTTTAGATCATTCAGAACTTTTTATAAAGAACTAGCTGTACCTGCACACGTTGCTGCGCCACCAACTAAAATCAGTTTAAAGAAAGGACACTACACAAATATTCAATTCATTTTGAGTCATTTTATTGATTTTGTTCATTTCGAAAAAAAAAACGTGTGACCTTGCACACACTTACAACGATTGTCCTTGTGCTTTGTTGATAGCCATTGCGAAAGCTAGTTGCACTGGAAACTGTAAACGTTTGAATTCGAACGGCGAATCTGTCGGGATCATTGGGATATGTAAGTCTTCACCTTTGAATTTTCCAATCAAAATTGTTGCCTCGATAACATTGTGCATTATTTTCTTGACTGAGAGTCTGGTTCCGTAGCAAAGTCATGGTAAATTTATGTTATTTAATTTATTAGATGGTATTTCTGATTTTATATTTCTTAATTTATCGAGTATAAACATTGAATAGCGTAAAAAAAAAAAAAGTTTATGTGTTGAAGAAGAATGATGGGTACGCCAATTTTCAATGTAAGATTGTGCAGTGGCATGCCTGGCAAATCAAGCGAGTTCAAGAATTCAGTGGGATAGTTGACAACTTCGTCTTGATTCACCACAATATCAGTGGACTTATATGCTATCATTTCGCTGGATATTCCATTCTGAATGGTTAAGTTATGGTATTGACATCGATGTTTTTTGCCGCTAATATAGCACGCGTAGTGAGTCACTGATGATTTTTATAGTTCTGTTCAATGTTTGAGAAAGCTTTTTATACCAATTCGTCTATGCATCAAGTTTCACTCGCCCATTTCCAATATTCATCAATTGCTTTCCAAAATTTCAAGCCGATGCATCTCGTTGTACACTCATGTTGGTTTTCAAAGTAAATTTCTGTAAATGACGCCATAAAACTGATGATTTGAGACATGCATTAAGTTCATCATCAGGTGTTGAAAGTGATATAACCGGCAGTGTTTGTTGAAAATCACCAGGCAATAAAATGAGTACGCCACCGAAGATCCGTGCGTTTCCTCTCAAATCTCGCATTATATGATCAAGCACTTCCAATACTTTCTTATGAGACATTGTACATTCGTCCCATATGATAAATTGACACGTTCAGAGTACTTTTCCCATTCCAGAGCTTTTGCTGATGCTGCATAATGGTGCCTCAGTGTTTTGAAAATCCAACGGTAGTTTCAATGCAGAATGTGCTGTTTTGCCAGCATCCAAAAGAGTTACCGCAATTCCAGATGATGCAATGGCCAGTGCAATATTTTTTGTAATCATTTAGTTGCCAAAATGCGTAAAAGAAGTTTACCTTCTCCCCTGGCACAGCATATTACTTGCGTTTCGTTCTTAAATGCAAATTTTATCCATTTTTCCAATGATAACACTTGGATGAAGACTGTAATCATTACTACTGGCATAATGGAATGCACCAAGATTTAAATCAATATGCAGTGTTCGGTTTGATCGAGTGGTACTTATTCGAACATTTTGCAGCCTTCTTTCCTATTGTTCAGTAGTCTCAGATGAATGGGCCTGAGTAGTATGTATTGAATCAGTTTCTAACCTAACTTCTTGTTGTTCAGATGATTCAGATGTATCCATCTGAACCTGCTGTTCACACACGGATGGAAATGTCAATATTGACATCACCAATTCGCTGAGGAAAATTTGAAGTGAAAAAAATCAGCATTCGAGAATTGTTGAAATTGATTGAAATTCCACTCACGATGATATCCGATTGAATTCAATTCGATTGAATTATTTATCTAAATTAATTTAGCTCACAATGAAATGCACAAAACTATTCTAAAAATGCTCTCATACATAAAAATATGCACAATGTCTGTTCAATGTGAGCTGGATATGAATCTCACAATTTAGGTACATAAATTCTTATGTCACCCACAACTGGAAACCTCACTTTTTATTCGCTGTTTTTTTGGTCAATTCAAATCAGCATGAACTGTCACAGCAATATATGAAATTCTTTAGAATGACAGTGGCGCCATCTGTCAAAAATTGGTAGTACCAACTTAGAAACCATTGTGGGCTTAAGCACAACAACTTTAAGATTATCACATGATCAAATGTATAGTTTACGATTCTATAAAGGATATACAAACATTCATTTTTATATATCGCTGTTCCGGAAGTATATTGACAAAACTATAAAATTTTGAAAAATGACTTTATTGTATTGGAGGGATCAAAACCTCAATACAATAAAATAATTTTTCAAAATTTTACAATTATGTCATTATACTTCTGTGATAGCAATATATAGATAATTTTTTTTTTAAAATAAAAAATAATTCTTTATAAAAAGTTGTAATAATCTAAAACCTATAATACAATCATGAGATATTAAAGTGTTTCAGTCATATAAGCAGTTTGTCAAAAAAACTATGAATTTTAAGTTAACAATATCCACAATGGTAGAGTAAAAAGCAGAAAAGTGAGCACCTCAGATAAATAGAATGATATAAGAATATATGAAAAAACACTAGGTTATCTATATCTAGAGAATTCAATGGGTATATATAAGATACATTATTACGGTTCTTGAAAATAGAAGACTAGTGACGAAGCAAAAGAAGAAAATCTATACATATATTTCTACAACACTGAGCCTTAAGATATCAAAGCCACAACACAGAGAATAGAAGGAAAATAGTGTTTTTTCGTGGAAAACCTGAAAACTCAAATTAGCTTCAGTTTAAACAATGAATACAATAACTATAGGTCATAAAATAAGGTCAGCCTGTCAAAATCCACTTTGTCATTGACCTTACGATGAGCAGTAGTTTTTAATGGGGTAGGGTAGGGAGACAGTCTTTTCTCTCAGCAGCGAGACAAACTTTTCTGTCTTTTTTGCCATGCTCCCTCTTCTTAATTTGTGCATAGTATGCCTAAAGTGAATTTGGGCAGTCTGTAACAGGGTAATCAATCTATAATTGATATATAACATTCTCAATAATTATAATATACTAATAAATAGTTTTAATCTCAGTATTTCTGGATAATCCTGCTATAATTTGATCAAGCAAAGGTTCACCTCAACCTTTATAATGTAAGCCCTGTATTATTATATCATTAGTTTCACCATTCTGTAATCCAATTTTTTGGTTACTAATGTATTGATGAACAGATTTTCTTCTATGTTTAAATTCTGAAAATTTTGTCACTCTTTATAGGTTGATAGAAGGGAGACCAAATAACTCTTATATGCTCATGAAGAGATCTGATAAGGCGGGTTTCTTTTAACAAATTTAAGTATCCAAATTCTCCACAACCATACTCCAAAAATATGCTATGAACAACTGAGCCTTTTGCCAAAACTGAACATGCAAATCTTTAGCTGTGTCTCTATATAGCTTACAGTTTGTATTACCTGTAGCTGCAATAACAGAAATTTTGAAAAAGCACTTTAGAAACTTTGTTTACATTTAGAAATAGATTATTAACTTGTGTCCATTTTCACAAGGCATTTAAATCAGTTTGAAGATCATTCATCACAAATCACAAAAGTGTCAGTGGTGCACAGTGGCATTCCTGTGATACCTCTGATCTTGCTCTAAAAGCATGAAACAGTAAACTTTTAAGCCATGTAATTAATTTTTTACTGAAACTAAATGCTACAAATTCAGCAATAAGGATCTTATTAACTCCATTAGAGACTTTAGATAAATTGGTGTAGATAGCACCCATCTGAGTGGAATCCCCAGATCAAATAATTGTTCATATTTCTACAAATAACTAAAAGAATATCTATAGACAAAAGACCTATCCTAAATATTTATTGTAAAAGGCATAACTGTAAAAAACATGAATTAAAATCATAAATAGTAATTTTTCAAATATCTATACAATGTGAGCATAGTACTCATGGTAGTATCATCCTTAACTACTTCCTAATTTGACAAAATATTAAGTAAAAAACATTTGCTCATTCTGAACAGCTTTCAGTTAGTATTTAGTATTATAAATTAATATAAAGTGTTTCCAACCATATGTTCAACAAGTTTATGTGGCATAAAATCTACAGCTTTTGTTTTTTTTGTTTAAAACAAAATACGTTATATAGAATAATCTTTAAGATAATAAATTATAAATACAGCTTTGTAAAAGGTATGTAAATTACAAATATATCCACAAAAATTCTAATAATTTAAAACTTAACAGAAGTGCAGATTAAAAAAGAATTTCAATTATATATTTAACCTTGACTAATATATTTGATTTAATGAAAAAAATATTTCTAAATTTGGATATCGCCAACTTATTAAATTTTTGTAAACATGTTAGTTTATGACTTCTAGATCAGGTGTTTTATAAAAATAGGTCTTCTTCAATATGGTTGGTTCTAAGCAATTCTATATCATGTGATTTTATAAATAGCTTACCAAAATTTGTTAGAGAATTATCCATCTTATTGAATTTAAGTTAAAAACTAGAATATCAATCTACAAACGAAAACAAAAAAATAAAATAAAACTAATCTTTCCTTTCGTCGGTGACGGTTGACAGGATAAAATAAAAATACCTTGTTCATTTTAGTATTTTGGATTGGTGATTGGTCATTTTGGTCTGAACTGAAAGACGTGCTTATTGTTTGTCTCGTTTTCTCAATTCCAGGAAAAGGATGGAGATATGATATAATTAAAATCATAATTATTTTAATCCAAAATGAATTATTAATTTTGATTTATTTGATTATAAAAGTCCAGAGTATTGCCCAATTTATTATTAAAGTATTAAGAAATGATTTTTTAAAATATATTATTTATTTTTTATCCCATAATTATCATAAAACAGAAACCTTTATGTAATGTATTTTCCTCATATCTCATCGCATTTATATTTATATAAACACAAAATTTGACGTTCATAAAGTGATATGTGTCTGTGGTTGGTGGAAGTAGTATGAGCCGGAATATAATTATCTTTTCCGTTTCTATTTCCAGTCGATAATCTCTGTTTGAAACTAGATTTTTAAACTGAATGCCTAATCGCAGTATATTGCTTAAAGCCTAATTCCGTCTTATAGTAAAACAAAAAATAGTGTGATTCTTTTCATAATCTGCGACCTGCGGCAGTTAAATTACCGTTGCTGTGCGTTTAGTTACTATCATTTAGTTTGACAGTAAATTAACCTTAAAAAATGTTCAGGGGATTTGTAAGAAAATCATTTTCTAAAATTATTAGTTTTTCAAATTTTCTTTTTTAGGTTTCCTTTTTGATCGGCCTTTATGCTGGAATTTATCTAAGCCAAAATTATGATGTAAGTATCAGTAAATTACTGTAGTTTCTTAGCAATAAACTCAAGATAAAATAAACAAATATTGATATAAAATTATGGTTATTTACTTATGGTTAATTATTAGGGGTATAATTAGAATATATTTAAATTGATACATTTTTGGTTTATGATTACATAATCCCTAAATTTTTTATGAAGAAATGGAAACTAAAGTGTTGAATTGAACCACAGAGTTATGGTATATGTACTGTATAACTTTATAATATATTCCTTATAACTATAATAATAGTCTTTATCAAATATCTTTTTAATCAATGAACAATTTTACAAAAACTCTTGAAAATATATTAAAATAATAGGTACTAGAAACTAATAGGTTATTAAACCCAATTTTCTATTTTTTGTATTATGTAGCTAGTTTTTTTTTTATATGTACCTATTAAAGATTGGAATTGGATCAGAGTATTATTCTAAACAATAAATATAAATATTACATTTGTAAAACATTGATTCCAATTAGTGATTTTTATTCTACTTCCGATTCATCAGACTTAAAATTTTCATTATTGCCTTCGCTACATTTACCATGGAAATGGAAATACATGCTTGGCAGAGGAAGGCGATGGATAGAGATGACTGGAAAAAAATTCTTGGGGGGGCTAGGACCCACACAGGGTTGTAAAGCCAAAATGATGATGATGGCATTTGCCATCATCTTCTGTCATTTTGAGAATGATTTGCACTTTCAACTCAGTTACATTAAGCCACATGGAATTAACAAAAATAGTTCTTAAAATTTTTTGTTATAAAGATTTCCAGCATGGTTGTATAGTGTTGGAGTCAAAACTTTAAATTTTTTTTCAAAAACTGTTCATTGTCTTCTTTTGCAGCATAAGTTTTCATAAGAATACAACTACTTGCATCATTTGCTCTGTTGCAGACGTTGCAGTTATTCATTGCATACATTTTTGCGGTAAATTCTTAAACAACATTCATTTTTTGATCATTGAATAATATGTTGGCTTCATCAGTTAACGCTGTAAAATTGGTTTGATACCTTTCATTTTAAAAAAATATTTTGAATGGTCTAAGTTTTCCTTTATTATAAAATGCTACTGTGTAATAGCCAAAAAGTGCACCATAGTTACTTGCTTGCAGTCCAGATATCTGGATGTTTACAGAATCATGTGCTGGACTCTAAAGAGATCTTTGTGACATTCGTGTAGGAATGGAACAATCTTCTGCAGAATGTGATCCAAAGCATGCTTTGTCATTTGCAAGCTTTTATTACTGCTAGAGGAGGGAATACTCTCTATGAAAATTCTTAAAATTTCTTTTGTTTCAACAAAAATCATATCAAATTAAAATTGTCCCTTTTCAATATTTAGTATTAGTATATTAAAGGAACATTGTTCATTTTCAATACTTTCAATAAACTTTGAAGGGCAAAAATCTTGTTTTCTTTAAGCAATCCCTTAGTGAACTATGTTACAACCGAAAATAGTTAAAAAATGATAATTTCTAAAATAAATTCCAATTACTGGGTGACTCTAAATTTATGCTTGGCAGTGTATGTTTAAAAAATAATAAAATGTAAATAAAACCGTTATAACCAACCAAACAATCAATAGTGCATTATCTAACAATTAAAGAACACATAGAAAAGTTTAATACAAGCAGAAGAAAATCTAGGCAAAAGTTCTAACTGAAGATAATTAAAAGAAAAACAGTATAGGTGGATAAAAACATAATGGCTGAAGGTTTAACAATACAAATTCAACTAGGTAATTGCTTTTTACACATTAAGAGTTAAACATCACAAATCAGGAGTGATATGGTTCCAAGAGTACTAGATAGAAGGTAATCACATATTTAGTATGATCTGAGGAGATGAAAGAATTAACCGGAAAACAAAAATAATATAATGTGATCTACTTTTTCAAAATATGAAGAAAATGATGCAACTACATCCCACTAGGAAATAGTGATCATAAATAAAGAATGGTTACTGATATTAGGATCAAAATCAACAATGGGAAAATGATGCTAACTAATAATGTATAGTATTTTTCATATAAAAATGCGTGCACGTCACAATTTATATAAAGTGACGTTACTTATATTTAAAATTTCCAGAACGTCAACCTTAGAGTTCAAATTTTCCTAACACAGTTAATAATATGAAACCCATACGGAACTTATCGATCTTTCATATGCTCCAACATGGCATAATAATCAGAAAAATGTAATCATCAATATATTGGGAATTTTAGAATTGTATTGATTAAATAACCAAAAACATTTGTTATTATTAATAATATAAATTATATGAAATAACTCTAAGTCTTATATTCCACAAAATAATAATTTTAATTAAATATATTAGACAATTGTACGCAACTCTTACGAAAATACTTCAAATTTTTTGACAGTTCAGCGTGTGGTAAAATTGTTTAAAGTGTTGCCGCTTTTTTAAAGTAAGAATTTTGTTTTTGTTTTGATTTCTTACACAATTTGATCATAATATATTATATATTAATAAATTGTATTTATAAATACATAATAAATTTAGATTAATAGCATTAAAAACTAATTATTGTTGTGTATTGTGATTGTGCTATGCCAAAACAATAAATAGTCTGTAGAAAGCTGATAGGCTTTCATATAAGATAGATTATTTTGAACAAGAAATAATGGCGGGACGTTTTTATTATTAATGCTCTAAAAGCGGTAAGCTTAAAATTTAGAATATATAATTTTGTTATGTATTGTGTTGCAGTATACTAAGTGTATTTACTGTTAATATAATAGTTTGACAAATAGTTGACATTTTGAAAATTCCTCACTTACTAGCTATTCTGATGTTTTGTCAACGCTGTGGGGTTCTGACGTCGTAAATCTTGAATGACGTGCACGCATTTTTATATGAAAAATACTATAATAGAAGAACTAGAAGCAACAACCATTAAAGTTTAAAAAAATAAAATGGGTTTTATACATAGGGGAACATGGGAGAATGACGCTCACATGGGTAATGCCGCTCAGACCGATTTATCACGAAAATCATAATACAGATGCGATTTGGCAACGCTGGCTTGTGTGTTCCGTAATCCGTAAGCTCAGTTCGTTTCATTCCGCTGTATAGTAAGGTCGGTGTAACTAAGAACAAATTCAGCAGATATTTGATGTAAAATTGTGCTAACTTGTGTTTAATGGTAAGTACTGTTTTTTTCCAGTTATTAATGTAATTTTGACGTATATGAATAAATATTAATGTAGATTTTCGTAAATACATCCAGTTTAGGACACAGACATGCCACTCACTATAATCAGGATTACACCATAGTGAGCGTAGTTACTCTAAAATTGAATATTGTTATCTGTGTGGTTTTCAATTATTTTTTTAACTTTTCAGATGCTCTGTGAAAGAAAAAGGACCATGCAAATTGCTTCTTGGTTAGTTGAGGTGATGGAAAGTGCTTTGCAGTCTATTTAAAATGGGACAAGTAATCGAAGTGCTAGCAAGAGTTGGGTGAATGTCTGGTTTATTAGGTTATTATAACAGGAAGTGGATATGGCATACCCATATAGTGTATTGGACATTTGGTTGAGATAACGGATGGTGTCACTCCTCTTTTCAGGGAAGACATTAAAAAGGATCATGGAAGTGAAATGGATTAAGGATTTCATATGGAAGTGAAATAGATTAAGGATGCCAATACCCAGAAAAAAACTTTAAGAAGGAAACAACATTCAGAGATTCTGACTTAAACACCTTTTAAGGAAATATTTGAACAAAAAAAGAACAGTTGTGCAAGTAAAATTTCGAAACAATCTGCACCAATAAAGGAATCGAAAAGAGATATGAAATGTAGTAAAAAAGATGCCAGCTAAATGCAGAATATGCAAGGAAGCATCTTCTGATGAAAGTGTAGATGAACATGAACTCTGCGATGATGACACAGCTCCAAATGAGTACTGCGTAATCTGCAATGACTTTGGTAAAGATCGTGAGCTATAGTTTAGGTGCACACTTTGTGCTAGATTGGTTCATCAATAGTAATAGTGGCTTTGAAACAGCAAAAATGTATATTTGTGACTTTTGTAAAGAATAACAATGCATACATATCATAAAAAGGCAACTGAGCGGTATTACCCCAGGCTTTCGTCAAATGCCGCTCAGTGTATGTTTTCTTAATAGTTTTTTATTCATTAAAAAAAAAATTAATAAGTTTTTTATGTTACTTGTACTGAAAATACTAGGAGCAAAGTATATAATGCATATTTTACAACTTTTTGTCTAAATCCCCCATGTTCTCTTACTAACAAGATTATAAACTGAAATAATTAATTTCCATGGAATATAAAGTACATAGAATAAAAACAATAGTTGTAAATAGAAAATCATGGAAAGATATATCAAAGGACAAATCACAAAAACTGTAACAAATAAGACAGTAAAAGTAATTTACCTCAATAATTTAGTCCTATATGTTTTGTGAGCTGTCATCCATACAAAAGAACATTAAGTCCAATAAACTACAACATATAAGGAAATCAAATTAATCTACCCTAATAATATTGGTGTAACAGCAATGCAATGGAACTTAATGTTAAAAAGTGTCATTTAATGGTTTTTGGTCGGAATAAAACTCCTACAAATCATATCTATACTATTAATGGTTGCCCTTTAGACTGTATCTCAGATAAAAGACCTAAGTGTGTGCTTGATTCCAGCTTATCCTACATCCCCTTTATCTCATCTGTTGTCTCAAAATCACTTCAACTTTTAGGGTTTATCAAATGTTGTGCAAAAGACTTTCCAAATATCCCATCCATAAAAATTTCGTATTGTTCACTTGTGAGACCCCACCTAGATTACTGTTGATGTGTTTGGTCTCCTCACTATAACACTCATATTCAAGCTATTGAGAGAGTTCAACACAAATTCTTAAGATTTGTTGCATTTAAACAAAACCAGAGGATTGAAGAAATTAACTATTCAAATATGGAAAGGTCCCTCAACATAACTTCTCTTCTCTCTATGTTTTATAGTATACTGCACTCTATTATTTTTGGTCCTCAACTATTGGAAAAAAATTAATCTCCATGTTCCCAGTACACAAACAAGGCTAAATCAACCCTTTTTATGTTAGACCCCATCGCACAAACTATAGACACAATTCCTTCACATCTAGAACACCAAGATTTGCTAATCAATATTCCCAAAGGTTGGATTGTTATAGTATTCCAAAAGAATTTAAAGCTCAGCTTTAAAACTGTGTGTGATAACTTAATGTCCTTGTGTTTTGTACATTCTTTGTTAATGTTTGTTATTTACTGTTCCAACTTTTATTTTTTGTATGATTAAAATGTTTAAATTTAATTTAAGTAGGATACGTTAAGAATCTTCTGTAATTTATCAATAATGTTTACATTGTATTTTAATTGGGCATTGCCTGTTGATATATAAATAAATAAATAAACATATACTTTAAAATCTGATTTTTCAATGAAAATATTTAAAAAAATATACACAAGTGTTACTGATACTCTGATAGTCACCACAATCAAATCATTGTTCATAATGTATTTCTAATGGGGTACATATATTAATACATAATATCATGTGTCTGTGTACAGCCACATCTGCTGTTTAAACTACTCTGATAATTTTCTTTTATTTTACAGGTCCCAAAGGTTGATGATCCATCAGCTCTATATGATAAAATAAAGGAATTTGCAGACAGCCATAGGAAAAAATAATCTAAGATTAATTACATGTTTTTATTAATTTTAAGAACTACACCTATTATAAATAAAAAAGATTACAATTAATATAGTTGTATTCCTCCCCCCAAATATTCAAGTCGGATTGGGGGCTCTACAAATGCCAACCAATCACTGGCATAAGTGGGCAACAACCCCATACTGTGACATTTATACAAAGCTAAACCTATGTTTACAAAGTTACCTAAGACATATACAATCATTTGTAAAATGGCATTAGAAGTTTCCATCATTTTAAAAGTAGCTTTAGTAGACCAAATTGCTTGTAAAGGTCTCATCAACAGCATTCCCACCATCATAATGGGGAATATTGATATGGAATTCCCGGCCATGTACATTATAAAAAGGTTCATAGGTACTTGTTTCATGGGGGCTAAAGCTAAGTCCCATGATTTCTTTGTTATTAATCTAGACACGTCAGTCTTTTTAGACACTTCACTGTTAGAACCGATGGTAGATGAACTGTAACCTGGAGGTGAAGCTAATGGTTCGGTAGATACACGAGTTATTCTAAAATTACAATGAATTATTACATGAAATGCATAACAATAGAGATGTTATACTAACCTGACCGAATCAAGATTCCATTTGGTTCGTCGATTTTGAACTTTATTTGACATTTTCAAGTTCCTTTATAAAATGGTCGATACAACAGTTATTTAATTATTAACACATAAGTGAAAAGTACATAATAAATTAAGGTTACTACTAAAGATGACTGAATGGATGACTGACCACTATTCTATCCTCATTTCTTTTGACAAAATGACAAAAGTGTGACACTCTTGTCATGGGTGACTTGACATATGACAGAAAAGGGACTGAATAGTAAATATTTAAAACAATTAAGAAAAAACCTACAACACATAAAACTCTGCCTTTGTAATTTTTATATTCAAACAAAAAAAAAGGTTTTCTTTCTAGGTATTTTGAATTTCCCTAACTTTTTATTTTAAATTGGGGTCATTAGTCTGCCCTATTTCTACAGTCGTTTAAAATATTAATTAATGAGCACATGGGCGGCGCTGAATGGATTTTGTCTATGGAATAAAAAGATTATTCAAAAACGTTTAACTAGAATATTAAACGCTGTTTTCTCTTCTAGCTAAAAATATCTTAGTAAATATCAGTTTTTTAGCCAAACTCTGAATATTTATCAAAAACTTTTATACCTAAATAATATAATTAATTTAAGATATAAAGACCACTGTGAACCCAGAAATAATGGTTTCAAAGATAAGACAGAGTAGGCAATGAACAAACTTAATAAAGCAAAGGAGACATGGAAAAGCAATTGAATGTTACGCAATCACGTATGTCAGTCAAGCAAAATATGGAAACTTTGTTTTCTTGTTATTAATAAAGTATTCGTAACTACGATTTTATCAACATTTTATAACGAATAAAGTTTCAAAGAAGACAAAAAGAATAAAACTCGTCAATAATAATGAAAAACATTACCATCGTATAAAAATGTGTCTGCATGGGACATTAAAAGAAGTCTTTGGATGCTAAATAAAGAATCATTGAAGACTCCCATGTTGATGGAACGAAAAAATAGAACAAAAATAGAAAAAGACTTTGAGACCGAAATAAAAAAAATTGAATACAAAGAAGGATACTGGTAAGAGTCCAGATTGGAATATATTGGAGAGGAATACAGTATGGAAAGACAAACAAACAGTAACATTATTATTACTAACAACGAGGTCCGTACTGCGTTAATTAAAATGAAAAACGGGCGATCTCCAGGACCTGGCAATATAGCTGCAGAGTTACTTAAAGCGAGAGGTCCAATCTTAATAGAACGAATCACTTTTCTAATGAATCAATGCTGCCAATAAATTAAAGTACCATCTGAATGGAAAACCGCTCACCAAATGTTCATCTTGAAAAAGGGTAATCGAAAAGATCCTAACTGCTACAGAGGAGTAAGTGTCCTACCCACTTTCAGGAGATTGTTTGGAAAGATAATAAATGGAAAAATACAAGATGATGTAGGACATCTAATTAGCGAAGACCAAAGTGGATTTACGCCTGGTAAATCTTGCACTGATAACTTGTTTATACTCCAACAATTAATAGAAAAAGAATAGCGGTTGGTACTAAAGTACATCTAGCCTTCATCGATCTAGAAAACGCGTACGATATAGTTCCAAGACTTAAATTATGGTAAGCTTTACAACAACTCGGCATTAGTCCATACCTTTTAGGAATAATCACAGAAGTATACAGGGTGAGTCATGAAGAACTTTACATACTTCTACCATATGTAGAGTCTCTCAGGGAGCATATCATGTGGCCACTAAAAAATGTCAACTCCTCTTCTTTATTAATTAACAGGGTGATTTGTGTAATTGACCATTTATTTCATTTTACTGTAGTGTTTATACGGCTCATTTGATTTTTTTAATTTTTGCATGATACAGTACACTACTATCAAGCATTCGACTGGTATTAGCTAAACTAAAAAATTCCAGGACTGGCTTTGGAAAAATTAATTTAGGGATTCGTATTAAATATTACACCCTGTATATATATTTTTTAAAATGCAATAAGTGATTTTCAAACTACATAAATAGACAATGAAAACGACATATGCGACAATGTTGTCGCACTTTTATTAAATTTTTAGTGAACGATCAAATCTTACCAAAAATAGAACAACCATAATGAAGTATCAAATTATAAGGTAATTAATTTAAACAAATGTTATAAATTTCAAACATTTTAATTAAAATGATAAACTGAGTCACTGCACAACAAAAAACAGTAACTACTAATAATAACGAAGAACAATTTAAAAAAAAAACTAAAAATATGTACATAGTTATGATAAACCCATAAATTAGAACTGGAAAAGATACAATAATGGTAACAAAATAAAAATAATTTAAAAGAGATTTTCGAAATGGAACCCTGCAGCCTGTACACATTTTTGTTGCCGAATTGTAAATTGACGTATTGAATTACGGATACTCTGGGGATCGTTTCTAATAGTATTACAACAATGTATAATTCTATCAATTAATTGTTGTCGGTTATTAATATTCACTGCGTAAACTAGTTGCTTCAATCGTCCCCAAATATGGTAATCAACGGGATTAAAATCAGGGGATCTTGAAGGCCACGAAATAGGACCTGCACGTCCTATCCACCTGTTGCCATAAACATTATTGAGATGTTGTCTCATTGCCAGTAAAAAGTGTGGGGTGCCCCATCATGCTGAAAATACATCCCTCGGATAGCAACGTTCGCGTTGGCAAGCAAATTCGGCAAAATATTTTGTAGAAAGTTCAAATAGACCTGCCCTGTTAAAGGACCATCAAAAAAGTGAGGACCTACTAATTGGTTATTTATGACACCAATCCACACGTTAACCGAAAACCTTAACTGAGAACGACGTTCTCGAATAGCATGGGGTTTTTCTTCTGCCCACACATGTGAATTTCGTGAATTATTTATCCCGTCTCTAGTAAATTGGGCTTCATCTGTAAATAGTGTCCTGTATAGCGTTGGTCAATTATTGTTAATCCATCTACAAAATTCCAACCTATCGATCTCATCTCCAGCATGTAGTCGCTGAACCATTTGAATGTGATATGGGTATAGATTATTTTTTTGTAAGACTCTACTTACTTTTGATTAAGTAACATTGAGTTCTCGACTTACTTGTCTAGTGCTTATTGTAGGGTTCATAGTAACGGCGTCCATAATGTCATCTTCCTGCGCTTCATCTACATGTCGCTCTGTTGTTCCACTAGGAAAAGTGCCATTTTCTCGCAAATAATTAAAAACTGACCCAAATGTTGGATGACTTGGAGTTCGACGATTAGGAAATCTCCTGCGATATTCTCTACTAGCAGCCCTACCATTCCCATTACAGAATCCATAAACAAATATTATGTCTGCATATTCTGTGGTCGAAAACTGATGTGGCATTTTGAACGAAAGTAACAAAAGCTCTACCAAAACTAACACAATGTACTTAACGTAGATATGACAGAAGAAATATGTATTCTTGTACACATAAATAACAATTGATAATGACAATAATGGCAATGGGTATAAAATATCAAGAAACGTCAAACGGTCAACGCCAACCTTCATTTTAAACTTTTTTAGATTTATTTTTATTTAGTACAGTTGATGCAATGTATTATTATTTGACATAAAATTTTAATCATTTACAATCAACAAAAACTAACACATACAAAAGGTTTGACTTTTTAATCAATTTAATTTATTATTTATCGAAAATAATGCCCCAATACGATCTATGAGTAAAAATTTAAAATTGAAAAACAATTGATTCTATCGTAGAGATAATACAAAGTGACAGTAAAGATGTTAATTTTCTACGTATTAGATTATGTTGTAGGAACTCATTTTAATTAAAATGTTTGAAATTTATAACATTTGTTTAAATTAATACCTTATAATTTGATACTTCATTATGGTTGTTCTATTTTTGGTAAGATTTGATCGTTCACTAAAAATTTAATAAAAGTGCGACAACATTGTCGCATATGTCGTTTTCATTGGCTATTTATGTAGTTTGAAAATCACTTATTGCATTTTAAAAAAAAATTTATACAGGGTGTAATATTTAATATGAATCCCTAAATTAATTTTTCCAAAGCCAGTCCTGGAATTTTTTAGTTTAGCTAATACCAGTCGAATGCTTGATAGTAGTGTACTGTATCATGCAAAAATTAAAAAAATCAAATGAGCCGTATAAACACTACAGTAAAATGAAATAAATGGTCAATTACACAAATCACCCTGTTAATTAATAAAGAAGAGGAGTTGACATTTTTTAGTGGCCACATGATATGCTCCCTGAGGGACTCTACATATGGTAGAAGTATGTAAAGTTCCTCATGACTCACCCTGTATAGTGATAACACTACTTACCTAAAAATCGGAAATAGACTATCAGAGCCAATAAAAGTAACCAAAGGACTAAGACAAGGATGCAGTATGTCACCCTTACTGTTTAATTTATATATTGAGGCAGCCCTCCAAAATTGGAAAAACCACTACTAGGAATGGAAATCCCCATAGGAAATGACGTACTGTTCTCCCTGAACTTTGCGGATGACCAAGTCGTCCTAGCTCAAGATTCTTATGATCTAGAATTTATGATTAAGCGTCTATACAGAGAATATGTAAAATGGGGGTTACAAGTCAGCATGAAGAAAACAGAATATTTAGTTATCAATTCAGATGCAAGGTTTGAAGTGTTGATAGACGAGGACGTAGAAATCAAACAAGTGGAAAAATTTAAATATTTAGGTGCACTCATTGATAAGAACGGCTTGGGAGAAATCGAAATTAAACACCGAATTAATCAGGGACGTAAAATTGTAGGATGTCTAAACTCCTTATGGTGAGATCGCAACATTTCCAAAAGGAACAAAAAGAGGATAGGGCAAACCGTGGTTGAATCAGTTCTTTGTTATGGCTCTGAAGTATGGACAATTAATGCAGACCTGAAGAGAAGATTGTAGGCAGTTGAAATGGATTATTTGAGAAGATAAGTGCTAGAACATCAAGGCTGGAAAGGAAGACCAACGAATCTATAAGAAATAACATGAATGCTACAGAAACGGTCATTGACAGAATACAAAGAAGAGGTTCAAAATGGTTTGGACATCTATTGAGAATGCCCGACGAACGTTGGCCCCAAAAACTTCACAAATGGAAGCCCCCTGGAAGAAGAAAAAGAGGTAGACCTCGACTCTCATGGAATGAAGGAATTAAATGTGAATAGTATTATGTCGGAACAAAGATTAAAGGACAACAAAAGCTTAGCATAATAAATTCCCATCTAGGAGAACGAAGATGCACGAAAAGTTGAAGAATACTAAAATCGTTACGACAGAATAAGAAAAAAGGTATAAAATCAACCATACCAATGAGACAAATATTTTAAACATGAAAATCTGGCCGAACTTTTTTAAAGTTATATATCAATGGAACGAAAATTCCATGAATGAATGTCTACCATTCCACAAAAATGAAAGACATCAATCTCAAGCAGCAGGTAATATACACGGGATATATAACACAATTATTTTTAAAAGTATAATCACAAACTTACAACAAAGAACTTCTGCAGATAAAGGAAAGGTACAAAACAAATTTTGAGGAAACAAGCTAACGAACATGGATTTCTAAAAAAAATGTATCTAATAATATAACTGCATAATATATATATATATATATATATATATATATATATATATATATATATATATATATATATATATATATATATATATATATATATATATATAACGCATAACACAACTAAGATGGTTAAAAATTACCACAAAAATAAGAATGTTTGAAGAACGACTACCAAAACTTAGGAGTATGGTGAATCATTAATGTAGACCCAGATCTTAATTCGTTCTGTGTATAGAGCAGTTCTGGCACTACTTTAGATGAAATTAATATTTTTGTTTGAATATTGCGTAATTTTTTAAAATGGTTAAAATGTTACGTACTGAATTGTGCTCATGCTTTAAATCCTGATTTAAGAAGATGAATATATTTCTTGAATTATCTTATTAATCTAATTAGTTTTATTGCTGTTCTGAACCTGAACTAAATTTATTTAGATCCTCTAATTGATAAAAGTTACCCGGTCGTGATCTAAAAGCATGTGCACTTGTTATTTCATTATTAAATTTGATACTGCGATTGCGCAACATCTGACAGGTTTCTCCTGCTTTTTATGGCGACGCCCCCTCAAAAATAGTTGTCGACTTTGATTAGCGTCGGGCTCTAGCTTAGCGTGTGGTGAAAAAAAAAATAATGTTCTAAGCCTTCTAGGCGAAAATACTGTAAAATAAAATTATTTCTAAGCAATATATAATTTAAATAACAGGTAAGCATACGCTGTCAATTTTACAAATTAATAATTGGGTAATAAACATAAGTGTATTTTTGCACTAGGTATATAAAAATCAATTATCTTTATAAATAATGTTATTAAACATAAATAAGCGTGTTGACATATTGCCAAGATAAAAATAGCGTATCTTTTATATGATTTCCTCGAATTTTTAAATTAATCACATACTCAGTTATAGTTACACCTTGAATGACATCATTTACTATTATATTGACTCAACTATAAATTTAAATTATTGTATAATAACTAAAGAATTCCGAATTTTAGGTTAAAATGGCGGATCCAGGTTTTCCAGGCAAGAATACTACCACAACTACCGTACATACAAACAGTACTACTACTGTCCAAACCAATGTGCGATTTGATCCATTCTATATTAGAACCATACCTGGAATACTAAAATGTGTTCAAATGGTAAGTTCTTTAAAGCATGGTTTTTTATACATGAATAGTGCACATATGCCGATATTTTAGTATTTTTCAAACATGAATAGCTATTTTTCAAATCTAAATTTGATTTACTTATATATCATAGATGTGGGGGTTGAATCAATAAAAAAATACAATTTATAGCATGTGCAATTTTGTATATAATATAATTTGCATTTATGTCTATGAACCTGTGAATGGAGAACCTTATTCTTCAATATCATCAAAGAATATAGATGCATATACCTCTATATTCTTTGATACCATCATGAAACTATATTGTTGATATTTTTGTAAATTCTATCAATGTAGGCCTTGCTAAAGAGACATTTTAAACTTAAAGGATGTTCATTCCAGTCTAATTAAGATGGTGACAGCAGTTAGTACTGTAGTGTAGTAATCAACATGTTATTTTTTAGTAAAGTAAATAATGTCTGGTTTAGAGAACTGCTGGAACAGACTAACAAATTCATATTTTCTGATGTATGGTAATGTCAGATCTAATGACATTTGTCACATATAACATTAGAGAGTTATTTATAGAAAAAATTGACACATAAGACATAAAGATGTGTAAATGGGAACAAATTGGGTTTGCATAACTTCTCATCTTGTTAAAATTTCAAGCTGTATATTTCACTTTATTTTGCTATTTATTATAGCCTTTGCAGGACTCTTTTGGTATGCTTATGATATATACCCTGTTTATGCTAACACTTTAGAGAGTTTACAAAATTGAATGCTTCATTGTTTTTTAAAAATCAGGTGAAAAAATTATCATTTTTTGTTTTGTTGATATATTTTGATTTTGAAAAAACTCTGTAATATATAGGACATAAAAATGTCCTACACATGAAAGAATCTCGATGTTATAACCTTATATTTGAAACACATCATAACTGGGAACAAGACATAAGTTCATGGACATGTAAAACAAAGGTCCAATTGTATCAAGGAAATTCAAAAACATTTCCAAAAAAGCAGGACAAGTGAAATTCAACATCAAAGTTTTCTTTTTTGATTGAAAAAGTATGGTCTGTCTATTTACTAATTCCTTCTACAACAAGTCAATCGTTTTACTTACCTTTATGTGCTGAGAATTCTGTGTGAGGCTATGCAAAGGAAGGTACATATACTGTGGCAGAGTGATGCACCCCTTCATTCTGTGCGTTCTTATAAAAACAATATAAATTTGATTCAGCTCTCATAATTATATCTAGACATCTTGTCAAAATTGGAAAATTATACATTTCATAAAATAAAATCAGACTTATCAAAGATTAATATTTACATTAATAATCTGTTCATATTTCACTTGATCATTTATAATGAAATCTGTGTTACATAATTAAAATTCACCCATTTAATGTGACAGTTTTGTGTGTAAATTTTATTAGATTGAGTTGTTATTGTTTTTAATTTTATCTCAATTAACTGCATCAAGTACAAAGAATTTATAAAGCCAGTGTAAGACCAATAATGACATATGCCTCAGAAACAAGATCCGACACAGCCACAACGCAAATGCTACTGGAAACGGCAGAGATAAGAGTACTAAGAAGAATTACAGGATATACATTGAGGGGTCGAAAGAGAAGTGAAGAATTAGAAGAAAATGTTACATACAGTATATAAATGAATGGACAGTAAATACAAAAAGAATGGACAACCACATAAGCAGAATGGGGGAGACTTGTGTCGTCAAAATAGCAAGAGAATATAAAAATAAAAAATGAAGAAGATAATTCACCAATCGACAGAAGAAGTATTATGGAACGACCACACAAAAGATGGAATGACAACCTTCCATAGAGGTATTAATCCGCCAATGAACAAGCAGAATTACTTATAAAGAGGAAGAAGTTGAAGATCATTAGCAGGATCGAGAGGTTGGAATCAGCGCCAGTTTCTAGTAATTACTGCAAGACTTATACAGTACTCGAATGAACTATTCTTCAATAAAGTTGTCTTAGGAACGCAACTCAAAAATATTGACAATATCATTTTAAAGTCATTTTAAACTCTACTTGTATAATATAAAATGTATAATATTATGTCTGAATTGTCAATATGAATGAGGAAGATTAGAAATTTTTGTATTACCAAGTAACAAAACAAAATATATATTATTTTTCTGCTCTACCAGTCCATAAATATTTTGATAAAAAAATCCGTACACAGGAACTATCTTCGAGTACATAAACAGTTTATATCCCCCCGATTTGGGAGTTTCTGCACTTGAATTTCATGTCAAAATACTGATGATACCTTTTGATGTGATATTAAAGTAGATCTGAGAACATAATTTGAACAGTTTATGTCACCGATTTTCAATGCTTTGTTGTATTGCTTATTTTTCCGCATCACAAAACTTAAAATATTGATTTTTACAATAATTTCTAATCAATGTACATTTACGAGAATCCTAAGCAGGTAGAAAAGGGTCGATAATAAATTAATAATAACATAGGAATGTTAAGAAAATGATGAATTATATGAATAAAGAAATATACAATAAAAAACTAAGCCTAAGTAATGGTTCTTTCTTATAAGTATTCAAAGATCCGGTCAATTTCGGAGGCTGTGAAACCCAGATAAATTAATGAAATTAAACAAATTTGTAGTGAAAATTATTCTTAGAAAAACCCTTTATAAGTTTGCTCTGATGTCATTTTATTGTAAAATTACCAGAAAAAAAGTTACAACTCCCAAAAAAAAATATTTTCAGTTATTTTTGTTTCTTTTCCATTTTACGATAAAAAGAAATAATTAGAGTAATAAAAGTATACACATCTTTTAAAATTTTCTGTAGGATTGCTAGTTTATGAGATTTTCAAGGACTAATGGTTTTGCCAATTAATGAACAATATCTAATTACAGTGGAACCTCGATTATCCGTCGGCACCGGATCAAGGGTATGACGGATAATCGAAAAGACGGTTAACAGAACATTAAAAAAAATAAAAAATTATAGTATAACCCTCAAATTTTATTTGTATGTTTTATTTGACAATATAAGAGGGATTTATGTTAGTACAGTCGAATCAATTTGATTTAAAATATTCCGAAATCTTTGTTTGTTTTATTGTTACTTTACATTTTTCAACGGCTGAATCTCTTAATCGACGTAAAATCATCAGATCTACCTTAATTGCTTCTTCTTGCCGAGAATATCACTCGATGAATTGTATGTGCGATGCAGCTTCTCTATCTTCTTTACGCAAATTTTTGTGAATTGCAATAGCATGATCAACATCGCCACCGTCAAAGTCTGTGTCAGCTTCTGAATCAGTTTCGTCTGCCTCTGTTGCCATTTCAACGATTTCATCATCTGTCAGCAATCGATAGCCGTTTCCCTCCTCATCACAAATTAACCATTCGTTTATGTCATCGTTAGGCAACGAAAACAGTTGATTCAGCCATAACTTCATTTGTTACCGCATCACGCTCGGCTGTCACGGGGGCATTTTCATCTTGAGTTAATTCATATTCCACGCTCTTTTCAAGCGTTCCTTCCAAAACATCAGCCCAAGCATCCACAGCATTGTCGACTGCGTGTTTTAAATTGTATGCTTTCTGGTATCCTGCAAAGAATACTCCTCTTCCATAAGTAGGTTTTGAATACATTTTTTTCTGTATCTTTTAAAAGTTCAATGACCGATTGGATTTGCAGGCAGAAAAGAGCACATGATATTTCCATCGTCACTTCGCAGCATACCGGCTTCAGGATGGCAGTTTTTTGCTTGCAAGTATTGTCGAAGGTCTGGTACAAAAACTTAAAAAATAAGACGTAAAAAAAAATAGATAAACAAATTTTGGTTTGCAGTACATACATTTTTGAACCAGTCAGCGAATATTTCCTGGGATATCCATGCATTATGTTGTGCGCAGTAGTTAACGGAAAGCGTTGTTATATTTATGCCCTTGAAACAACGTGTTTTTTTTGCTGTACCAATCAATAATAAAGGAAGGCGATGGTCACCACTTGCATTTGAACACATCATTGCTGTGAGCTGTGATTCGTTCCTTTTCCGTTTTAAATCCGGATGCATATTGATCGCATGTCAAACCATTAAGCTTGAAACTTTCTTTTATATTCGTCAACTACTTCAATACTTGCGGCGCTCAATTTTTCACCTTCGATTTTCAGTTCCCGTATACCTTGGCGATTTTTGAACTTTTCCAACCAACCGCTGCTTCCTTTGAAAAAAGGATTCAATTTCATGTTGAAAAACAACGCTTTTTCGGCAACAATTGGTCCAGCTGGATCAACAGCTGGTCCAACAGGTGTTCCAAGGAACACCTTCGCTTTTTTTTGAACGAACCACAAATACAGAGTCGTGTCGAGTGATTCATTTGTGGCTTTTTTCATTGTCTTACGATGTTTCACCCGGCCATCCAACGATTCCATTTGCGAAGCATACTTTTAAATTCCTTCAGCATTTTTCTTTAAATCATTGATTGTTGTTCTCAGAACATTATACTGTTTGCTCAATGCTACAGCAGAAATACCTTTCTTTAGTTGTGCAATAATTTCTATTTTTTTTTAATTGGAAGACTCCATTTTTCAAAACTTAATTAATCAAACGACTAAGTGACACAATCAATGTTCGAATTTGAATCAAACTGAATTATGGGGACACACAGATATTGACTGTAATAATTATTGTGCTGTGCATTTTTATTTTCGGCTTGCGATTCTAAAAATTAAACTCTAAAAGCACGGTATCATTTATCATTACCTATTTAAATTGAAATTTAATCCAGAGCCCTAAATAAGAACAAAAATTATTTACATACAAAAAATGCGGGGGTGTACGTGTATTGTACATTTCAACGAATTTTGTTTGGCTTATCGCAATGCTCCAACGAAATGGATTGATGACTAAATTTTTACTTATGTATTTCAATATAACTTATGTATGGACCCTGACGGTTAATAGAGAGACGGATAATCGAGATTCCACTGTATCAGCTAAAATAATATAAAATAAACAACCAATCAGTAATATACAGTTATTTATCCAATAAAATCTCTTGTATAATTTTTTCTGGAAATTATATTATCAAGTGTGCGTTGAAGAAATAATTTACGATGTTATTGAGTGATTTAATTTAGTTAATGGTCAAAATGCTTCGCGGAAGGTGTTTATCTAACGATTTACAAAATTAAATTCAATTGTTGCGAACAATAACAAAGTACTTTCTGGACATAACATTGCTAAAAATTAAAATATTGCTCAAGGAACTGTGAGAAATAATTTCACAATTAAAAAAAAAAACGGTAAATGTTGAAATAAGAAGTTAAAACTGGTCGTACTTCAAAGATTACTCAAAGAGATGAGTGTGCTTTTCGGTCCCTTATTAAAGAAGATGTGAAGCTTCTTTTTCGAGAAGGCTATAAAACGGACCCATGCTGTTGGTAGACCAATTTCAAAAGACACTTGTTCAGCAGAATGTAAAATCTTATCTTAAATATTTAAACTTATCGTCTCACTTCAGGCAAAGGAAAAACCATTTCTTACAAAGAAATTAAAAGGAAACCGATTTTTATGGGCAAATGAGCAGCAAAACTGGGTTCATCGTCAATGGAATTCAGTTATTTGGAGTGATCAATCTTAGTTTGAGGTCTGTGTTGGCAATACAAAAAGTAGAGTTATTCGAATGCCTTAGAAAGAATATCACAAAAGAAAAGTTAACTTACCAGAATCTGGGATGGTCTGTGGTTGTATGTCCTTTCAAGAATTTGGACATCTCCTTTTCATTGATGGTACTGTCAATGCTGCGAAGTACAAAAGTATTTTACAAGAAGAATTTTTGCTTTCCATTAATGAAATTTAACTTCCTGATGGGGGATTTATGTTTTAACAACATGTGTAACCTGTCATGTAATGAAATCCGTAACATCCTATTTGCAGAAAAGGAATATTCCTGTTTTAAAATGGCCTTCAAGCAGATCTGAGCTATCCTCTATTGAGACTTTTTGGCATCAGATAAAAAAAGTATTTCGAACTACACCAGTTTGCACGATTTCTGAATTAAAGAGTAAAGTTTAGGAAATTTGGAATGACATTCAACCAGATTACAACCAAACATTAGTAGCCACTATGCCAAAGAGAGTTGATGCCATTTTAAAACGTAAGGGTGACTCCACACAGTGGCAACGCTGACTAACTTGTGCTATTAATTTACGCCAGGTATTGCTTTTTCTTTTTGATTATTTTATAATTATTGTAGTTGATAAAAGTATTAGATATTTTTGATTAATTCTCAAAACCACATAGTATCAAATAAGCTTAATCATATCCGTTTAAGTTATAACAATTAAATACATTCTAATTCGGAAAAATAAAATTATGTTGCATATTGGTTTTGGTCCTACTAAGGAAGATATTTGGACCACCCCAATGCAGCGATGGTTCGTGGAGAATTAAAATGAACCACGAGCTGGATGAACTAATGCAGAGCGCAGATATTGTCAGATTTGTAAAGTCACAAAGACTAAACTGGCTTGGTCAACTAGAAAGAATGCCAGATAATCGAGCTGTAAAAGTAGTCCAGAGATGGAAGCCCCAAGGAAACAGAACAAGAGGAAGGCCCCGTAAAAGATGGATATGTAAATAAAAGATGGATGGATGGAAGAACATGTTAAGCAGGCCAAGACTCACAAAGGGTTGTAGCACCATTAGAAGAAGAAGAAGATTGGTTTTGGTCCAATTCATATTGTCTGGGCTCGTAGTTCATAGTTCTGGAAAGAAAGTTCCCATTGTCAGGTGCTGCTGTCTGTTATTAGATCGTCGTTTAGTCAGACTGTATTCAACAATATATATCTTAAAAACTTAATTGATTGGAATTGATTATGTCTCCTCCCAAATATCTCGTTGTAATTTAAATGATAATAAATAGAGAAAACAATTGAATTGTTTAAGATTGAGTAACTCCTCTTCCTGACCATTACCTACCACATCTATACCCCTCTAGTTATTTCCTCATGTGTCGTGATTTTCAACCATATGAGAAACTATCTTTTCAGACTCAGAGAATATCTTGACATTGGCTTTCTGCACTTAATCTGCGCATCGAGTGGGTGAGCAACCTTGGCCTCTGCGA
Source organism: Diabrotica undecimpunctata (assembly GCF_040954645.1). Taxonomy (NCBI): domain Eukaryota; kingdom Metazoa; phylum Arthropoda; class Insecta; order Coleoptera; family Chrysomelidae; genus Diabrotica; species Diabrotica undecimpunctata. The sequence goes on along the minus strand of NC_092809.1, from coordinate 129,198,584 downwards.
CCTTCAACGTTTCCGAAAATTATAAGTCCCCAAGATTATCAATATCTCCCAAAAATTTTAAGACGCCTGCGAGAAAAATAGAGAAGAGTTTAGTCTGAATGGCAAGCTCTTGGAGGATTGAGTGATTTGTTCTGTACTCTGTTCATGACATCTGAAGAATTCTTCTCCAGCACCAAATCTTGAAGGCGTCAGTTCTTTTCCTATCTTCAGATTTCATTATCCATATTTCAGACCCATAACCAGTGGCATACTAATGGTACATACCAATGGCATTGAGAAAGGCACTCTGCCAAAACAGCTGTAGTGATAAAAAATTTTAATAAATGTTGTGGAAGTTTTGAAAACAAAAGTTTTCAGTCTTTTATTGTTATATAAAAGAATTTCCATTAGTAACGGTAGAATCCATCACTTATTTAATTTTTGTTGGCCTAATATGGCTATAAAATTTTTTTATGACCATTACTGAGAATAATCTTTCACCGCTTGCATTGCTTATTGGAAAGGTTAAATAAATTCTCAGAATTGTGTTAAAATTTGGGAATGTTGCAATATTATTTTCCTGAATAAATAACCACATGAATACAGGCGAAATAATATTTTCTTTACTTAAAGTCTTAAATTGTAATACTTCATTTTTCTGACGTCGTAAATCTTGAATGATGTGATTATATGAAAAATTCTATATTAGAGTTACATCTATTATGTTTATTTTAAACGGTGCTGGCATTATGTTTTATGACGAAATAAGTTAAATGCAAATTTACAATTCCTTCGGTATTCGTGTTCTTCAAATGGGTTAACTGATGACTTGGGGCTTCTGGGTGAACCGAATTTTGAAGTTGATGGTTTGTTTTTACCTTCCTTAATTGTGAATTGAAAAGAAAAGTACTTTAAAAGTGTGTAAAGCATTTAATCTCTAGCTGAGCGCTTTCGCCTTTACATACTCTAGGAATTAAATGCTTTAAACATTTCTAAAAATACTTTCTTTTTAATTCATTCATTTGTCATAAGAGTGTACAAAACATATCAGTTATTTGCAAAAAATATTAAAATAAACATAATTTAACTTATATTTTTATTATCTCAGTATAAAGGATTAAAAACGACTGTTAGCAGAAAAAAAAAAATAAAAATACTGCAACTATTTTACTTATGCAAAACCTTGTTCGACTCTTGTCTTGCTATGAGAACGCACTGACCAGAATTAAATGTTTTCAGTAATGCCTGATTTCATCATTTCGTTCGTAGATTGACGTCATAAAATGAGTGCGTCACACGTCAGGTCCAGAAGATTGCGAACTCAGTTTAAATATCTCATTTTGGTGTTCTTCAACAAATAGCGATCTGTCCATAGTTTTGATAATCGAAGCGCAGCATTTTTGGCCATTTCTATTCTACGTATTTCGGTTTCATAAGAGCCTGCATTACTAATGTAGAATTCTAGATAATTGCACTTTAACCATTTCAAACTGGTCCAAGGCTCCGGTTGTTTGCACTGATCTAATACTCGGATAATCCACTACCATAATTTTTGTTTTTTGTTTATTGATCTTGCGATCACATCTATTGCTTTCCGTTTCCACTGTAGCACTGAAGCAGTTTAACCTACTGCATGAACACCATTATTTATGATGCTACTATACTTCATCTAATTTACTTACCGTTGCACGTCATCCGCGTCATAGCACGTGACGTCACATGATACCAACACGAAATATTTAGGCGGTAGGTGTGTTCTTTTTTAGAATCACTTTGCCGAGTACACTGGTATTACAGCCACTAGACATATTTTATTATATACGCCTAGAAATAATATTTAAAGATTTCTATTAATGTTAACCTAAAGAAATACACAATATGTTTCATTTAATTTGTATAAATGCATTTATTCGGAACACACTGTTACTGTAATCGAACGAAGGTGATATTTTGGCATAAATTGTTAACACTTATTTGACAGTTGCGGTGTTGACTAAGTAATGAAAAAAGTGTTGTTTTTGTTTAAGTATTCCATTTTACATCTTTATACGAGGCATACAAGCGGCTCAAATTGTTTTTAACAAGATTATATTTCAACTCTTCTTTTTTTTCTATTTATTTACATTAAATATTAATTTGTTTTGTTGTATAATTCACTTTTGCAATAATTATGTGACCTATTTGATTTAAAATGGATTCAGGATTTTTTTATACTTTGGCAACTATGTCAACTTCGATCTCTGTCAATGATAATGACGTGTAACGGTAAGTAAATTAGATGGACTGTATATATGTCAATTGTAGCTCAATTCTAAAAAGTTTTTAAACAAAAAGTCAATTTTTATTAGTTTTAAATCGAATTCTTCCGATCACTCAGTATATCGTTTACTGATATTTGTTTGACACAGAATGGTAAAACCAGTTTGGGCTGATAATGTAATCAATGAGTAACAAAAGATAAATATGATACAATATTACAACAGACAATTTGTTCACGCAATTTTTGTAGATTTGATCTCACCACAATAACAATTTCTAATTTTAATTAATCATTTCTAATTGATTATATGTTAATTATAAACAATTATTATTTATATCTAGCTGGATATACTTAAAAGTTGTAAAGGTCAGCATCAATTTAAAAGTATTAAATTGATGAAGTATACTATTTATAAAACTGACACACTGTTTTTCTCATGCTATTAATTATTAACATTAGATTCATAATTATTATGCATAGGTAATTTACAGGAGTCATGTAAAAAACATTGCATGCATGTCAACACAAGTATGGTTTTGTTTTGACAAAAATAAATATCTAAAATATATATTACTCTCCAAAATTAACGTAAATGTGCAATAAGTTTGAAGCTATTTTTCTTCTGAATCGTTGATTGCAATTCGATGATTTTTAGTTCATATTATGGGTATATTTTTAAGGAATTAGTGTACCAATTTTTTCTGAGAAATGTCAACGTTTTACCTACACGAGCCCCTTCCTATATCAGTTGGCCCATCTACGGAGTTTACAGTTTTTCGTGATTGATTACCATAAAAAAATCTAATCTACATGCTTTTATAAGTTCCCATATTAATTAATATAGCATTCTTATTAATATTCATTAAAAATATTACCCTTATGTATACTAAGTAATATAAGTAGATGTTGATGTAAGTAATATATATTACTTACATCAACATACGTTGTTTTTTTCATAATTACCTTAAAACCAGACTGGCTATGGAAATATATGACATCAAAACAATTGTCAATATAAGTTAACGATAGGAAAATGTGTTAAATCATCATTCGATTTTTTAATTCTGGAAAATCCAATTCGGAAAACGCGAATATGTTGTCATTCTCACGGTATAATGTACAAAATATAGTCAGCGATACAAACTACAGGATGGGTCGTCACAAAACCTAAACATGTAGGAAAAAATAAAATAAACAAAGCAGATCGAAGAGCATTAAGACGCATTTTAGTTAAAAATCGCCTTTCAACTTAGCTTTAAGCTATATTAAAGCCTTTCAAGCTATATTAAAAATAGGCTGAAGTGTTTGGTGGAGTGACGTTGATGTAAAACGTCATTTTCTAGATCAAAGTATCACCGAGAGGCACACAAATTAGGATTTGTTACATACAAATTAAGTTATATAGCCAAAAAATCAGTACAAATTGTTTTTGAAAAATTTCATTTTGTTTCGGGCTACGGAAAAGCCACTTTTAACATTACAAAAAAAAAATATGACACATTCATGATGGGATACAATAAAATGGAGTGATGAGTTCAGATTTGAAATGTGTGTTGGAAACATTAGGAGTCGCAAGAGAAAAGTCAAATTTCTTTTGTATGTAATGATCTGAGGCAACATGTCGTCTAAAGTTACGGATTGCATTTTATCGATGGAATTGTAAATACGGCCAAATATTTGAAGATTTTAGAAGAATCTTTTTTACCGAGTTTATTCCACTTCCCCTTCAAAAATTTTCTCATTACCATACATCTTTATCTACTTAACCACATATCATCACATTTTCATACTGTTTTCACTACACCTTATTTTACTTATTCACTTTCCCTCAAGGTTTGGTTCGGGATCTCTGGAGACTTCAGCCTCTTGTAGACTCTTTTCTTCTTTCAAAATAATTATAAAACATCACACAACTTTAGTAAATTTAACAGAGCCACCTTAAAACCCAACTACTCTTGCAGTTTTTACATATCGTTACAATACACACCAAAAGCCTATTAACTTCATCTACCTACCTTAAACTCAAACTTATAACTCATCCTTTTTATATTTCGCAGGTACCAAATGTTCCTTTTAACATGTAGGGCCTTTTTCTTTTTCTTAAGTTATAACTTAAGCAATGTTTGAACAATACAATACCAAACCACCTATCAGCCATCAATTTTCTGTTTATATTGCATACTGGTCAACACACAAAACAACTTACCATCTTTACCCTTCAAACCGAACCAGTAATTATGTTCATGAACTTATAACTTAAAAAATCTATTATATTTACCAGGTACCAAATGTTGTTTTCTGACATAGAGGGCCTTCCATGCTTAAGTTGTAAGTTAAGCAATACATGAACATTACATTACAAAAACATTCTTTTCATATTCAAATTTCATCTTAACAGCAAATTCAAACATATCATTTACTATATCACTCCTCAACAATAAATTTTATAGAACCATCTTCCTACATACGTCTTTTTCACTATTTCCTAGGTCCCAAATGTTTTATAACATACAGGACCTGTTGTTAAAATCTTTAGTTAAGAACAATCAAATTTAGACACATGTATAGTTGGTTGCCTATCGACCCCTACAAAATTTCATGTACTACAGTTTACCTAAATTAATTTATAAAACAAATTTTTTCAATGTTTTTCAACATAAATATAGGACAAATTCACATTACAGACTACACCATTCTTGTTGATATTGTTATATTATTACAATTGTAATTTATTCAATTTTAAATAATGCTGGCTTCTGCCATTTTAGACAACTACAGTAAGTTGCACTGACTGCTTTGTTCCGACATCCGTCCTAACATGTCAATATTGTCATTTTTATCAGTTGTTATCAACAGGTCCTCGAAGACACTTTGTCTCAGGACCAAGTAACCGATGTAGAGCCATACGTTGCCATGTTACCAATTCCAACGGTAACTTAAACATCCTAATTTTTAATAACAGATAATGTAACATATTTGTAAATTAATAACATTTAAAGGGTTTTCACCCATATATTTTAGTGGCTCATTTTGCATAACCTTAGTCAACATTTTAAATCTTACGTTCTTTTTAATTAAAGTGGTTAATTACTTTCAGGTTACACTGATGATGGAATTTACATTCCGAAAACGTTCTGTATTTGTGATATAGCCCGTTTGGGTTTTTTTATTTATACCTTTTACTAAAAATTTGAAATAAATTTTTTTTACAATGTAATCTTCAAAACTTACATGAAGATTTAGTTTTGAGTTTTTTCAACAAATGTGAGGCATTTTAAATATGCTTAAAAAACGCTGAATTTAAACTTTTACATTACAAACGATCTAAAACGTTCAAAACTATTCTTTTTTAATTACACTAGTACGTTTTTCAAAGGTACTTAACTTCTGCTATAAATTACATCTAAACCGTCTTCTTGGAGTTATTTCCCGTGACGTGCGATTATTTGTAATGTTAAAGTTGAAATTCTGCGTTTTTAGTCATATTTCAAATGCCTTATGCTTGTTGCCAAAAATCAAAATCGAATTTTCATGTTATAGGTTTTGAAGACTGGTGTTCGAACCAAGGAACAATCGAAATTTTACTACGACCGGTCAATAAAAGTAATAAATTTTATTTATCTCACGAGAATCATAAAAAATGGCAAAGAAGTTTATTTATTGAACAGCTTTATAGAAACTGACTTCATTTGCGACAAAATACAAATATTGCATACGAAAGCTGCACTCTTCAACGCATTTTGATTTTTGTCGATAGGGCACTCTGATCAAAAGATATCGATTTTTTACCGCCGAATTGATACAAATTTTATTTAACAGTGGTTTTGCACTCGGAACTGTGCATTCTAAATCGCCGGTCACTTCAAGTGTTGTTTGTGAGAGAACGGTTCATTCTACACAAAAAGTGCTTATAAACATTTTTATTTAAAATTATCTCAGCTACATTTTTTATTTGAATCATTTATTTTACGGCGTACAGATTCTTGGTAAATCGATTTTTTTGCGTTTTTACCACTCTACGATGGGTGTTATAGGGGGAAGCCCGGGGGTTAAAGTAGTAAACTTTTTTGCATCTTTTTAGGGGTTCCAAAATTAATATTCTCGGCAAAATTCAGCTTGTTCTTATGATTTTTAGGGGTCAAATCTATTGACGACTGGACTATTTATGAGTATATATTTCCTGTATACTTGATATATTAAAACCAATTTTAAAGTCAAATATGAGGTGAAATTATTTTCTTTAAAAGCGATCGATTATTGAATATTATAAAATGCATTACGCCTCCAAATAATCATTACGTAGTCCATGAAATTACGAAATATCAGAAAAGGAAGGAAACATCTATACACGTTATCAACTTAACAAGGTGTTTAATCAACGCTAAATACTCAAGACTGCAAACATTTGATATCAAATAAAAAAAAATCATTAACAAGTTCACGGCCGACATGCAAGTGTGGGAGATAAGTTTCAGAGGAAACAATGAAATAGTCTGCATATTTTACTTTTAATATAACCGTGAATTTACATAATGACATTAATGGTATCTAAAGCCGTGTACGTGTTAAGACATTCGATGTTAATGGCGCTAAGAGTTCGCCTTAAAGAATGCATTTTTCTACGGGGTTGAACAATTTTTTTATTAGCGGACCGTAATTAATTTTTTTCCCAGCAAAATGTAGGGAATTATCTATTTAATCTGTAGTCCAAGCTGTAGAGACAAAATGAATGGTTTTGAACATTAATTAGTAAATTTTTAACTGCGTCGTGGGGTCTAGGGAGTATTTGTGAAATTGATTAAGACATAATTAATTATTTCGTTATAATCTGTAATCGTTTAACAGGTTAAGCGCCATGGCGGACATGGAATGGGTGTCTGATTTGAAATTCGCCGCCTGGGCCACAGCGGACACCGGTGTCCTCTTGACTTTAAATTTTTCATCATCCTTACCCGGTCGCGAGGACACGATTTTATGCGGTTTTAACATAGGAATGTGTCCGCTATGGCCCTGCAATATAGAATGTTGAACCAGGTTCTGTCTAGCAATACCAATTAGAAAAATCTGGAGTAAAAACCAACTTGAGTTCTTTCATTAAGTATAGAAATAAGAATACCTACAATTGATAAAAAAATGTATTAAACAAATAAGCTATAGAAATACATATCTATTATAGGTATGTACATACATTTATTTCAAAAAAATTAATGAGTTTTGTGAAATAAATTGAAACATTCCAGACAAAACCTAGGACTATTTTCGCATTGAGCACAGTACGTTATTACTTCTTCTTCTTCTTCAGTGCCTTATCCGGTCCGGATGTTGGCGATCATCAAGGCTATCATGGTTTTGTTGACTGCTCTGCGAAACAGCTCCGCTGAGGTCATCCCAAAACGTTATTACTTACTTAACTTTATTTTTATCTATCAGTCCATCCTGTTTTCTCTTGTAATATCCCTTGCAGTACCGTTTATTTTCCCGTGCCTTACAGTCTAATTTTGTAAATACTTGAGCATTGAGGTTTACTTTTGCATGACGTGTATTTTCATAAAACTGGGCGCCATCAAATTTTAACAACTCTTCAATAACTACATATTTAAAATCATTTATGGATATGTTAGTCTGTTCGGCCTCTTTGTAGATGAAATGGGAATTAACAATTGAAGTACCTAATAAAATTTCTATAGCTATTTTTTTGTACCAACGGACGGTTTGTCGCAGCACCGTACTATAACTCAACATCTGATCGGATAAATCAATGAAGCTTTTACCTGAATTGTAATCAATTACCGCTTTCGGTTTTTGAATATTATTTCCCCGACGTTGGACCATTTCAACGTTGTGGCAGGTGGATAAAACCAAAACATCTTTTTTGTCATGCCACTTGAGGACACATATTCCTCTTTCATTTTCTGTGACAACTACTTCATCTTTTTTAAGTTTTTTATTTATTTTTTTGGCTGGATTACCCTTGCGATTGTTTCGCAAAGTTACGAGACAAGTGTTGTTATCCAAACGTATTTCCGCTAATTAAAGGCTTGTATATCAGTTACGCAAATTCTACCAGACCCTAAACAGAGCTGAAAGTATCTTTAGTAAAAAGATAAAAAAAGTATCTAAGATACTAAAAGTATCTTAGATACTTTTATTTAAGATACTTTTTGGTTCATTTAAAAGTTACTTTTACTTTAGATACTTCTTAAAAGTATCTAGTATCTTTTATCTTTAAAAGTATCTTTAGATACTAAAAGTATCTTAGATACAAAAAAGTATCTTAGATACTTACTCAGGACCTGAGAAATAGATACTTTTCATGATCCGACAAGCTTCGACCTGTCGGGCCGGCCGTAGCGGGAGAAGAAGACTTCTTCAGTTTATTGTAGATACCATGTCACCTTTGTCGTTGTTACAAAATCGTAGCTTTTTAAATTTATTTAAGGGAATTACTCCTTTAAAAATCATATCCAGGCCTACAGCTGTAAAAAAAATTTCCTCTATGGTGTCTGAGAACAAAGAAAACTTAAAATTAACATTACATGGTATCCGTTACGTCTGCACGACGGCTGACATTTGGTCATGCAAAACCCGAAGTTTTCTTGGTGTTACATGTCATTGGATTGACGACAAACTTCTACGAAAGTCAGCACCGCTAGCATGTAGAAGATTTTCTGGAGCGCATACACACGACCGTATAGCTGAACTATTAGAAGACATACATACTGCTTATAATCTACATCCAAATAAAGTGTTAGTAACAATTACTGACAATGGCTCAAATTTTGTCAAAGCATTTGGTGTTTTTGGTATCAATAATGTTTTACACTACACTGGTGACGACGGTGAACATCAACAACAAGTGCCAAAAGATGATATCGACATCATTGAGGAAGATCAGGAAGATATTTTGGAGGATGAAGAGGATATTCCTGACATATTTGAAAACGAAAATTATCTCCTTCCAAATAATTTAAGTGACAATAATTTGATCATACCTACTTTATCTGAACACATACGTTGTGCAAGTCATACACTTGCCCTAATAACAACTACTGATATTATGAAAATAATTAATTCAACCAGTTCTCTTAGATCAAAACATGAACAAGCAATAGCTAGGTGTAATCATATATGGAAAAAGCAGGTCGTCCTAAATCAGCTGAAGTGATAAAAAAAGTATTAGGACATACTTTAAGTTACCCGGGTGTGACTCGTTGGAATTCCATGTTCGATGCTCTGAACCAGATTCTTAAGTCTAAAGAAAAACTGGAATCTCTATACGAAAAATTAAATTTTGCAAAACAAGATCGGCTTAGAGATACTGATCTAAATTATTTAGCAGAATTATGCCAAATACTAAAACCGTTTGCTTTGGCACTTAACATTCTTCAAGGCGAACAAAATATGTACTACGGTTTCCTTCTACCATCAATCGTAAGCTTGTTTGTTAAAATTGAAAAGCTTAAAACCAATAAGTTTAAATATGTGGAACCTATTTTGAACGCTCTGACAGTATCTTTAAACTCCAGATTTGAAAAACTTCTTAAGTTGACTAACCAATCTGCAATAATTGCTGCAGTTACTAATCCTTTATTTAAAACACGTTGGCTTACTGCATTTCGAGGAATCAGGAATATCGAAAATGACCTTAGTGAAATTAAGGATTTGGTAATTACAGAAGCTATAAAAATTATGAAGGAAATTGAGGAACAATTTGATGTAAGTACAAATAACATTACTACTGTAATGAAAAGTAACAAAATGCAAAACGACTTCTTTGAATTTGATATTAACTCCGAATACTCCGATCTTCAAACGCAAAATGAAAACACTGGCTATACTGATTTAGATTATAAACGACAAGCTGAGCTGCAACTATTACAATATTTGGCCGATTCTGAAACCAACATACAAATGTTAAAAAAATATAATATTATAGAACAATTATTTAAAAAGTTCAATACGCCATTACCTTCTTCTGCAGCTGTTGAAAGAATGTTTTCTTTTGCAACTTTTATTAATTCAGCCCGACGTCATGCCTTGTCTGATCATACTTTTGAAAATTTAGTTTTACTAAAAGCTAGTGGTTATACTAACTAGTTATTAGCTACCAAAATGTTGCTATTTTTTATATCCTATCCTATTGTGTTTAAAAATTTAATTATGTTGAATGTTCTGTTTTTAATGCATAATGCATCTTATGCTGTTCTTAACACACGAATTTATGTTTATTTTATATTGTTTTGAAAATTTAATGTTGGATTTTTGTTTTCAATACATAGTTATTAGTTTGTAATAACTTAACGTCTTTTATTTCTTATCTACCCCAAAGCCCAAAGTATACCATTTCAAAGTACCTGCTGGCTTAAACTAAAATTGTATGATAATTTAAAGGGTTAAAATGATGTTTTTAAAACAAAAGTATCGACAATCTACTGTAGAGTAGTAGAGTACCGAGCACCTTTATATTATACCCTAAAAGTATCTTAGTTACTACAAAAGTATCTAAGTATCTTAGATACTAGAAAAACATCTAAGTATCTTTGATACATAAAAGTATTTTACATACTTAAAAGTATCTTAGATGCTTAAAAGTATCTTAGATACTCAAAAGTATCTTAGATACTTGAAAGTATCTAAGATATTTTTACTCTAAATACTTTTCCGGTATTTTGTATCTTTAGATACTTTCACAAAAAAGTATCTTAGATACTTAGTATCTTAAGATACTTTTTGCCTCAAGTATCTTAAAAGTATCTAGATACTTTTAAAAAGTATCTTTTACAGCTCTGACCCTAAAAGACCTCGCGACAACTATACACTTAGGTTCCACGTATAACCATTCTGAGTACATAACATACATATTTTAATGCCATGTTTATGGCACTTTTGTATACTGCTTGAAGAGTAAACGTCCTGAAACGGTACCATAGTTTCTTCGATGCAAAATGTTTTCCCTGCTGTAAATATTTTTTGATAGTTGCTTATGATTTTTTCTATAAGTAATTGCACTTTATACAGTCGGTCTCCTTCTGGGCACTTAGAGTTATATGAAAAGAGCCACATTTTCAAAAGTAAATCAAATCGGTTGCGGCTCGCATTATTTTTGAACATCTAAGTATTTCGTTAAATAATAATCGTGAATGGAATTCATTTGCACTATTCCCATGTAGCCCAGTAAACCTAGATTGTGCAATTCCCTTTCGTTGCATCATCGGACAGCTCGTTGAATATGGTGTCTGCTCGTTTTGAACGTCTGCGGTGGGGCATATGGTGGGGATTCGATTTGATTGCAGACTAAATGATAAAATTTTGTTTAATATTGCTTTGGCCCAGGGGAACATTTTGGTGAAAACTTCTTGGCGTTTAACCTGTTAAGCTGGAATTAAACCTTGTAAGCCCATTTTCTATTTATTTTTCATTAATAATGACACATGCTAAAAAAATGTAACATAACTTATTTTTCAAGGTTTTCTGACAGCAGAACATAATTTCTTACAAAAGGAATATAAAAAATAAAATCAATATTATAAAAAAAATAGTCATTGGGCATCGTCTAGTGCCGGTTAGTAGAATATGTGGTACATTTTTGATCTAGTGCATTCACATCGCCTTTTGTTTGATTATAGAAGCAAATGATATCGGGTTTACCATATTCTATGTCCCCACATTCGTTTGGTGCATTGATGATATTAACACGACTGCCTTCCCTTTTTCTTGAACGTAGGAAATTATAGTGTAGTCATTTGTAAAACCATAAATGGAAGATCCTTCAGCTCTGCTTCGATTTGGAAGAAACTGCATAGGTATTTCCTTTCTGTTTCGCTTGAGCTTGCCAACATAGGTCAGTCCTCGTTTTTTAATGCATCTCAACACCGCTTGTGTTGGTTTCTTGAAACATTTCTCCTCATTTGTTAGAGAAAAACCAACACTATCCTTAAAACAGTAAATATAGCCATTATAGAAATAGTGGTTACTTGCATCTGTTAGGGTCATAATTTTCAGTCCATATTTCCGAGGTTTATTAGCAAAATCTACATTTACCGCGAAATCCTATCAGCATTTCGTCGATACAACATAATTCACCCATATAATAACAATCTTGTCAATTTTTTACAAAACTCTCAAATAACCAAGATACTGCTGCAGAAGTAGTTTTACGTTCTTCTCAATCATCTGCATTATCAAACCTAAAACAAAAGCAATAAAATATTTACACTAACTATTCAGTCAACAAACCTTAGACATGCGGGCAACACATATACTCTTTTCAAAGATATAATGGATCTTAATATGTCTCGTCCCATTCCATCTGTTGCAAATATTTTTTGCAAATCTTCATCATTTGACTTGAAAACTACAGAGTAATACAAGAGAGCGAGAAACGCTTTAAATTCTTCCTTTGATACTTCTCTCAGTTCTGTTCTATTAGAATTGCTAAATATATATCTTGAAATAACAATATCTTTTCATTTGTCCGTAGAATTATTTCGTTTTCCATATCCTCTGTGAAAAGAAGGCTCCATATTTTTAAGGGACACATATCCATTAATACTACGCCCTGAATTTCGAATTGGAGAATTTATAAGACTCATAATTGACCGAGGGGTGGGATTTATTATCCATAGTAAATTTTTTATGAAAGTAAAAGGAAATGAATGAAAATATATCGTTGCTGCTTATGGCGGCTAGTCAATAATATGCCGGTAGCTATTTTATTTGAAATATTTAGGAAAAAGAGTTTTAGCCGGACATGATAAAATGCCATTTATTAAATAACCAAAAATAAAATAAAAGATTTAAGCAAAAATAAATTGGCGCCAGATTGTAAACACCCACACTATATCGTGTCGTGTGCTTTCACCGTCGCCATCATTGTCCAGTCGATGAAAGCGAACTAGCACTAGCCTTACTAGCCAGACATTTGATGCTAGTGTCGCGGCGCGGTAACACATGCATGTGTCTCGGTGTAGTAAGTAGTAAATCAAACAGTTTTGATTTACGGTACTTCTCATATCATAACATCAGTTCAATAGGTCAAACAATGAAACTGTTTTGACATTTACGTCTAAACTAACCTTTAACGACTTAATTACAGCACTAAATAAAGTATTATGAATTATCATAAAGTAAGGAACAGAGTCTAAACAAAAATAAAATATCATCATTGGAAACGAATAGTAGAGTAAATACAGTTATAAAATTAGTAGAGTAAATTTAGTTATATTATTTTAGGTATAATTATTAATTTTGTGAAAATATGAAAACGGAAATCTGGAAGAAAACTGCTAAGATTTAGAAATACTACAAAAAGTAATTGGCAAGTCAGTCCTCGTTTTTTAATGCATCTCAACACCGCTTGTGTTGGTTTCTTGAAACATTTCTCCTCATTTGTTAGAGAAAAACCAACACTATCCTTAAAACAGTAAATATAGCCATTATAGAAATAGTGGTTACTTGCATCTGTTAGGGTCATAATTTTCAGTCCATATTTCCGAGGTTTATTAGCAAAATCTACATTTACCGCGAAATCCTATCAGCATTTCGTCGATACAACATAATTCACCCATATAATAACAATCTTGTCAATTTTTTACAAAACTCTCAAATAACCAAGATACTGCTGCAGAAGTAGTTTTACGTTCTTCTCAATCATCTGCATTATCAAACCTAAAACAAAAGCAATAAAATATTTACACTAACTATTCAGTCAACAAACCTTAGACATGCGGGCAACACATATACTCTTTTCAAAGATATAATGGATCTTAATATGTCTCGTCCCATTCCATCTGTTGCAAATATTTTTTGCAAATCTTCATCATTTGACTTGAAAACTACAGAGTAATACAAGAGAGCGAGAAACGCTTTAAATTCTTCCTTTGATACTTCTCTCAGTTCTGTTCTATTAGAATTGCTAAATATATATCTTGAAATAACAATATCTTTTCATTTGTCCGTAGAATTATTTCGTTTTCCATATCCTCTGTGAAAAGAAGGCTCCATATTTTTAAGGGACACATATCCATTAATACTACGCCCTGAATTTCGAATTGGAGAATTTATAAGACTCATAATTGACCGAGGGGTGGGATTTATTATCCATAGTAAATTTTTTATGAAAGTAAAAGGAAATGAATGAAAATATATCGTTGCTGCTTATGGCGGCTAGTCAATAATATGCCGGTAGCTATTTTATTTGAAATATTTAGGAAAAAGAGTTTTAGCCGGACATGATAAAATGCCATTTATTAAATAACCAAAAATAAAATAAAAGATTTAAGCAAAAATAAATTGGCGCCAGATTGTAAACACCCACACTATATCGTGTCGTGTGCTTTCACCGTCGCCATCATTGTCCAGTCGATGAAAGCGAACTAGCACTAGCCTTACTAGCCAGACATTTGATGCTAGTGTCGCGGCGCGGTAACACATGCATGTGTCTCGGTGTAGTAAGTAGTAAATCAAACAGTTTTGATTTACGGTACTTCTCATATCATAACATCAGTTCAATAGGTCAAACAATGAAACTGTTTTGACATTTACGTCTAAACTAACCTTTAACGACTTAATTACAGCACTAAATAAAGTATTATGAATTATCATAAAGTAAGGAACAGAGTCTAAACAAAAATAAAATATCATCATTGGAAACGAATAGTAGAGTAAATACAGTTATAAAATTAGTAGAGTAAATTTAGTTATATTATTTTAGGTATAATTATTAATTTTGTGAAAATATGAAAACGGAAATCTGGAAGAAAACTGCTAAGATTTAGAAATACTACAAAAAGTAATTGGCAAGTCCTGCATATTCCACCAAACATAAAATCGGACTAATATTAAATCTTTATTAATATAAATTGATACTGTATTGCTATATGCCACAATTGGCACTTATTTATGCTAGTATACAAGATTTTTCTTTCTTTCTGTGTGTATTTTTGTATATCCCTGAAATACTGCCGTCTCTAACGTATTATTTGTTAGTTGTCGAATAGCAACGACTTTTCTTCTCCCAAGAAAAAATTAATTTATGTAATATTTTCCACAATGCTGGTTTTCCACAAGGTTCCACAGATATCTATGTAAGGCAAATTTTCGTTTTCCTCGAATGGTGCTGTTGGAATCTCTTTGTTAAAATAAAAGCCATCTACTTTTCCTCTTATATTTTGCATACGTCCAATGCCAAGTGGTTCTCTTCCTTTTGATTTTACATTTCCATATTTCCTCTTCCTAAGAAGCCTGTAAACAGTCGATTGATTCACTAAATCCTGTCATATTGGCACGCGTTGAGTGTTAGATAGTTTTAATAGTAGCAAGCGGCATTTGATGTACCACAGCAGCATGCACATTAAACACTATCGTCTTTGTTTTTTAAATTAAGCACATTATTACACTTTTCTGTGGCAAACGTTCACTGCCTTTTTCACAACACAGTTAGAACACGTTAACGGCTCAAAGCAAACTAAATAACTTTGTCAAAATTTGTCTCTAGGTAAAGTGTAATATTTGTGGTAAATGTTATGATCAAATTTCCGGAAATTTCATTTGCATTATAGGGATCGGATAATGAACAGAAAATGGTCGATACATGTTCCTTACGAGAATTGAGCACCACGGGCAAGGTCGAGGTAACAATTAGATATTTACGCAGACTTGAAAAACCACAAGTCGTCTATCCATCCATTATATGGCTCTACAGCCCAATTCGAGCCCTGGCCCCTCTCAGCAAACATCTCCATTCGTTACGGTCTGTAGCTATTCTCCTCCATGATCGACTACTAAAGACATTGTGTCCTCATCCTCATCATTCTCCCATCGCTTCCTCGGTCGCCCAATAGGTCTCCTCACTTGCATTCTTGCATTTAACAGTTTTTTGGAAACCTATTTTCTTTCATTTTAAATACATAGCCTGTTCATTGAAGTCTAGGATGATTCCTCTGCTAAGCTCTCCATCGTCGATGTTGTCCTTTGTGATGTTACCTCTTAACAAGCAATCTATCAGTCAGTACTTGCACAATTACTTCAAAAATACTTATATTTTTAAATATTTGTTATTTCTTTTTTATTTGGTATTTATATTATAGTAAATATAGCAGGATTATCAAAAGGATATACAAGAAACCTACGCCAAACAAGATAGTACTACTGTGAGTAACATACAACAAAAGTTCTTGAACATGACAAACACTATAAAGGAAGCAACGTCGAAGCACATACCAAGAACAAAAAGATTTAGGAAAAACCACTGGTTCGATGACGAATGTAGAACAGAGTTAAAAAAAGATCAGATTTGAGATTAAAAAGTTTACGATCACAAAAACAAGACGACCTAGAAAGGTATGCCGAACAACGAAAAAAAGTAAAGAGAATCCTAAGGGAGCGGAAACGAAAGTATATGGATGATAACATATAAAGTATTGAAGAAAATTACAAGAAAAATGAAATAAAAAATCTTTACAAAGAGGTAAAATACATTAAAACTGGGTACCAGGGAAGAACGATGAATGTAAAAGATAAGCAAGGAAACCTGACAGTGGACGAAGACCAAATATGTGAAAGGTGGAAAGAATATTTCGAAGAGAT
Organism: Diabrotica undecimpunctata; assembly: GCF_040954645.1. Classification (NCBI taxonomy): domain Eukaryota; kingdom Metazoa; phylum Arthropoda; class Insecta; order Coleoptera; family Chrysomelidae; genus Diabrotica; species Diabrotica undecimpunctata. The sequence goes on along the minus strand of NC_092809.1, from coordinate 129,181,759 downwards.
GCTAAATGACGGAGTGACTACTGAAGAAAATTATAATGTTCCTAAACCTCAAATAGTAATAGAAGAAATACCAAAGCTCACAAGAGAAGAAATTGAAGAAATAATAAAAGATATGAAAAATCAAAAAAGCCCCGGGGAGAGCGGCATTGTGGCAGAGAACATAAAATATGGAGGAGAGGTCTTAATAAACCAACTTGGTGAGCTAATACTAGAAGTATGGGATGCCGAAGAAATGCCTCAAGAATGGAATAAGTAGATTATAATTCCTATACACAAAAAGGGAGATAGAACTGAATGCGCAAACTATAGAGGAATATCCTTATTAGAGGTAATATATAAAGTACTCGCAGTACTAATTAAAAAATGATTAGAAATATATATATAGAGAAGAATCTAGGAGAATACCAGGAAGGATTTCGGAAAGGAAGATCAACAACCGATCAAATTTTTATGCTAAAACAAATCCTGATCAATTGCTATGAATACAACATTTCAGCATAAGTACTTTTCATTGATTACAAAGCCGCCTACGATACAATAGACAGAAACAAATTAATAGAAACGCTAAAAGAATTCCAAGTGCCAGAAAAAAATAATAAGATTGGTAAAAATGACAATTAGATACACCGTTTGTGCTGTGAGATGCAACGGTACAGTCTCAGAAGAATTCGAAGTAAAAAAAGGTGTTCGCCAATGAGACCCGTTGTCTACATTGCTATTCAATATAGTTCTAGAAAAAATTGTAAGGGTTAGTGGGATAAATAGGTCCGCAACTTTTTTATATAAGGAGCACCAATGCTTAGCATACGCTGATGAGGTGGTTCTCATTGCAAGAAATGGAAAATAACTATCAAATATAGCAAAAAGACTGATTCGGGAAAGCTCTAAAATGGGACTGAAAGTTAATATTAATAAATCAAAGTACATGGAGATCTCGTGCAAAAAAGGAATAAACAGCAAGGGATCCTTTAAATTGGAGGTGGAGGATGGATCAGTTGTAGAATTCGAGAAGGTGGATGAATATATGTACTACTTAGGTACTCTTATTGATCAGACATGTAAGGAAGAAACTGAAATCAACCTGAGACTGACCAAGAGCAACAGGTGTGCTGGAGCCATGAGCAAAATAATTAAGGCCAAAGATATATCTCGTAATACAAAAATAAGAGTATACAAAACTATAATTAGACCCACAATGCTATACGCTGCCGAGATATGGACTATGAACAAAACCATACGGAACACATTGGAAGCATGGGAAAGAAAGATACTTCGCAGAATGTTTGGTGGAAAAGTAGTAGAGGGAGAATGGAGAAGACGAACCAATGCAGAAGTGTACCATTTGTATGCTAATCATACAATAACAAAAGTGGTGAAAAAACGTAGACTAGAATGGCTCGGAGATCTAGAAAGAATGTAACTAATAGACAGGTCAAGAATATTGCTTGGAGAGTACCTGAGGGCAAAAAAAGAGAGGAAGACCAAGAAAGAAATGGAGAGATGTAGTGATGGAAGATGTCAGAGAGATGGGAATCAGAGATTAGAAGCTGATAGCTAAGAACAGAAAACGATGGAAATTATCATCATTCATAGCCCATTCAGCAATGGGCCTAAAAGGCCTGTTAAAGCTGCACATACATTTAGTGCCAATTTGTTTCAAGGCTATACTTAATACAGTGTCTGCAGAAAGTAAAGTCTTGGATGTATTTTATTCAAATTTTGGCATACCAGCAACTTGGCAAGTATTTTCCAATTTTACTGCATGCAAAACCATTCGTATAATTTTCACTCTATGCAAAATAGAGGCTTATAGAGACATTGATGAACATTTGATGTCGACAAATAATTTCGAGTATTCGAAATATTCCGTCCACTTCTTTTAACACGCCCTGTATATACATATTATATTCATTTTATTTGCCTTTGATACAGTAAAATCCAATATTATTACTGAACATAAAATACAGAAAATTAAATATTTTTACTGTTCAAGCGATCGGAATTAAATATTAACGCCCCACTGTTTGAGGCCCACTGATCATATCTTAATTGCATATCGGCCGTCATAGGGTAAAAGGTATTTTATTTTTGTAATACAATAGAATTATTTTTATAGTTTTATAATAAAATGGTGTTAAAAAAATATCAGAACTGCGGTTTATGTAAAACCTATTTGTCGTACATATATGCCTCCCTTATCGTATATACCGAGCAATAAACCTTCAGTCGATGAGTGGGAGGCATTGTTTCCTTGTCCAAATTTCCTTGATTAATTTTAAACTGAATAAACTCTTGGCACAATGTCATGTCTCCTTGAAAATATATTTTATTGAAGTAACATGAATTATTAATAGCAGTAAAATTAATAAACCTTAAAAATACTTTAATTTGTATTGATTAGGTCTTTCAACTCGTAACTTATCGGTGATAAACAATGAGATTACCTTTAAGAGATCATATCTATTGATTTTGTCGTTAACGGGATTTTTTCTAAGGGTGTTTAACCTAACGAGTATCGATCTTGCCTACCGGGAAATATTAATATTAATTTCAATATTGGAAAACTCGATACACAGAAGTAATAAATTTCTAAATGGTTGTACTTAAGGCCGAAAATCGCATTATATAGAAATACAATATCATAAACTATTCATACAAGTTACAAGACTGAATACACGTGGATATTTCTTTTTTTCTAGGGAAGTACTTTTTGCTTTTTTCTTTCTGAGACCTATAAGTCGAAAACTGTAGATTTTCAGAAATTGAATAAAACTATATAAAAATATAATTCAATATTTCTTAACCCGTAACTGGTGAGGTCCATTTTTTGTTACTTGTATGGTGAGTTAAGGTCACACTGACCCCAATTTGTTTTGCAAAATTAGACACTGATATTTGTTTATATTAAAAAAAAATGACTTCAATAACTTAAAGACGTTTATTTTGTTATAACATAAATTTAACAAATATTTGAAATACATACTTATCACGCATAAAAAATTAAACTAAGAAATAGCCTCAAAAACTGAGTTATTTTGTAACTAGACTAAACATTATCCTGTAACAAAAAAATGAGGAACAAAAAAAAAATTTTTTCTTAGAACAAACTTAAACATTCAATCTAACCTACCAACACAAAAAAAATAACCAAAAACAAAAAACATCATAAAAACTACAATCCATTCTTATAGGCAATCTTTGCAAATGTGTGTCTCACACATGTGGCATATTGGTGTTTTGCAACTAACGCAAACTATCTTCGTTTTTCTATCCAATGATCGTGGACATTTTGAGCACCTTACTCTTTTTTCTAAAATTTTCATATGATCCTGCACAAGCTGCCGAGCCAGAGATCTGATGAATTCATACCTCGACGTTTCCAGGTGTTTAAATTCAAATATGGTTGTATAAATTAATCAATACATTTTTCCTCCCCTGTATTCTTCCGATCCCTTAATAGTACCGCTGAGGCTCGGAAATGCATTTCGCTAAAGAGAAGAGCACCAGTCGTTGAAAAGAAAAGACGTAACCCGGCAGTGAACCCATGCACGCATATTGAATTGGTTTTGTTCGTTGTTTCGTAGTGCAAACCCTGGTAATTAGACCCAGCGGTAAGTTTTACCTAGTTTTACCTAAACCTATAAATTGTCTTTGATTGTTTATTGCAACCATTTAAATTTTAATAATTATTGGCACCTATGAGTTAAAAGTTCATTACATCTCGCCAGAGTTATCGAAGAAATAGTTCTGTTAATTTAAGTACTATTAATTCGTAATAGTACATTTGTTTGTTAATACCCCACACCAGGTAGGAATAAGTATATTATAAACGCATTGATGGAAGAAATATCCAAATTTGTATAAAAACAAGTAAGAGGCTATCTTCGACTTCTACGGTGTGTAGAATACACTGTACATTTTTCATCTAATGCATCGACGCCTCCTTTTGTTTGATTATAAAACTCGATAATTTCGGGTTTGTTTGTTTTATCGTTTACTGCATTACTGTAGTGCATTGAAGACATCAAAAGTACCGCTTTTCGTGGTTTAGGTACATATGAAACTAATGTAACTCTATCGCCAAATCCAAATAGAGCCTCGTTTTAGTTGACAAAAAAGAAATAGGTATCTCCCTTTTATTTTTTTTAACAGTATCCACGTAAGTTAGGACTCGGTTCCTCAACTCAGTTATCACTTCTAAGGATGTAAACCAGTTGTCTGCTGTTACGTTACGGTTAGAACCCTCAATACATTTTACTAGACGAAGAACTGATTGCGTTGGTTTGTTAATTTTCTTTCCTCTTCTGACAATGTTTGGCCATCACTTCCAGCACCTGTATATACATACCCATACCCATCCAAAAAGTAATGGGTTCGGGCGTCAGTTAGTGCTATTATCTTTAAGCCATACTTTCAGGGTTTTTGAGGCATGTACATGCGAAATAAACATCTCCGAAATGAGCATTTCATCAATACAAGCATACTGCCCTATGCAATAATGTTTTTTGCTGTTTTCTACAAACTTATTAAAAATTGATGAAATGAGGGCAAGTTTTTCGGTTTTTTACGTTCTTCCCTCGTAGTTTCGTCATCAAACCTAAGCGCTGTAAAAAGTACTAAGAACCGTTTTACTGACATGGTGCATCTAAAAATTTCTCTACCAGTACCATCGGTGGCGAATATCGAACTCAAATCTTCCGTATTGAATTTAAATATGGCTGAGTAAAATAACAAACCGATAAACGCTCTCAGTTCAATAATGTCTAAATCTTTTAGATCCGTTCTATTACTATCGGTATATTTCGTTCTAATCCTGGCAAGTTTTTCATTTGTTCTAAGAACAATCTCTTCTAAAATATCGTTTGTTATTATACATTCCCAAGCACTTTTCTGTAGACACAATTTCCCAAGAGACTTGGCTGACCCAATAACCCCAGGAAGATGAGAGATAATGTTGAAACTTCTTGTTCTTACATTTGAAGGTGGAGGGAGCTTCTGCAGTCCACTTGTATCGATTTTTGCCATAGTATATTCTCGAAGGGCCTGGAGTTTGTTGCTGCTCATATGGATCCGAGTCCGAATTAACCTTCGAAGGTACGGCATTTTGCGGGATATTACCTTCAACATCCAATAGAGGTTCCACGGTTTCCCATTCAATTTCTGAATCAGTTTCGTGTTCGCTGACATAGTCGGGATCATTGTCTGAGTCATCGTTACCGCTGAAATCAGTCTCATCCGCGTCTAGAATACTTTGAGCCCATTGTTCAAACCTAGGATCATCGGAATCCATTTTATTATATCGTGACAGGTTCATTTTCAACTGAAAATAAAAAAAACTAATTATTAAAAAAAACGTAACCGGTGAGGTGGGGTCACAGTGTCCCCACGGCGCAGTTATTTCCGTATAATTTGTAAATATTTACCTATTTGCTCACGACTATCCCGCTCGATATCACACAACACACTGACGGAAAGGTACTGATGCGGTCAAGTAGTCGCGCTAAATAAGCTAGGACGTATGTCACTTTAAAAATCTGTTGGGGCTCGTATGACCCCGCATCACCAGTTACGGGTTAAAAACGTTTATTGCATTTTATGAGAGTGTCTACAACATATTTACTAGTAGCTAAGTATGACTCTAAAAAAGTATGGAAAATTGTTTTTCCTGAGTTATGTTAAAAAGAACGTTGGCATATGTTTAACAGCACAACTAGGTATTTTACTTTGTTACATCACAATATTTTCTTAATATTATTCATCCTCATCATCTAAAATATCAGGATCCATATTAGCGACATTTTCCTTGCTAGGCAAATCTATATAAAAATTTATGGAAAACATGTGGTATCAATGTTAGTAGAGAAATTAAGTTTTCTTTTTTTTTTCTTTTGATATAGGTAAAGGTAATAGTGATATAACTGGGATGTTATTAGGTATAAAGGATGCCCTTCGTCTCAAATTTATTTTGTGAAATTCTGATTTGCAAGGTGTCTTTGTAAGAAACTATTCCAAATTCCGTGGAGGTGGTCGGTAGCAAGAGGGTATACCCATAAATCACTCTATTGCATTGCGATTTTGAGTGGCGATAATTTAAGATAATTGTCACCGTAATACGATACTGTACTCGTGTGTGTATTGGCGACACAAAAATAACAAAAGAAGTCAAATTCTCCGTACTTAAAACATAATAAATGAGATAGCCAGTTTAACAATTTTACGAAAAGCAGGAAGCAATATATTTTAACAAAGTCGTTAGAATACAGCATTGAATTAGATCACATTATAGTACACTAAAAGAAAAATATTAAATGTAAAAATATGAAAAGAAATAGTACATACTTTCCCAAACATATATATTATTATTATATATTTGGATTTCTGTTTTCTTTTTCTTCTTTTGTATTATCCCATGATCTGTATCAACTTCTAAATGGCTATGTCCGGTAACCATAAGTTTATGGTCGATTCTCTCTAACTGTAACTTATGTACAGCTCACGTAAATACAGAACTGACGTGAGAATTTCTATCCTGACCTCCACAGGTATCAGAGTAAAATATTAATCTATTAGGTAGGTTTGTTTGAAGATGTTTAAAGAGACAAGATGCAATCTGATTCGCTCCTCGAGTAGCAATAGTTTCATACCACACATAACATACTGCTCTTCCGGTCTTATTGTCATGTATGGTCAAATTGAACATCCAAAACTGACGTTTATAAAAAGCTACAGAAGAAGTCAATAATGGAGTCGGTAAACACTGTCGTAAATCAAATGTATTCACTTTTACGGAACTATCATTTTGATACATCTGTGTCATTTTTTTTTCGATTCGTAAGTTTGATCTCTGATTCTCATGTTGCGAAGTTATTTCAGTTTTGGTTTGCTCATCTTGACAAAGTTGAATTTGCATTTTAAACTTATCACAAGTATAGCATGTATCAACACGAGGTTTTTTGAAACATAAACCTAATTTGTTAAATTCTTGGCTGTAAATTTTTATTGAAGGGAGTTTGATATACGTGTCACAAAATAGTTGATACATTTTGGTGATTGTTAGGTGGGAAGGCAAATGCATATTTGATGTACTCTTTCTGATGTAGTGACTTTTATACGACGGAAAAGACAAAATATGGTTTTGGTTTTTTATTTCCTCATATCTCATATCATTAATATTTGTACCACCTACTGAAGACCGTTTTTTCATTGCCACGGTTTTTATAAAATTATCACTTTCGTCAAAAGGGTTTTAGTAAACATCCCTTACAAATAGCTTGACGCAGTCCATCTATTACAACAAAATATTTATACGTCTTCATACGAAATTTCTGTTTTTCAGGATCGATTGTGCGTTGTCTTTGGGTAGCTCTGTCTTCAATCTCTATTAATGATGACATGTAAGCAGCCCTTTTTGGGTAAACCCTATTCATTTTACAAATTCCCAATTGTCAATAGAAGCACGTGAAAGCCAAACAGGGTCGTACTGATCTGTATCATATGATTTTTAAAAATATTTACTTTTAAAACTATTAGTGTAAGAATTTCTTGAAATTTAATCATTATATCACAATTAAACTAAACTCTAAAAAATAACACGACCAGTAAATAACTTAACAATAACTAATAACATAAATATAACACAATATATTAACCTAAAAATCAACAATCAAGTTTGGATCTGTAACATGAGAATCTGTCTGGCTTAAGGTAATAAATTATATTTAATAGCCTCTTGACGAATGAGACGGCGAATATCAACACGTGCTCATATTTACTGATGGGAATTTGCTAAATGAATGTACTTTATGTATCTATTAGCCAATATTAATTGAATATCGCTTCTCTCTTAGTCAAAGGTATACGCTCCTTGCATTTCATGCGACATGCCAGCAGTTCTTTCATGGATCTATCAATTATAACTTTTCCTTTAAAAGTTTTATATGACCAGATATCTTTTCGTTTTTTTCTCGTGTTTAATGGAACAAAGACTCTTTTTTGTTAACACTGTCGGAGAGGTTCGTGAAGTCGTTTCATCACTTGAACTTGACTGTACTGATTTTATTTCTGGAGCTTGATAATGTGGATCTTGTATGGAATCATCACTTGAAAAATCCAAATCTGATGGAATAAACGTTTTCCCATGAAGGCCTGATGATGTTGAAGGATCATTCTCGATTAAATAACTGCTTGTTGATTGCTGATTTCGGTGACCTGAAAAATAAAACATCAATAAAAACCAATGTAGGAACAAAAATATTCATACGAAAACATAAAATATACATGTATTGCAATTTTATTACGGGAACGATAAAAAAAGTAAAAATATTTAACAATGATGAATTATTGATATCTGGCCGTTAAGGTGATTACTTGTGTTTTTATATTGATTTATAAAACTCCTATATATTGCTTTATTTAAACAAAAGTATTGTTATGCAATATGAATAGAGTTGGCGGCTTTTCAGTATGACAAATCATACTGTGCATTCTTTGATGTAGTTTTTATTAGGCGCCAAATAGTCACATTTGTAATATATACATGCTTTTAATTTCTTGTGCGTAACGTTAGCGCTATTTATGGAAAATTTATATTAAAGAGACACGCCATTTTAATAAAAGAAGTTACTTGTTTATAACTTCAAAATTTATCTTCTTTATCGAATTACGAAAAATATTACCGTAGTAGTCGACTGCGCCAGTAATTTTTTTACCGCAATCGAATGAATAATGACTTAATGAATAATTATAATTAATAACATTAACACTTAGTATCCAAGTAAGGGGTCGATATGTTCACCATTATTTTCGATGCATGTCTCATTACGTAAAGGCCGGTTTTCACGCTACGTCTTATTGTACGTTTTGTTGGATAGGACAAATCCTATACAATAAAACGTGGCATGTAAACAGCAAAACGTATTACAGACAAGTCGTCCGATCTTGACTTATTTGACGACTAGTTCCACTGCAGTTCGCTTCATTTTTCTTAAAAAAACCTAATAATGTCAGATTTGCGGCAATGCATCCACGATTTTCTCGGGGAATTTATTGAATTGTACAAAAGTTTTTAAGTAGTTCTGTTTTAAAACCAAGTAGATTGCATTACAGGTTTCAGGAATTATTTGGCTTAACGCTGGTTTGGATATTATGGTTGTGAACTTTAAGTCCTTGACGCTGCGTCCTGTTGTAAGATATCTGAGAGTTGCTGTGAGTCTTTCATGGGGTGTAATGGCTTTTCTTATGAGGTGTCTTATTTCAATATGTATGGTGTTACCAACTCTAGCAATTGACAATAGGCTGAGGTGTCCATTCGCAAATAATTGCGCCAGTCATCTGGTTCGCCTCTCAGTTCTTTTAGTAACGAGACGTGGGAATACTGGCTTCTTTTTAGAAGCCCACTCTCCTGACCATCTTGTCTTTTCCCTCCTCATCCCCTTTTTCATCAGTCATAGTATCGTTATGGTTGAAAAAATAAAAGAAAGCAGCCCTGTTTCATCCATAATAAAAAAAAACGGGTGTGACAGTCCAGTGGGACTGCCAGTGGAAGTACACTTCTATACACGCATTCGCCGTTACAAATTTATTTGGGAGTCAATCTGCACAATCATTACATATGTAATTCTATAGGTAAGACAGCAGAAAGAGAAACAGAATTAATAACAACTTACTAACAATGAAGGATTGAATCAATATTTTGATGAAAATGTATATTTTTATTTTCATATATGTATGAAAGGAGTTGAATGCAAAAATTTTTTTACACATAGTCTGCAGTAAAATTCATTGTTTATTTTGTTATTAATATAATAATACAATACAAATTAAACTGCAATATTCATAAGTATTTAAAAATGACAATAATATAAATAAAAAAAATACACTACAATACAGTGCAACATAATTCCAGATAATAATACAATACAAATTAAAATGCAGTATCCATAAGTATTTAAAAATGACAGTAATGTAATAATATGTATTAATAAAAAAGTCCTCCCCGACTGGGAATCGAACCCCGGTCTCCCGCGTGACAGGCGGGGATACTGACTACTATACTACCGATGACATGACAGAAATATATTTCAAAATTGACAGTTCTGGATCATACAGTGATTTATTGAGATTATTATTTTGAAATACAAAAGACTAATATAATTATGAACATTTAATAAATAAAAGAGGTTAGTCTTTGTATGTGGGTATATTTTATTTTATAAAAACCCTTAAAAGGGCAACATTACAAGCACGAACGTTTTCGGAACAACTGTTCCATCATCAGGTTAAAATACCTAAAATAAGTATAAACCATTTAATTACAGCAAACGTGGTTTAAAATTTTGACTAAGGTTAAAAACAATAAAATGGTTATACTTACAGGTTAACATGCCTGAGCCACCAAAATATTTGGGTAAAAACCCTTTAAAATGAAAAATGTTACCAAAGATTGTACATGATGTTTATAATATTATATGATGTTTAATATTTTAATTAGATTTTACTTCAGGTAACATACACCCATGCTTAAGTGAGTTCCAGTGTCCGGAGAGTAAACCTCTTCAAACGGACTACGGTTGGCAACTGATTGATGAAATACCCATGAACGGTGTCAAAAACAAAATGTCAATGAACCATGAAACAGTGTTAGTTAAACATTATATTACTACAGCCAAAAGATTAAAAAACTTTGATGATGTTAAAATGATAACAGCAATCCAGGTGTTGGGATTTAAAAATTTTTTTTCTATAATTATTTAATATTGGATATAAAAGATGTAAATTACTGGTGTTGTTGAAGGTCATGTTTAAGAGGATGACGTATGCATTAGGCAGCTTATGTTACTCTTTATCGTATGGAGTGTGGTCTAAAAGGTGTAATTTGTGAAGAATTAGCTGAAATATATGGAAATGTCCTTTTATGTTGCTTACATCTAGGACAAGGAAAAATAAATAGTATATATTTGTAGCTAATGTAAGACTTTTTATGTAGATGAAATTGTTTAATACTGCTAGTATCGTAAAAATTTTTAATATAAGTGAGTCCAATAGATTGAGAAAAAGTGATTGAAAATCTTCCGGCTGAAGGAATTAAAGTTATAATATATGTGATTAAATTTAAAAATTTTTGGAAAGACTGAGATCCTCAGAGACCTGGCAGGAATAAAAGTAAATGGAATGACTAAAGAATAAAGGAGAGTGGGTTAAAGGGAAATGAATGAGTTAATCAACAAAATTAGAGATGATAGAGGTCCTTCATGCTTAAAGCATCTAGCACCCTGAACAAAATATATTTTGGTTATATTAAATTCGATACATAAAAGCCTGAAATTTAATTTGTGAGTATGGTGTACTAAGTTGTTGACTAAGAGAGGGGGGAGCAATGGTTGATTAAAGGTGTAGGTAAAGTGGGAGAAAGTGAATTCTGATGAATTGCTGGATTGTGTTTAAATGTTTACTGAGTTTAGAACTAATGGGTGGATGGTAGATATATGAAAAGACAGAGAACTAGCAAAAGAAAAAAGAATGGACAGGAATATGGTGAAAACGTGAAGATTGTAAAATAATGAAATAGTGAGGTATAAAAGATATGATGTTAACAATAGGGGGCTGAAAAATTCTTTTGGAGGGAGTGTTGTGACAGTAGTGTAGAGAGAATGGTTGTTTTAAAAAGCAACAATTGTTGAGAAGGATTAAGGTGTTGACATTTATAGAGGAAGGACAGATGAAGAAGATGGGGTAAATTTGAGAAGTGTGGGTTATGAGAAGAGTTGTCGGTGTAAGGGTTGAAAGTCACGGTTGAAAGATACATGGCGATTAACGCAGTTGGGGCTTCTTTGCTTTTCCTTGACTATTTTAATAAATGATACAAAACATATCATATAAATAATAATATTAATAAATATTTTATTATATGTATAATATTATATGTATATATATCTTTATATAATATATAATATTAAATTATATATACAAAAGGAACATTTTTATATTCGAGAGAGGAAGAGAGAGAAAATATATCTTCTGTCTCTCTCTTACTCATTATCTTACATATGTAATGATTTCACAGATTTACTCCCATACAAATTTCCAACGTGGAGCGCGCGTATAGAAGTATATCTTCAAAAATCACTAAACAAACTTCACACAACTCAAGACTCTGAATTAGAAATGAGGTAGAAAACGGAAGGAAAAACGTAGTGTGTATACACTGGACAAAACTTACATTTTGTCGTACGTTTTATATGACCCACAAAACGTACAATAAGACGTAGTGTGAAAACGGGCCTTAAGATATATCGTCTCATATTAATTCATTATATAAGCTTAACATACTTTCCAAAAATATGGAAATTCGCTGAAATCATTATTATTCTTAAACCAGGAAAAAGCCCAATGAAGTAACATTCACTGCTCCATAGATTCGCCTTAGTACTTTTCTTTCGAAACATCCAAACATGTTTTCATTACTTTTTATTAGAGTCCAGGTCTCTGACCCATATGTTAGGACTATGATTGTTTTGTACAGTGGTATTTTTGTATTTCTCGATATAATTTTGGAATTTGGAGGAGATTGTGCCCAACTAGCATTTGTTGGCCGTGCAAATTCTGCGGTTTATCTAGTAGCAATACTAGCTGTAAATGACGATCCCATACAAGCCTTACAAAACTTGCAACATCATCTGGACATACTCAGTGATGGGTACACAAAATGTGGAACAAAAGTAAATAAAACAAAATCAACTCGAATAAGCCACAAGGAAACTAGATAGAACCTGGCCCAAATACCTACTTCAAAACTAAACCAAAATAGAATAGGATGAGACATCATTGGATGTCTCTCCTTCACGCCCCAAACCAGTAACACATTTACTTAATACTCTTTAGTAATGTAGTACACCTTGTTATTATACCCCATAGTCAATACGTTTGTTGCAATGTATTGGTGTCTAAAATAAAATAATAGGCTCAAAAATATTTTTAATAAATACTCAAAAAAATATAAACAAATAGGTACCTGCTAATATCAGAAATTAGCAAACATGTATTTATTAAATACTCCAAAAAAACAATAAACTCTGTTGTCAATATACTCATAACTAGAACAGATTACACCTCTTGAAATATAAAAAAGTCAATTAAACATAAGTTATCTCTAAAACTTCTCGAAAAATTAATAAATGAAAAGAACTGTGATCTATAATCTCGCAAGAAAACGTAAAAGCTTTTAGTTTCTGACTAAAATATAATACATAAAAGAATGACGACTAACATTCTTTTAATAACAGAAAAATACATTACTTTTCAATATATATTAAATGATATATGGAATAAAATTCTTTAATTACTTAGGCCATAAGACGTAATATATAAATACGTCCGTAATTAAAGGTAAAAGGAAAAATAGTCAATAAACTTTTTTGCACTCACGTTAAGAAAAGTCACTGGCTTTTGAGGATGTCATGTTCTAAAGCCAAGAGAAGAAATAGGTCGTTGGATTCTAAAGCCCTGAAAACAGGTGGATTCTGCAGATGGAGGCGATAAAAAGAAGTTATTTTACTCTCTTCGGCAAAATATTAACAAAGGAGGCTAGCCTCGAATGCGTGTCGGCATTGAAAAAGTGATCCAAATATAACTCTATACGGAAATAAAGTATTTCTTATTATTGGAATTAATTGAATAAACAAAGGCACATTCTTACCACAAAAATGTGCATTTCACCTCAATTAAAGAACAAATATTTACGTCACAAGCCATTTCGATGGAAGACTAAAAACGGACCAACGAAATAAGCCGTATTGCCTGCTTTTAAACTTTTAGAAGTTCGGGAAAAGCTAATTCCATATTGAGAGGGGTGTACGGTTGTGTTAAAAGTGGTGGTTTTGTTCCCATGAGAATATCTTAACCCTTTGACTTAATTTCACCAGAACTAATTTTGTATGAAAAGGGGAACTCGCAAGTACACATACTTGACGTATTCGGAGCGAAAAAAAATTTTTGGTTCAGATCCGTCAAAGTTTTAAATTTAAGACAGTAAACAACCAATTAAAAAATTTATTTTTTACAACCTACACTTTTTTCGTATTTGACTAGTTGGACAAAATTCTAAACGTATGAAGGAGCGTACCTAGATATAAGCGGCCCTGAAGTTCGATTCGAATTTTTTATGTGTCACTGTATTGGGTTTATAGTGACAAAATCGAATGTAAATTTGGACGTATCCGGTAAAATGTCCGACTATCGAATCGTCTGAACATTAGTGTTGCCCAAATGCAAAAACAAGACGAGACAGACAGTCTTGATCTTGCGCCAATACACCTGGTATTGGTCTTGGTATTGCGCTTCCGGTCTTGGTCTTGCAGCAAGAGTCTTGCAAGTCTCGCAGTTACCCATTAGCGTATCGCTATTTATTAAACGTTACTTTAGATTTTAGAACAACGTAACAGAGTAGTTAGATTTCAAACTTGAATTAACATAGCCAGAATAAAGACCAACCAAATTAATAAATATCTAAACAACTGACACCGGGTGTGGTTTGAACCCACGATCTAAGCGATCCTTACCTATGCTCTAACTAACTGAGCTATCTACCATGTTACACGGAAGTCAATTTGTTTCTTATTAACCTTTGCATTTAATAAGCTCACATGAGTTAAATATATGTAATTATGTGATAGGTACATAATATATGTAATTGTGTGATAAGTATATTTTTTCTTACCTGTCCACTTTTTCCAGCGGTTATTAAAAAGCTTGTGATAATTTGTTTTTTCAGGAAGAAATATTTATGATTCCTTTTTGTAGAAAGATATTAGATGCTTCCTTAAACTTGAAGTGTTTCTATTTTTCGTTTTTATTTCAACCTTTCTATTTTGGCACAATTTACACAAAGCTATTTGGAATGCACGAATTATTTCCAAAAACTTCGAATCCGTTCCGTCTGAATGGGCTGTTAGTTTCACGATATAATTGCCAAAACCTGCAACTTCGAATCCGTACCATCTGAATGGGCTGTTAGTTTCACGATATCAGTGACGAAGCCTGCTTACTTTATGAAGTTTCTAAACAACCACTACAATTTCTCTGGATGCACCTCCTTCAAGCATTCCAACTGCTTTTAAAATTCCTCCTTGCCATGATTTTTACAAAAACACCGAACAAGTTTATCGATATAACATTTAATTTGTTGTTTAAAACTCATACTAAAATTTCAATCGATTTCTAATTGTAAAATATAGTGTTCTTCAACTTCTAAATTTTCTTTGTTGATGTGTGTACGTTTAATTACTGTATTTACTAAAATATATTTACAATGCAAATTTTTTTAGGCGCTCAACTTAATAGGATTCATCTGTATCGAATGCAGCGGGTACTTAGCGACTCATTCAAGAGGAGCCTTCTTCAATTTCGTAGCTATGACTGGATTTTGGTTCACGGGCATCCTGTTGGCGTTCTACTTATTCCACCTCATAGAAAAATTCCACAGGGTGGCATGGCTGAAGATTGAATTCATATTTTGTGCCGTATGGACTGGTTTATATTTGATAGCGGCATCTTTAGCTGTATCGTTTCACCAAGAAGCCTATATTGCAGCCGGGGTAAGGATTTATTTTTGAAATATTTGAACTATTAGAAAACATTCCTAATAGAGATCTCCTACAACTAGTGTATCAAAAATTATAAGAAACTGATAATACAATCAAAATAAAGGTGCGGTTTACTATGTTACTATATGGTGACGGTTGCTTAAGTTCTGCTGGAGGGCGATAAAAATTAAGCTACGAAAAGTTTTCGCGTTACGATCAGTCGCGGGGCAATTTTTACGGAAATTGAAATGATTCAGTATTTAAGGTCTACCTTAAATAGGTAGATTCAGTTTCTACTGTTTAGTTTCTGAAAAATATTATATAAAATATTAAATAGTACTTTGCACGGAAGTGAAATCTTTTATTTTTTTAAAAATACTCTTTGGTTTGATATTTAGTACAATTTGAAATGGATTTGGAAAAATTAATTGAACTTGTACGCGGTGAAAAAAAATTCTATAACTACAATGATAGAAGAAAGGTATATTGTGAAATAACACAAATATTTAATCCGTTTGAAGTATATTAATTACACGAAATACATAGGAATTATTGTTGCCAATCAAGTTTCTCTAGCAGCAGATTGAAAAAATGTTTTAGTTATCCCTCACTTCGAATGCTAATAATGAATTATTTCCACCCTATGTAGGCAGACTAGTAAATTCCACGTCTTTTTTGTCTTTAGTTAATATACGCCCCAATAAAATTATGTAATATGCACGTAGTCAGTATCACCCTTTCTACAATTTCTGGTTGCAATTGGATTTTTCTATTATAAATTCGAAATCTTTGAGATAAAATTAAAAAGTCATTTTCTACCACCCTCCTATATAGGTCTGGATAATCAACATATTGAATATTCATCATCAACAAGGATTTCTAATGTTTATACGCCGATGACATCACCTGCAGCATCAAATTTTCGAAATTGTTATGAATCTTTTTCTCAGAATATTACTTTTGATAATGATAGAATAATTAACGTTACTTCATATTTCATGTTTGAGAAATAAATGAGTGATATCAATATTGTTGGGAGAACGGAAAACGCAGCACGAGAGGCGTACGTAGCATTAAAGGAAGCGGCTACAAAAATGGGTTTAATAATAAACACCAATAAAACAAAATACATGAAAATAGGTACGCAACCACAAACACTACGGCCACTTGTTATAGAAAATGACGTCATCGAAGCAGTTAACGAATTTGTATACCTGGGAACGCTCGTCAATACTGAAAATGACACTACCGCAGAGATAAACCGCAGAATTTGCACGGCTAATAGATGCTATTTTGGGCTTAATCTCCTTTTTAAATCTACAGTTATATCAAGAAATACAAAAGTAAAACTCTACAAAACAATAATACGCCCAGTCCTAACATATGGTTCAGAAACCTGGACTTTAACAAAAAGCAATGAGAACATGTTAGGATGTTTCGAACGAAAAATACTAAGGCGCATCTATGGAGCGGTAAATGAAAATGGTGTCTGGAGAAGACGATACAACTTCGAACTCTATAGGATATACCAGGAACCAGATATCGTAAAACACATAAAGATAGGACGTCTGAGGTGGGTAGGCCATGTAATGCGGATGGAGCAAATCGACCCAGCTAGAAAAACGCTCCTTGATAGACCTATTGGTCAAAGAAGAAGAGGAAGACCCAGAACAAGATTCCTAGATAACATCGATGAAGACATGAGAAATATGGAAATACGTGCTTGGCGGAGGAAGGCGATGGATAGGGACGACTGGAGAAAAATTCTTGGGGAGGCTAGGACCCACACAGGGTTGTAAAGCCAAAATGATGATGATGAAATAAATGAGTTAATTTTGTTAATAGAGACTTTTGCTTTTACTTACCTTAAACTTTAAACACACAGCTAATTTGTCTTTAGGTATTATGGCTTATTTAAATGTAGTATTTTGTTTTTTAATTAAAGGTCTAATTATATTTAAAATCTATTCAAACTGAATCCTATTCATTCTAAAATATCCATAATATTTTTCATCATCATTAATTAATTCTTTATTTAAAGTCCAGTATTCGCCTTCCTTTTTCCTTTCTTTTAGCATCGGATGTACTGCAAACCTTCTTACTACAGACTTGCTTTCCTCATCGTTAAGTAGAAGAGTAATTGCTCATAATTTTTTTCGCGAAAAAGCGACAACACATCTTCACCGGACATAACTGAAATGTCCTATGCGTGAAAATATAAACGCGCAGTCCCATTGCTGGACTGGAAACGTTACGTGCCGGAAACTATACGTGCATGATAATATGCACCCACCATATTACTACAATTATTGCGTGCGTTTGGTTTTAAACCTATAGCTTTAACACGTTGATCGCCATATAAATGAGCCAAAAATTTTCTTTTCATAAAACTCAATAAACTTATCAGTTACCTGGACGGGTCAAAGTCTCGGGAATAACATTTCTTTCTGGACTGCATAGCATCATTATAATTCCCTGGTTAAGATAGATAAGATACTTAGTTTGGTGGTGTCAGCTTCTTCATTCTTATTGTATTGAAGATTCTCGTTCATAAACTGTATACCACCAAATGAAAGACCAATAGACGCATCGAAGAAAGGAACACACGGAAGAAGACATAAGAATGTTGAAGGTATGAAACACGAAAAAGAAACAAAGGACAGAAAGGATGGAGGACAAGTAGATAAAATCAGGAAAATGCACGCGATATTGCAGAACTCAAATTGGGTTGATCACCACATAAAAATAATTTTCAAATAAAAATAAGTACATTATCCCTGATAACGCAAAAGTTGTATGTATTTATTCAACTAATGTGCTCTACTAGTTAAATAGATAAACACGAAAGCACCTGTTTTTTAAGTACTTGTATAAACATCTACAAATTAGCTATTATAGGAATGAATTAAATGATTAATAGAACTAATCTTTAGTAGAAATGTGATAAAGGATTTCACGATTATTTTGTTTTAGTATAATACGAGGGTAATAAGAAATTAACGGGACTTCAAAGTAATCAGTATCCACTTCAAAGTAATCTCTTTGGCACCATATGCAGTTGTTCCAGCATCGTTTCCACTGTTAAAATGATCTTGAGAGTTGTTGTTATTGTGGACTGATATTTAGTTTCTTCATCAAATTTTCTGTAATGTTTTCTTAAGTAATTCAAACTCTGATGGTTAAGGCGCTAAGGAATCACATCTACGTCATTTTTGTGCAAAAATACGCAGAATGAATTGGTGCGTTGTCATGGTGTAACACCCTGTTCCTATTTTGTCAAAGCTTCACTATATTCCTTCGCACAGCATCACGAAAATTTGTCAGTGTTTAAAGGTAACTAAAAATGTTAATTATTTTGTAGCATTTTTTGGTTCATACTGTTTAAGGTTTTAATTCACGTTTTTTAAATATCCTTAAGAAAGTTTTATAAGTATTCTAATTGCATCTTAGAATCTTCGAAAAGGAAACACTTGAATTCCGAACGAGAAGGTCTACTCTAGATGTTTATTTATATGTCTTAATTGCACAGAATAAAAGCAACCACGTCCTTTTTAAATCGTTTCGCGTCTAAAGGCATTAGAAAGTGGCTGTAGGCATTTGTCAAATGCCCCTGCCAGATTCCTCTAAGTCCAACCAATCACTCACTAGGCAGAAATCATGATAGCGGGACTGCGACTTGAGATCCATAGTCATACAACTGCATCTCGTTCTCATTAATTATACATTTTAAATTGTTTTCTCCATCATTTGTTGTAGAAATTTGTGGGCAACCCTAAACTGGCTTTTATTTTTGCGCCTCGATCAATATTCTCAGAACACACATGCAACCACAGTTCAATTTTTTTTACATGAACCAAATGAATTGTTGCATTTCTCGGCCATGCTACTAATGATTAGATGACGATTTTATCGTAATACGCTTTTCTCGTTTAGCATTATCTTCATCTGCTGACGTTCAATAACCGTCATGAACGTCTGGTCTTGGTTAAACCTCAACCACTCATGATCGCTTCGACCGCCTTAAACATTTATCCCCAAATTTCTTTTAAATAGTTTTAATAGAAGTTTACCTATTTAACAAAAAAGATGTTGCAAACACTTCCGTCTTTTCAAAATTTTGATTTATCTAGCAAAATATCAAAAAATCAGCAAACACGCAAAACTTATTCCAGAAAATCAGCTGTGATCTCCCGAAAATGAAGGTAATAGAGCATCGGAAAGCATAGCAGAACTTGGGATTATTCACGCTAAACGGTGGTGCCAACCGCACTGTGCAAAATACTCTGGAACTTAATGATCAGTCCTTGTATATTAAATGAATACATTAGTTGATGTAAAGAATTAATCATATTTGTAGGTTTATCAGTAAATATTATTCTGCCTACAAGCTTGTCTGTGTGCATTTCGATATGTAATATAATCCGGCAAGATAGACTTTCAAATAAAAATCCGATCAGGGATTTTATTTTTTTTTACCACAATTATAGAGTAGGACGGAGTTCATTTCTGGTAATTTTGGAGTACTCATTATCAATAGATATTTGTGTGAACATAAAAACATGTGCACCGTTTTTAATTTTCACGGAATTTGTTATCTTGAGATATGTCTCGTTAAATATTGGTTTCCTCAGAAGGATAATTTTAAACAAAAATATTTTATAACCCTACCAGTTGTTTTTTTTTAAGAAAGAGTTTGGTTGTTTAGGTAAAGGACACTATTAACTTATTTCTTTGTTCTTTATATGAAATTTTAAAATTATGGTTGAATTCTTTACGTACTCTAATTAAATAAATTATTTTTTCGTTGGAGGAAAAAGTTTTTTAAACATGGAAAGTTAACTCTGTTAACGATAAGAGATATAAACATAGCAATGTGTGATTTTTACTCTGAATTAAAAAAAGGTTACATTTTAAGATTTTATTGGTGAATTTGGACTGGGAATAAGAGACGAAAGGGTGGACAGACTGGCGGAAGCAAAGTCCATTTAAAGAAAATAAAAGCTTTACAAAATACACAATAAATTCCTTTCTAAAGCACCCAACTAGTATATATAAGATGATTATACAAAAATAAAAATTCAAGGACGCACAGAGAAAAATCAGAACAAAGATACCAGCAACTTAAGATAAATTGTACAACAATAAATGCTCAGAAATATAAGAACGACCGAGAATTGACAGATTTAAATTGCATAAAACACAAAGCAGATATTGCACTCGGGGAAGTACCGAGTTGAAATTATAAGTATTAATTTGTGATAAATAAAATTAATAATTGGGTGTGAATATGTAAATATTTATTATTCTTAATTGTATGTACTATACGTCTCACGTCGTTTCATCTGATGTGTCATATGCTGGGATTCAGCTAGTTGTTTATTTTGTACTCAGTAAGAGGCTTTCTTTAAGTCAATAAATCAAAATTTGTCTTATAGTAAATCTATTATCATTCATAGTGCCATCTGATATCTCGTATGTAACTAACCATACGTTCATTAATAACGAAGATGCTGTGTAGTGCCCTTTTGGTAATCGTCTTGTTTGTTTTTCTATCTTAATATAATCGTTACATAATCGTTATCCTCTTCCCTTTCATTTAACGCATCACACGCTCCAATCGGACCAATAACAACGGAGATAGGATGTAATCCACATTTGGCAATGTCGCCATGTTTGTCCGTCATTGTACTAGTTACCGTCTTTCCTTTCCAACGAGACCTCATACGCAACGATCCGTTGAGCCGTTCTCGAGCTGTGCGATTTTGTTACCAATTTTCGTAGCGGTGACGGTCACAAAAATCTGTCGCGTATTCAATGCTTTTTCGCCATCCAAAAGTGCACAACGTCGCTAGAGAAGTTTTTACTTAAAAAATTAAAGAATTTCTATGGGCATACAACGATAAAAAAACAGGTGGAACGAATATGTTCGAACGAATTTTTTAAAGGTGATAATAAGCAAGCCTGAACAGAACATGACACAGGGTTAATAATAAAAACTGCTGAAATAATACATACAATAAATTTAGCAAAGCCACGGCACCTGACAAAATTGCTACTGAAATAATTAAACTAATATCAGAAGATCAAATAACTGTATTAGTAGACTTACATAACGCAATATATGATAGCAAAAAAATCTAATACACTTTAAATACAGGGTTGGCCAATCAAAAGAATCCACCCTGATATTTAAAATATTCATGGAATTTTCTGAAAATGCTAAAACAGATCGATTTTTATTCCAGATGGGAAATCTTTTAATTATATATGTCGATCGCTTATAAATCTTGCTTTTTAAACAACCCCATAGGAAGAAGTCCAGAGGAGATAAATCGGGGGATCTTGTTGGTCTTTCAATAAAACCTCTTTTCGATTATATCGGTCAAAATGGGATCAACTCTGTCATCTAATAATTGTAGATATGCTTCTTCTTTCAAATTTGCAAAAAGAATGTACGAACAATACGATTCCCAGAAATTCCTGCCCGTACGTTTAATTTCAATTACTGGTAGGTATGTGTTTCGTGGAAAACTCTAGGATTTTCATCAGCACAATAACCAGCAATTGTGTTGATTTACAGTATTATTTAGAAAAAAAAAACATTCATCCGAAAAACAAATCAAATAGAAAGTTTGGATTACTATTTATTTTCTCAGTAATAATCTCACAAAACCGTTGCCGTCTGCCCGGACCATCTTTTGTAGCGATGAAATTTGTAATGGTTCAATACTCTGCATTCTGTGAAAAATCAAATTATTGAGCTATTTTTTTAGTACTTGAAGTAGGTTCCAAATTAAAATGATCTAAAATTGCTACTTTTGCCGCTTTAGCCCCAACACATTTTTCACACTCACTCACATCAGCTACTGATTGCATTTCATGAACTTTTTAACTAGTTTTAATACGTATGAGTTGATGCGATTCAAAAATTTTGCTGTTTTCAAAACAACGTCAATAAAAAAAGGGAAGAACGATTGGAAAAATGTACATAAAAAATTGTCAGAGCATGAAATCTCCAGTAACGACATTAACGTCATTTTAATTTTTATAATACGATCTAAAATTACCAGACGCATTGATACTGAGCTGGAAAAACAAATGATAAATGAAAAAAAAACAAGTGGTATAAAAGGAAGATTTTTCTTCCTTTTATACCACTTATGATATGATAATGCGTTTATATAAGGGACTCCAGTCCAGAATAAAAACAATATATTTTTTCTGTCCATTTTATACCATGCGCAAATCATTCATTAAGTACATTTAATTGGAAACTAAATTTACATAGAAATGACTACCTTTTCCAGGAATTGTACGTATATTTTTAAAGTTCTAGACATAGGTGGAATGCGTTACAAAATTTTTGTAATGAATTAAAAAAAATATGAAGAAATTAAACATTGTTTACATCATTTTTTCTCAAACAAAGATCAAAAACCATTAACGAGGTCCGAAGCTGCTGGTTTACATAAAAATCTTGATACATTTGAGTATGCACTCTTACTTACAATATGGAAAAAGATTTAATACATGCTTTAAACAAGACCCTTCAACAAAAAGACGCATACCTAAATACAGCAGTTTTAATATATGATTCATTGAGAGATTTCATACAAACTGTTGAGATGATTTTGACAATTTGGAAAAAAATGCAAAAAAAGTTAAAGATATTGCATAAACTAATGATTAAAAAGGACAGAAAATAGGGAAACTATTTCATCATGAAATTTCAGAACATGAAATAAGATTCAGTGGCAAAGAACATTAAACACAATTCTGAGAATTTATTTAACCCTCCCAATAAGCAATGCAAGCGGTTTAAGATGACTCTCAGTAATGGCCAGAATAAAAATGTTTTTAATCCACATCAGGCCAACAAAAATTAAATAGTTCAAAATCGCATCAGCCAAATTGGCTATTAGCGAAACAATAGTAGCTAACAGTAATTTATATTATATTATTATTATTTATATTATATGTTCATTTAATATATTAATTGAAGATAAGAAACTTTTTAGGTTAGACATATTGTACTTTAGACCTAAAATATCACATACTTTGTTGGGTATATTGTCAGTGGCGCACCCAGGGGGGGTTTTGGGGGTTTAAACCCCCCACCCCCAGGACCCTATTCCGACAGTGTTACTCACACATTTTAAGGACTAAAAATGAAGGTAACATCATAAAAAAATTCGGTGACCAACCAAACCCCCCCCAGAGGCAAATTCTAGGTGCGCTACTGTATATTGTACATGCGCTTTGACGTTAATGCTGGTCATTTCTCTAATCATGTTTGACTGTTAATTTTTCTTTACAGTTGTCACATATTGATTCTTGTTTGTTGGAAAACACATAAAATTAATCGCGTATGACCCAACCGGAGTCGCGTTAATATTACCTGGTATCTTCGACTTGTTGGTAATGTGGGCCAGGGTTTTATCGATTTTTTACTATCGCGTAGCTTGGCCGATGACACTTTCCACTTTTCTTCCCACATATATCGCACTTTACGTTTGACCGCAGTTTTGACTCGTAAATGTTTCAGTACACTCCACACTATCACTAGTTGCAGCTTTTTTTGCAGCATTGTCTGCCTCTTCATTTCCTTGAATTCCAATATGGGATGGTATCCAGAAGAATATAATATTTTTCCATTCAGTTGAGCGGTATCAACTTCTTGTTTTATCTTGATGACCAAAGGATTAGTTGGATAGACATATTGGATTGACTGTATGGAACTTAAAGAATCTGAGGGCCGATTGTTCGAACGCTAGTCAAAACTTAATTGTAATAAAATATTTAATTAAAATGTACGTCACATTTTGAGGTTATGTTGACTGATTTATTTTATTTAATTTTATTATTTTACGGTTTAATTTAAAATAAACCATAATTAAACTCTTTCTGATGTTAATTTCATGTTTTTATCTACAAATCAATAATGATAATATTAAGCAATTTTTAATAATTTTGACAGCTGCTGTGACGTATTTGATTGTAATTTAATATTTGATTACAATCAAGTTGTGATTAGCGTTCGAACAATCGGTCCTGAGAGTATAATAAAATTGATATTATTGAATGCGATGGCAGCAAGGGTGGCCTGGTATAGAGCATATAGTTCAGCAGAGTAAATTGAGTCCTCTGAAGGGAGTTTGTATTTATTTGTCGATGTTGGGGTTATGACTGCAGCACCAGTACCTTCATTTGATTGAGATGCATCTGTGTATATATGCCTATAATCCTTGTAGTTGTGAAGCATATCATTGAATGCGGATTTGATTAACTGTGGGTTTGTTGAATGTTTGTCGGAAGAAATGAGGCGTTTTAGGCACGAGGGTTCTATATTATCTATGGCGGAATTGAGGACGATTGGGAGGGAAAGCATTCTGGGAACGTGTAGTTTAATTGAGTTCAGTAGCTTCTAATCCTTGCGTAGAAAGGTTTGGCTGTTCTTGGCTTATTTATGAAGAGATTTGGGAACTTTTCTGTAAACAGTTTTGAATAGTAGGGTTTTTTTAGTTAGACCTTAACCTAGACTTAAATAAAGTCTTCTGTCTTTTGAATGAATGAATGAATGAATAAGGTCACGCTTTAGCCATAGTTCGCCACTGCTCTCTACTACACTTTTACTAACATAAACCTTTACTATACTCTACTTATAATAAAGTCCTTTTTGATTCAGTATTCATCAACTTTTATTAAGTATGTCCCTTCAATCAAAGGTAACAGATTATTTATCATAAGTAACTCAGAACTGTTGAATATTATTGCCTTCAAAGCTAACTTATTTTATTTTGTTCTAGTTCTTCGGTTTCCTCGGCATGATAGCGTACGGAATCGACGCTTTCGTGAAGTTTAGGGCCATCCAAAGTGGCCAACTTGCTCAAGGAGAAAGAGTAGTCAGCCGGCAAACGACAACTGTAACTAGTCCAGCATATTAAATCTAATCATTTATTGTTGATCACCAATTTTCACAGTCTCACTAATCTTCAATACCTACACCTAACACCCACAAATTAGAGTAATACTCAAAGTGTAAGCAAGTAAGTCTCGGATTAATTTAACTTAGAGGTAACAAGGTGGGTATTTTTTTTTTATAGAATGGCAGGTTTATAATAATGCTACTTTTTTTGTTATTGTGTGTTAAAATACGAGAAAGTACATCTACAAAGTATCAAGAAAGCAATATTTACAATTTTCGATGATAAAGGAAATATCTTAATTTTTTCATTACCTTTTTAACCCATTCGGTGCAGACATCTGCTAATGTACCTGTGTGTCATGCGCACTAAGCTAAAAACACGAAAGTCCCGGCGTATAGGTTAAGTAATGTGAACAACTTGATTGTAATATCAGTCTTTTCTGTTTGTATCTGCATCTTCAATAAATTATTTTTACTTTCCAACTATTTAATTATTTGTACTGTGAAGTTCCTCTTCCAATTATTTTACTGTATCTTAAATTATAATAACTCTTTAGATTGATTCTTTAGAGGCTATATATTTCTTTTTATTACTCTTTGTGATTTTCTGATCATGTCAATATTTATGCATATCTAAGTTTCTTTTAGTTATATTAGTTCAAGGGTGTGTGTTTTTATTTTTTACTATATATGTTACAAAAATTACTAAAGCAAGCTGCAGCAAACTTGGTTACTATTTTTTGTTTAGAAATCTGAAATGATGTATATACTGCACATTCCCGTAACTGATACACTGATTTTAATTTCCTTTTTAGTTTCTTAAACCTTTTTATATATTTTTGATCCCAATTTGAAGAATTTTGCTGATTATTTACAAATCACTTGTCCACTTAAACAACATGTTTAAGCTAACTCTTTGCACTTTCTAGATGTACTTTACGGTATTTTACATGTTAAATCTTGATAAAAGCTTATGATAAAGTTTTTATTTTAATTTTAAGTTGAAATCGAAAGCTCCATAAATTATTGTACAGACTAAACTGGTGTTATGTTTGAAAAACGATTACTTCAACAAAAATCTTGCAAAATATCATTTACTTTATTATATTCTAGTAGTTATGACAAGCTAAAAGCTGGTCTGTTATAATTTTTTATATCGAGTTTTACTTATATTGCTAGTAAATGAAGAGAAATGAAGGATTAAAGTACAAAATTAAACAAATATATGTACAAAATCGTAAGCTAAATGTAGAAGTACTTCAAATGGTAAACTTTTTAAAATTCTTGTTATTTGGAAAGTATATAATGAACACTCTACGATTGTTGCATCTTGTACTGCTAATAGAGCAGGTAAAAGTTACTTATCAGTACCAAAAATTGATTTTAAGTGAGAAAACCAAGAAGCCAACGTGATCGATGAAAACACAACTACCTAATTAACATTGTTAAATATTTAGGATATGTCATGGGATTTGACAAGTGAGAAATAACACTGTGTTTCTAAAAGACAAACTGGAAAAATCATGTGTATCTAAAACAGCCTAAACCAATGAAACATGAAAAAATTTGTCCTGTGTATAATAAATTGGGATCTGGATTTGTGCTGAACGGGCACAGAAAACGTTCTTTTACCTGCAAAAATAGAGCGACAATCTTGTTCATGACATTGTGTACTTTAATTCTGCTTTTCTCAAAATATCGAGAGGCATTCTCAAAAAAGATTGCATTTTTGTTGATTTACAAATGTTTTTAGATAATCTGTATATTTTTTTGCATATTATATGTTGTATAATGATTACTGAAAGTACCAATAGTGGCTTATATATTCAAGAACACGTTAATAAATAAATCTTTTACGACCCTAATGTACCTTATGTAAGTGCTATGTACATTTAGCAGATAACATAATTTTTTATACAAGTAGTTTAAATTTTATCGTCAAATTTAAAACGGTTTAAGACTGGACAGATTGTCAACTGTAGATTTTGTACTATATTTAAAAAAGAAGTTATTTGGTATATGTATATATCGGTTACAACAAATTTTATTATGAGTTTGTGTAGTGGAATAGCTCAAATCACTTAAAAAAATGAACACAGTACTAGTATACTTATTATCTACATTATAATCATTTATGCTACCGCCCTAGATGAACTTGGACTTTCTTATCTTATTTCTCCATTCAGTCCGATTCCTAAAGGTTCATGTCAATTTTAGACACTGATCTTCCTTTTTCAAGGTCGACTCAATGGCCCAGTGCGCTGGGAGCTTCACATCGAAGTGAGTCGTTTATTCGTCAGTTCATTAGTGAGTCACACGCTAGTCAGAGAATAATTTAAACGTCGCTATATGCAAAGGTACTTCTTTCATTCGCGTCGACCGAAAATATTTGGATATTAAAAAATCATTCACTGAAGAACAAACTTGGATGCCTTCACTTCTTTTATCATTTGAACCAAGTATACTTTCACATTTAAATTGGAATGATACCTATGCGAGAGCATTTAACATAATATAAGATAAAGTAGGAGAAATATACAAGTGATTGGGTTATTACCACGCATGCCTCAAGTATAAGCACTTGTTATATAATTTATTGTTGATATATTCTAAATGTTTACTGTTAAGGATCACTGTATTGATGTTTATAATGAGGATAAAGCACTTTATAAAAGTATTTTGTATTTTAAAGAATAAACTTTATTAATAAATTCTGACATCATGTGAAAAATACTTTAATGCAATTATATAAAACAAGTTGAAGTCACTGTGCATGTTGACTGCATTTATACTTTGTATATTTGTGTATATACTTTTATGTATATTTTTATATGTATATAATTACTTTTTAAGTATAACGCATTTTCAATTAAAACTGAAGTTTGTCGATACAGGATCTCACTTAGATATCCTGCTATCTTTACCTTGGAATTGTTGTCGAATAGGTTGAAGGACGTTTATTGTAAGTGTCGACCTCACATGTCTTACTAGGATTTCACATGAGAGTAACAATAATGCCGTTACTTGAATTAAAAACTGTTTATTCGTCTTATCTTTAGAATAATAATCTAATTTACAATTAATCACAAGTTTTTACAAAAAAAAAACATACATGTTCAACGGATTATTAATTTTGCAATACAGAAATATTTTGCAATATTGATAATCACGTAACGTTTTGCTGTTTTGCAATAGTTCGTCTACTTTAACGATAATTTAAAAGAAATACCTAATTAAGTAGAGTTATTATTACATGTAGGAGATTTTATAAGCATGTCATGTCACTTCAATCGACACGCTATGTCAAATAACAGGCCTCTTAATTTTCACAAACATAAAATGGTCCTTCGAGCGGGATATATTTCAGCTATCCGGCTCGAAGGACCATATTAATCAGACCAGAGAAAGGTTACCCAGTTAATTGTAAAATTATTTGCATTGTAAGCTGACTATAATATCTTGGTGAGAGCGTTTACACTTATCTTCAAAAAAGAAAAAGAAAGTATGATTCCAGGAATTAAAATTTAAAAAGTTGCAGTTTTAGATTTAATTTGGGTAATAGTATGTGTTGCCCAGCCAATGGGGAACAACATTCATTACAAACTTCAGTCTCGTTTTATTTTTTACTTAATTAAGTTCTTAATAGAACATAAGATGTGAATAATACACATTTTCTCCTCAAACATTTCTTTTATCTGGTAATAACCTTCACTTGTTAGTGATCCATCATTCCGTGTAGTAGTAACAACTAACAACACCTATCCTTATGACAAGTGAGGGAATTAATTTTAACCATATTAACTCTATTTAGATGATTTTTGCTCTTAAACCACACTGTATGAAAGTTTTAACAATATTCCATCGTTAAATTAGTTGTTTTCACATGGTGCAGAATTTTCATAACTAATATCATATGTACTGCTTTCTGGATTATATTTATTTTTGGTATAAATATGAAGGTTATTAATTACTAAAGGCCAGTAATATATTTTTGTTAATATCAAATTGGTTTGTATATACTATTATTTTATTATACAATTAGAACCGCCTAGATTAGAAAAATTAAATTTTAAGTATAGTTCAGAAGCCAAGTCTAGTTTGTTTGTTTGTAAAAAACGCTAAATTGAAAGTAGGTTTCATTTTACGATAACCAATATATATATTTTAAACAAAAAATATATTTTATGCCATGACAACTTTGAAAGCTCTAGAACACAATATTTTCCAAGTATCTAAAAAATTGCTTAAAACAAATTTCACATTTAACGGTTTATTGCAATATATCTGCTCTGTGGTAACGTAGATAATATTGAATAAAAAAAAAATAGTTCGTTTTGGTTTGTGCCGTTTGTCTGTGTCCTTCGGAGGATTTACTAGTATTTAGAAAACTGCTCGAAACAAATTTCACTATTTCATATTGCAATATATCTACACTGAGGTAATGTAGATGATATTGGATCAAAATAGAATATAAAAAAATATTTCCTCTTGGTTTGTACCGTTTTGTCTGTTTTCGTCCGTCCGCGGATTTACAAGTATTTAAAAAACTGCTTAAAACAAATTTCACACTTTTATTGCAATATATCTGCGATGTGGTAATGTAGATGGTATTGGATAAAAATAAAATATGAAAAAAATGTCATATTTTAGTATAAATAAAATTAAAATTATGAAAGAAAAAGTCCGTCCGCGGATTTACAAGTATTTAAAAAACTGCTCGAAGCAAATTTCACACTTTCATTGCAATATATCTGCGATGTGGTAATGTAGATGGTATTGGATAAAAATAAAATATGAAAAAATGTCATATTTTATTATAAATAAAATTAAAATTATGAAAAAAAGTCCGTCCGTGGATTTACAAGTATTTAAAAAACTGCTCGAAGTAAATTTCACACTTTCATTGCAATATATCTGCGATGTGGTAATGTATATGGTATTGGATAAAAATAAAATATGAAAAAAATGTCATATTTTATTATAAATATAATTAAAATTATGAAAAAAAATCCGTCCGCGGATTTACAAGTATTTAAAAAACTTCTCGAAGCAAATTTCACACTTTCATTGCAATATATCTGCTATGTGGTAATGTAGATGGTATTGGATAAAAATAAAATATGAAAAAAATGTCATATTTTATTATAAATAAAATTATGAAAAAAGTCCGTCCGCGGATTTACAAGTATTTAAAAAACTGCTCGAAGCAAATTTCACACTTTCATTGCAATATATCTGCGATGTGGTAATGTAGATGGTATTGGATAAAAATAAAATTATGAAAGAAAAAGTCCGTCCGCGGATTTACAAGTATTTAAAAAACTGCTTGAAGCAAATTTCACACTTTCATTGCAATATATCTGCGATGTGGTAATGTAGATGGTATTGGATAAAAATAAAATATGAAAAACATGTCATATTTTATTATAAATAAAATTAAAATTATGAAAGAACAAGTCCGTCCGCGGATTTACAAGTATTTAAAAAACTGCTTGAAACAACTTTCATACTTAAGGTTTCATTGCAATATATCTACACTGTGGTAACAGTAGGTTATATTGAACCAAAATAAAATATTACAAAAAATTTATTCCGTTTGTGTGTGGATTAGTGTAGTCCAAACTGCAACAGATAGATAAAAACTAATGGCGGAAGTTGTCCCCCGTCTTACGATTTGCCGGTTTGCACGATTGGTATATGGTGGCAAAATGTTAATCATATTTTTCTGTCTATATACCGTTTCCCAAAGTTACTTTTCATCCATCAACGTGTTTGAAAAGTTCAATTTGTAAAAAAATTTCACATTTGTAAGGTTTTTCCCCATTGAATACGATTATTGATTCTGTTCTCCAGCGTGAACCATATGGAGAACATTTGTAAGGTTTTTCTTCATTGAATATGAATATTGAATCGTGAATCGTTAGAAACACGTTTTACATTTAAAAGGTTTTTCTCCAGTTCAACTATTAGTCAACTTTTGTTAAAGTTCAATTTGTAATAAATTTCACATTTTTAAGGTTTTTCTCCATTAAATATGAGTAGTGATTCGATTCTCCAACATAAATCGTTTTTAGCACATTTTAAATGCTTTCTTGATTATGAATATTGATTCGAATCTCCAGTGTGAATCGTTGAATCAAGTTTTACATTTAAAAGGTTTTTCTCCAATCCAACCATTGGTCAACTTTTGTTAAAGTTCAACGTGTAACAAATTTCACATTTATAAGGTTTTTCTCCATTGAATATGAATATTGATTATATTCTCCAGCATGAACCGTTGGGAGAACATTTTAAATGTTTTTCTTGATCATGAATAGTGATTATAATCTCCAGTGTGAATCGTTGAAACACTTTTTATATTTAATCCAGTCCAACCATTGGTAACTTTTGTTAAAGTTCAGTGTGGAACAAATTTCACATTTGTAAGGTTTTTCTCCATTGAATATGAATATTGATTATTTCTCTAGCATGAACCGTTTGGAGAACATTTTAAATGTTTTTCTTGAACATGAATAGTGATTATAATTTCCAGTGTGAATCGTTGAAACACGTTTTACATTTAAAAGGTTTTTCTCAAGTCCAATCATTCGTAACTTTTGTTAAAGTTGAATCTGTAACAAATTTCATATTTGTAAGGTTTTTCTCCATTGAATATGAATATTGATTATATTGTCCAGCATGAACCCTTGGGAGAACATTTTAAATGCTTTTCTTGAATATGAACAGTGATTATAATCTCCAGTGTGAATTGTTGAAACACGGTTTACATTTAAAACGTTTTTCTCCAGTCCAACCATTGGTAACTTTTGTTAAAGTTCAATTTGTAACAAATTTCACATTTGTAAGGTTTTTCTCCATTGAATATGAATATTGATTATATTCTCCAGCATGAACCGTTCGGAGAACATTTTAAATGCTTTTCTTGAATATGAACAGTGATTATAATCTCCAGCGTAAATCGTTGAAACACGGTTTACATTTAAAAGGTTTTTCTCCAGTCCAACCATTGGTAACTTTTGTTAAAGTTCAGTGTGTAACAAATTTCACATTTGTAAGGTTTTTCTCCATTGAATATGAATATTGATTATATTCTCCAGCATGAACCGTTGGGAGAACATGTTAAATGTTTTTCTTGAACATGAATAGTGATTATAATCTCCAGTGTAAATCGTTGAAACACGTTTTACATTTAAAACGTTTTTCTCCAGTCCAACCATTGGTAACTTTTGTTAAAGTTCAATTTGTAATAAATTTCACATTTGTAAGGTTTTTCTCCATTAAATATGAGTAGTGATTCTATTCTCCAACATGAATCGTTTGGAGCACATTTTAAATGCTTTTCTTGAATATGAATATTTATTCTAATCTCCACTGCGAATCGTTTGAACCACGTGGAACACCTTTAAGGTTTTTCTCCAGTGTGTAACTTTTTATTATATATCGAGGGTAAAACTTGTCCTAATAATAGAACATGATTTCTCAGCAGTATTGTTGCTGTGATTGTTTTATCCTCGCGTAATAGCTTTGCGACATATAATTTTTATACGAAATTTCTTAAACAAAAATTATTTTTACGTTTTATTTCGTATACTTATGTTAAGCAAAGGCTTAAGTTAAGTGATAAGACTTGCCAACAGTTTTTGTTATCTACTGTTAGCATTAAGTTGAGTTTACTTATGAGATACGAATTTTTATTTTGTACTAATATACGATTAGAAGAAACGTACAAAAATCATTTAGATTAGCTTCTCCTACTAGTTAAGGTGCGTAGGTGTAGCAGGTGTTTTGTGATCGTACACACTCATTGCCTTTGACCGCATCTGCTGTAGGAGCAGATAAAACACCAAGAGGAAATAATTCCATACCACGGATAAAACACCATTAAGTCGTTGTAATATCAGTATTAAATTTTATTTAGAATATAGAATTTTCTATATTAGAAAAAACTTGCTACACATTTGGATACACACTTGATTCCCTTGGATGAAATAGCTCTAATATCATACTTGTTGACATATCTACTTTCATTTAGCGTTTTGTATATGGAATTATAAAATGGTTTGCAGTACTTATTACTAAGACAGGCTAGGAGAACTAGATAATATATTTTGGGAACTTTTGATGGGTAGTTCTTATAAAACCATTTATTTTTAGTGTTATAACTTTTTAACCAATACAAATACCCTTACAAGTTTTTATTATTACGGTATTTTTGATCGTATTATATTGGCAACTTTATTTTAACAATACAGATTTTCCTACACTAATTATGCTTCACTTTACAAATTACCTATGAGTTTGTTTGATGTAAGTACATTTTTACTTATGCTGTAAGGTGAACTTTATTTAAATTATCCAGTGCATTTAGTAGATAGTTTACTGACCTCTTTTCCACCATCTTTTAAATACATAACTTATTAAAGATTTGACGTAAATGATATTGAAAAATTATGAGATTAAAACCCTTAACAAACGTTGTAGAGCTGATAGATACGTATTAATGGACAATATCAAAAAAATAATTGTCTAATTTGTATTATGAATTGAAATTATTTTATTATAGTGCATTTTTCGGATGGTAGTATTTAGTATTGGTTAAAATATTCAAAGAATGCTTATACAACGAATAACTTTTAATACGAAATTAAATTTTGGAATATTTACATCCCGATTGTTAGATAATATGTATAACTTTGATAAAAATTCAATAGGACCACTAGAAATATCACGTTATATGATAATCCGTATAACTTTGGTAAAATTTCAATAGGACCACTAAAAATATCATGTTACATGAATCTATAATTTACATTTTTCTAATAAAGTTTTTTCCAAAAAATATTTGATATTTTTCATTTCTTATGTGTACCTACCTATTTAATTCCACCCTTAAAATAAGAGCATGTTATGGAGTCGTGAACTAGAACAACAGAAACAGATAAAGCAATCGTATCACAAATGGCTTACCTATCAAGAAGTTGACGACAAAAACCAATACCGCAATCAACAAAGAAATTGTAAAAGAATGATTATAAGACATAAAATCCAAACATGGCAACAAAAATGCGAGGAAGTGGAATCATCAGTCGAAGCAAGTCTTCGGTTCCTTGATTCTATTCTCCAGCATGAATCGTTTGGAGCACATTTTAAATGCTTTTATTGAATATGTTTATTAATTCTAATCTCCAGTGTGAATCGTTTAAAACACGCCTTACATTTAAAAGGGTTTGCTCCAGTACAATCATTGTCAACTTTTGTTAAAGTTCAATGTATAACAAATTTCAGATTTATAAGGTTTTTCTTCATTGAGTATGAATATTGATTCTATTCTCCAGCATGAATCGTTTGAAGTACATTTTAAATGCTTTTCTTAAATATGAATATTGATTCTAAGCTCTAGTGTGAATCGTTTGAAACAAGCTTTACATTTAAAAGGTTTTGCTTCAGTATAATGAATAACTAGATCAGAAGATTGTTATGTAATGGAAAAGTTATGAAAACCCTAATCGAAAACGAATGTGAACCACTTGATTAAATTAAATTAAATGAAAAAAGAATGACTAGGGATACACCAACTCATCTATTATTTGTGGACTTAACCTTGTGAAAGCTTATGATCCAATATCCCCGTGTAGACTATGGCAAGTACTGGAAAGCTCATTTATTATTATTAGACATGTAAAAGTAATACAACCAGTTCTCCAAAACAATTTAGGGTAAATAAGGGACCAAGGCAAGGCTGCAGTCTATCTCCAACACTCTTCAAAATCTACCTGAGTTTGGCACTGAATAAATGGAGGAGATCATGTTCTGGAATGGGTATACCATTAAACTACGAAAGAACACTATCTAAGCTTCATTTCGCTGACGACCAAGGAGTCATAGCACAGAACCAGAAAGATCTACAGTAGGTGACAGTATACACCCTTGTCTCACACCTCGCTTTATTTCAATTTCTTCAGTGGTATTATTCTCTACTCTCACTACTGCTTTCTGATTGTAGTACATATTTGCTATTAGTCGGATGTCTCGTTTATCTAAATTCTTTTCTGTCAGGAGTCTGATTAGGTGATCATGCCGCACTTTATCAAAGGCCTTGTTGTAATCTATGAAACACATGAATACATCTTGATTTATGTCAAGATATCTTTGAGACATAACGTTCAGTGCAAACAACGCCTCTCTTGTTCCAAGTCCATTTTGGAATCCAAACTGGGTATTATTGATGTCCATTTCCAGTTTTCTGTGTACTCTAGAGTGTATAATTTTCAGTACATGGCTCATCAGACTGATTGTACGGTAATCACTACATTGTTTGGCATTTATCTTTTTTGGTATAACAAAGGTGGATAAAAGCCATTCTTGTGGTATTTTTCCTGATGTATAAATGCTATTGAAAAGTTCAACTAAAATGTGAATCGAGTCTTTTTCTATTAGTTTAAGGATTTCCGTTGGTATTTCATCTGGACCTGGGGCTTTACCATTTTTCATTCTTTTTAGTGCGTACATTACTTCCTCTTCCGTTATTTCTGGACCTTCGTCTCCTTGTATGTTACTTAGCTCAGATTGTTGTCTATCATCTGCACAGAGTTCTTCAATATAGTTTTTCCACGTTTTCAACTGTTCTTCTAGTTCTGTTATTATGTTTCCGTTTACATTATACAGGGTATTTGGCTGCTTACGTTTTTGTGTACCTACAAGTTCTTTCACTTTTTTATGTACATTAAAAATATCATGTTTTGCCTGCAATTGCTCTATTTCTTCACATTTTCTTTTATAAAAATCTTCTTTTGCTATTCTGATTTCTTTCTGTATTTGTTTATACCTTTGTTCGTTTTTTCCTTTCATTATTCTCAGATTGTCCATGAGAAGAAGGATCTTATCAGTCATCCACCTTTGCTTTATTTTTGGTTTTTCTTTAGTCAGAATTTTCTTCGCAGGACCTGTTATCGCCATTTTTTATCTATGTTCGTTGGCTGAGATGTTTCTTTTTCATGAAGTATTTTCAAATTATTATTAATACATTTTTGCAATTTCTCCTTTACCTCCAGGTTACATAAATGACTGACGTCTATCTGATTTGTTCTTCTTTTCTGCTCCAATCTTTTTAGTTTAATACTCATTTGCGCTATTAGAGGGTTATGGTCTGAAAAGACATCTGCGCCTGGGTAAGCTTTAACGGATTTTAAGGAGTTTCTGTATCGTTCGTTTATCAGTAAATAATCAATCTGGTTTCGAATTATTCTTATTATTCCTTTAGTATAGTCTTATGCAACTTTTTGTATTCGTTGTCATTTCTACCTTTTAATTTTCTTCGCTCTTCCATCATCTGCAATATTTTAGATGTTCAAGCGCAATTGTGCTAATAGATGTCTTCATTTCGTTCCACTGTTCTTCTATGCCTGTAGTAGTGTCAACTATTTTCGCAAAATTCTTATTAATCTGTTTTTACTTTCTTCTGGGTGTCATTGTCTTTTAGTAGTCTTGTATCTATCTTGGGCCTCATTTTCTTATGAATTATTTTGAGTAGTATGTTGATATTTGCAACCAATAGACTATGATTTGAGAAGACATCTGAGCCTGGATATGTTTTTGTTGAGGTGATAGAATTTCTAAACCTTTTGTTTATGTTGATGAAATCAATTTGGTTTCTTATGATTTTCCCTGGGGTATCACCGGGTGCTTTCCATGTATAAAGTCTTCTTGGATGTAATTTAAAAAATGTATTCGTTACAACAAGGTTTCGTTAGGATATGATTGTAGGACTAATAATTATTTATAGGTAAATAAAACACTGCAATTTTATAAAATTTTAGTATAAAAATAA
The DNA here is from genome assembly GCF_040954645.1 of Diabrotica undecimpunctata. Lineage (NCBI taxonomy): Eukaryota > Metazoa > Arthropoda > Insecta > Coleoptera > Chrysomelidae > Diabrotica > Diabrotica undecimpunctata. Next base: position 129,144,429 of record NC_092809.1, on the reverse strand, counting down.
ATATTTTAAGTAACCAAATAAATAACTTTTATTAGTATTGCAACTAAAGGCACTAACCGCCCCAAGTTAACCTCTGCACGTGATCTGTTTTTCTTTTAGAACTTTTGATGAATCCAAGATATTCTAATTCGGCAACTGCCTGTGTAAATCGTGCTCTAAATTATGTATTAAGGAAAATTTCACAAATTTTGGCGCCTACGTGAGTTAGTATACATATATTAAACAAATACTAAAGTATGCAACAGTTTATATACACTAATAAGACAAATTTTATCGATAACTTTAATATTTGGAGTTAGGATTTACTTTTTCAATTATCCTTTTTTTGAAACATGTTAAATCTGGTGAATAGATTGGCAACTACAAAACCTCGGTTTCGATCTTCCGACGAAGATACGTCAAAACACTGGCTACAGTATGGCAGTATGAGTTGGAAGTTATGCTGTAAGTTAAGGTCAACCCCGGGTTGTAGTTCTACGAAAAGAAGAATAAGCCTCCTCATAGGCAAATATGATCCTATTCCAGTGGTAGTAAGTCTTCTAATAGTTTTGGCGTTAAAGGTCACTTGACGTCGTTCGAACTTGAAGACTAGTTTGAACCTTGGAAAATGTCGAAATATAACTTTTTAACTCACTGCCAACTGCAAATCTGTCGTCTTAACTGATGCTGTTTTTTTACTATAATTTAATAATTTAATTAGTACTAGTTGTATGGCCTAAGTTTGTCGGTATTGTTCAAGAATGGATTTGGAAACACGGTATGTGTATAATTATTATCATAAGCTTTGAAGCTTTTTTAATATGACATATGAATGTCATATACCATCAACTTGTTCTATAGTGGAGATGCATTTTCTGATGAATGCTCGGTCCGGTTATCCTCTGAAGTCGTTCTAAGAGGAGCAGTATCCTCAAACAGTGCTCTGGTGTTTATTATCTATGGAAAAACAACAAATCCCCCAAAAGCTGCTCCAAAAGATTTCCGCGGTTAGTACAATTAAACCTAAAACTAAGATTAATACTATTACAAAAATTAATATTAAACTTAACAGGCTTCTGGCAGTCAGTGTCTGGGGGCTCGGGAGACTGAGATCTCGAAAGCCTGTTGAGTTTAATATTAATTATTGTAATAGCAGTGGCGGCTGGTGACTCAAAAATTTGGTAGTTCTGCAGTATTTTTTGGTTTTTTTTTTTAATTCAATATCTTTTAATCGTTGTATTTTACAACGAGGCTTTTAGTTTGATATTTTACACCATATATTTATTCATTATATATCTATTAAAAAATAATAAAGAACTTACCGATTTTCTTCTTTTCAAATTGAAGATAAATCCAATTATATCAAAAATAGCAATGGTACATTATGGCACACTAGTAATTGTTTTATAGTTTATGTTTTTAGTAGAATTTTATCGATAAATACGTGAAACTAAGGAATGCAAACGAAAAAACACTACAAACAAAATCGCCACAACAATAATTGCATTATAGGGTCTTACGAACTAACTACACACAGAGCCAAATATATATATTTTTTTTATAAATAAGCTCGATTCGTCGATTTTTTTTTAAAGCAAACTTGTCTATAACTTTTTCATTAAAGTTTGGTATTTCTTTTATAAGTGTTTTTTCTACTGACAACATGGTTAATGCTACAAGTCGGTCTTCAGTCATGGAATTTCTCAAGAATGTTTTAATCCGTTTTAAACTCGAAAAGCACCTTTCAGCTTCTGCCGTACTCATGGGCACTGTAATTAGAATTTGAAGCAGTTTTACAGTTTCTTGAAAAGGCTCTGTTAAATTATTTTCAATTAAAAATTTTAAAAAAGGTATAGCCCCATTAATGTCTCTACAGTCTCTTCTAAAATAAATAACAGATAATTCAGTCTTCAAGCGCTCCCTATCTAAATTTAGATATGACGCGCAAGTCAGGCTTAAATTATCATCTGGGAAATTATCAAATTGCTCAGGATAAAGCAATGAAGTTGCAAGTAGGTGATTTTTAAAAGCAAATCTATCATTTGCACAATTTATGATTATATCACAAACTTCGATAGATGCTCTCCGATGACCTACTGGACTGTTATCCTTCCATAACCTTTTAGTTGGTAATGGTTCAACGCATAAACTAGAACCTTGGTCAATGGTATCATCTATTGAATTTTTAACTGAATTCATGTATCTTTCGAAATCTGTCACCTTTTTATTGATTTCCAAAGGATCCGTTTTAGTCTTTTGAAGGGCATTATACAAAACGTCTACTTGTGGCATTATGCGATGGAAAAATGTTAACCAAAAAACAAAATTTTGATCCACTAGTATTCTTCGAATGGATGACGCTGAACTACAGACAGCTGCCTTATCAAACGATTCTTCTATTTCTTCCATACATTCGATAAAAGAAGATCGATGTTCAAACACAACATTAACAGTTCGAATATTGAAGTTCCAGCGAGTTGGAGCGCCATGAGGAATTTTCTTTTGGACGATTTTATCTAAAACTGCCACTCGTTGTGGCGAATTTTTAAAAAAGGTAGGGATTTCATTTAAATTTCCAAAAAAAAGTCTAACTTGAGAGTTTTTGGAACAAGCCTTAGACATTATTAAATTTAATTGATGCGCGTAACAGTGTACAAAATGAGCAAATGGATATTTTTCTTTGATTCTGGCTTGAACTCCTGCGTGCTATCCACACATGACCGCTGCCCCATCATAACTCTGAGCAATTAGTTTATTATTTGAGTTTTCCAGGATAGGATCCAAAACACTGAAAATGTTTTTGCTTAAAGTATCTGCATTTAATTTTGAAGGTACCAAATATGTCCAAAATCGTTCTACCGGTGCTCCATTTCGACAATATCTAAATACTATAACCATTTGTGATTTTGCTGAAATGTCTGTAGTCTCGTCGGCCACGACAGCTAGATATGGAGATTCCCGAATTTCCTCCAAAATTTTATCCTGGCATAATTCCAACATGCAGTCCAAAATATCATTTTGAATTTCTTTAGAAATGCCCTTAAAAACCGTCGATTCTTCCAAGTGTTGTGCTAAAGTTTTATCCAATTCAGCAGTAAAATTTATGAGGCCGCGAAAAATTCCAGGATTGTCGGATGTTTGTGTCTCGTCGTGTCCCCGAAGCGCCAATTCGAAAACACTACAAAATTTTATGCAGTCTATAATTTTTGAGAGAACATACCTATTTTTTGTTACAGCTTCATTGAATTTTTGAATATTTATCCAGTATGCAGAATCTAACTGTTCTTTAATATTCACGGAGCCTAATAAAGCATATTCCATTTGATTGTGCAAATGATGCTTAGAAGTTTCGTGCTTTTTTATTTTATCACTTAAATGTACTAAGTCTGTTACACCAACTTGCGTCCATGACTTATCACCTCCAAAGAGTACACAAGGAAAACAGAAAAGAGCGTTTTTTCTGTTGCAGCCACATATCCAACTATTTCTCGTATAAATATCGCAATTAAATTGTCGTTTGTAATTTTTCCCTCGGCTTGATCCATCTTTTACGATTTTAATATCCGGCAAAGGACGTCCTTTGCATTTTAATTCTAGTTTTTCGTCATAAGAATATTTAAAGAATCTCTTAACATTAATCAAATTATAAATAACATCCATCCTGAACAGCACTTTTATTCTCATATACTTAATATAAATACCGAATTACGTGCAGGACAACTTATTTTAACAGTCGTCGCGTCGCGATCACCGATTATTTAAAATTACAATAAACGTACGTTTGTACACACTAGTTCGAACTGCGACAAATGCAGCTCAAATATTGCTTTCAGTCGTCGCCTGAAAAGTGTAGGCGAGGGGTTGAGCGGGTGTTATCGGGGATATCTTTAACAGTTCACAGCTCGGAGTACCACCGGTCCGGTCAAATAAGTGGGACTTGCTGTCGCCATGAGATGCGACGGACGACAGATTAAAATAAAGGTGGCCATGCACGAAAACCATCTAAATGAATTTAAATTTTATAAGTAGTGATATTTTTTATTTAATTTTCAAAGTAATTTTGTTTGGATTATTTTGGTGGTTCTGCAGCTCCGCAGCACTTATATACCAACCGCCACTGTGTAATAGTATTAATTACTGTAATAACTTTAAGCTTTATATATATAGCAGAACCAGAAACGAAGAAGTTCTTCGAAGAATGGGACATCAACGAACTCTATTAAATATTATTAAGAGGCGTAAACTAGAATATCTTGGACATATAATCAGAGGACCAAGATATGAGTTCCTTCGGCTAATTCTCAACGGTAAAATCGAAGGAAAGAAATGGATAGGACGGAAGAAACTCTCTTGGTTGAGGAATTTGCGGCAGTGGACAGGTTTGACAGCGGACCAATTGTTACACGTAGCGCAAGACCGAGATCAATATAAAAATATTATAAGCATGGTAGTCGCCGACGTTCCGTAGGGATATGGCACTCTAAGAAGAAGATATATATATATATATATATATATATATATATATATATATATATATATATATATATATATATATATATATATATATATATATGTATGTATATATATGGGGAAGAAAAATGTGAAGATGAAATAGAACAAACAGATGTAAGAGTAATTTGCAATGATTGTCAATAATTGCTCCTAAAAAGGACTACATAATAATTAGCTTATCACGATAATTTCTAAATGTTAAATTTAAGTAAGTATAATTTAAATTGAACGATTTTTACACTTTCAAAGTAACTTTAACAGTCCTGGTTGTCATCTTAAAAGTTTAAACATTTGTGAAAAAAATTATCTACACATAATCTAAGGATATCGTTATCAAGAAGTTTCAAATGATACTGTAACCATTTCTTACTCCACAAGTTATAAACACTATGAAATTTATTAGGTCTGTTCCTTTATTTTCTGATGACCACTATTTCTAAAAAAGTCTAGAAGTTCTACACTAAGTCGTTCCTTTGTAACGTGTAGTGGTACACTACCGTGTTCTATTGAAAAGTGTAGCAAAAAAAGTGTAATAACAGTGTAGATAAATCTTCTGAGAAGGTGACTACCTGTACTCGTTACACTCGTCTTGCGCAGTATCTACTAACCGAGTTTGACTACTGTTTAGCGGTCAGATGTGTTTGTTTACAAAAAAAATCTTTTTCTTTTTAATTTAATAAGTTTAAAAACTAAAGAACTACAAATTTTATTTTTATTAAATTTTTTATTTTGTTGTTTGTTTTAAATCGAGTTTATTTAGTTTTATTAAATTTTATTTAAATTATAGAAAGAAAATTTAAAGCAGAAGAAAACAAAAAAATATTAAAAAGTAGTAAAATAACTTGACTTGAACAGGAACTCAAAGGTAAACTACACTAGAACCAAAGAATATAGACGCATATAGAAGGATCTTTCACTGTCATTTTTTGGTCTGATCAGAAGTTATGCACTTGTTATATAAGTTAAACAAGATTTTAGTTTTCTATTGTACCACTAGGGCGCGGTCATGTCAGCGTTATTACTGCTTCTAAAATATGAAAGAGTGAGGCAACAAATGCAACTGAGGCAACATATTTTGATATTTTCTTATGTAGATGCCGCGAGGTCGTAGAATGCTTAGCATTCTACATGTTTGCATTTTATATTAGATATCAAACCCTATTATTTGCACCATATTTTTTTTTTGAAGAAAATAAAATATTATTTTAATTTTTAATAGATAACTGAATCTTTTCATAAAAAATACTGTGATTCAAATTTTTAATTTAAATATGTACAAATCTACAAATAATATAATTAAAACTCTCTTCTTACAAACTATAAATAAAATTAATTAAAAGTCAATCACTGAGAGAGAAAGCCCAAAACCCATTCTAAGGTGTTTTGATCAAAAAACAATTCTTTATCTCGTTAGTACACTAGAATTGCTTTTAGCACATACACCAAGGAATTATTTTTTACAATTTGAAAACGAAATTACTAAGTATAAGTTCGGATTTTTAAATTTAAAAAATAAATAAGTATGTCTCAAAAAACGCCTCTCTAGAGCTCAACAAAGGAAGATGAGGAAAAAGGCAAAAATGGCTGTTGGGACATGGGCCATAGCAAATCCCAAGAAAATCATATCGGCAACACCCGAGGATATAAAGAGACTTTTATAGAATACCATCATCCCCCTCGCAACAGTTGCTAAGAAACCAAGCGGCTCTAACGAGCAGACTAGGTCATAAAGCACCGTGACAAAAGTATTCAGAATGTTGGTAGCACACAGACACCATCTTGATACTAAACTAGATCGGGCTCAAGCAGATTTGATCAAATATCGTTTAGCGAAGGGTCCCTGTGGGAGAACTGTGCTAACGAGTGAAAAAAAAAATGCGATGACTGAAGTGGTGAAAACTATGGAGGGCCTGTGGGGGGGGGGGGGTGAAAACTTAAATATAGTTGATCCAAATAATATGCCCAAGCGCCTCACGGCCCTCACCCGCGTCCCCGAGAAAGAGGTTGATGAAAAAACCATCAGGACCCGTCTAAAGAGGCAAAATTAAGACCTTAAACAGAAGACTGGTCGTTGAAAAATCGAAAGATCGGGGAGGACGCACAAACCTATAGTCTATAGGTACTATTGATGAGGTCTTGTATAAAGCATTGGGGGCTGTTCATTTCAAGGCATATTATAAACTTGGAAAGGTATCCTTTAAGACAATCAGGGGCCGCGATGGCTTCAATCAGAATTATATAATCAAATTCCCAGCATATTAAGTGATTAAATTGTTTTTTATTGAAAATTACAGTGGAAAAAAATAAACATCGATAGACACAAAATTAGCGTGGATACTGCCTTGCTAAAAATGTTATATTACATTGTTTACAAAAGGAAAAAAATATGGAGGAGATATGTCTTCCGACAGTTGACGTAAAAATGACAGGCAAACTTTTATTACAGTGTTGCCATACATAAAGGTTAAAATATTAAATTGAACAGTAAGGAAGCTTCGGCAGAACTTACCGTTGCCATGAGAAGGTTCAGTGTAGCCTTGATACAACAGCTATGTGTTTAGGCAAAATAATAGGTCTATCGGACATTGGTAGACGTCTACCGAAGTCCCAAGAACCTGCATAATAGTCAAAAGAAATATCAACACATATCTTTGTTCGGCGGAGGTAACGAGAGTAAAGATAAAGGTCAGAGGAAGGAAGTATAAAGGAGATAGTTCTCGGATCAGCATACCTCCCATCTGATGATCCCGAACAACCACCATCAAGGGAGTTGGAACAGCTAGTGAGAGATGGCAAGAAAAATGGACTGCAATTAATTATTGGCTGTAATGCGAATGCGTACCATCTGACCTGGGGCATTACAAAAACCAAACTGATCAAAAATGGCATGTCTTAGATGAGGTTTCTTGTTCAGACCATCGAGACATTTTGAAATAACAGGCAATGAGTATAGCCGGGTAGACACATGCCAGTAATTTGGAAAAGTAGCTAGCATGCCAGTTGCTGGCATATTCCAGTAACTGGCAAGCACAAAACAGATTTGCTAGTAATTGGCATGCCATAAAAGAACTCACTGTACTTTTCAATCAAATATATGATACCAGTGAAATTCCATCGGACTGGTTAAAATCGATCTTTATTCCTCTACCTAAGAAACCAAACGTTAAGAAATGTAGCGACTGTAGACTCATTAGTTTAATGAGCCATGCCGTTAAAATACTGTTGCATATTCTTCTAAATCGAATTAACAACAAGTGCGAAGAAATAATTAGTCAAGAGCAGTTCGGATTCCGGAGATGCCTTGGAACTAGAGAAGCACTATTTTCTATGCAAACACTCCTTCAACGATGTTGGGAGGTAAGAAAACCCGTATATATGTGCTTCATTGATTTTGAAAAGGCATTTGATCGCGTTCAGCATACCAGACTAATTACCGCCTTGCAGAGCATCCAACTAGATGAGAAAGACATCAAACTTATTGCCAAACTTTACTGGAACCAAACAGCCATTATTAATACCAACAACAGAGAATCAAAGCCAATCAGTATTGAACGAGGCGTAAGACAAGGCTGTATACCATCTCCCACCCTCTTTAACGTGTATTCTGAGAATCTATTTAGGGAAGCTTTAAAAGATCAAAAAGGAATTATCATAGGAGGAGAAATAATTAACAATATACGGTACGCCGACGATACTGTGATTCTAGCTGAAAACATCGACGATCTGCAGGAGCTAATCAATAGAGTTGACATGGAATGCACAAATTGGGGACTGTCGATAAATATTGATAAAACTAAATACATGGTGACCAGTAAAGTGGATATCGGCGCAACCCAACTGATATTAAACCAACAACCGCTGCAGAGAGTTCAGAGATTCAAATACCTTGGATGTTGGATTACCCAAAATCTAGATCCATCCTACGAAATTCGATGTAGAATTGAACAGGCAAGAAACTCATTTCAAAAATTCAAGCCTCTATTATCCAATAGCTCATTAAATTTGGAAATCCGTGAAAAGTTTACAAGATGTTACGTGTGGTCTGTACTTTTGTATGGATGTGAAACTTGGACTTTAAACGCCGATATCATGAATAAAATCGAGGCGTTTGAGATGTGTTTGTACCGAGGGATACTAAAAATTCCATGGACTAGCAGAACCAGAAACGAAGAAGTTCTTCGAAGAATGGGACATCAACGAACTCTATTAAATATTATTAAGAGGCGTAAACTAGAATATCTTGGACATATAATCAGAGGACCTAGATATGGGCTCCTTCGGCTAATTCTCAACGGTAAAATCGAAGGAAAGAAATGGATAGGACGGAAGAAACTCTCTTGGTTGAGGAATTTGCGGCAGTGGACAGGTTTGACAGCGGACCAATTGCTACACGTAGCGCAAGACCGAGATCAGTATAAAAATATTATAAGCATGGTAGTCGCCGACGTTCCGTAGGGATATGGCACTCTAAGAAGAAGAAGGCATGCCAGTAGCTCGCTTGCCTATATTGGCAAGGCGAAAAAGCAGGGTAGATTTTTACACATGCCAGTGCTAGTAAACAATCGAGTGGTTTTCATAAGTACTTGTTTTGTAATTAATAAGTTATTCGGAATGAATTAAACAACCAAATATTGCTAATGACCACGGATATTGTCAGAAATTTAGTACTGAATCTGAAGCGGAACTCAAAAAAGAGAAAAATTTGGGATTTGGGTGTGTAAGCATTGTCACAGGCTATTTTATTTTTATATAGGGATGATTTAGAATTCCAAAGAAACTCCAATTCACTATGTATAGCAATAAATTTTTTTCCTCACCCCAACGAAACATTTTTTTAATTAAACAAGTTTAAAAATAAAACGATTAATATATAATATATTTTAACATAACATAACAAATATATAACATAACAAATCTGACAATTCCCTGCTAGCTACTGGCATGCCCGTAGCGGTAGCGCTCGTTCACACATGCCAGTGACACTCCCCACGCATGCGCCTTGCATCTTACAGCATGCTACTAGCAAGAAAAATCAAATTCTTAGCGATTAGCTAGCATGCCAGGAACTAGCATGCCAGTTAACGTACACACTTGCCAGTTTGTGGACAGTAGCTGGTGCTTGCTAGGTACTGGTATGCCATTGTGCTAGTAACAGGCATGTGTATCTCCGGCTTATATCAACTAAACCTATCGTAGTCCTCGTAAAACAAATTGGGATGTATATCAATAATTTATTCATTCATTCATATATGAATAAAAAAATCAGTTATGAAGATTATATTTTAGTAAATGTCATAAATTTATACAAAAAATTTATTTTAATTTATGTCATCAGTTTATTTTCATGTTCAATTAAGTATAGATAAATTAAAGTCTATATTGTAATAATACTAATTGTAATAATATTTATTCATTGTGAAAATTATAAAACAAGGTTAAATAGTACCCATTAGAGGTGTGCTTATTAGTTCTTTTAGACGAACTAGTTCAAGAGAACTATTTGTAAGACCGAAATCGAAATCCAACCCTAACGTAACTGGTTGCCAGATGTCTCGTCTTATCATCACAGGAGCACGGCGCCAGCCGCTCGTTTTCTTCAGTTTTCAGTCAGGGCAAGTGCAGGGCAAAACGTTAACGTTAACGTACAATTTGACAGCTACCCGTGCGCAGTAGAGGAATACACACGTTTGCGTTAACGGGTCTCCGTAACATTGCGTGCATTTACGAATTCCCTTAACGTTATCCAAATTGTTCCGAGTATTACCGAATGTCTGTCAACATGATTTTAACCAAAGATTTATCTTTTGTTTGTATTATTGTAACCTAAGAATAGTGAAAAAAATCGAAAAAAAAATTGACGGAAACCAATTTCCCAATAAATTATTACCAAATACATGTAGAAATACAGCATCGTCCATGTCATTATCCTCGAAATCAGATTCCTCAAACATTTTAATATTAAGGATATCTTCCATTCTGCTGTAAAAGCAATCAAAATATTTCATAAAAAATCTACCTAAACGCGGAAAAAAATATAAAAGGACACTGTCTAATCATTCAAATTTGTAAACAATCCACAACAAATCTGAGTAAAAGTAAGGTTAGAAACACACGTTAGACGTTAACGTTTTACCGTTTTACACTTCACAGTACAAAACGTATAGTGGCCGTAAACGTAATTTCTTTACGTTTATGTTAGTGTTAACGTTTACGTGTTACCTGCACTTTAACTCTCTAGTCTTTCACTACCGTACAAATAGTTCGGGTTCGGAACCATTTCTTTCGATGGTATGTTTAGGTTGAAAATGTTTTAAATTTATTTCTCAAATGTTTTGCAAATAATATTTTTTTTATTTGCAAAAAATTATTAAGATTTGTTTTTTATTAACCGTTTTAAATATAAATATGGTTCACGTATGATTTATTTTTATATTTACGTATATTTAAACTCATAGGTATCTATAATTAGGTTATTTCTAAAAGAACCTTTACAAAAAAAAGATCAGTGAATTTTCTAGGAACATTAAATAACACATTTTCATTCTCACTTTTACATAAAATTATATTTTATGTAAATGCATCAATCATTTTAACCCCAACTAAAAATTTTTATTTCAATATTACAATACGAGAAACAACACAGCATGGCAACGTCCAAGCCAATGCATGGGCTTAAGATCCGAACGATTATGACATTAAGATAAGACTGTTTATGTTATTGTCACATTCATAAGAATTTTTATCTGATATCTGAGACTAATCGGCATTTCTTTTTTAAAACTAGTCAGTCCATCCCATTCACAAAATAATAAATATATGATCTCATTCATTCATTATTTTCTTCTTTGAAAGTTGAGACACAATTTATAATGCAAATCGTTCGCAGTGAACTAGTTCTATGAAAATTAATGAACTAGTTCAATTAGTTCAGTTGAAAGAATCGTTCATTTGAACTATTTCGATGGTGAACTACACATACAGCGTGAAAACTTTCACACAGAGTATGAGAAGTTACTGTTAAATATTTCAAAAAATAATTCAATAATGCTTTTAGTTCTTATTAAAAGATTATGGATGAAAAGTTTCGGCGAAATAATTTTTTTTTAAAATAATTTCGAAAATAGTCTAAAAGAAAAGTCTTGAGAAAATTGAAATTTTTGGTTGAATATATTTTGAAAGTTTTTGAAAAAGCTACGTGACGGGTTTTCGTTCCGTTGGAACAAACCTATTTTTAATTCAAAGTTATAAAATTTTATTTACTTACATGTAATAAAAAAAAAATAAATACTTTTAATATTGAAAAATTCATACCTTTTTAAGTTTTAAAATTAAAAATTTAATAATTTAATATATTAAAAATAAAGATTTTATTGTAAAAAAAAACAAATTGCAAAGCAATGGCATCGAAATTTTAAGCCAACCAATGCTATGGTTTTAAGCCCTCGGCCACGTTTTTAGTTTATGCAGTCACCCTCTTCAGGAGTGTTATAAAGTATAATAACCATGACCAAATCGTCCATTCGAAATGTCCTTGTATATGCGTCTATATTCTTTGCTAGAATGTTCCTTTGCTTAGTGACACAACTATGATTTTCGTTTGACACTAGCCAGTGTAGCCTACAGTCAACTACACTCGAAAGTGCTACACTAGAAAACAAAGGAACATACATATTATGTATATAAAAAAAGGATACTGTAACTCAGGTTTGACTACCATCTTTGAGGAACCCTGGGTAACTATTTCTGGGTCAACAATACTCACGAAAGACTGGAGCCAGTCGTACAAATTAATCATTTTGCCATATTCTAAATGTAATTTATAAGCTATACTAATATCTGGCATGGATGGCTTGATTGAAGTAGAGTTAGCTGTTTCACAACATTTGCACTAAAATAATATTGTTTATTAATAGTTATTCATGTTTTTACACAAAAAAGTGATATTATACTTAAGAGCAATAATCTTACTTTTTGCTAGTAAAGTTTCTCCAAAACACTTAATAAAATGGAACTATAATAATATTAATATTTTTAAATTGGAACTGGTACTACAAAAAAAATTTGTATCTATATAATCTATGCATACATTCCATCAAAAGCAATATTGGTTACATGTATGTATGAAATGAAACAGAGGGTGCACGTGATTCGCAAGACCCTGCAATTTATTTAGTGAAGCATTTGAAGCTTTGTACTTTGAATCAGAAACATATCATTGCTGATTCTGATTCATGTATAGATCAGAATCAGAATATAAAGATGAGTTTATCTTTGTTGAAACATACCTATACAAGATCCAGATGTTAAAATGAACATCACAGATCTTAAATTTTTGGTATCTAGGCACTACTTTCTTCTAAATGATTGCCAATTTGATACAATTAAAGGTGAAAGCAGACGCCACAGTGTAATCTACCATCCAGAAGAGTGGATTGATATCATTAAAAACTCCAAGAGAAAAAAGCTCAGATTTATGGTGACTAAAACGCACCATACAGAGATTTTAACCACATCAAGATTAGAGAAATGATTACCAACAGGAATGTCCCTATTAATAAATACAACTTAAGCTGGTTTAAAATAATATGGCTTCGATTTCAGACAGATCAACCTCTTCAATTTCAATTTAAGGAAACTCTAAATTCCAAAAGGGAATTTTATATTGTAGATGTATCCAAAAAGAAAAATGTTAATAAGCCCATTAGCAGATTGAACATAATACACGAACCACTCTATCCAACAAGAAGAACTGTTGGAGCTGCAAAGAAGAAAGACATGATGGACTTGTTGTCCTACATACCACCAGTACACCATCATTTTTATAAAAACTTGCTCACTGCTTTAGCCACCACATCATTGGATCAACAAAACCTCGAAGACAGATCTTATGATGAACTAATATATGATTAAGTAGATGAATTTAGATAAAATCATTCTGTTTTATTTAGTCTATATTTTTTTTTACCTTTTGCATTTTTTTAAGCAAAGTACTTGAACATAAGTTATGTTCAAGTACTTTGCTGAAATTTTTATTCTCATTTTTACATTATCTCAAATATCACAATTTAATGTGTTCTGAGTTAGACCATTATTATTCTATATCCCTCATATATATAAACTTTTCAGTATATCAGAAAATACCTACGTCTTACAGAAAATACATACCCTTAAATAAAAATGAGGATCATTCAATGCGTTATGGATAGCGGATCTGTGTTGACCTATTATATAATTCTTGATGCTCATGTCGTTGTAAAAGAAAATTTCATGGAAATAGTAACACTCAGGTTCCTTGAGATATTTTTCAAATGTTGAAGATAACATTGCAATAATCTGTTCTCTCAGCTTTTCGTATTTATTCAGAGATCTGTTCTGATGCTTAGATAGTTCAAGAAGTTTCTGAAACAAAGTTTTGGTTAACATTTTGTTTTAGAAACAAACTTTAACTACTTTTCATATATTTAAACTGAAAATAAATACAAACCTTTCTAAACTGGCCTCTACTGTCTACTTTAAGATCAACAGGATTCTCGGTTTCTTCAGCAACTTCCATATTTTCCTCTGACTCATCCATTTGATCAATATTATCCAAATCGTTTATACATTTTGTTACTAGTTTAAAAACTTCCTTGGTGCCATCTTGTTTATGTAGCGTTTTGGACTGTAAAATAACGGAAATTTTTTGTAATTTAGCACTAAGTTCATCCTTAGACTGAAACGTAAGAAGTTTCATACATTCTTTATAATCTGCTGTTTGAGTTATGTTTCTTGATGTAGCTACCGCATATAATTCCCTTACCTAAAACATGCATTATTAACGAAGTGCCTGTTAAACGTAGTAAAACTGTATTACATGTTTTCCAAGAGGAGTCCTGGGTAAATCTTCAACAAGAACCAACAAACATTTTAAAAATAGATGAAAGTTTTTAATGTATTGTTGGATTTCGCAAATTTTTTCAACCATCACTTCACTTAAATAATCGTCGTTTACTAACAGCTTCCCTTGTAAATCCCTAGATGTGTTTTGAACCAATTTTTTAAACGATGATAGTTGTCTAATGTTTGCAAAATCATCGCTGGTAAATTCATCTAGCGTTTCTACAATTATGTCTTTACTTAAATGACATAAGGTCATGGAGTTGCCAAAAGTAAAGTGGTCAGCACAAGCATACTAAAAAAAAAAAAAATAGATACATGTATTATGCACAGATTTGATCTATCATATATATCAGAAGAGTGGTTGTAATAATTTGGTTTTATAGATGTATAAGGCATGACAGACACTTTTTTCTCAATGTTAACATTACTCCAACAATAACGGGGAGTACAGAAAAAAATTGGTCTGCATTATAGATTTTCAAATGGCATCTGATGAGGTTCAATAGGATAGGAGTTTGAATATTTAGGGATGATCAGAATAAACAACATGTCTAATAGATACAAAATTTGTATTAAAAACAAAAAGCCTCTGTTTCAATAGAAGACAAGGAGGCTGACAAAATGTTCATTCAAAGATGATTCAGAGCCAACGAAGCCTTGAAAGTATGTTTAGTGGAACAAACATACCGAAATATACAAAAAATCGGTTGCCTGTAAAGTCGGTTTTACGGGCGAAGATTTTACGTGACAACGTCTTTTTCTCGGTAGAATATTTATTGATATGAATATTATTAAATTGCACAATAGGAACAAGGAATTGAATGAAAATAAGAATTGCACAAATTTTAACTATAGAAATAAGTATATTTTGTTTACTAAAACATTGTACATGTAAACTTAAACTTAACTAATTTCTATTTGAGTGATTTTGTTGAGGATAGGACGATGATAGGAGAAATAGCATCGCACCAGCGGACCGATCATGTTTGAGTGGGAGAGAGACGCAAGGCATTCGCCGGTCCGGCGGGCCTCTCTCTCGTTCGGTGACTCATCGTAACAGACGTGAGCGGGCGTTACACTTTTTCATGAGTGACTCCGAGCCACAACCTAATTTAAGACGTTGTCACGTCAAAAATGTTATTTCAACCATTTCTGAGCTTTCATAAAATTGTTTCACATATGATTTATTGGGCTAAACTCAAACCCTCAAATCCCCAGATGGGTTTGACAGTTAAAATGTGTAGTATGAGATATTACAAAGAGACTCTCATCTGGGGTTTCATCAATTATTTATTGGAACTATTTTTCAATAAACAATCAAAACGTCAAACTCATTATTTTGCTTATAACTTAAAAACTTGCTATTTAGAGATTTATTTGAAAAAAAAAAAATACATAAAATGAGATACTGCAAAATGAACAACAAAATCGCTGTTTGAATATTGTTAATAATACCTTTTTTATTGTTTATTAAAATTTTTTTAAATGTACCTGAACTTGAGGGTCTTGTTGGTTGAATAGTTTTGGCGAAATTTAATTTTTTCATAAGATTTTTTGAAAAATGAGCTAATTTCTAAGGCTTCTCCAGATAATTTTACAGAATGGATTTAACAACCAGGTCTTATATTTAAATTATATATCATCATACACCAGAAATTTTTACTTCTTTGTAAATTACCTTGATGTTTGTATCTACTTACCTTGATATTTTGAATAAAATTCCTGACAGACAAATCATAAAACAGGAAAACCTCCATAAACAGATTAAAAACTTTCCCACCAATGTGAAAAGGGCATATATCTGTGAAAAATACATTCTCTAAAACATTATTAAGATACTCAATCGATTTCTGTGAGTTAAAAACTCTAACTCTGATTTTTGATGAAACCTTATAAGGCAGAGAGCTATGTAATGTATTCATATCAGTTGCAATCCCTAAAACCAGCACAAATGGAAGATTACTGAAACAACTAATAATGAGGATAAACCTCTCAAGAACTTGTGGATTGAAACTTTCAAAATCGGGAATGATCACAACTAAAGGTTTCTTTTCAATTAATTTTTCATACCAACTTTCCAGAAGAGACATTGTCAGTTGGGTTTTCTTTATTTGTGTGGTTCCACTTTCATTTTCATCCTAAAAGGTTTATCAGTTCGATTATTCTACAATACAGTTGGAAAAAAGTTCTATACAATTACAAATATTAATATACAAATGAGATTAATAAAATAATTGAAGATGATTCTATAATTATAGGTCTAGTTATATATTTAACCTAAAAACACCCCTTTCCTTTTCCTACCATTAAAATCAATGGTACATTTGACTTTTTTTCAGAGTATCATTTCCTTGTACTGAGACAGTACAAGTCTTATTCCAGAGATGCAGAGACGTCAACTGCGACGTATACGCATGTCTGGTTGATTACGAGAAAGCGTTTGATCGAGTACAGCACGCCAAGATGATGCAAATACTAAAAGAAACACGAATTAACAACCAAGATCTGAAAATAATTAGAAATCTTTACTGGAATCAGACAGCAAATCTCAGAGTTGAAGGTGAACACACTGACTATGTAAAAACCATGCGTGGAGTGAGGAAAGACTATATTTTGTCTCCTCTAATCTTCAATCTGTACTCTGAAAGAATATTTATCGAAGCTTTGCACGAAACTGAAAAACGTATTCTACTAAATGGTTACCAACTGAACACCAGATATGCAGATGACACCATAGTATTTGCGGACAACTTAGAAGACCTACAAGTTCTTATGAAGAAGACAAAGCTTATGATAATTAGCAAGAAAAGGATAACAGAAGGTCAACTCTACGTCAACCAATCCCCTGTAGAAAGAGTGACGTACTACAACTACCTCGGCACCATAATAAATGAAGAATGGACCAACAAGCAGGAGATTAGAGCACGCATCGGAAAAGCTAGATCCACCTTTAATCGGATAGGGGCCTCCTTCAGGAGTCATCTCTCTCTTGACACAAAAGTAACAATGCTGCGATGCTACGTCTTCTCTGTCCTTTCTTATGGTGTTGAATCGTGGACCTTGAACGAAAATATGTGCAGAAAACTGGAAGCATTTGAGATGTGGCTATATTGGAGAATGCTTAAGATCCTGTGGACTGACCGAGTCACAAATGAGGAGGTCCTTAGAAGAATGAATAAGAACCGAGAGGTACTGACCACCATCATATCTCAAAAGTTACAGTTCTTTGGACATATTATGCGAAATGAATCCAGATATGCTCTCCTTTAAGCTATCCTGCAAGGAAAAATATTTGGAAAACGCGGTCCAGGAAGAAGAAGAACATCTTGGTTAAAGAACCTCAGAATCTGGTTCAATACAACATCTGTGCAGCTTTTCCGCGCTGCTGCAGATAAGATAAAAATTACCATGATGATCGCCAACATTTGTAACGGATAGGCACATCAAGAAGAAGAAGAATCATTTCCTTGCAATGTCTTTACAGTCTCTTATTAATATCCTTATGACATATAAAGGGTTTTATCTTCCCTCTCTCTGTTCTCTCTCTAATTCAACTTCACACTGGACAGTTTGATCTTTAGTATGCACTACACAACCTATAAAAGTTTCAGTTACATTCTATCCCATAGCTTGTTTATTAAAAGGACATTAGATTTGCTTATATTTTCTTTCTTACTTTTGATACATTGTAATATTAGTTATTAAGTGATTAGTTTCAACAATGAAATCGTTCCTTTGTTAAATTTGTCCTTAATCATCGTCTCTGACGACTGGACAATTATTAAAGATTTATTACATATATCATCATATTTATAATATATAAAGTTCACTATGAAGGTATCCCAAAAAATACTAAAGCACTATATTCTACTACTTTCGTATCGATATATACATACATATCGTATCTTATATGTTGGCAGTTGGTCTGTGTCGTTTTAACTGACAAGTACCATGCGTTTAAAATCGAGCAGGGAGACATGTAGTCCCTAAAGTAATTTAAAAGTTTATCCATTGTCATCGACCTAGAGTCACAACATAAACCAACTGTAACATTCGGAATGATGTAAACCCATATAGGAGGTCACACATTTAACTTTATTGTTAGCTACAATTACATAAGGCACTGAGGATGATCTGTTCGGATCGAAAACGTTATGCCAGTATTTAAATTTTTGACGACACTTTTTATAAAGTTTTAACTATATGTTTTTTTATACCACAATACAAGTGTGAAGTGTTTTAACTTCTGCGTTTTTTTTAAACGATAGTATACAGCCAACTACGGGGTTTTTCCCATTAATTTTAAATTTATATATTTGCATTGGTTTCTCACTAAAAGTTGTATTTATTAAAGCATCATCATTTTCTGCTACTATCATTTCTGCTACCTTTTCATCCTATATATCCTGAACTATGTCTACTCCTTTCATGAGTGTTTTTAGTCAGGTTGTCTACCTTTGTTCTAGCTTTTGTCCAATAATCTTATTGAATTTTTTATGGCTCTTCATAAATAATGTAAAAAGTATAGAAACTATAATATTTCCTTATTGACAGTTTCTTTGTAAATATAGAAATAGGTGTATAACATGAAAATTCATTACCTAAAATAGTGATTAAATGTCTATAAAGATTTCAAAACATAATTACACTAATTATAAAGGCTTTCTCTTAGCTAGGAAAGTGAAGTACTAAAAAATTTACCTCATCTAAATATTCATCATCATTAATAAACTGACCGATCATATTCTCCATGAAATACTTAATATTTTGGCAGTTTTGACTATTAAGTGTCGCAACATGAGGAGTTATGCTTTCTTTCAATTGTTTTGAAAGTGCTGCAAATTGTGCACCATGATCTGGCATGTTAATTCCCGTAAATAAAGCTGCTGTTGGTATTTCCTTAACAGTACCATTATGACTCGTTTTGACAAAGTCAATAAGATTGCTAAGTACAGAGGAAAAAAGATTGTAGTTTAGGACCTAAAAATATATTATTAGTAAAAAAATAAAGAAATTGAATAACTAATTTAAGGAAATGTGTTAAATAATAATCTTTAATACCCCTTCCATGATAAGGCTCAATACACAGCATCCCAAAAGAATTCACAACCCATGTATTTTGAAGAGTACATAAGGAACGTGAGACAAAAAAATAGATATTTTCGAAATATGTTTCCCCATATATATCAAATATAGTACAATTTTACTTACATCTATCTGCTCTTCTATAACATTCCATAACGAATAATAATGTTGGTACCATAAGTTACAAGAGAAAAATGAGCTAGAATTATTATCCCCTTTTAACAATATTTTCTTCTTGCGTCTACCATGTTGCTTGGGAGGTTCAAAATTATTTTTAAATACAAATACACCCTAAAAGTATTCATAATTTTTACATATACACATAAATAAAGAATGCATGTTTAAAAATACCCATGATAAGGTTAGCACAAATTTACATACTTTTGAAACTGATACTGTTTGGTTATCCTCCATGGCTTGTCTTTATTTTTTAAATCAAATCCAAATAATTTTTTATAATGTAACACGAGTGAAAAACAAGTAAAAATAAACAAAAGAGGAGAAATAATGTCGTTTTGCCCGTTCCCGCCATTCACAGATGTACCCGATGTACGAAACCCGAAACGATGACAAATGAGTTGATTGTGTGTTTCGTGTTTTGTAACTGTGTACTTTATACTTGTTTATCACTGTATTCAGTTCAAAAAAATTTTAGTTTTTTGTATCACATTGGACAAGGCTATCAACGTTTAATAATGTATTCTTGTTATACGAAAAAAGTTGCTTTTGCTAAATTTGATTAATTAAAAATTTTAAAACTCAATTAAAACTCAAATCAACAGACGTCTATATACCTACTTAGGTGTTTCTATAATAATAACGCTGAATTATTAAATTGTATTACCAAGTAACAAAAAAAAATATGTTATTTAATTTGTATTTTGAGAACGCTTTCGGAAGTTGAAATTAAGATGTCAAAATAAACGTATATTCAACTGAAATTGTGAATTCCCATTAAAGCTAGTTTTAATCCGTTTTTACTTCATCGTTTTCACCATTGTAATATTAATTTTCGTTTCTTGTCTTCTGAGTTTAATTCTTTTTAATACTATTTTCACGACAGCCACTAATGTATTGTGGTTTGAACCATAGATAGATGTAGTAATCACGAATAAATTGTAAATATAGAATAATTGAAGAATAAGTGAAGCCGATTTTTAAAATTTAGTGCGCGTGTTGTCTGCTAGGTGGTCCCAAATAAGGGGGCAAAAGCATGTACATTGTTTGAAATTTCACTTGTTTCCCATAATAATTATATCAAAGAATATAGGTAGACGCTTCTCTATATTCTTTGATTATATTATGGAATTTTGTGTAAGTGCTTTAAGTAGGATAATCTCCTGGCCGAAAATAATCATTTTTACTTATACTAGTGTATTTTTAAATCATAATGATATTACTTCCTTTCATGTTGCCAATTGTATTGTACAATCTGTACATGTAATAATAATTATGTATATGTAATAATCTAAATAACAATAAAAATGAGAGAAATGTACTCCAAATAGACTGGAGAAGAAGGAAAACAATATTCTTGATGAAGATAATGAAATAGAAATTGACATAGATCTGCTTCCGGAAGAATTGAACACTATGTTGTAGGAGATGAGAAATCTAAATTAAAGGATTGTATCCTTTTTACGTTGTGCGGATTTATTATTAGAAAAATTGTTCCCAAAACTGAAGTATTTAGATTATATTATTTAATATTTATTTAAACCAAAACCTAAACATTTTCATGCTTCTGTTGAAGAATTGAGCAGGTTAGTAATTTTAAAAAATAATGGTGGGTTAGTGATTACCACAAAAGACACTTTTCAGGTTGTGTAAAATAAAAAAAAGCCTTGTTCTTGGCAACTGGTGTATTCAAACATTTTTCGGAATGCTGATGTAGTCAATGACATTGTTCTGTTTGTAGTAAATAACTTTTTTACACACACACACACACACACACACACACACACACACACACACACACACACACACACACACACACACACACACACACACACACACACAACAATTTTGGTAAAACTCCAGCTCCGAGTGATGTGTGTGTTGCAATGGAACAGTGGGATTCACATGTCCGAAGAGTAAACCGGTCACACTCCGTAATGGAGTGGTACCTATCTGACCCCCAAGCAATAACCAACCACCCCTCCCCATCGCTGGACATAACGAATGAGGAGGCTTTTGTACTGAGCGTTACTTTGGATGCCCTGGGTAATGGGACATCCTCTGTTTTACTTTATGTGGTTAAGCCACTTGATTTTAGGGGCAGCTAGAAGAGCTTTCCTCCCTATGAATGACTGAAGTTAATTTTTATATGACTTTGGACTTGTGTCCCAAAATGTGTGTTCCGGACAGCAAGTGACTCCCCGCCCGAAATGTATGTGCTCGGTCGCTCAGCTGCTGAATTGCTAAAATAATTTTTGTTCCCCTTCTCGGCTGAGCGCCCGAAGAGTCTGGCCGTCGAGCCCACGTTGGTCGGTACGTGACCTCGATGCTCACTTGGTCCTTTTGACCTA
The DNA here is from genome assembly GCF_040954645.1 of Diabrotica undecimpunctata. NCBI lineage: Eukaryota > Metazoa > Arthropoda > Insecta > Coleoptera > Chrysomelidae > Diabrotica > Diabrotica undecimpunctata. The sequence goes on along the minus strand of NC_092809.1, from coordinate 129,122,446 downwards.
CCTGAAGGGCCTTTTACCTGAACGGCTTTTCTGCCTGTGCTGCTTCACACAGCATTCACTCTTCTGTTTTGTATTGTATTGGTGCTGCATGGCTGCTGTAACAGAAGGTTATAAGTATTAAAAATTAAAATAACTAAATAAAAGAAATAAAATATAATTATTATTATTTATATTATATATATATATATATATATATATATATATATATATATATATATATATATATATATATATATATATATATATATATATATATATATATAAACATCTTTTTATAAACCAGTATGTATGACGTATAATCAGTGTATAATATATATTATACGTCATTGTCAAATCTGTCTGCACGAAAAACATGGTGGCTGATGAAAAGTCCTATTAAGATCCTTAGGCATAAATACCTTATGGTTAGAGTCAATGCAATAAAAAAAAAAAAAAAAAATCGGTTGCCTGTAAAGTCGGTTTTACGGGCGAAGATTTTACGTGACAACGTCTTTTTCTCGGTAGAATATTTATTGATATGAATATTATTAAATTGCACAATAGGAACAAGGAATTGAATGAAAATAAGAATTGCACAAATTTTAACTATAGAAATATATTTTGTTTACTAAAACATTGTACATGTAAACTTAAACTTAACTAATTTCTATTTGAATGATTTTGTTGAGGATAGGACGATGATAGGAGAAATATGAAATGAAAGGAAGTGTTTCTGCTGTAATGTGTCTTGAACGCCAAGAACGCTCGAGAAAGACAGAGACACAAGCACGCACCGATTCAACACGCCTAATTCTCTAGTGCTGCGCGCGCAGCGGACCGATCATGTTTGAGTGGGAGAGAGACGCAAGGCATTCGCCGGTCCGGCGGGCCTCTCTCTCGTTCGGTGACTCATCGTAACAGACGTGAGCGGGCGTTACACTTTTTCATGAATGACTCCGAGCCACAACCTAATTTAAGACGTTGTCACGTCAAAACAGGATTGAAAAAGTAAATGCTACTTTAAAAAGGCATGAACTAACTAAATATATCTTATTCAACATTCTTGAACTTTGTATAAAAACCGTAAATTGTTTTGTTAATATAGGCACCTACAATATTGTAATATATAATACCTACAAATAATAAATATCCAAAATAGGTATCTTTTTTTTTAATTGTTGGTTACAAGTTTTAAGTTAATAAAGGAAGGTTCAAATTTCATTATTTCATGATAAAAATCATAAATAAAGGTAACATAAACGAGATCTTTTAAAATTTTGTTATGTGCAGTCAAGTGTAATTTTCAAATTCTTGCCCCCTTATTTTTTTTCCTCCGAAAAATGACGCCCTCTAGTCGGTCTCCATTATGTAATATTATAGAGAGTTTGACCTCTAGGATATTAATAGAACTCTGTGGTCTAAACTAACATACATATCTGCTGTTAACATGTATAAAATCTATCTGATTTCTGATGGTTTTGTCAAAGAGACGTCCATCTATATAGTATTTTCTTAGTTAGCTAAAACCAAGTATTGGTAACCACCATATTGTTTTCTCTCTTTTTCCTAGTTCCTAGCCCGAATTGTCTTACTATATTTTCCACCATACCTGCTCCAATTTTTGCATTGAAATCTCCTAAAATGTGCATATATAGAACATCTTGTAGTGTAACGAATTACATTTGCGCCATGTAGCTTTGACAGGTCAGAATATAGCAACATCAAGCGGCTGTATGATATGTATGGAATTTGGAACCAGTGCTGCCAAAACAATTCCATTTTCACGACAAAACTCGCTCAATGCCAGAGATATATGGCTAACGTGTTCATCCAAAAATAACACGACAGGCCGCTTAATGTTTTTTTTTTCATTCAACCACATTAAAATAGTTTGCGACATACTCATAAAACGTTTCTGTATTCATTCATCCACTTTAATTGTATCCGTTACCCCAACCTATTGGCATTGTTGGAACTAAATGATTTAGTAGCCTTGTATAGGGAAACAAAACCATTGTTGGTTTTGCTTCCCTATTCAAGGGAAGGGTTTTCTTTTTCGTCATTAGCAGTTCTAGTATATACAGTTTTCGACCCTCTTTTAACTAACACTTGTTTGTAATGTGGAGCCATGAAAAGTCTGTCTCGCTGTAGTTGAATATTCGGCTTGGATCTTTAAACACATCTGTGATGCCATTTTGACTAAAATAATCATATACTTTCTTGAACTAATTTCTTGTTCTTTCCTTTGTAACGAAGGAACGGCTAGCTGTCAGATTTTGCGATACACGAGGTCTTACTTCCGGATGCTGGGAGACGTTAGTACCAACTATTTCCAGATATTCTATTCTTAAATGGATTGGCTCACTTTAGATTTTTAATGAGCACTGCTACGGTGTTAATAAGCTGATCGCGTGTCACGGGAAAACCCGCGACAGCCAAAAACAATATCTATTTTACGATTGGTTTTTCCTCATCAGTAGTTAAAACTGGTTGTCTTCCAATATTTTCGGGCACGTACTTTTGCATTTTTTTATCCTTCAATGTACTTTTTGGTATACAATACATATTGGATGCTTTATAGGCAAACATGCCAGTTTTCATGTCATTTAAGGCGCGATCTAGTAGCTCTGGCGAATACTTTTTTCTTTGCATTGGCTTAGGCTTTACTTCTGACCATGATTCTAGAAAAAAATCAAATTGAGTAATTGAGTCCTTTTTTGTAGATATCATGTTAGGCTAAATGTGGGTTAGGCCGAAATTAGAGCATATGCGAAATGTAATAAAGTCTAATACCGCCCATAATAAAATAAAATTAGCTTAATGTTTTTTTTTGTAATTAATTACTTGTCCGACTATATATTTTAACTTACGTAAGTTACAAAAAAAATTAAAAAATTTTTTTTGGAACAAATTCGAGATTTGTTTCAATTTTCTACCATTAGAAATAACCACCTGACTTTCATAGTTGTAAACTTCCTTTTTTGCTTTTACAGAAAAAAAGTATGGGACGAAATTTGATAGTTCGTTTTTGTTAATATTTTTTAAAAAGAATATATTATTTTTATTTAATAATTTTTGATACTAAAGAACAAAAAGTTGAATTGAAAAAAAAAACCACCAATATTCGTAATTACGGCGCATTAGGCCGGAATTAAATTAGTTACTAAAATTGTGCCCTAATACCATCCTAATTTATTTTTGTAAATTGTACTTTGTTTTGGCCCAAAAAGTAAAGTGTTTTATATAAAATACAACTATTAACCATTTCGAATGAACAAACTACTGCATGTAGGTGAAAAAATTTTTTCTGTAATAATTTGCAAGCAAATATTGTCTTCTTCTTCTTCACTGGCTTTACATCTCGGGGTGAGTCTTCGCCACATCCACTGTAGATCTTCATCTTCTACGATCTTGCGCTTCTATTTCCCATTGTTGTACCCCAATTCTAGATAAATCGGCTTTAACATCATCCTTCCATCTTTTTCTCGGTCGGCCTACTGATCTACCACCTGGTCTTTCAAAAAACACTGCCTTTAACACTCTGTCATCCTCTGATCGTAACACATGACCTGCCGATCTTTTTCGGTTTGCCTTGATATGTCTAACTATGTTTTCAGTTCCATACAGAGTCACCAATTCAGCATTACGGCGTCTTCTCCAATCCCCTGTGAATTCATCTCTTTGAGGGCCAAATATTATTCTGAGAACCTTTCTTTCAAATACTAGAAGCTTATTGATTTCCCGCTGGTTGAGAGTCCATGTTTGACTGCAGTATGTAATAATTGGGCGAATAATCGACTTGTACAGTGTTAATTTAGATTTTCCCTTTCGCAGCTTCGATCTTAATAATGTTGAAAGGGAGTATAATGCTCTATTTCCCGCAGCTATCCTTGCTGAGACCTCTTTTTTTATGTGGTTGTCCGCTGTGATTATCGCCCCCAGGTATTTAAACTCCTTTACTACTTTGAAGTTGTGATCATCAATACTGATGTTCTGCCTAATCTTGGTCTTTAATTATTGGTTACTACCATGTATTTCGTCTTTTCTTCATTTATTCGGAGACCCAGACTACCTGTTTCCTCCTCGAGCTGTGAAAACACCTCTGTCACGTGTCTTGTAGAATACGTGACTGCATCTATATCATCAGCAAAGGCCAGCAACAGTTTTGATCCTTGATCAGCAAATCCTCCTGTCAGCTCAGACGATATTTTACTTATTGCATATTCTAAAGCAAAATTGAACAGCAACGGTGACAAGAGGTCCCCTGCCCAAGTCCTGAATTTATTAATTAAGCAAATATTGTAACCAATGAATGTCTCAATGCTTACCTAAAACATTAAGGATTGACAACTGCTCACGAACTGATTGCGTCGCTTGATTAAAGCAAACTGACTAAAACAAAAGCTAGAACATGTCACGCCACCATTTACACATAAAAAAATGGCCTAATAAATTTCTCACTAGGATACACACGCGCCGTAGTATTAAATTTAACCAACTTAAACGTTTTTACAAAAGAATTTCAATTTTTTGAGTAGACCAGATTTACATCACGAATTTGTATAGGCCGTTAATATGTAGTTTTACCTTATAGTTACCTATATTTTTTATTGTGCATAAAAATGAATTTAAAAAATTCGAAATAAAAACGTACAGAGAGATATTGACGCGCAGAAATGTAATTTCTAAGAATGCATATTCGTTTTATGTCATTTGGTCCGTATATTGTTGCTACTTTATCAAAAAGAAGCAGGAGGAAATTAAAACAACCTTTAAACTCTTCTTATTTAAGCAATCTTTACTTTTAAAAACCTGACTTTCCTCTTGCTATACCTAATAATCTTCCGAAATTTTTCATATCTTAACTAAATTCACCAACGGCTTTTGCAAATAATAGCTATGTGAATAATATGTCCCATACACCTGCGATCAAATTGGGTAAACTTACGTTTCACTACAAATTGCTATGTAAACGGTCATTCATTTGCTGTACAATTTATTATTGTTTGAGTTTGTACAATAGTCCCGACTGCACTTTGATCGCAGCTATATGGGGCCAATAACATACAAGAACTCAGAACTACAGAAAGTTTATTCTATATTATAGCCTCATGTTACTTTCAATCTTATTATAGATATCTAACTAAACGTACAGTAAATTTTAATAACTAAACATACAGTATGCCCCGATAAAAGCGATTGTGTATTTGCAGAGAAAACTATTATGATCCAAACAACACGCTGCATTCATCGTAGAACAAGTAATAAAAGGCAAAGGAGTGCAACATACTGACATATATTTGCTTTTACTTCTTCGTTGTATTAGAATCATCTGCTGTCAGTTTTCCGAGAAGTCATTGACTTACTTTATGCAACATTAAAACTGTTAAGACTCAAGTACGTGATAATGGCTTCTTGTAAAAAATCACCCAGATTCGATTAATTTATTAGCGGTTGTAACTGCATTTTTTATGGGTATTTACTTTTTTCTACGTAGAAAATGTCGGGAAGACACGATGATTTTTATTATTTTTCGTTTTGTACTAAGTAAAAAAGTCAATTATTATGGTCTATCAATTCACCTTCTTCTTCTTAAAATGCCGCCTTCCTACGGAGGTTGGCAATCATAATCGCTATTTTTATTTTTGAACTTGTTGCTCTAAACAAAGCAATCGATCTGCATTCAACCAAGAATTCTGCCTTCGACCAACAGATCCTCTTCCTTGCTTCTTTCCATGTATTATAAGTCTCAAAATTTCATATTTTGGTCCTCTCATCACGTGACCTAAGTCAAGTTTTCCTGTTTGTATAGTGGTGTAGTGGTGATTACGAAAAAATATGGAAACGAATTAATATAATATGGTAATACCGTATCGCCTCAGAGTTTTGCTAGTCAGTCAACGACAAGTGACATGATTTACGGCCGATTTCTCATAAGTTAATCCATAGTTTCATTGAAGATTGAACGAGTAAACGATGAACTTCGGTTATAGGACTTTTCATCAAAAAATAGTGTCAGCCATTATTTTCGAACAGACATTTTGTAAACAAACTGGTTAGGTTGGTAATTAATTTCCCAATTGTGACTTTCGTATGATATCTGTGGATCTTCAGCAAGTTTTACTGGTATACCATTATATTTTTATACCAAATTTAACACATAGTAATATGTACTATAGTAGACAACTGAGTTGTTATAATCTGGGCATCCATGTATCTCATGTAAATAAAGCTTTTATGTGTATGTGGGATGAAACAAAAGCTTGTCGTGGAAGCAATAAAGTTGGATCCTGCATTTTACGTCTAGTGAATTCATATGACATTTTTGATAAAAAGAAACTGGTTCTATGGTCCGATAATTGTGCCGGACAAAATAAGAACCGCACTCTTATTTTTTTAATGATGTTTTTGGTGCAAATTGGACAGTTTGACGAGATTGTTCAAAAATTTCTATTAAGCGGGCATAGCTTTTTATCGTGTGATCGGGACTTCGCGATTATTGAAAAAAGGAAAAGAGTCTCAAAGTGTTTTACCCCGATGGATTTACAGCAAGTGGTTGCTTCTGCTAAAGTTACAGGGGAACCATTCGCTGTAGTTGACATGGAACATTCGTACTTTTTAGACTTAAAAAGCGCCTGCGATTCCGTACTAAAAGTAAATTTTCCAATATCAAAGGCTACTATGATAAAAGTTTCTAAAGATTATCCAGGCATTGATCAGTATAAGACCACATACAGTGACATAGACACTTGGAAATGTATCAATGTACTAAAAAAAGGGGCTAAACCTGACGATATTGGAAAAGCTTGTCGGAAGGCAAGAAAAAGTGTGTAATAACTATAAATATAGATGTAACTATAAGTTACATCCTCGCAGGCTGTATACTGAGAGAGGCCCCGGAGATAATCCAACACGTATGATAAGAACTCAGATATATAGAACATTCTTATCAAAAAAAAATTGGAACTCCATCGGTAGAGTTACGACATATCCTGGAGCAGATATTGGATCTCATCACACCACTTAAGTCCGCCACTCACGTTCCAAAGGCGCAGTACGATTTTGTCGAATGCAATTGCGATACAATAATGTTAAAAATCGGATAAGAACACACACGTACCGATTTTGCAGTGCGAGTTTTACTTTCAAATCAGAAACACAGAATAATAAAGCAATCAGAAACACGTCAGATAACGATACACTTTTAGCGGCTCTTGCTCTTTGTATAACCAAAAGTAAACAAAAAATACAAGAAACTTAGGTGGTGGCGCAAAGATTGGTTCTGAAAAGACATACATACAATGACGTACATTTATTGGAAGACTTGCGATTATATTCAGATGAATGGAGAAATTATCTTCGAATGGATGAATCTACTTACGTTGAATTTTTAAAATTGACCAGCAAATGATTTTTTTGCAATCGTACGATTTTGTCGTTGTCAATACACAGGATCAAAAATTTACGATCCAACCAACTCTGTCCTACTGCTGCCGACTGACTTGTTTGTCTGCCGTCAAATCGCGCCAATTTGGTCGAATGCAGTGGCGCACCCAGAGGGGGTTTTGAGGGTTGAAACCCCCCGCCATAGGACCCTATTCCGACACTGATACTCACACATTTTAAGGACTCAAAATGGAGGTAACATGATAAAAAAACAATTCGGTGACCAACCAAACCCCCCCCCCCCAGAGGCAAATTCTAGGTGCGCTACTGGTCGAATGGTGCAAATACACGATCAAATTACGTTAAATTTTGTACCATTCGACAAAATCGTACTGCGGCGTAGGAACGTAAGTGACGGGCATTAGTCCCCGAAGCAAGAGTCAGGCTAAAAGAATGGAGAACAAAACATCAGCAAAAGAATTTTACTATTTCAGATGTTAAGAAAAGTAAAATCGAAAATGATGTAAACAATTACATAAAGAAAATGAAAACAACCAAAACTTTTGAGAAAACATGAAAATTATTTGGTGTATATATGACCAAGATTGTGACAATAGTGTGACTAGTAGATCGAAGTAACAACAATGAATCACAGAAGAAATACTAGATCTTATGGAACAAACAAGACAATACAAGGACAAGGCAGATGAATAAAGAAGAAAACAAAGAGAAAAAAAAAATATGAGCGGATAAAGAAAAGTGGGTGGCGGATCAATGTTCAGAAATGGAAGAATTGGAAAAGAAACATGACATGTGTAATATGCACAAGACACTTTGTAAAGTGGCTGGCCTGTCTAATAAGAAAAACACTAATACCCTAGTCGATAATGCAGGAAAAGTTATCGATGAACGTGAAATACTTGAAACATGGAGTAACTCTATAACTAAATTGTTTTAAGATGACAGGCCAAACATAGCAATGCAAATCAAGAAGAACCGGAAATTTTAAAATCTGTTTTAAGTTAAGTTCTTTATGCAATAAAATCAGCTAAAACTAAGAAGGCAAACTGGAGCAGACAACATCTCAGCTGAACTCTTATAAATGATACAATAAGACCACATCAATGCTCTAATTAACCTTTTTAATGACGTGTATACTACTGGTGAAATACTTGAGGAATACTTTAAGTATATTTTTATAGCAATTCCTAATAGCGGCACCTCACTTCGCTATATGTTATTTGCTATGCGTCTTCGTTGTATTCGCCCAAATATTTATTATTCGTCAGCGAATAACAAATACACTACTACACTATAAATACGCTAAAATGCAGTTTACCAATACTTGTTGTGTCATGTCATCAAGGCTGATTCTGGTATAAATCCAAAAATCTTATTACCTTTTCATTTGCCCACTCCATTTCACAAGTAAGATAGTCGTATATAAACACACAAATTTGTCGAATTACTGGTTCAAGAATAACGAGAATTACATTTAAAGTTAGGTTATGGTAAACAGCCCGACAATCACCGGTGCGAGTGAAGTGTGGGCAGTCCACATATACATTCTGCGTGCAATAGGCTTATTTGTGTCCTTTGTAATATGTCAAAAAACCGACAAGTGGACAGTTAGCGTATTTGCTATTCGAAATACGAATGACACCCAGATGAAAAAAACTTGGTTTCAAGAAAAGCCCATTAAAGTAAACAGTTGCCGTCACTTGACCCGCTTGAATGACCGGATTAACTGGTTGAAGCGCCCCGCTTTTCCTTCCTCTCCCTACTTCAAGGCCGCGAGGGCCTTCGGGGCCAATTATATACTATTCCTAAAAGCATTTTCTAGCAATTAAAAAAAAAAAAATTCGATTTTTTGAAAATTCTTCGGACGAACCTGGTTTTAATCTTTCAATTATTCTATATTATATTCCTACAAACAACTTTCAAAAATTCAAAAAAATAACACGTAATTCGAAAGATGAACCAAACGGCATTTTACTCTTCAGATGTCTCTCTATCGTCGGTACTACAACCAAAACATTCATTGTTATTTTAAAAAGTTATAAAGAATAATTAAAAGGACAAAAAGGGTGGCAAATTAAGAAGTACGCCATTTTGTTTTTTTTTCCGGTTAAAATGTTTCCTTGTAGTACCGACCATAGTTAATTCGATACAAAATATGAAACCATTTTATTTTTTTGCTTTCGGGTGATTCGTTTCCAAGAAATGATGACACCCACCAAAAAATTGGACGAGTTTGGTCAGCGATTTTCAGAGCCGCCATTTTAAAGCAAGAAGAAAATTTTTTTCAAGTAGTTTAATATATGTCCATTCACCTATAAAAAGTTTGATTTTCAAATATCTTTTATCATCATCATCATTCTGGCTTTTCAACCCTGCCTAGCCTCCTCAAAAATTTCTCTCCGGTCTCCAGTCTCTTTCACTCCTATCCATCGCCTTTCTCTGCCCAACACGTATTCCCATATTTCTCATGTCTTCATTGACGTTATCAAGGGACCTTGTTCTGGATCTTCCTCTTTTTCTCTGGCCAATGGGTCTATCAAGGAGCGTTTTTCAAAATATCTTTTGTACTATAAATACAATTTATTAAAAAAAAACACGGTTTTTGGAGGAACCTAGCATTAACCCACGAAGGTTACATTCAAAGAGCCGTGAGGCAGGGATGCATTCTATCCCCGCTGTTCTTCTTCTTCATGTACTCGCAAATCTCGCAAGTTCTTTAACCATGAAGTCTTTTTTCGTCCTGAACTGCATTTGCCTGCGCTTTTCCCTAACCCCTGCCTATAATATTTTATAGCAACCTATATCCCCCTCATTACATGTCAGAAGTACTTCAGCTTTCTCTTCTTGCTGCTTTTTTTCATATATTTTCTTTTTTGCTGTTATTTAATATCCACTTGGATATAATTTTCAAACAGGCTTTATAAGATACAGACTTTGGAGTGAAAATCAATGGTGAACTGAATCTTAGATACACTGACGATACTGATATCTTATGGGTGTTGAAGTACTCTTGAAGAGTACTTGGAGTACGTGAATACGACAAGAAGAGAAATAGGTCTAAAAATGAATGCTTCTATTCTCCGTTCATAAATTGTTGAGAGCACGAAATGTGCCTCAAACTCATAAAACGGTCGTAAACCATAGGCGTTCCTGAGGTGTTTATTCATTAAATAATAATATAATATTTTTTATCACTAATATATTTAGCAAAAAAACAATTAAAACTTTCACTGCTAATGTTATGTAATTATATTATATTAATAAAAATAAGAATTTAACCATTAACAATTTTGTAAATAAGAATACCTTATCTCTTTGGATATTTCAATACTAATCTTCGCGTTTAATCACTTTACTAGAAAACCTGGAATTCATATCCGAAGGTACTATTCGTTGCAAGATAATTAGGATGGAATTCCCCAGATTTTTAATAATATAATGGGTTTGCTTTGGCCACGTGCCTCGTTTGTTCAGTTTATATTCGAAACTTAACTTAAAAGGATGAAGTTATTACGAACGAAAACAATTTTTTTGTTTAGTACGTTTTTGATCGCATGTAATTTACGGCTCGTCGGTGTGTCCGCGTCTACGGCAGTAATTAGCGTCTCGAATATTTCTTTTGCGAATTATATGCAGTGCGTGAGTGATTTTTTATTCCATATACCTACGAACATATACGTACCTTTCGCTTGTACTCGTTTTGTTGGATTGTTTGTGATGGCTTCATCATCAACATCATCAAGTTTTACACCGGTATTGTTGCGTACAGTCAGTAAGTCTGTCTATTCACCAAGAGAGAAGACTATTGTCCTGAATGTTCACGATGCTCTGGTTTCTCAGAATCCCACAAACACTGTTCGCAACATAGTCGAAAGTTGTGCCAACATGATTGGCGTAGGAGAGTCAACTATATATAGGTTCCTATCAGAAAGAAAAAAACACGGTATAGCTAACCCAAACACAAACGAACACTTAAAGAGAGGGAAAAAGCCTATTGAAATTGATGAATTTGCCAAAAATGGTATTCGAAGGAAAATTCATGGATTTTTTTTCAAAAAAGAAATACCAAACCGAAACTCACTTTTGATTGACCGGGAGGAGATAATATGTTGGAGAAGAAATTATCTAAGATCCATACGAAAATTCCGGGCTGAAGGAAGGCTCATCTTCTACCAGGATGAAACGTGGGTAAACTCAGGTCATACTCTAAAAAAAATTTGTTCAGATAAAAATATATTAAGCTCCAGGCAAGCCTTTATGGAAGGTTGGTCTACTGGTATCTCCCCACCTTCTGGTAAAGGCAGTAGATTAATAATTTCTCACATAGACTTCCACCCTACCACTGCGAAATAAATCCAATTGAACTCATTTGGGCACAAATGAAAAGTTATGTGGCTAGAAAAAATACGTTATATAAAATACAAGCTGTACGTGAATTGTTATACGAGTCTTTACAACATATTACAGAACAAAACTGGAAAGATGCAGTAAGGCATGTAATAGAAGAAGAACAAAAAATGTGGGATCTTGATAACATAATTGATGCGACGGTAGAGACACAACCGCTAATTATTAACCCTCAAGATGACTCGGATTCCGAAGTTGATCCTATTTATTTTGAATTTGAATAGTTTTCTAATCGTAATTATATAAGGTAAGTAATAATAGTTGTAATCGTAAGGTATTAAAGGGGAAAGGCGTAAAATGTCGCCTGTCAAAATGTTCAATGTGTTTTAAATGTATCCATTTTTTTTCAAATCCTGAGAAAACTAAACAGCATTTTTGAAAAATTTAAAGGCAGAATGAAATATTTATTAGAATAGATAAAAAGTTTCTTTTGCATGCAATATTTTCAATTAAAAATTATACTATATTTTCTCTTTTATTTTCACCCCTGTTACATAACATATTAAAATAAACATTGTAGAATTGTTCAGGGACTTTCTGCCCTCAGTAATAATGTAATCTTTCATTCTGCGTTTAAATTTTTCAAAAATATTTATTAGTTTTCTACGGATTCGAAAATAATGGATACATTTAAAACACATTGGAAATTATGCCAGGCGACATTTGGCGCCTTTTTCCTTAATTAAATCAATGTATCTTTTACAAATGGCAAGAAACTTTTTATTTTTGAATAAAATAAATAAGTTTTATTAAAAAATACAATTTACATAAGTACAATTTAAAAAATATATTTATTTAGTTCAAATAAATGTTTCAATCATATACTCTACGACACTGGTTGTTCATCTCTAACCATTCAAAATACCCCCGTAATAGGATTATAAGGTATTGTATTCCTTCATATATAAGGTGGGTTAGTCGAAAACGTCTTAAACCGTCAGTTTTAGGTTGGTTTTTACTATTATATCGTATTACCTATCCTCTCTGTATTTCAGTTTTCTAATTAGGGTTAAACTTGTAGTGAGCTATCAACAAATTGTGAACCGGCTATAAGACAAAATTTATGTTATTTAGTCGCCAACCTCAGGACAATGTTTGCCTACAGATAGATAAATAAAACATTAACAGAGTTACTTACTTTAAATATCTGTGATGCTAAATATAGACCAACTAGACCCATCTAAAGCGATTAAAATGTAGAACTGAAGCTCGCACAAAGCTTCTAAAAATGAAATTATTCTTCGTAACTACAGCTTAAACCTAAAATTACGTCAAAGAATAATCACATGCTATATTTGGTAAGTATTATTACATGGCAGCGAGACATGAACTCTGAAGACTGACACGATCAATCGGCTAGAGGCGTTTGAGATGTGGTTGCATAGAAGGATGCTCAGAATACTCTAGGTAGCGATGCAGATGCTTATCGTGAAAGCTAAAATCGAAGGCCGCTGAAGAATTGAAAGGAAGCAGATACCACGGCTCAATAACATTTGCCATAGGACAAGAATACGCAGTGCCAAAAAACTATTCCGATTAGCTGAAGACTGTGGACAACTTGCCAATATAATGGCCAACGTTAGGGGACCGTTAATATGGTACCGAAAGAAGCAATAAGATGTAGTTTATCAAAAACAATGAAGATATATGTAGACAGATCTATATTGATTCTGCCATTTGGTTCCAATACAGCTATTTTATGATTCCCATATCGTTGACGTCTATTTTTATATCAAGGAGTTTATTCTATTAGGATATTGTGTTTAACGTTGTTGTAATAATTTATGAAGCATACAAAAAGTATATTGGCAGTAGTCACAACACTTTTAACTCAATAGTTTTATTGAAAAGAAAACCTTTCTCGTATCTAACCCTTTCATGAAGCCAAAGTGTGTTTATCCACGAGGTCAATATTTAAGAAATCAAAACGAAATATTTTACAATGTATTGTGAAAGTTTCTATTTTATTTTAATTTGATTATACCAAAGTAAAATAAAGTTGTTTGTATGTGGTTTCAGTTAAATTATAACTAATTATTTATATACATTTAAAAATACAGTTTCTCCTCAAAATACCGTTGGTCCACGAAAGTGAACTCAGCGACTCTGCGAACGGGACTTTTGTGCTCCGGCCAATGAACTCAATTTTGCAACAATTATTTAACGATTAAACATTGCTATTTACCTTTAGAATACGTCCATTTAAAATTGGCAACGTTGCTATCTTCATATTTTATTATTCTTTGTTCAAACCAGTGCAAATATATTGATCGGAGTAGAATATTATTTCCTTTTCATTTCAATTAAAAGCAAACCACTTGTGACGGTTAGTTATAATAAGATGTTTGGGGGTGACCGATCAGTCTTCTTCTTCTTGTTGTTGTCTATTTTAACTTCATTTAAATTATCTATTTTTTAACTTCATAAGCGATCAAAAACGTCAATATACACTCGGGTTTAAAGAAAGTTTATTGGTGAATAATTAAATTAATTTTAAGGTTGATATTTCTAAAACTGGTCGAAAATATTCCCTAAGATTAGAAACAAGTACTGGTAAAGCCTGATAATTTTCTATATTTAGTTAAACTTTTATTTGGAAGAACACTAAATAGAGCCTATTTCATATAGGGAAAATCGGGGATCTTATACGAAAAGCAGAACAGGCCAATACAAAAATGGTTTCGGAGAACTTTTCTCAAACTGACCACAAACCATTCAGCTTCCTAAAGCACAAGCTTATACTTCTCGAATGCTACCTTTAAAGAAAAAAAAAATTTAGGACCTTAAGAAAGCTGTAAAGTACGTTCCCTATGAATTTGAAAATTTCTATGTAGATATTATAAAGTTTTCAGAGCAGAATCATTAGAATATAAGTGTTGATAGTAACTTGTAGCAATGTTTAGTGTTTTAGCAATTTATGCTGTAATGTGTTATAATGTGTTATGATGTGGAACATGAAAATAAATTTTTTATAGCATTTTATTCCAGAAAGGTACCTAAGTACATGAAAAAACACAAATTAATAAATTTTTTATAAATGAACAATTTTTTAAGTAGTGTTTTGCATAATTCTCGAAAGTTAGTTAAATGGCTCGAGTCCCTTTCTGAAATAAGCTGTTCAAATACATGGTTAAAAACCCTTTCAATACCGTTAAATTAATTTTTAATTACATTGTTGATGATGATAAAAAATTAGGATGTTTAATTCTCAAAAATGTAATTTAATAGTTATTTAACCAACAAGTGTATTAATAAGGGCGATTAACAATTGAGATATATTAAGGCGCGAGCGAAGCGAGTGCGTTAATGTTCGAGATTGTTAATCGCCATTTTAATTCACGAGTTCGTTACAAAACTTTTCCGTCGACCATGCTTTTCAGAAATAAAAATATCTTAGTTTAAATTTTTATTTACTTAACGATAAATAATGACATACAATGACAGACAGTACTTACAGCGGCTACTTCATTTTAAATAATTTGTTAGTGGGAATATAAATAGGTATGTTTGGTTGCCTACACCACAGGTAACTGCCAATCACAGAGCGTTAAATGTGGTTAAATTAATTTATGCAAGCAATGTATGTTGTGTTGCCTATAATAAAATCGTTCATTAATAGAAAATCATTTATTAATGGGGGTCATTAATCAATGATTTTGAGGGTGTTAAAATTGATCATAAATGGATGGTCGACGGAAAAATTAATTTAAAACTCATGACTTTTGTTCCTCCTGTCCTTTGCACTCTTATAATACATAGTAGGAATAAACCTGTCATTATTTTCAATCGCTTTTTAATTATTTAAGTTCTTTCTCTAGTTTTTACCCTTTGTTTTGAGAATATTTTAAAGCGAATCTTCTTAAACCACATTTTGTAAATTTCAAAGGGTTTAGTGAAAATACTTTCGCACTATTTAAATTATTTTTGCTTTCTTAAAATTGTAAATATATTTTACTACTTTCCTGAAATTAAATTTTATTTAAAATATTCAATTATAAGATTCCCGCAAATTTTATAACAATGAATTACCAATTATCACGAGAACGATGACTACAAAATCAACCAAGAGTTTCGCGCTAGAATCAGTGATCAGTTAAGTAGAGTTCATTGGCACTTTGTGGTAAGTATTATTGCACTCTTCTTTTCAGTGTCCACTGCATAGGTATCAGGTAAGTAGCACGACGATCTCTGGTGACCTAGCAAAAGCTGAACGTATTCTAACCTAACCTTATTATTATGTCTGTGGACTTCTAAGCATGCAGCAAAGGCTATATAGGAATGCATTTGCTAAAAAAGTACAAGCTTAGATATACAACAACACACTGGTTGAACTAGATATATTAAAAGCGCAATTAAAATAGAATACCTAACAATATTTGCCTTGATTCATAAAATTTTGAATAGAAAAAATTATAGCGTAAACAAATCATACACAATATTTACAAGATATTCAAGCAAAAAAACAACAAATTTGTGCTAAAAGACTTATTAAGTTTAACTATTTCTTGTTAACATCAATATAGAAAAAGTAAAAAAAAACTAGCACCATAGTTAGCTGTGAATATGATGTGATATGATAGGTCCGTAGACGACAATAAACATGATCTACAAAGACTACTTAACAATGTAATAATACTGAAACTGATTTCTTGTGGAATGTCAAGTTAAATGTTATGTTTATATGGGATTGAGCCACGAAGATTGTAATGAAAATTAAATTTTTAACTAACTAATACATATTCGACATTTCGATTTCCACTCCGGAAATCCTTCGAAATGTATAACTTGTTGGTTATTCATTTTCGCAGAATTTTCGGCCGTTTTGATTTTCTGTAGTGATGTCTAGCTGTTCTATTCGTATCTTTACCATTGAGACAATTAAAATCAATTTACTGCTCTCATTCATTGAAAAAAGTTAATGAATAATGATAAAAGATTAGAAGGATATAAGAAATGGTCAATACAGAAAAACGGTATTAAATCCAAAAAAGAAAATGACCACCTCAGTAGAATTGATGACCAAAGATTGCCTAATGGTCAGTTAGTTTCCGTAATATAAAATAAACAATCTTTTAAAAACAAAATTTGTATTTCATAAAAATAGAAACCTTTTCTACTACCTCATTTTAAATTTTTATTGCGTTAAACTTTTGATAAATTTCATGCCTTAATAAAATCACGCAAACCGGGTAATTAACAACACTAGTATTTATCAGATTAAAAGAATGGATAGTAAATTTGCCCACACTCGAGTTGTATAGTAGTACAAGTGATGTAAGAGAGATTGTGTAGTTATGAAAGTAAGGCATCGAACCCAAGTGGCCTACCTTTTGCCAAGTTCACTGTTAGCATTATAGTGCGAGACAGTTTTGTAAGTAGTTTTAAAAATTCATTGGTTAATATATTATATTATTTGTTGATTTGCTGTTCAATATTAGATTCCTCCTTGTAATGGAAAAGGATCAGTATATCGTATTTGTATGTCAATTTACTGTATTTTTAATTCTTCTGTTTTTCTTCTTGTATTGTCACTTACATAATAATTAAGAGTTAAGTTAATTAAGTTAAAATAATTAACATACAAGAAAACTGAGATGACTCTTTCAAGAGATGTGTGAAGCATTTTTAGAAAGTTCTTAACTAAATAGTTTTAAGAAAATATATGATGACCGGCATCAACAAAGATATATTGAAAGCCATAAAGAAAGATTTAAGGATTTATAAAATCGAACACGTAATACGAACAGGGGAAACAGATTTTTAAATAAAAAGATAAAAATGGAAGAGTTCTACAAAAGAGAGATGATGTCCAAATCTTTTGTAATTGCTTTGTGTACTTCTTGTTTCATTTTCCTTATTTCTTGTTTACTTGTGTTTACATTCTCTTTTGTATTTCTCTGTTTCATTAGAATTTTAGTTTGACAGCTGAGTTTTTCTTAACTCTTTATTTTTGGAAAATGTTTCTTTTCAATAAGAAAATATCTTGTATCTGCATGGAACGTTTGAACGCGCCCTGAAAATATTGTCACACATTTACCTGGACCTAAGGGAGATATAAGGCATAAAAATAAAACTTCAGAAGACATTGTTACTTACACCAACAACTTTATAGAAATTCAAGCCTATGACTTGGATTTCTATAAAGGAGGAATTTCTATTAGGACTTTTATATATTTCTGGTGCTAGTAAAGATAATCGGAGAAACCCTGAGATTTATTTAGGACCAACGAAATAGCTATGGACATATTCAGATTTACTAAGTCCCGCATATGATTTCAGCTTTTGTTAAAACATATTCGTTTCGACGATAAAGTTACCAGGCAAGAAAGAGTACAAGTCGACAAATTAGCTCCAATTGGGGAATTTTACGATGAGTTTCTATCTAATTTGTCCCATTACAAAATGTCAGCATTTACCACGATTGACGAAAAAAACATTTCGAGGAACATGACCTTTCAGGTCATGGATACTTACGGAATAAAAATATATGCCTTAGTGGACGCCAAAATGTTTTATACTACAAATTGGGAAGTGTACATAGGGAAACAGCCTGCTAGACCATTTCAAGGGGATACTTCGAATTTGGCATTAGTGCCTTGCCTTTGTTCACCTATCTTGGGATCAAATAAAAATGTCACGCTTGAAAACTTTTTTACCAGCTTACCTATGACGGAGATACTAAGGCAACACCGTATTACTACAGGGAGATTACGTCCAAATAAACGTGAGATACCTCCTCAAATGTTATTAGCAAAACCAGAAAAACCCATTATGTTCTCTTTTAGAGATAAGTGTACGCTCGTTTCGTATTCTACAAATCGAAAAAAATGTCCTGGTAGTATCGAGCATGCATTACCATGATGCTATTGACGAGGAAACTGGCAGACCGGAAATAACCATGGACAACAACAAAGCGAAAGGAGGTGTAGACGTTGTTGACAAAAGGTGCAAAGCCTACAATTGCGCTCGTGCAACTCGTCGTTCAGTGGATGTGAGTTCAAGCCCCGGCTTGGTATACAGAAAAATAAAAAAGGCTAACGCAGCAGTTTAAAATTCTAAAACGAATCTGCGGCTTAGACTAGAATATGCTGGTGTCTGATCGGCCTATGGTGGATCAGTACGGCAAGAGATAAGGGCTTGCGGCTCGGTGATACTCCTCCATAGATCCCTACCGGAAGGGGTGGCGCCTAAATACCGGTGTATATATATACCCAAACAAACATCGATAGAAAAAAATTCTTAGAAAGTTTAGGATTTCAATTAGTTAACCCACATATTCGACGATGTGCACAACACCAAACCAATCCTTGGATAATCCGTTTGCGTCTTTTTGAAATATGTAGAATAGAAACTGAGAATGTTGCTCCCCAGCATTAAACTTATGGACAATGTACTGCAGCACTAAAAAAGCCAAAGAACAAGATGTTCTTCCAAAAACTGTAAAAAATCTTTGTGTCTAGAGCATCTCACGGGATTATGTAGGCACTGTTTAGACGTGTAGACATTTGGAATAATAGTTTCAGTAATCTCTCTTGATTTCGAGACTAAAGTTTTATTTTCCTTATTTTAACATCCAAGTAACTGTTTTACGTTTTAGTGGAACCAGAATTTTTTATTTGTTATAATTATTTTGATTTTTGATCAGATAAAAGGCATATATCGAGCACAGTTTAATTTAATCTTGCCCAAGTACTTTCGATCCCTAGATCATCTTCAGGGGCATCTGAAATAAGCCAAGAAACGTTTTTTTATAACTAAAGAAATTGATTAACTTCGATAAAAACTCGAAGTTTATGGTTGATAAAGAGTTTTTATGTGATTAACGTTTATAGACTTACTTCGTCAATTGCGGCCTATCCGACAAGAACAAATATGCCTTTTATCTGATCAAAGTTCATTTATTCGAGCATTCAACCTTATATTTATTTTGATTTTGTTAAAAGTATGTTCATAAAAATGAAACATTTAAATATCCTCTTAAAATTGTTAAAACCACACAAAAATTATAAATGAGGACTAGACAGTTAACAACATAGCGAAACCAATTGAGTATTTCAGGATTTTTCACAATACCTGTCGATTTTAAATGATCTATAAATATATCAGGTAGTAAAGGGGAGATGCAACTACTCATGGCTAAGCCATCAGGTTATCTGTAATATTAAAAAAGGAATAATATAAGGATACAGAAAGAAAAAGATTATCAGAGGACATAAATGAAGACTAAAATAAACAATAAACACGCATATATCTATAAAAATAGATTGAAGAAGACGAAGCCGTTTTTTGACATGACTTTTGATATTTCTGTATTTTATTCTTTTGTCTTTGATCAGTTTTACTTAATTATTACCTCTAATGAGAAGCTAGAAAAACTATTAGGAATAGATCGCCTTGCTTTATTTCTTTTTTAATTGAAATTTCTTTTGCAAGTTTACTTTTATAGTAATTTTATATTAAATTGTTTTAATTCCATTTTTAGATTAAATAACTTTGTCGTCGGTAATTCAATGGTTAACTTAACGTAAGGTAGCGTAAGTAACGTAACGTAAGGGTGCGTTGATAACGGAAACCATCGCACCGTCTCCTCGCCTAGAGCGTAGCACTGACGGCGAACGCTCGCATCTAAAGTAATGCATTTATTTTACCGAAAATCGATTAAATGATACCACCCCATGGCTCGAGCGAGGGTCGGCGCCTCGTTATGAACGCACGCTAAGAAATATTGGTTGGTGTTAAACTATTGCTTTTGTGCTCTTCTTTCATGGGTCATTTTTAATGCTTAACTTTACGGTAGTTGTACGGTGAAGTCTACGGTAGTTCCAACTTTTTAAATTTATTCCTGATATACACTTCTGATGAGGATTTACATAAAATAATTGTGACCTATAGCTTTCGCTGATTTCTTCATAATTTTTAAAATAATTTCTCATCCACCTCCATCATTACCTGGGCTATTCTTTCTGTGATCGACAATCTTACTTTGCGATCGTCTGTAAACTGTTGCTATCGTCGATTGTTGAGGTTCCGAACAGAAACTAGCCAACCTCTCATTTGAAATAAAATTGAAATTTACGAAATTAGTCCCAAGAAAAATAAACTTTCTCGGAAAAGTTTCCTTCCTTTTAACGTAAGTAAAATCTTAGAAAATGAAGCTTTACTTATAGAATTTATTAAAAAAATTTGTTTCTTGTAAATATCTAAAAATTGGTTATCGAAAAAATTTTAATTTCAATTTTAAATTAACTACTACTACTACTAAGGATTTCCACAGTTTTCACTGTCTTCCTTCACTCAACCGTTTTCTCCAATTTTCCCTGTCATTCCAGTCTCCATCTCGCAGGGTTCTTTTCTCCATAGCCTCGTCGATTTCATCTCTGAATGACCTTCGGGGTCTTCCTCTCTTTCTTCTTCCAATCGGGCTCCATTCTGTGATTTTGTTTATCCGGCGTCCTCTGTCCGCTCTTCTGACGTGGCCGTACCAGGATAGTCTCTTCTCCTCTATATAGTCGATTATGTCTGATTGCACTTCCATTCTCCGCTTAATCTCTGCGTTTTCAATTCTGTCTCTTTTTGTAAGTCTACAGCTTCTCCTCAGGAACTCCATTTCTACTGCTATTATTCTACCTCTAGAATTTAGAATTTAGAATTTAGAATAGTAGAATTTTAAATTAAATTTATTTTTAATTTATAGAATATAGACCCGTGAACGTTTGAGAAGAAATATATTGGGGAATTTATACGACGGCATTAACGAATATGGTCTATGATAAAGGCGCAATAATTTTGAACTCTAGAGTTTTTGGTGATGTATTCATCGGTAAAACTATTAAAATAAACTGCCTAAGTGATTAGACCAATTAACGTACCCACCAACAAGACAGGGAATAATGGATGTCATTTAAGTACCGAAGAACAATAAAGCCCCAGGTATTAACAACATACCAGTTCAAATTCTCATAACTGGAGGACATACACTGATAGATATATTTCATAAATTAATAAAAGACCTGTGGAACTCAAAATAAATTCCAGGAGACTGAAAAAAAAACAATTATATGCCCAGTTCACAAGAAGGCAGACAAACCCAACTACAAAAACTACAGAGGCATATCCTTACTCTTCGTGAGCTATCAGGTGTTTACCTGGATCATAAACAGGAGATTGGGTCACTTCATAGAGCAAATCATAGGAGAATACCAGGCCGGATTCATACTAGGGCATTCTACTATTGACCAGCTATTCAACGTAAAACAAATATTAGCTAAAGCCTGGGAGTACGATATAGATATCCCAAGATAAACCAAGATACTATATACATAATTATACATAATTATGCGAGAATTTGGCATACCAAGGAAATTGGTAAAATTACTTCAAGCCACTCTTCAACAGGTATGCACACATAAGCACAAGTATGAGTCCAAAACCAACTGACATATCCCTTCCAGATAACTAAGGAGCCAAAACAGGAAGATGAAATGGGAGACTGTTTAATATATGTATGGAATATTTTGTAAGAAAAACGTCTGTAAACCCTAAAAATATATTATTTGATAAATCTAAATATATTGTGATGTACACAGACGAGGTAAAATTGATTGGCCAAACTGTAAGAGACATCACAGAACATTATGTGAAGCTTAAAGAAAATGCGAAAAAAATAGAGGTAGCTGTCAACGTAGATAAAACTAAAGCCCTATTACAAGCAAAAAAATAACCGATCTTTTAGACCTTTATAAGCTGGTATAGGGTTCGTGAATTCTGAAATAGGTATTATTAGTGAATGGAAGATGAACAAGCCAACTCGCTGCAGTATCCCACAGACTGCTCCCAAAAAAAGTTCATCTGATGATTTCCAAGTGTATATATTTTTTAGTTCGAAGTATATATTGGCTATAGGCTAGGCAGTCCTTCGACTGGTCATTGATACTGGTGTTACATATTGTGGGTTGGAATTGTTTTTTCTTACCAACTTTTGCGTTTAGATCTCCATAGACTATTTTTATATAATTTTTTATGCATAATTGGTATATAAATTTCAATTCGTTACATAAGTTTTCTCCAATTTCATCTTAATCATAAATAATGGTCCAAATATTATGCCAAAAAGACAATAAATACCTCATGCTCCCCACTTTTTATTAGGAAAAAAAATATTTACTTGAAATTATGTCTTTTAAGATTTTGGATTAAAAAATATTCTATAAGAGTAAATGAACCTGTTAATTTTATTTTAAGTGGTATTTATCGAATTAAATTAAATTTTTTTAGGTCATAGATTTTCTTATTCTATATTTAATAAAGTGGCGAAGGATATATCGTAATTTTGGCGAGAGCGCTTGGGTAGGATTATATTATTTTTATGCTCTCATCTTTTAGAAAAAAGTATAAGATTTCTTCACCAAAGACGTTTAAATCAATATCTAGAATGAAAATCTGCAAATCCTTTGGTCTTTGTTGGTGACATTTGTTTTGTGTATATTTTATTTTCACAGTGTGTGTCTCTAAAGTGAGCAGTCAGTTTTCATAATAAAATTTTTAAGTTTCTTTTTCTTAAGTGTGGAAGATAGTGAGACAAACCAAGTCAAAGAGGAGTCAGACAGGGATGTGTGCTGTCGCCACAATTATTTAATGTGTACTCCTAGGTAATATTTCAGGAGACACTATGGGAAAGAACTGAAGATATAAGGATTGAAGGAGCATTATTAATAACATAAGATTTGCAGACAATATCGCAATGACAGAAAATATAGAAGATTTACAAATTCTTACAGAAATCATTAACAGAGAAAGCAAAAAGATGGGACTAACAATGAATATAGATAAAACCAAATACATGGTGATCTCGAGAAGCCCTGTTGACAACATACATTTGACATTGGAGGGTAAACCGTCAGAGAGGGTCGACGAGTATAAATATCTCGAAGCAATTATAAACTCACAGTTAGACCAAGATGAGGACATGGCACAGAGCTTATGTATACAACTAAAATAAGATCGTATCTGGGCCACATACTTCTAAACGATAAATACTCTCTTCTGCACGTCATCATGCATCATGCAAGGAAGAGTAGAGGGAAGAAAAGTCTTGAGAAGAAAGAAGAAATATTGGCTGAGGAATATTAGAGATTGGACTAACCTCGGTATTAAATATATATTTCACGTTGCAAATGATACGGAAGCGTTTAAAGAAGTGATCGCCAACCTTCGTTAGAAGACGGCACAATAAGAAGAAGAAGTTGGATATGTATCTCTAAATTCCGTTTAGATGTAACCACCGGTATCATTTCAAGTTTGTTTCTGTATGAATTTTTTTTGAAATTTTTTATTATTACAAGTTTTTGTTAAACTATGTGTTGAAACTTCTCCAATCAGTTTTTTTTGTATGGGAATGGTTATAATATTCGTTATTATATTGAAATGATGGTTCCGGAAGCAAAAAGAGCCTCCATTCAGATTTCCGGATAAGGACTCTTTCAAGGGGGAACACTATTACAGACTAGAAAAATCGGAACAGTTTCTTGGAATCTTGAAAGTTTTAATAAGGTAAGAGTATATAGTTGGTATATGCGCTTAAGAGCGTAGGCGCAAAATTTCAGGCCAATGCTTTTTAAATGCAATCATTTTTTTCGAATCCTGAGAAAATTAACAAGTATTTTTGAAAAATTTAAACGCAGAATGAAAGATTACATTATTACCGAGGGCCGAAAGTCCCTTAGAATAAACAAAAAGTTTCTTTGAATGAGATATTTGAAATTAAAAATCACACTAAATTTTCTCTTTTTTTTTTCACCCCTGTAACTTTTTAAAATAAACATTATAGAAGTTTTCAGGGACTTTTGGCCCCCAGTAATAATGTATTCTTTCATTCTGCGTTTAAATTTTTCAAAAATACTTATAAGTTTTTTTAGGATAATGCATTTAAAAAGCATTGGCCCGAAATTTTGCGCCTACGCTCTTAAAAGAAGGAGGATATATTACTTGGATTCAAGACACAGGAAGTGAAAATTAGATAGGGAGAAAGAACTAGCTGAAACATACAAACTGGGATATACAGAGCTTTTGCCTGTAATTCGTCAAACTTTCCGTATTCGAATCTGTATCAATAGAGTGTTATGACGTCATTTCAGCATTCCTGCTTCGTCAGACACTCGAATTGATACAAATTCAATCTCCGAAGGTCCAACGAATGTCTACTGAATCTAACTTCAGTGTTTAGCGTACAGAAGTGCCATTTAATAATATTGTTTTCTGTTTTCATTTAATAAAAAGCCAAATATATGATGTAGGAGGACAAATTAGTCAAACTTCCCGTATTCGAATTGGTATAGAGTGCTATAACTTCACTTCAATATCCCTGGTCATCAAACACTCGAGCTGATACAAATTCAAACTCAGAAAGTTATTATTTTAAAGTTTACAATAAATGTTAGCATTTTTTTTTAAAGTAATTATCATACTTAAAATTTCATCATCTAAACAACAATAATACACAAAAGTGTCTTACTTATTTCGGTGAAACAAAGTGACGCTAAACGGAATTTAATAATATGAACCATAAACTACTATAATGTCTCTCTGTCACCGACATAATATGCTTCCAGTCAATAACATATATTTTCTTAAGATCAATCTGATTTGAACCAAATCATTCCACCAAATAATGTTATATCTTTTCACTTCTGAGAGTGCCCATAAGTTATCTTGGCTGACTCAGAATTTATTCTTGTTAAAATATTATTTCAGTATAATTGAAGTAATTACTATTTTAATGTGAATAAGCCACAATTAAAGTTTATAATAAGTTTTTTGATGTTTCAATTTCCACTTCGGAAATACAAACATTAATGTTTGTATTTTGAGAATGATTTCCAACATTAATATTTGTATTTTGAGAACAATTTCCGAAGTGAAGAATCTTATTATAAACTTTAATTGTGGCCCATTCCCATTAAAATAGTAATTACTTTAAGATGCCACAAGAAAATAGCTTCAGAACAGTATAATTGAAAATCTAAATAATATTATTTAATACATTTTACATCAGAACGAAATTAAAGGTAGCAGGTAGTATTCTTTTACAGCTCCAGTAGAGAATAGACACTTCAGGTCTTAGCAGGCGTGTGGCTTTTGTCGAAAAAGGTGTTTCACACCTACAAGCTGAGACTTGTTCTAATCGATAGATTATGATGCCAATATGCTATGTTTAACAGTTTAGTGAAACACATGAGCGTATTGCAGAATGTACCTTCAGTCCTAGGGTAGGCTATCAATGGAGCTCAATTATGGTGTGGGCTGGAATTTCTCTAGAGGCACGTACAGAATTGTACATCGTTACGAGAGGCTTCATAACGGCTGCCAGGTACATTATTAAAACCCTTTAAGATTTTGTTGTACCTTATGCTGGTTTTTTTGGAAATGACTTTGTTCTGATGCATGATAATACCAAGCCTCACAGTGCGAGACTCTCTCAACAGTTTTTAAATGAAGTAAACAATCCTGTAATGGATTGGCTAGCATTAAGTCCAGACGCAAACTCAATCGAACATGTTTGGTACATACTTGGGTGAGGGATACGAAGTCGTGTTCCTGCCCCTTTAATCTTAAATGAGTTACAAGAAGCCCTTTTAGAAGAATGGGAACTTTTCTTCAACTGGTCTCACGCTGCTGTATGGAAAATTTTAGAGCTAAGAAACATCCCGCAAAAAAAATTTCTATTAAAAAGTCACTATATACTGATGCGAAATGCAGCGTGACACACAATGGGATCAACAGTGACGAATTCGACGTACTTACTGGAGTTAGACAGGGATGCGTGCTTTCTCCGTTTCTTTTTAACATAGCTATAGACTATGTTCTCTCCAAACTAGACTCCGACACAAGAGGGATATAATGGACGTTAACCACACGCCTAAGTGATCTAGAATACGCAGACGATATCTGCCTATTAGGTCAAAGGTTCCAAGATCTGGCTTACCAATTGGAAACACTTTCCACTGAAGCCAATAAAATAGGTTTAAAAATCAATATTAGTAAAACCAAGTCCATGAGAATAAATGCAAGGAACAACACGCTATTTACTATCGACAATATGCAGATTGAAAATGTGGAAAACTTTACGTATCTTGGAAGTGTCATAACAGAAACTAAGGTACAGAAGACGATATTCGTATGAGGATACGAAAAGTCCAACAAGCTTTCAGCACGCTCAACCTTGTTTGGAGATCTGGCGAATATACTACAAGGACAAAGATCCGAATATTTCGATCAAATGTCATGTCTGTTCTACTCTACGGATGTGAAACCTGGAAAGTGACAAACACCCTCACAGACAAACTGCAAGTCTTTGTTAACAAATGTCTACGAAAGATTGTTCGTATATTCTGGCCTAACACCATCAGAAACGAAGATCTGCTACACCTGACTGAACAAAAGAGAGTACAAAATGAAATTAAGTCCAGAAAGTGGGGTGGGATCGGTCACACACTCCGAAAAAATAGTTCCAGTATCGCAAAGACTGCCCTAGAGTGGAATCCCCAAGGAAAAAGAAAAAGAGGTCGCCCAGTACAAACTTGGAGAAGATCCATCATGGACGAGATAAAAGGCCAAGGAAAGTCTTGGAATGAGGTGAAGGCCTTAGCGCAGAATAGAACCCGATGGCGCGTTTTCACTGAAGCTCTATGCTCCACTTAGGCGTTCAAGAACCTTATATATATATGCTGGTTTTGTTGGAAATGACTTTGTTCTGATGCATGATAATGCCAAGCCTCACAGTGCGAGACTCTCTCAACAGTTTTTAAATGAAGTAAACATTCCTGTAATGGATTAACCAGCATTAAGTCCAGAAGCAAACTCAAAAGAACATGTTTGGTACATACTTGGGTGAGGGATACGAAGTCGTGTTCCTGCCCCTTTAATCTTAAATGAGTTACAAGAAGCCCTTTTAGAAGAATGGGAACTTTTCTTCAACTGGGCATTTCTCATTTGATTTTGGGCATACCAACGAGAATTCAGGCAATAATTCGAACACGTGGAGGAAACAATCATTATTAAAATCAGTTTATCTGGACACATGATTTAAGTTTTCATCAATTGAGCGTCATTTTGTTACAACATTTACTTACGATTTTTCCCTTAATTTTTAAATTGTTATCTACTGAAACGGTTCTTTGTTCAATAGTTAAATTTTATTAGAAATTACTTAAAACAGTTTGTGTCGTTTGTGTTTACGTTATTATAATAAAAGTTTAAAGAGAAATAAAATTTTAAGTTATTATATTTTAAAAATGCAAGTGCTTCGTTTTTTTGTGCTAATGAGTATATAATTATAACCATAAAAATGTCATGGTTTATCAATTATATAATTTATTTCGTCGTATAGTTTTTTAACCATAAAAAGAAAATTAGAGCTGTCGAAATATCTAAGAATCTAAGTGTAAAATTTGGTGGAATCGCTAGGCTTATAACGAACTCTACTTGTGTGCTTCTTGATTGAATGTATGTGCGTGAAGTTAGTCTTAAATAGTTCCGCAACTTTAGTTATTGCTCCTATTTGTCTGCAACATAGAAACACTTGCATTCTTTCCAGTTCTAAACATCATTCGAAACTAAATATTTTCCTTGAAATAAATTGAGAAAGTAATGTCTAGATCTAGAATCTATCTGTAATGTAATTGAAAATATTTATTTGTAATGTTTATTACTTAATAAAGTATTTGACCTAATGTGACAGCAAATAGTGTTACATTATTTAGTACATAATGTACAAATTTCGTGTTCAGAAATATGGCCCGGAAAAACTATGTCGTTTGATCTTAAAAAATGTTAATATGTGTATAAATGGATAACATCCCGTTCCCAATCAATGGAAAGTGGGATACATCTCCTGAATACACAAAAAAGGGTCTATGAAACACCCCAAAAATTATCGTATATCTGATAATGTATTTTGCTTAAAGCAATTCATAGAAAAGAAAAGGGTAAAAAATCAAAAAGAAGTATACATAATTTTTATTAATCTGCAAAGGCCTACCATATAGCTCCAATAACAAAATTTAACAAGTACTTAGACCTTTTCGAGGTGTTTCAGATCTATTTCTTCACCTCCTTTTTTTGACCCCTTACAAAAAACGCCATATTTTTTGTTGTAAATCATAAAAATCAAGCTGCAGTTCTTTTGAGAAACATTCCCAGTCAGTGGTCAGTGGCGGATCCAGAAATTTTTGTCGGGGGGGGTCATGGGTCTTGAGAGTGAATTTGATATAGGATGTAGATTTTTGCACCTTTACGATTGATATGATTTGTGCCTCATGTAAGAAAACCATTTTCTCAATAATTATTTTTTTAAGCGATATATTAAACCAATGAGAAGTTATTAAAACCCAAATACCCTACAAGTGCAAAGAAGGGTACAACATTAAGGGGTCTTAAACTTAAACAGAAAAAAAATAATTTAAACCCACATACTCTATGACAGTAAAATCAAGTGTACAAGACTATTAAACCAAAGGAAAGTTATTAAAATATAAATACTGAAAAATCAAGGACTGTCAATTTAAACTAGGTATTTTAAAGACAATTAATTTAAACCCACCTATCCTATACCTACAAAATCAAGAACAAACCAAGGATAAATAAGTATAAACCAAAGTTAAGTAATTTAAATGCAATAACTCAATTTAAGTGTAAAAATTAATTAATGTATTTAACATTCCTAATAAACTCTTATCGTTGGATATCCG
This sequence comes from Diabrotica undecimpunctata, assembly GCF_040954645.1. NCBI lineage: Eukaryota > Metazoa > Arthropoda > Insecta > Coleoptera > Chrysomelidae > Diabrotica > Diabrotica undecimpunctata. The sequence goes on along the minus strand of NC_092809.1, from coordinate 129,092,909 downwards.
GTATCAATTTGTAAAAACCTGCATTTATTCCTTATTGCTATACGGAGTGGAAACATGGACTCTCGGAATTACAAGTATGAGGCGTATAAGTCTTTGAAATGTGTGTTTTTCGAAGAATGCTGAAGATTTCGTGGACAGAGCACGTGACCAATAACGAGGTGCTGAGAAGAATGAGGACTGAGAGAGAACTCCTAAATATTGTAAACAACAGAAAAACGAGTTATCTAGGACATATTTACAGAGAAGGAAAATATAACTTTCTACGACTCATAATGGAAGGGAAAGTAGAACGAAAAAGAGATCCAGGAAGAAAAAATGCTCCTGGCTGAAGAATGTAAGAGACTGGACAGATATGGTCACACATTCGATACTAAGAACAGCTTAAGATAGAGAGCAATTTGCTGTAGTTATAGCCACCCTTCCGTAATGAAGAAGAAACCTTAAGAATAAGTGTAAACAGCATTATATTTAAATTAATTTATTCAACCAAAAACATAATATAATTAAGGAATATGTAGTCATTTCTATAATTAGGCATATTAGGTTATAATTGAGTAAAATATTTTTTTACTCGGTATTGAAATTTTTCTCACGAATTGTCAGCAACAGCCGGCAACGAGTGTTAAATAAAAGTTTGGTGATTAAAATTCTATAAGAATAAGATAAGTAAATATTATATAATTTTATAAAAATGTATTCTTTTCGCCTATCCAATTTAGAAAATTGCTCTATGATTGCATCAACATCTAGACAAATTTCAGGATGCACATTGATGAGTACTAAACCAGTTAACCTTTCCGCAGAAGTTCTATTTCTAAGCCAAGTCTTTAGACGCTTAAGCGTAGAATGCTCTGTTGTTGCTACACTGACTGGCAGTGTGATTAATATTTGCAGAAATATTCTGATATTTGGATACATATGAATATCGCAGTTTTCTAGTATTTCTAAAATACAATCAGGAAGTTTTCTATTATTTTGCAAGACTATTTTCCACTTTTGAGTCCACAGTGAAACCTCTTGTTCTACTGTGGAATAGGCAGTAAATAGTTGGTCCAATAATATCCTGGAAGATGTCAACAATTTTTTTAATGCAACTTTATCTTCTGGTGTGTTATCAGTTTTAGGTAAAACAACTCGAAGATTAAATAGATTCATAACTTTCGGTGAAAGTAGTTCTTCTAAATCAATTAAGATATTGTCTAAAAGGGGTAAATAAATAGATCTTCGAAAATATTCTTCGCAAGAGTTATATGCAAGAGAAACTATACGAGGCATCTTCAATTCAATGTCTAGCTGTTCAGCTATTTGTTTACTTCATAGTTAAGTTTGCTAAAAACAGATTCAGCATTTAATCTTTTATTTTGAAGAATGCATTTAGTGTCCTCTATGGCCTCAGTAGCCTACTTAAAATCTAATTTTGGTGACTGAAGCAGACGACTAAGTGATACAGTTGTACCTAAAACATCACTAAGACAAACTACTGTTTCACAGTTTCACAAATACCTTGGACAGCAGCCCCCAGTTCCTTTATTTGTATTCACTAACGTATCAGACAGAGCTAATGCAACAACAATATTCACTTTGATATTTATTATAGATAAGTTATAAAATGTAGCACACAGTCTCAACAATTATAATACATATTCAAATTATAAACAACCAATTCGTAGACGAAACTGAAGATAAGAAATACCTTATAGAAAATAAAAATGTGCTGATTTCGTGCGAAAAGTTACGTCGTGTACATTGAATAAGCAATAATGTGTGGGCGGTAATTCTATCTCATCGATAATCGAACGATTCTCTGATACTCAAATGACGAATTGATAAAATTTGAAAATCGCGTAACTCTGATTTCGTGGAAGTCGAGGTATTACTGTATTCAGAATTGTTGATTTTTTTAAAGAGCAATTTAAAAAGGCTTCCGTATAATTCTACACTTACCCCTAGAATAAATGAGTTTGAATCATTTCAACTCTTGACTTCCTGCTTATAGGGTTGATGGGTTTTAAATTATTTTTTTTTAGGATTATTTAATTGATATTTAATTTTGTTTTGGGGGTGGTCATGACCCCCGTGACCCCCTGACTCGTTTTTAATTCTTCTTACAAGAGCATGTGTTTTAGTTCTTATAATATTATAATATTCATACGCTTGTTATGTCTTGTTTGTCTTTACCACTTTAAAAATGTGAAAAATATGCATTTCTTTTAGGAACTATGAATTAAATATGCATTTTTTATAGAAAATATTCATACTGTTAATGGAAACATATATTTAATAATGGTATATTAATTAATGTTTATTTTAATAGTTAGAAAACAATATAAATAAATTTAAAAACTAAGTAGGTAATTGTAATGTATTAATTAATTGTAATCAAAGTAGTAAAAACGTAAAATACTATTCCTTAGAATTATGTAAACAATAAATGACCAAATGGTTTTAAAATTTCCCAATAAAAACTTATGACTTCTATCTCTGTACATATATTTGTAAATTGGGAAACTTCTTTCCACATTAACGGATGTAATGGGAGCATATTTTAAATTCACAAAAATATTTGGTTCTAAATCTATTTCTTCGCAAAAATTACGAACAAGCTACCTCAATAAGTTTATGAAAAAAGTTTGTTTGAATTATTTGTTTAAAATTTTTGAAAAATATCTTGTTTAGTGTCACCTTTAACATTTTGACAAGCTGATGTACTTTCTTTTATCAAGGCTATGCTTTCTACCAAGGACAACTTTGATAATCCTAATTAAGTAATAGTTTTTTTAAACTAACTTAAATTTGATGTAATGAATGAAAGTTGCTGCCGACGGGAACTGATTGGAAATTTTCATCCGTTAAAGCGTCAATTATATTTTTTAAATCTACGAAATAGTCTGAATAAAAAAAAGCGGCTTCCAACCATGTTCCCTATCATGTTAGAACGGGTTCTGATGAAAGTGGAATATTTGGAAGCATTTTGGAAAAATATTTGGAGAAACCGCTTATCTGGACGTCCCTTGTCCGTTGAGTGCCTAGCGAGCACTACAGATTATCCTGTGAAGGTCAAGACTTATCTTCTAACAGGGTTCTCTCGTTGTTGTTGGTGAGTCTGCTGACGTTTCACCTATAATAATTATATACAAAAGGCCGCTTGGCTTATCTCGAGACGACCAAATGGCCAAGAGGCTACCAAACCGAACTGGCGATCCAGCAGTAACCATCGAGCCTAAAAACTCGAGACATAATAAAAGCTCTCGTACGAATGTTGAAAAACCGTCACCGTTCCACCTCGTAGTGATCGACATAGACCCCTCAATTTCCACCAAGGAACTTGCCGAGAGTCTTAATGAGATGAAATTCCCTTTTAATCACTCCATCGCATAATCTCCAAAAAATACAACAAAACAACAAAACAACAAGGCTAGTCCGAATGTTCCTCGTTTCTGAAAAATACTTCACAGGCGCTCTGATTAATGGTATCTGCATAGATGGCCTTATCAGACCCTGTGAGGCTCCTCACAATCCCAGTATCATCCGCCCTTTCGCTAAATATTGCGGCCGTTGTTGCCAAAACGAGCACAAGATTTCCGAGTGCCACATATCCACAGTTCCTCCATATATCCATAACCTGCTCCATGACATCGACTACCTGGCAGTTGACAATCACCTACCAAGTAACAATATTACGATAATCTCCTATTACAAGCCTTCAGATATACCCCTTTCCGTACCTCTTGTTGAATATTTTTCCACACTCGACAAGGCTGTTTTATTGGGCGATCTTAATACCAGACACACTTAATTTGATGATATCTCCACAAACGTCCCCGGCAGAATGCTCTCAGACCTTCTTCTAGAGCTGTCCATTTCTAGAATCACCAATAAAGAATTCACGTCCTTCAATCACCGTGGAATATCCATAGTTGACCATATCTTTTGCACGAACAGAATGCTAGATTGGTTTGACGATGAATGTTTCATTGGGGATTCAATAACCTCTGTTCACCTTCCACTTCTAGTCAAAACTGACTTCAATTCTCCTCCAGCCATAAGAAGTGCTATCTACAGGCAAGATTAACGTAAAACAAATTGGGAACTTTTCCAAGAACATATCAACCAAAACCTCCCAGAGTTAGGTAATATGTCAACACATAACCAAAATGACACAGGGATTTCCAAAATTGAGAAGCTTCTTCCAGAAGCCTCATTCCTTGTTATTCCAATAACACGATATAATCTATATACTCCAGCTCTCCGACCTAAAATCATCACACAAATCAAAACAAAACGTAAAATGATCAGATAAAAGATTCCAAGACACCCTCATCAAAGCATGAGTATAACAGGCTCTCGGCGTCGATAAGATTGAAATTAAAGAGGCTGAAACAAATACAGTGGATGCGAGTTACGGTCAACCTGGATTACCGAGAGGGTGCTAAATTCTGGAACCAATTCAAAGTTCTAACGAAGCAAAAAAGTCAACCACTTCCACATGTCACAGTCAATAATGTCATTCTTAGTAATCCACAAGACAAAGCCGGAGCCTTAAAAAATACACTCCAGGCCGCACTCGTTTCCCCCAATAATTCCAATTTCAACGAAAGATCGAAAAGGGAATCCGAACGGAGAGTGGAAGATATATTCTATTACCCTCAGGCAGATATGGGGCCTCATCCTCAGCCGATGATAGACCCTGTGACTGAGGACAACATCAGGCAGATGTGTAACATTGGTAAAAACACATCTCCTGGACCAGATGGCATCCACAGAAGATGCCTCAAAAATCTTACAGGGAATATAATCCCGTTGCTCACCAACATAATCAATGCATGTCTTACGCTGAGCTATTTTCCAATTCCATGGAAAGTGGCCAGCACAGTTATGATTCCCAAACAAGGGAAACCCCTAAACAATCCTGAATCGTATAGACCCATTTCTCTACTGAGCACCCTAGGTAAAGTCTACGAGAGGATCCTTAAGAAAAGACTCGTAGAATTCCTAGACGCTCACCTCGCCATTCCTAATTACCAATTCGGATTCAGGGCTGAACATTCCATGCATAATGCATTGGTAGAAGCAACAACTTTCATTTCACACTCAATTAACGGAAGGAAACACGTCGTAGGTATATTCCTGGACGTTCAGAAGGCATTCGATCAGGTCTGGCACACAGGTCTGATTGAAAAACTCCACCTTGCTGGATTGCACACTCCAATCCACCTCTACATCTCCACAAGCATTCATCATACCACACCCCCCTTGCTCCGAAAAAAAAGAGTACCTCTTCCTTGAAGAGGAAATAGCCTAAACAAGGTTAAATTGGATCATCGGCTAAATATAATGCAGTTGTGACATGTTGATCTATCTGAAATTTCTTTTCGCATGCAACCTATAATAGATTTTTTAATATGAATAACTACAGTTAGAACCGATTTCTTTATAATCTTCAACTAAAGGGATCAAAAGAAGAAGTTCCATTCAAGCAACTGCACGATTATTGCATAGCTGAAAACCATATTTACTACTGAATAAACAAAATGATCAAGATGATGGAGCCCTGAGGTAGACTTCTATTTAGTTTTATAGATCATAATCCATATATTTGTTTATACGCAATGAAAACACTTTTATTTCTGACTACTACGGTTTAAATATTTATTTACTGCAGATGTTATTCGACAACCTATAGGTTTCCGAAAATTGGAAAATCGCGTTCATAAATTTATACGTTTTGGTTTATTTCCTCTAATACGAATGATGACAATGTGCAAAGATCCAGCGGATCTACTTTGTACTCGTATATTCAAATATAAAAAGAGAACTTGCAAAACATACCAAATCGTCTTTTTAAAAGACTCAATGCATGAATTTCTGAATTATCCTTTAATCGATGTGATTTATGCGTAACGGTAAAATTGAAAACTCGATTTAAAGTGTCACCGGCAAATTTTTGATACCGGCATGTACTGCATAATACAATAAAAGAAATAAAATAAAAATGGAAAGAACAGCGAGAAGCGAGAGCAACGTCAGAGCGAGTAGCATCGGTCGATGGCGGTGCCAACAAGTGAATTTGTAAGTTCAAAGACCTCCGATGACTCTGCCGTTGTTGATGCTGATGCTCCTGCTTTACTATTGCTGGCGAATCTGAAATCGATATTTTATTTGGCAATACCGGAAGAATGCTTTGCGTTTTTAAAACGTTTAAAATTGCATTTTTTAAACTTGATAATTTCACTTTTGAAAAAATAAAACTATAATAAAATAGTGAATGGAACCGATCTACAACATTAGCAATATCATTATGGTTTAACATAATAGTGACGTGACTTGATTCATATCAAAGTCAATTATTTATATCATAAATAAATATGATAACATGTTAAAAACATTCAACAAATCATTTCACGTATAAATTTAGTTATTTTAAAGCCATCTCCGCATTGTTTTTTGATTATAAATAATATATTTTTCCATTCTTCTTTGTTTTTTGATTTTTTAAAGACGAGTATCACTAACAACTTTTCAATTAGATTCGAATAATTAAAATTCGAGTAATAAAAGTGATATTGTTAAAAAAATCTCTGTTTCTTCTTCCTTTTTCACAGATAAAGAAATAGACAGTATCGTCTGTATTTCTCTAATTTCTTGTTAATTACTTGATGTTTCACTCCATATTTTTGGTGGCCGTCCAGTACTTTTTCCGCACGTCATATGCTTTAATTATAATAGAACATAGAATATATCAACACAACTTTACCAAAATATACGCATATATATATATATATATATATATATATATATATATATATATATATATATATATATATATATATATATATATATATATATATATATATATATATATATATATATGCATTACTTATATACCTGTACACGTAGTGGTTTCAGAAATTCTTTTTTTACATTATTAATTATCAAGGTCGTTATCATTATCTGCGTTGACCATAACGCAGTTATAGGTCAATTCGGAGAGGACCACGTAAATGATAATGGTACATGTACATGGTACATACACAATGTCACATGGACGCAAAATACGAGAGGGTTAAAACCAATTGTTACAATAAATAATGACGCATAATATGACTCAAAACTGTAAACATGCTTTTCTAATAAGTATTTTTCTAGTAGGCAATATCCAAGGGACCCCTACGCTAAAACCAGTTCCATGGCGTTCGAGATCATTCAGCAAGTGTCGTCGACCGAATTCTAGTAAATTCGCCGCTCAGCTGAAAGACCAGTCCGAGCGACCTTCCCGTCTATTCGAAGGGAATCGCCGGAATTCTCGACTAACGGTTATTTATATATTATATGGGAATTTTATTTAAAGGGACAGTTACTTTTTGAACATCGCATCGAGTTTTTAAAATGTAACGCACGTATTGTAACAAATGTAGATAAATTGTATAATTATTAGTGTGCAATAAATTAGTTATATTGTACAAATAAAGACTTTAAATAAACTTGTAAGTGTTATAAGTGTAGAACCTTTGATAATAAATAAAAACAATAAATAAGATTTAATAAAAGAACAACACAATCATATACTACACGAGCATACGACAAAAGACAAATATGAATGCACAAGATTTAAGAGTATTGAAAGGAGCTATTTGTGGAAACGATTATCACTTATTAAAATCTAAGATTACATTTGGAGTAAATAAACCCAAAGAAGAAAAAGAAGGAAATGAAAGGGAAAAGAAATACAGAAGAGGTATAACCTAATCAGCTTAGAACAGGAAAGCGTAAGAGAATTATACAGAAATAGATTAAATCAAAAGTTGGAAAATAAACAATTTAATAATAATGAAGAACATTACACTCACATAAAAAATGTCTCCAGGAGTCAGCAACAAAAGCCATTTAATACCAAATCCAAAATCAAAGAAAACTTCTATATTGGTTTGACGAAGAAATAGAAAAAGAAATAAAGAAGAAAAGAGGCCAATATCAAAAATTCTTAAATACAAAGAATATAACGGATAAATTAATTATTTTATCTACTTTTATTTATTTTATTTTATTATTATTTAGATTATAATCTACAAGGAGTCTCAAGCTAAAGTACGAAAAATGTTATGTCGGAAGAAAAATTAAGCATGGCAACAAAAGTGTAACATGATAAATTCACATCTAGGAGGACGAAGAAGCACAGAAAGACAAGATAAGAAGAGAGACGTAGTGTCAACAATAACAATGGATGACTGGGACCAATATTTTGAGAAACTCCTAAGGGAAGATAGACCACAATTTAAAGACAGCAACGAAACACAAAATATAAATATTTTAACTTCGCCCATACGAATAACAGCGAAAGAAGTGGAAGATGTATGTAGATCACTAAAAAATAACAATGCACCGGGTCCAGGTAACATACCTGCAGAGTTAATTAAACATCATTCATATCCACTATACACAAAAAAGGCAGTAGGGATGAATGTGACAATTACAGAGGCATTGCCGTGACAAACTCGATCAGTAGAATATACGGAAAAGTAATTAAAAACAGAATAGAAAGCGCATATAAAGACTTAGAGGCTGAGGAACAGACAGGTAGATCTACTGTTGACCATTTGTTTTGCCTTGCACAGATTAGTGAAAAGAAAATAGCCTTTAATCAAGAAATACATTTATTGTATGTAGACCTACGAAAAGCTTATGATAGCGTACCACATTATAAATTATGGGAAGCGTTAGAGAAAACAAACATAAGCATGAATTTAATAAATGCGACGAAGGAACTGCACGCTAATGCTAACTCAAAGGTAAAGGTTGGAAATAATCTGTCAAGTGGATTCCAAATGAATAAAGGTCTTAAGCAGGGCTGCTGTCTCTCCCCGACATTATTTAAAATTTATACAGAAAAAGCTCTAAAACTGAGGAAGCGCAAATGTAGAAATATGGGAATTCCGATTAACAACAATAGCATATACACTTTTTCATTTGCAGATGAGCAACTAGTGATCGCACAAGATTATAAAGATATTGAGTATACGACTCGAAAATTAATCGAGGAGTATAAAAAATGGGGACTTGAAATCAATATCCAAAAAACCGAGTATATGTGTATCCGCGGGAAACAACAAGGCCTCATATTGGAAGATGGAGAAGTTATCAAACATTGCAACACATATAAATATTTAGGTATGATCATCACAAAAGAAGGCAACGTAGACGACACAATTGAGAAGAAAAACAACCAAGCAAGAAAAGTAATTTCCTTTCTCAATAGTATCCTTTGGGATCAATCAATCTTTAATAATAACAAGCACAAGATATATAACACAATCATTAAAAGTATAATTACCTACAGTAGTGAAGTATGGAAAATAAAGGAAAGATACAAGAGAAAACTTGAGGTAACGGAAATGGATTTCTGGAGACGTTCAGCTGGAAAATCTAGACTAGAAACAGTAACGAACAACAGAATAAGAGAAACTATGAAAGTAAAACATACAATAGTAGACGATATTGGTACCCAACAACTAAGATGGTACGGTCATGTACAGAGAATGTCTGAAGAACGTCTCCCAAAACAAGTCTTAATTAGGACCCCTCATGGTAGAAAAAAAGAGGAAGACCCCGCCTTAGTTGGAGAGAAGGCATCAATAGAGAAATGAAAGACAGAGATATAGAAGAAGACTTATGGATGAATCGAGAGGAGTGGCAACTGGGTATCGAAAGACGTAGAAGAACGTTTTAAACCAATCTATATATTTTATGGTAAAATACATTTATTTCTAAATGTATTTTACTATAAAAGGGTCGAAAAATAGTTCGTTAAATGTCCCATAAATCTCTCAAATTGTTTTCAATATACACCTGCATCTACGACTTATTTTTTGTATCATCCGTTAATTTAGATCAGTCTAGTTAAAACATTAAAAAGCCTGAATCACCTCAAATTCCGCCTTTTCTTTCAATCTCTTTACATTTTTATATAAATTTTCCACACTTTCCCATACTTCCCTCAATATTTTCCACTTTTCACTTTTTTACAATTTTGTACATATTTTCTTCAACCTTTTACAATTTTTCCACATGTTTTCACACTTTTTCTTTAGTCTTTCTTCTTTGTTACAGTTTTTTACATTTGTTTACATATTTACCCACTTTTTGAAACTTTTAAAAACTTTTTTACACTTTTTGCCCACTTATTTACATCCCCACTTTTTTACACTTTTTTACAATTTTTTTACTTATTTTTTCAACTTCTTTAAATATTTTCCCCATTTTTACAGATTTTTCCAATTTTTTTTACACTTTTTCACTTTTTTTCTTTATATATTTTCCCCTGTTTTTGTACACTAACCTACCTGTCTAATCCAACCCATCCGTCTAACCAACCTACCTGTATAACCCAACGTGCCAGCCTAACCCAGAAAACTCTTAACTCTTCCCCCATTTTTTCCCCTTTTAACACTTTTTCACCATTTTGTACATATTTTACCCAATGTTTTTACACTTTCTCCCTACTAATACAGATTTTTCTGATTTTTACACTGTTTTCCCTACTTTTTTTTACACATATTCCCCATTTTTACATATTTTCCTATTTTTGTACACTTTCGCAAATTTTTTTCATATCTTCTTCAGTTTTTTTACACCAACCTACCTGTCTCTTCCAACCTAGCCTTCTAACCCAACTTATCTGTCTAACCCAACCTACCTATCTAACCTAATGTAGCAACCTATCCCAAGAAAGTTTCACTCTACTTTTTGTAATTTTTCTCCTTTTTTAACACTTTTCCCTATTTTCTACATATTTCCCCAACTTTTCTAAATTTTTCCTCATTCATACAGATTTTCCCACATTACTGTTGACCATCAAAAGTCGAAAACTTTTGGAGAATGCTATGCATGGAGATAAATATCAACTTTTACGATTCACAATCGAGGAACAAATATTAGGAAGAAGCATAGGGAAAAGAAAGATGTCTTGGCTATGCTCCAAAATGTAAGAGAGAGGTTTGGATGTAACTCAAATGAATTGCTCCTCCGTGCTGCTGTATCTAAGATCCCAATAGCAATGATGATAGCCAAACTTAGAAATGGACACTGCACGTGAAGAAGAAGAATACATTCTTTGATTATCAGTTATAATTATTTTATTTTCATTTTTACATACTTTACTACCCTTTAAATTTGTAGACTTGAAAGTCCTTTCAAATTAAAATTCTTTTAAGTATTGTCCATTCTTTTTAATTTCCCGCTGCCTATCCCGTTTTACAAATTACTTTTTCACATCGATCGAAAGTCCCGCTTCATCATATCAAAAGTCAAAGTTGAACGTTCTCGTGTATCCACATAACAGAAAAAACAAAGGATTGGCGGTAATATCCAACGCGCTGAAGACTTACAGTTAACATCGCGTAGGTCCCGAAATGTGTACATATAAAACGTAGTCTTTTACAGCTAAGCGAGTTTACTTTCAACATAACGGTCGCTTCGAGTAACAGTAACAGTAATGAGATCGGATTGCTTAACTAGCACTTTTCATAGGATAACTGTTCAAAGGGAATATTTAACTCGAACTGTGTGAACTGTCTACCTTGAACAAACGGTTTATAGTTGCAACATGGAAAAGTATACGCAGAGAAAAAAAGTTTATGTGATAGATGGACTGTGAGGATAGCGTTGCAATCTGTTATGGAAATACCACCTCATATTGATTGTTTTTTAACGGTTTTCAGATCTAAAGGCCAATGGCCAATAAATATTATGAAAGATCATGATTGTTAAATTGTTATTTTTAAAGAAGTTCCTGATTTAATATATACCTATAACGGATTTTTTTACAGCTGCCGCCGTCTGTCCGTCCCCAGTTTCCATTCTTTTCTATTTAAGGTACCATCCTCTACTAAGTTTCTGTTGATATATCTATTTCAAAAATTGAAAGTCTTCTACAACAAAGTTTTAAATCTAACAATTTTAAATACTAAATATACACAATATACACAACCCAACTTGTACGGAATCACCATGTATTTCAAACCAATATTTGTTTCTTTTGAAAAAGCTTGTTACTGTTGCAAATAATAAAGGTTTTTATTGATTATTTCGCTAGACTATTTTCAACTGATTTATGCTCACTTAGATTATTTTTGAAATTAATAGAAAAAAGGGGACCAAAGATTTTATCAGACAGACTCTTTCTTACCGTTCACCCTAACTGAAAGGATGGATCTTGGTTCAAAAACTGTCCACGGAATCAACACCGTATCTAAGTGGACAAAAATGTCTGCTGAAAAAATTGGAATAGACACAAAAAACATAAAATAACAAACCATTCGTATTGATCTTCAGCCTTGTTTAAGCAAGGTGTTTCTGAACAGGAGTTAATTAAATTAACGGATCACTCAAATGCAAGCTCTCTAAAACCATATCTGCAGCTGGATTCCAGTCACCAAAAGAAGTGTATCGAAAATCTCAGAACAACAAATGAAGCTAGACCTTCGAGTTCCCAAATGTCAATAATACACAAAATCATGCTTTGGTAAAAAAGAATGGGCAAACTACTATAGCTTATAATAATTGTACAAAATCACTCGGTTTATCACCTCTTTTTATCAGCTGCAAACTGCAGGCCAGTTTGCCTTTCCAACTCTTTTTAGTTCTGTTGTTATAGCAGAATGCATGGAATCGCATTCCATCTCATTATGACCAACGACAAGAAATTTTAGATCGATATTTTCCAAACGTGGAATTTCCTGAACCGCCGTTAAACACATAGCTGCCACATATTTATTGAGATTTTGTCCTCCACATCTATCGCTATAGCAAATAATGTGTTTAATATTTTCAGGTAACGATTTAAAATAACTATAAAGACAACTAGCTATTTCACAACTCCCACGTTTATCTTCAACTTCACTCCACATGTATCAGTCCCCTTGCTTAGAAACAACATTGTAGATAGTAAAATTGAATGATTTTAAACGCCGTTTATAAAATAAGGCATTGTTCGATGGATCATTAGTAACCATGAGGAGTTGCTGGAGATCAAAATTGCAACATAAAATATTTTTGTTGGAGGTTTCAGCCAATTCCTTGTCAGACCTTTTTTCCTCCCGGGCCCTATCTTTCGCAGCATGGTGAGCTTGATAATTAGCTTCTATTATTTCAATTTGAATGCTACCAGGTATACTTCATTCACAATTATAAGAACTGACTTATGCAGAATTTAAAAGTATCCCGCTGATAAAGTCGAAGCCATAAAGGGATTTGCCTCTTCAGGTAAATAGTAAAAAGGGCCGGCTTAACGAATTTTATATTTTATTTGTCATTTACATTACATATTTAATTTAAATAAATATCTAGATAGTTAAGGGAAAAAATACATAAACTGATGGAGTATTAGAATTAATTAATTATTATATTTTCTGTCTCGATTCTTTATTAAATATATTCAAATTTTGAAAGTCATAAATAATTTTTGTTTTGTTAAAAAAATTGCAAATGAAATAATAAAATGGTGAAGTGAAAATTAAAATGAATTAATGTAGATATATACATATAGCTAAATATGATTATATTTTATACTTCATGTAAGGAAAGAAGTGTTTTAATTGTTAGTAAGGTATAAAGTATGTCTGAAAAAGTTGGCAACAAATGGGAAATTTCTTTATTATTAATTTCATGAAAAAAACTATTCTTCATAAACATTTCTGCATTTCATAGAAATCAATAATCAATAATCAAATTTATAAAAGTTTAAGTGGTATACACCGAAAATCAAAAATATTGATTTATGCTTAAATGTGAAGTGCTTTTAAATTTAGGTGCAGCATAAAATGTTATTTTAATTTGGTTGTAGGATTTAAAAATTATTTTTAAATTTAGATTCATGGCCTTTTAATGATGTATCAGTAGGTGCATTAATTTTTAATTTTATTTCTAATTTACCTTATTCAATACACAAAATCAACAAATGTAAAAGTATTTTTTTATTTACTTTTTACTTTAAATGTATTATTTAATTATTAGAAGGCCATGAATCTAAACTTGGACATAATTTTTAATAGCTACAAACATTTTAAAATTACATTTTCTTGCATATCTAAATTTAAAATCACTTTCCTCTTCAGTATTAATTAATAATTTTGATTTTTCCTATCTACCACTTAATATTTTATAAGATTATCTGTTAATGATTTCTATGTGATGCATAACTTTTAATGAAGAATAATTTTTTTTCGTTAAATTATTAATAAAGAATATTTCCCATTTTTTGCCAACTTTTTCAGACATGAAACGGAAAACTTAAACATAACAAGTCAACATGAATAAATATGAACCTTTTAAAACGAGTAAAGCGGTACTCACCGAAGGGACCTCAGACGTTCAGATACAATTAGCGTCTCTTTGTAGCGACACTACACAGTACTCCCCTGAGTTAGTGATAAGTTATAGTCTAAAAAAATCATTATGAAATTGACTGGCCAGTGTGAAAACTAGTGCCAATAAAACACAAAACACACACAAAACATTTTCTTCCTTGAGACTTAAAATAATGATTAATAACAATAATTATGGGAAATTTGTATGTTTATAAAAAGAGTTTTTTGACATTATGCTTGAATGATAATATTTGATCTGATTATAATGTACCTATATACAGTCGTGCTATGCTTGGCTATTATGCCGGTCCTGGCAGTTTTGGTAGCTGTGATAATTATACAACAATAGAGTATTTACAAGGGATTATTCAGTTTTACAGCTGTTATTAAAATAACTTTTATAATGAGACACTAAATTTCTGGATACAGTATATATTATAACTCATACATATACGGCACTGTTACTTTCTGGGGCGGTAAAAACCCAGGTTACATTCTTCACAAAATATCTTTTTGTACATTGACGAATTTACGAACGGTATTTTTTTTTTCTGTACAATCCTGTTTATACATGGTGCACATTATAGTAATATTAAGATCGGACGCTAAATACTTTCTTTGAGTTTTTGCACGACAATATTGCGAAGCTACTACGGGGAATCTTTCAATATGGTTTCTAGCACCTTTTTAGCACCAAATTTCAATAGGTGTGGCTTTCTTCGCACTTTTGCCTCTTTGATCAGCTGCAGTAATGTTTTCTTCCATTCGATGCTGCATTGCAATGTCCCCTACTCCTTTTCGTATACCCAATGTATTTATAAACATAGTCTTACAAACTTGTGTTTTTCTTTGATTGGTAGGCAAAAAAAAAATAAAATCGTGTATTGGCGTTTGGAATTCTGCGTGGTTGTTAATTTTTTTGGAATTTTTTCTGTGTTACTGTATATAAAATCCCTTTTTCGTTCAAATGATTCAAGCTGATAGTATTTGAAAACTCTTGAGTCGAGCATCATTGGTTAATTTGTCATTGCATTTTCTCTTACATGTTGTACTACACGGATTCTTCATTGAAACCCCTAGGATGTAATTTCCTATACTAGAAACGTAACTTTCTCCACGCTGTCCTCTTTTTTTTGCAATATTTTTTCTCCAGCTATCCGGATTCCTTTTCCTTTTTATTGTTTTTTTTTATGTAACAGGAAGTTCTTCCATACCCTTGAGCTGCGTATCTGCTTCGTTATCTACTTGTTCTTCAGATGTTTTACTTGAAGAACTTGGAGCATATTCTGAATGATCGGGTGAAAATGATTCAATATCAGACTCCAAATTACTTAATAAAGCTGAACGTGGAGTGCTGGAACCGTGCGTATTGCCATTTAAAATAATGACTTATGTTGAAGAGAGCACTTACAGTTAATTTGCAAGTAAACCCACTGTTTAATTAGAAAAATTCTTACCTGGGACATTATTTTCCATATTTTCTCCTGAGTTTGGCATCTTTATGGACGAAACAGGAGCTGTAATAATAAAAAAGCTTAGACACTTTCTCTAAATACGTGTTCCAGTGCTTTAATAATAAATAAATAGAAAAACACAGATTTAAAGCAAAAAAACATTAGTATTTTAATAATTTTCAAGTACTAAAGAAGAACTTTTAACCCCTATCGATTATACATCATCATCATCATTTAACCCGGATCTATCCACTGCTGGATATAGGTCTCCCTCAGTATTTTCCATGTATTTCTGTTTTGTGCTGTTTGCATCCAATTTTTGTCGATCCGTTTTATGTCATCAGACCATCTTGTTGGTGGACGACCTCTACTTCGATGTACTTCTTGTCTCGGTCTCCACTGTATTATTCGCTGTGTCCATCTGTTATCGGACATTCTAGCTATGTGCCCTGCCCAGTTCCACTTAAGGGTCATAATTCTTTCTATGGCATCTGTCACTCCTGTTCTCCGTCTTATTTCCTTGTTCGTGATCCGATCCCTACGAGAAATGTCTAACATCGATCGTTCCATGGCTCTTTGGGTAACACAAATTTTATTTCTTACTTTCTTGGTTAGTGTTAATGTCTCTGCACCATATGTAAGTACTGGCAACACGCACTGATTAAAGACTTTTCTTTTAAGACACATAGGCAGTTCTGATTTAAGAACATAGCTTAGCTTGCCGAATGCCACCCAAGTGAGTCCTATGCGGCGGCTTAGTTCGCACGTTTGATTATCTCTTCCTATGCGTATCTCATGTCCTAAGTACTTATATGAGGTAGTTTCTTCAATATACATGCCATTTACTGAAATCTTTTCGCTTAACACAAGATTTGTCATGATTTGTGTTTTTGTGTGGTTGATTTTTATTCCTACTTGTAGGGAGGCTAGGTATAGTTTCTCCAGTTGCGATACTGCATTATCGATTCTGTCAGCAAAAAGAACAATATCGTCAGCAAACCTCAAATGACTAAGCATTTTTCCATTGACATTAATTCCTTTTTCACTCAGGATTACACTATCGATTATACAGCCCTCCTCTAATTCCTAGTGATTCGAAGTGCTACTGTTAGTCTCTTAAATCAGCGACTAAAGGGATACTTTGTCCCCAAAGTACATAAATATAATTACATAACCTCACTTTATAAATTAAATTTGATTTTAGTTGTATCTAAAAATAATTGTGACGTACCTTCAACATTTTCGGATTGTTTACGAAGCATTTTCAAAATCTTCATTCCCCTTGACGTCATTTTTGCATCAATACTATTTAAAAACCCTCGTTGAAAGAATTTAGCAGCACAAAATTACACGTGTTGCTTCAAGTACACAACTAGATAACTAATAGCAATTAAGAAGGCGACAACGAGTAACTCAGTAATGTTAGTGCTACAAGTAGATATCTAAAGATGTCTAGTAATAGAAAGTACATTTTGGAAGTTATCTATTTTTGGCCACTCTTTAAATGTTTTGACTGCTCGTATAATATATATTTAGTTGTTGCATTAAAAAGAGCATGAAAAATAGGTCAGATTTAACTGGATAACTCAAAATGCATAAATTTCGAGTTATCTACTTGTTGCACTAAGGGGGCGATATTATATGCGAAAATAAACAAATTGATAAAACAATCACATAACACAGTTAAGTTCGTTATAGAATATTTGCTTCAGTTGTAAATTGAACGAAAATAAATAAACTAACTTTTGCGTTCAAAATCGAAATTATGCCTTATGTGGGGTTAACGAATGTGCAAAGGGGAAATATTATTGTTCTTGTGGAGCAAGGAATGTATCAGAGGGACATAACTGCAGTGGCAGGCGTAACACAGGAAGTTGTGTCAAAACCTCCTGATAGCTATCAAGAATAGACTAAGACAAAGTCCAAAGTAATAACGCCGCACCACAATCGTTTCATTGTCCAAGTAGCTAGAAGAGACCCAACAATTTCTCACCCGCAGCTCCAAATGCAACTTTTGAAGGTGTTTTAGTGAAAACAATACGAAAAAGTTTTTAGTAGTTTTTAAAAGATTTTAGAAGAATTCAATGCCATGTTTAATTAAATCTTGCAACAAAACAGCATGTAATAAACATGCTAAGCAAACTTGTATGCAAATAAAATTCTTTCTACAAATAGCTGAATGAAACGCCAATGGCCTGTGAATCATGAGAACGAGATAATAATATTTCTACGACAAAATCCAATAGATATATTATTAATAAGTGAGATCCAATTTACAGACAAATTGTATTTTAAAATACCGCATTATATCCCGTACCATACTAACCACCCAGACAAGACTGCCAATGGAGGTATAGCAATCTTAATCAAACAATCAATTAAACATTTCATAATTATGTTAAAGACTATAGCCAAGCTACAGTAATTAAAGTTTGCTCATTACCTTACGAAATAACAATTGCAGCAGTATATTGCCCTCAAAGCACAATATATATATATATATATATATATATATATATATATATATATATATATATATATAACATATTTCTTATCCATCTTTAATATGCTAGACTCAAAATTTATCGCAGCTGGTTACTTTAATAGTAAACACACTAACTTTGGATCAAGATTAAAAACAACAAAGAGAAGAGAGCTCTATGCAACGAAATAAATACTCATATTTATATACAGAAACACCAATGTACTGGCCAACGGACCCCAAAAAAAGACCAGACCTCTTATATTTTTGCATTATATAAGGAATATCTAACACCTTTATGGACATAGTTCCAAGTTATGACCTATCGTCAGATCATTCATCAATTATTGCAACAATTAGCACCTGCGTAATTATCAAACAACCTGCTCCAAAACTGCATGGACATAGAACACCTTGAAACCTTTACCGAAAAATGCTGGATGACAATATTAAATTAAACGTAAGTCTAAAAACCCCTCCAGAAATAGAAGCAGCTACAAATAATCTTATAACATTACTGTAGAACGCTGCAAAAGAAGCAACACGGAACGATGCAGATAAAAATAAATTCGGGGATAGAATAAATATTCCACTAGAAATTAAAAAGCTCATTGCCCAAAAAAGAAAAGCAAGAGGTAAATGGCAACGAAGTCGGAATCCAGCAGATAAAACGTTCTACAATCGCTTAACTAATAAATTAAAAACACGCAAGAGAAGAATCAGTCAAAAAATAAAGTCAAAACACAATTTAATAGATACGACTATTCCAGATGGAAACCAATCAAATCATCCTTAAAACGTAAAAAAATGTCGCCAACTGTACAAAAAAAAACTACAGACACACAGAACCAATGGCAAAACTTTCATTTAGTCATTGCCGGCGTCGACAAAAAACTATTTCAAAAAATCTTTGGGGATAATCTATCCGAAAACAAATTCCCATTCACCAAAATAGTTCGTATAATTGCTCGCTCTACAAAATCAACCCACCTCTTTCATTAGAGTTTCCACACACTCTGTATTATGGTACACTGTAGTAATACGGTATTAAGATCGAGGGCGAACGATTAAAATGCGAGATTACAAGATCAAGCAATTCCGTTCCGGTTCAAAAGCGGACACCTCAGTAACGAATGCCTCGAAGAATCAATTATCTGTTCATTCTGTGGACAACAACACATAACACATGTTTACTGCATGCCTCGAGATAGATATTCCTAAATATCCCAACTGTAATGGGGGCCACCCGGCATTTTCACAAAAGTGTCCACACCGAAGAATCCAACCAAAAGGCACAAAACAAACCAAACCCGTACATACTTCCAAACAAATCCTCTCATACGACCTATCCTCTGACATGAAATCTCTAATCCACTTCACGTCCATGATCCTTTTTAATGAATTCCCTGAAAAGAGGAGTGATACAAACAATCTAAAAATTGCAGAAATACTTTTATTCCCAAAACCAGAAAAGGATTTAAGTAAAGTCTCATATTATCGACCTAGCAGTCTGTTATCAACAATCTCCAAATTACTAGAAAATTTTTTAATAAAAATAATACATCCAGACTTTACTGGCGCAGACTGGATTATCAAATATCCATATCAAATACCAAATTATCAGTTTGGATTTCGACGAGAACACTCCAGCAATGCCTCCGAATAACCAATAAAATCAATTCCCCACTAGAAGAAAAGGAATATTGCTAAATGGTATCACTAGATGTAATTCAAGCTTTTAATAAGATTTGGCATAAAGGGCTTATTTATAAAATTAAACAAATAAGACCACCATTCTTTCGAATACTTACATCATATTTAAAAAACTGACAGTTCAGAACAAAAGTAAATGGAGAAATATCCAAAATGCATCCCAGTAGTACTCACAAGTCATAAACATAATAACAAAGCTACACCACAACTCCAAGACTACTTACAGCTTAAAAACTGCCTGGAACAATGGAAAATAAAAATAAATGAAAGCAAGTCAACACACATGACTTTCACTTTACAACAGAACAACACCACACACATATATATATATATATATATATATATATATATATATATATATATATATATGTATATATATATATATATATATATATATATATATATGTATATATATATATATGTATATATATATATATAATATATAATATATATATATATATATATATATATATATATATATATATATATATTATTGTGATATTTAAAGTCTTGGTGCGCCAAGCAATAATTAGCTAATTAATTTTTTTGATTAATTAAAATTATTTAAATGATATGATTATGACTCTATCACAATTTTTAATTCTTTTATCTCAGGGTTAAATTCGTGCTTCAATATCTAGGCTATTACATGTGAAAGGTAAGGTCCAGAGAATACCGGAATAATAAAAAACACATATGATCTAACACTATATATTGAAATAAAAAATAATGAAATAATTCACACTCAAAGGTTTTCAATAAACAAATCTCATATAAGGATTCTCAAAATTTTGTTCTCCGTACGTGAACAATCAAAATTAATGGTACAAACAATATTAATTGAAATCTCAAAATCCCAAACTATTCTAACTCTCCTAATCAAAATATTTATATCCTTTCTCAATTACGTGTAAAAATTTTGTTATCAATAAAAGAAAAAAAACTGCAGAAACAAAAATATCTCTCTCTGATGATGAGTGGTCCAAATCCTTGTTCCTTGTAGACTATATTATCTCCTCTCAACCGCTCCCTATGTAAACAGCAATCTTACACAGATTGTTGCAAGTATATCGTCCTTAATGATCTCCTTCAAAAGCACAAATCATTCAAATTATGATAGCCTTTCTCCTCTCGATAAACTGAATCTCTCGTTGGCCCGAGTGAAAAATGACTCTTGGAATATCTTCTCTTTACGATAAACTGAATCTCTCGTTGGCCTGAACAGTGACTCTTGGAATATAAGTAGAGAAATATGACTTACAATATTTTGCTGCTTCAGCTGCTGTCAGATACACTAACTCCACAAAAACTCACTAACATTCCACTACTGCTTGCTACATTTCAGGAACCGCCAGAGAACAATCCCTGTTCCTCTTACAGACTTGGAAACCAACTGATCATATCTTTTCTCTCTCCTCAATCTCGCTAAACTTTTTCCTACATACTTATCCCACCTTTTTCAATCTCCGCCAATCAAAACTCGTCACAATTCCCCCATTTTTTCATTTCGATAACAAACAAATTTTTACCTATAATTATAAAATTTCCTAAAACTTATTTACAAATAATATTTTCTATAATTCTTAAAAACTAACAAAAACCTCTTTTTAAAATCTCTTCTATTTGTCTCTAATCACTGCATTAATGTATTTTGGAAAACCCCGTTCAATTGTCTTTTTGTTTTCACTTAAAATTATGCGGGTCACTCAAGTATAACAAAGAAATAATTTATGCAAAGCTTACATTTTGTTTAGTACAGGTAATTCAAGAAATTAATAACTCTCCTTCTTCGAAATGTTTGTTGGATATTATCCTACTTATCTGAATTATTTTAATGTTTTTTGAACTTTGAAATATTTTAAACAAACCAATATTTTTCTCGATTTTACATATCATAACAAATCCCCGCCATTTGATCTGCCGAAAACTCTTTGTTAAATTTTAAAAATGACAAAAGTTTTCTAGGATCAAATTACTTCACTATGTTATTAAAATCTACTTATGATACTGACAAATGTCGTGAATGTTAAAATACCCCGTATATTGCCTGCCTGTCTTTATACGGGATTGGATATATTTTCGTTTTAAATTTTTCCAAGTATTTTCCCTTAAAAGAAAGTTCATAATTTTTAACCACTTGATTTACTTTATTAACAAAATCTCCATGGTTTCCTAAAATCTTCTCTATTTCCTTCTCCATGTTTTTTCCACAATTTATTTTTCTTTCATCCACCTTTTGTTCACATGTGTTCACTGTCCATAATACTTCTTCACAAAATTCTGGATTCTCGTCCATCAGTGCCATTTTTTCTTCTGTTTTCTTTTTATCCTCTAATTCCCTTTGGTATTCCGAGCACCATGTTTCTATTCCTTTCATTTCTCTGATGATACCTTCTTTTTCTTCCTGCTTCCATTCTGTTTTATCGTCGGTTGCCAACAATTCTTCTGTACCTTCTATTTCCTGTTTTTCTCTGGTCTCCATCTTATTTTCCTGGTTTCTTTTCGAACTCGTCTTCTTTTTCTTCCTTCTCTTTTTCTTTTCTGTTAGATCTTGTTCTTGTACTTTCGGTTTATCCTCTACAGTCATATCGATTTCTTTGCGTTTTTCCTGTGCATTGATCCTTCCAGAATTTGTTTTCCTATCTGTTTGCTTTTCTTCTCCTGTGTTGTCTGGTTCTGCTCTGATTTCCAGTTTATTTTCCGAAAAATTTATGGTGATATCTTTTTTCCTCAATTCATCAATTCCCGCTATCATATCATGATTTAAATCTTCAATCACCACACATTTCATAATATGGAATTTGTTTCCCACTCTTATCTGTACTCCCAAGCCTTCGTTTACTGTCGTCAAATTTTTATTGTTTGCACCCACTAAATCAACCCTAGGAATCTTATACACAAATCTATCCAAATTTAATTCTTTTACTAGTTTTTTATTGATTAGCGATATCTCCGATCTAGAATCAATCACAATTTTAATCGCTTTATGTTTTATAAATGCATCTAAAAATATTAGATTAGAATTAGAAATTTGTCTGTCGTTTCCTATTGCTACATGATTCATCTCTCTTCGGTTTTGTCGTTGGAATCTCTGATTATTTCTATCGTCCCTTTGTTCGTTCGTATTCCTATTCGGAGAATTTTGTTCATCTCTATTCCTGTTGTGATTTTCATTTGTTCTATTTTGTGTATCATTCCGGTTATCGTAATTTTGTTGTCTATTGTAATTATTGTAATTTCTCGGCCTATATTCGTTTGTTGATCTGGGATGTCGGTTTCTCTGGTCATAATTTGATGAATACCTTCTTTCCGGTCCATTATATTGGTCATGTTGTCTTCTATTTCTCATTTCTTTTCTTTTCGCTTCTTTTAATTGAAGGAATTGGCACAAACTATCAATATCTTGATAGTTTCTCAAAATCACGTGATCTTCCAACGTTTCCTCAAAATGTCTGCTGATCATTTCTACCAGCTGTTCGGTAGAATATTTGTATTCTAGATATTTTGAATTGTTATATATCTGCAAAGCATATCTTTCTTCAGATATTCCCATTTTTTCGTGATATTTTCCATTCTGTAGCTCTTGGTTGATTTCTCTCTGTTTATTTTTCCCCCAGAAATAGTTGAGAAATTTATTTTCAAAATCTGTCCAATTTTCAAACTCATCTTCCTTGCTTTCATACCATAACGCTGCTCCTTCTTTCAAATGGTTTCTAATTGTTTCTTTGCAATCGTCAAAATATCTAATATGTTGTAATTTGGTTTTCAAATTTTTAACAAACGGTACTGGGTGTGTTTTCCGAATATCCCCGCCAAATTGTATTTTCGACTCGCTTGTTCCATGGATGATAACTTCTTTTCTCTCTACCCCTCTTAGTTCAATTTCTGCCATTTGTTTTTCATTTTGCTTTAATCTTCTTTCTATTTCCTTCCTGTCTTCTTGTAGCGCCATTTCAAATTTTTCTTCTAACTGTTCTAATTCTTTTTTCTGTACAGTCTTAATATCTTTCATTTTAGTTTCTATTTCTTCTCTCTGCATCTCTAGTTTCCTCTCTGTTTCTTCTCTGACTTTTTCTAAACAGACTTTTACCTCATTTTCATATTTGTCAAAACGCTTTTCCATTTTTCTATCATTTTCTTCTAATTTTTGTTCTATTGCTAGCCTTGTTTCCCGTTGGTTTTCTTCCATTGTCTGTTTTGTTTCTTGTTGATTTCTATCAATTTTCTTTGATGTTTCAATTTGGTTTTTCTCTATTGTTTGTGTCTGTATTTGCATCATTGCTAATAATTTTTCCAGCATCCCTGTTTCTTTTCTTTCCTCCATTATTGTAGCATTTCCTTCATTATCCGATCCTTCATCAATAATTGTTTCCTCTTTCCTGTTATCCTCCTTCCTTTCTTGCATTTTGCTTTGACTCCTTGTGGTCGACATGTTGTTTCTTTTCGTTACTGTTTTTGTCCCCGCCAAATGTGAAATTTTACAACACTCTATATGTTTCAGAACACGACAATATTTCTCCCCAAATGTATTAAATTTTCACGACAAATATCAAATATGCAATCAGTAAAATTCAAATAATTCAAAATAAATATCAAATGTACGATTGGTAAAGAAAATAAAATCAAATAATTCAATAGCAGTAAATATCCACTAACTACGTTCAATCAATAAATCAAATTTATATTCCCTGGAAAAATTGTCAAAATACTTTCAAATTCAAATTCCCTCAATGTTGTATGTTTTTATCTCTGGATCACCTGTACTTATTCCAGATCTCTTTCCCTTCCTTCAAATGTAAAGCTGCGATATTTTCAAGCCCCACGTTTTGGAAGCCAGTTATTGTGATATTTAAAGTCTTGGTGCGCCAAGCAATAATTAGCTAATTAATTTTTTTGATTAATTAAAATTATTTAAATGATATGATTATGACTCTATCACAATTTTTAATTCTTTTATCTCAGGGTTAAATTCGTGCTTCAATATCTAGGCTATTACATGTGAAAGGTAAGGTCCAGAGAATACCGGAATAATAAAAAACACATATGATCTAACACTATATATTGAAATAAAAAATAATGAAATAATTCACACTCAAAGGTTTTCAATAAACAAATCTCATATAAGGATTCTCAAAATTTTGTTCTCCGTACGTGAACAATCAAAATTAATGGTACAAACAATATTAATTGAAATCTCAAAATCCCAAACTATTCTAACTCTCCTAATCAAAATATTTATATCCTTTCTCAATTACGTGTAAAAATTTTGTTATCAATAAAAGAAAAAAAACTGCAGAAACAAAAATATCTCTCTCTGATGATGAGTGGTCCAAATCCTTGTTCCTTGTAGACTATATTATCTCCTCTCAACCGCTCCCTATGTAAACAGCAATCTTACACAGATTGTTGCAAGTATATCGTCCTTAATGATCTCCTTCAAAAGCACAAATCATTCAAATTATGATAGCCTTTCTCCTCTCGATAAACTGAATCTCTCGTTGGCCCGAGTGAAAAATGACTCTTGGAATATCTTCTCTTTACGATAAACTGAATCTCTCGTTGGCCTGAACAGTGACTCTTGGAATATAAGTAGAGAAATATGACTTACAATATTTTGCTGCTTCAGCTGCTGTCAGATACACTAACTCCACAAAAACTCACTAACATTCCACTACTGCTTGCTACATTTCAGGAACCGCCAGAGAACAATCCCTGTTCCTCTTACAGACTTGGAAACCAACTGATCATATCTTTTCTCTCTCCTCAATCTCGCTAAACTTTTTCCTACATACTTATCCCACCTTTTTCAATCTCCGCCAATCAAAACTCGTCACAATTCCCCCATTTTTTCATTTCGATAACAAACAAATTTTTACCTATAATTATAAAATTTCCTAAAACTTATTTACAAATAATATTTTCTATAATTCTTAAAAACTAACAAAAACCTCTTTTTAAAATCTCTTCTATTTGTCTCTAATCACTGCATTAATGTATTTTGGAAAACCCCGTTCAATTGTCTTTTTGTTTTCACTTAAAATTATGCGGGTCACTCAAGTATAACAAAGAAATAATTTATGCAAAGCTTACATTTTGTTTAGTACAGGTAATTCAAGAAATTAATAACTCTCCTTCTTCGAAATGTTTGTTGGATATTATCCTACTTATCTGAATTATTTTAATGTTTTTTGAACTTTGAAATATTTTAAACAAACCAATATTTTTCTCGATTTTACATATCATAACAATATATATCAGAAAATAAAGAAATCAATTTGTTAATTGAAAAAAACTCTAAACTGTCAATAAATAATAAAATTTTAATTTATAAAACAGTTATTAGACCAATATGGACATATGGCATAGAACTGTGGGGCTGTAGTAGTAAATTCAATCTTGATATAATAGAAAGATGTCGATCAAAAATCTTAAGAACAATTGTTAATGCACCTTGGTACGCAACCAACCAAAGAATCTATGAGGATATCAACATCCCAACAGTAAAAGAAGTAATCCAGCAAAAGAAATCAAAATACATTCAAAAAGTGAATACACGCTCCAATCCATTAATTTTCGCAATACCTCAACATCAAGTTATCAGGAGACTAAAACGACGTTGGTAAACAGACCAGTAACATGTACACGCGATTTTCTCACTGGAAGGGACCACATCACGCGTGAATCAAGGGAGAGGACCTAAACTTATCACATTAAATAGGTAAAAGAAATAAAATTAGACTTACTCACAATCAATTTAATTTTACTACGAAACGACCGGTTTCGTTTTCTACACTTTGCAAAGCATCTTCAGGTCTAACGGTACAAAGTAAATTAAATGCTGAAACTATAAAAAGCCCATATTAGGGTGCTGTCTAATAAAGATAAAGATCAAAAAAGGTTATAGTAATTATGCCAATATTACCTGGCTGTGTTAATTAATATGCATACATTGATTTAGCAAACAAAGTGAAAACCCACAAATTGGTAAGAGATAATCTATTCAATTGTAATAAATTATAAACAAACAAAATACTACTTACATTCCGGTACAAGAATTTTTAAATAATGATTCGTGATACATAGTCCAAACTATCCTGTAATTGCTGATGATGGGTGATCTTCGGTTAATGTTGTAACTGTCTGACAATTAACGGGGATGTTTCTCATTTGTTAACATCTCTCCCCTCAAGAAACATCTGCTAAATCAATTTATGCATATTAATTAACACAGACAGGTAATATTGGCATAATTATTATAACCTTTTTTGATCTTTATCTTTATTAGACAGCACCCTAATATAGGCTTTTTCTAATTTCAGCATTTAATTTACTTTGTACCGTTAGACCTGAAGATGCTTTGCAATGTGTAGAAAGCGAAACCGGTCGTTTTGGTAGTAAAATAAATTTGGTTGTAAGTCTTATTTTATTTCTTTTACCTATTTGAAATGGACTCACACAAGCAACACATCCATGATCATCACATTAACTTATAGAATACAATTTTTATTTTGATTGTTAATTTATTAGTTATAATAAAAAAAATACTAGGACTTTAAGCGATTAATTTTTTCCTAGTGGTTGGATTGCAAATCCTGTATTCAAATCCCTAAATCTTGAAGTCCAGGTAATTTTAAAACAAACCCGATGTAGGTATAGAAACCTTACACATAAACAAAATAATTTGTTCAATAATTGTTTAAATAATCTTTTAAAACTTGTATTTTTATAACAAACCCATAGTTGTTATTAATTTATCTTGTATACGTGATTATAAAATTTAAATGCCACTTGGAAAATAGGTTTAAAACGAAATGAAAAAAAAAACATTTAAGACCACGGTATACAATATTTACCTACCTTATTATGTATTTCATTACAAATTTTCAATTTCGTGAAAAGAAAGTAAGACTGTTGTTGACATTAGGATACGGTCTTATCATTTGCACAAATCTAAAACATAAGTATAAGTTTTGTTGACGGTAACTACATGTGTAATGATAAAAAGAAGAGCCCCACCTGTCTTTTAATATAATCCTTTGGCAAAATAATTGCACACTGCATGTAACGTATTAATTTATTTATAGTCCTGCAGATGTATATCAACAATTACTGAATATTTCAATAAATTTACTAAATTGCAGTGTCCGCGAATGTGACGCTGACAAGATGTCATAAAATGCAAAAATTGCCACACAAAATTAAATTATAAAATTTCGTGAGTACCGTAAAAATGTGGTGCGAATATTATAGTTTACTCGAGGCATTTTATACCACCCATGTAAAGAAATAGAATATATATATATATATATATATATATATATATATATATATATATATGTATATATATATATATATATATATATATATATATATGTATATATATATATATATATATATATATATATATATACACAACGCAAAGGTCTAGGGATATTTTTATAAATAGACGTATTTTGTTTATCTGTAATCAACTTAAAAAAAGTAATACAAAATTTGTAGTTTTTTTTTTCATTTAAAATTAACGTGTCTCGACAGCTTATGGTCATTGAGACGGGTACAGTTTACAACATTATACATATTTTATTAGGTAACAATTTGATATGAACATTTTTTTTAAAGGTTAAAACAGTAAAGCTTATCACTGTGCACTGTTTATATTAGCTGAATTAAACTCGTTTGTTTTAAAAATCTAAGAACACTGTCAAAACGGTTTGGAACACTGAGAATGTCTTTTAGATTTCCTTTTAGGCTGTGCTTGTTTCTGGAAGAATCATACTGGCAGCAGTCCACTAACACGTGTTTGATGGAAAGGAGGCTATTACAGTTGTGGCATACTGGAGGGTTTTCTAATGCCATAAGGTATCCATGTGTGAGACGTGTATGCCCTATTCGTAGTCGGTGAATAACTGAATTTTCTTTCCTGTTCATAAAGGAGATATTGACGCGAGATAAGTTGGGTTGAACGTCATGCGGCTTAGTTTTTGTTTTACTCCACAGGTTCCTCCATGAGCTGAGGATTTTTTGTTTTATCAATATTTTAAGATCCGTATGCATTTGGACCTCTTTGAAGGCTATGTCAGAAGAACATGCTGCATTAGCGGCTTGGTCTGCTTTTTCGTTTCCCAATATACCAACATGAGATGGAGTCCAGATCATTATGACTTTTATGTTAGCAGAATATAGTTGGTTACAGATGATGTGGATTTACTGGACTAGTGGGTTTTTCGAGAAAATGCATCTTATGGAATGAATCGAGGAAAGAGAATCAGTGCAAATGGTGATTTTTATGCTTTCATTTGAAGTAGGATGGATTGAAGTCTTTAATGCTTGGAGTATTCCATATAATTCTGCGGTATAGATACTATAACTTTTAGGCAATCAAATTATTGTTTAATATGTCAAAAACCATAAATTGCAAAAAAAAACAGAAAATTGGAGCAAAAAAAATATATTGCAAATCCCCCATGTTTCACATACCACCATAAATTGTCAAAAATACGAAATATAAACTTAAAATAAAGTATGGCCACCACGTTGGTTTATCACAGCTCTACATCTACTGTTCATGCTCCGAATCACATTGTTAATGTCTGCTTGAGGTAGTTGTGTCCATTGTTCTCTCAGAAGCTCTTTTAGTTGAAACTCATTGTAGATATTGCCCATATGTGGAGTAATTCTTCGTTGGAGCATGTCCCATACATGCTCAATGGGATTCAATTTGTGCTGGCCACGGCAATACATCAATACCCTCGTTATCCAACCAGTTTGTTACAATATGCGCAACATGTGGTCGAGCGTTATCATGCATAAAGTAAAAATTTTCTCCAACAGCAGCAGCAAACGGGCACACAACAGGTTCAAGAATAGTCTCCAAATATTGCTGACTTGTGAGAAAGCCACGTGCGAAAATAAAGTCAGTTCTTCCGTCAATCATGATTCCGCCCCATACCATTAATGTACCACCTCTGTATGCATACACTTCTTGAAGATGTCGTAATCGTTCTTCATTTCCGGGTCGACTCCAAACTCTTGTCACTAAACAAAACTGTGACCCAGTCATTGTCAGTCCAATTTTGAAACTCTTGACACCAGGTTAATCTTGCATCGCGATTGCCTATAGATAGAGGTGGACATCTCAGTGGTCGCCGACTACGAAGATTGGCTTCATGGGGACGATTCCTCACAGTACTGCTGCTAATTGTTACATAATGTGCAAGCTGTAATTCATTAACCAGCTCGGGTGCTGTGATTGTTGTCTGCCTTTTGGCATTTAAAATTAAATATCGGTCTTGAGCGACGGTTGTAGAGACGTCCTGGATGTTGCTCGGCTGGACTCCCAGTGTCTCTAAACCGACGCCACAAACGACTTACGACGCTTTGGGAGACATTCAGCTGGTCAGCAACTTGAGTTTGTCGCATACCAGCTTGAAGGAGGCCCACGGCTCTATTCATCTCGTCCAACGTTAAATGTTGTCGTTGCATGGCAAAAAGACAATATCTTTAACTCACCTATTAAGCAAGAATGGTATAAAGTGACTAAAATTAAAAATAAACAAAACATAAAATTGTCGATTTTTTTGTCCCTTATAAAAAACATTCTAAAACACGTATTGCTATCAGTTTTACAATTTTTTTTGATAAGAAGTGAGTGTCTGTATCAACAATTATAGTACAACAAATTTATATGGTCATGAAATTTCTGTCATTGGTATTGTCAAATTATTAAAATATCCTTAGACTTTTGCGTTGTATATATATATGTACTTATTTTACAAACTGACGTCAACTATATATTCAATTATCTACTTTTCGATACGTTTTAAACTAAACTATAAAGAACAACTATTGTGAACAAAAGTCCCGGGTTTAACTAGCCAAACATTTTTTGCAAAAATTATTATTTATTCTTAAAAATAATCTCGTTTAGAGGCGATACAGTAATTCCAACGTTTTCTAACTATTCGATGCCTATCTGGGTAAACGATTTACCTTTGCCTTTAACATAGACTTTAGTTTCGGCGATATCTCTTGCCACGGAGCATTTTTTTAGATCGAAAAAAAAATGGTAGTCGCTGAGGGCAAAATCTGGAATTTTGGAAATTTTGGAAATGAAATCCAAAACTAAATTTCTAGTATTTTCAAAGACACCAACAAACGTACATTTGTATGCCAAGAAACAAATAATGGAACAGGCAATTTCCATAAAATATTTGGGAGCAAATATCAACAGCCAGTGTAACCCAACAAAAGAAACCCTATCAAAAATCGAACAAGCCAGGAAAACACTCATGAATATGAAAATATTTTTACAAGATCAAACCTTAGTCTAGAGCTCAGAATTTGAATGATTAGATATTACGTTTTCTCTGTTTTACTGTATGGCTGTGAAAGTTGGACAATGGACTCTGAAACACAAAAAAATAGATGCCTTTGAAATGTATATATACAGACGGATGCTGAGAATTCCATGGATACCAAACGTTACCAATGGTGAGGTACTTCAGCGCATGAGTAAACAAAAAAAATTGCTCAGTATAATCAAAGAGAGAAAAATACAATACTTGGGTCATGTGTTGAGAGGTGAAAGATATGAACTACTCCAAATCATATTGGAAGGTAAAGTGCAGGGCAAAAGATCAGTTGGAAGACGCCATAACTCGTGGCTTAAAGACCTGAGAAGATGGTTTGACCGCTCATCCACAGAAATCTTTGGTGCAGCAGTTTCCAAAGCTACAATTGCCATTTATTTGGATCACCATCCTTCGAAAGAAGATGGCGCAATAAGAAGAAGAAGGGGCTGAAAATACGGAAGCCATAACCATTCCAGCGATTTGCTGTACCCTTTTCGCTTTGGACGACTTTTTGCAGGTGCTGACTACTCAGATGATTACTTATTTGATTCTGGAATGAACTATCCATATTTAATCCATTGTGACTGATTCCGATTAAATATGTCCAACAGAGCCAAGACTTATCAATTCGTTGCGGTTTTTGCTCTGGTGTGAAAAAACGCAGCACCCATTTGGAAAACATCGTTCCCAAGCCCCAATGTTTATATTTAATAGTGAGTAAAGAGTATCAACTATTTCTTGCAAGTTTCCTTTCACTTTGCAGTTTTCATAATAATTTTCAGTTTTTTCGATGTTTCGGGAATAACTACCTTATTTGGTCTTCCGAAGCGCTCAGCATCATTGCTGTTGGACCGCGTTTAAATTTAGCAAACCATCGTTTAATAGTTCTAATCGATAGAGCAGAGTCCCGTTAACTCTTTTTGAGTCATTGCTCAGTTTGGAAGGTATTTTTTTCCATCAAATAACAATGATACATTAATACACTAAATTGCTTTGAATCCATTGTTTAAAAAAAATCACTAAAGTATCGTCACTTCAAGCACTGTACCTCGGCAAATAATAATTCTAATAACATGAAATTTTGACAAGTCATGTAAATAATTTAATAGAGTTGCCATATCATGGTCAGGCCTGGTACTTATTGACCGAAGTAATAGAACCTGTTATCATATTAGAAATTTAAGCTTTTATAAAGAAAATAGCGCAGAATAAGTCTCCAAATAGCGCAGCATAATTCTCCAATTAAATTCCATTCCATTAAATTCCAGCAATTCCATATAAAGTGTTAAAAATTAAAGAGTTACTCACCCTTCAAATAGCCCTGAACCAGCCGAATTCGTAAATGAAAAAGGAACACTGGAATACCCTAAAAAGCGTAAGGACAAATGATAAAAATAAAATGCTACTAAGTAGCATATCTGGCAAACAGAGGCTGGAACACTTTACTGAATTGTTGACAGAAACACGAGAAAATCTTCTAGAGAATGAGGAAATCATTCCAGGTTGAAGGATGAAACTTTTCGACAGATGTCTAAACGAAGAGGATGCTCCAGAAAACTGAAGACGGTCTTATATTTGCTTAAACACAAAAAAGGTATAAAAGCCAACCCAAGGAACTACAGGGGATTGACTGTAATACCAACAGTAAGAAGAATATATTCCAGCATTTTAAAGGAATTTATCGAGAAAGACACTATAAATAAACAACCGGAAGAACAAGCAGGATTTCGAGCAGGGAGTTTTACAATAGATAATGTATTTACACTAAAATATACATTAAAAAAAGTGTACAGCTTAATAGAGTAACATATGTAGCTTTAACCGATCTTGAAAAAGCATATGACACTGTACTCATAGCGCGACTGCGGTAGAAATGCAAATTCTAGAAATTAGTCCCGTTTTGGTTAGAGCTACGCAAAACTATTATAGAAATAACCGATCTAGAATTAAAATGGGGAATATATTCACCGCCAATTAAATGCAACCAAAGGATTGAGACCGGGTTGTCATTCTCCTACTCTCTTAAAAAAGCTTTTTTGGTTGAAAAATTGTGGTCTATAGCCATCATTATTCATTTTTGAAAATTTAGATAGTAATTAATTTACTTTATTATTTTACCTATTTTTATTTTATCGCATGACCACAATTTATTTATTGTTGTCTGTATAGTAGTTTATTGATGTCTGCATACACCTATTTTTAATAGCAATGAGTAAATGCAATATTTTTGTTTATTATTTTTTGCGATTTTATTTTATTTGTAAAATATTTGTAAAAATTTTATAAAATTGTAATATATGCTAGGATGTTGGGTGTTAGCTCTCAATACTTGCTCAGAAGTTCAGAAGGTATTAAAGATACTTTCTACTTTTACTTTTATATTTACTAGAGTTACTAATTTGCACTGAGTATATTTTTAGGAACATATCTCATTACAGCATGTTTGGCAATTGCCGGATATTCCCTGCGATATTTTAGGGAGATTGAATCAAGGATGTTCCATTACTCATCAGGAAGTTCGTTGCCTGCTATATTCAGAAGTTTAGCAGGCAGGAAGGGAACTTTAGTTTTGATAGTCTGTTGAGTACTTGTCGTCAGCGGTGGCATGTCTTTTTAAAGACCTCCTTTGCTCTGTTGTTCAAGCTTTGTATAGTAGTGAGTACATATCTTTTACTGAGTGTTCTTACATGATTTGGTTGAATTGTAGTTTATTTAGGGTTATGTATATTTTAGCTCTATATTCGATGATTGGTCTGAAGTATGAAGGAGAGTAACATGGTTGATGTTCCCAAATTTACCACTCTTCTAGAAGATTGACTCTGTTTCGTACCCTGTCTAGGTTATTTTTAAGGTCAATATTTCAGTTAAGTGTCTTTGAAAATTCGACACCCAAGTAGGACACTGACGGTCTAAAATAGAGCCGTTCTTCATTGAGCAATATATGATTGTTCTGTTCTAATTCTAGGCGAGAATATTTTGGAATTCTAAACAAGATTAGTTGTGGTTTTGCTGGATTAAGGGTTACTTTCCATTTGTTACATCACTTGACTATAAAGTCGAATTGTGCTTGTGCTTTTTCGTATACAGAGCGTTCTCTACAGTTCTACAGTTCTATAGAGTCCTACTATTGACCCGGGGAGATCCTGTGGAGAGAAGGGCCGTGTCGTAAGCATATACCAGGATACTTTCAGACGATGTGTTGGGGAGTGGGAGGTCACTATTGTAGACTGTATAGAGTATAGGCGCTAGAATTAAGCCCTGTGGTAATCTTGATAGAGGAGTGAAGAAGAGGAGATACATTTTAAGAGTATACTAGGTCATTAATATAAATGAGAAATAATATCGAATCCAAAACCAGCCATGAGGGACACCATACATCAGAGGTTGTTTTTGAGAATCACACTGGTTGAAGTGAACATACTGGTCACAATTTAACATATAGGAATCAATTAGTTGAATAGGATCATATGAAAATTATAATAAAGTAGTTTTCTTAGCAGAATAAGTACTATGTGTGACACAATCAAAAGCGTTAGTGAAACAGAAACAGAAAGCATTAGTGTAAAGATATTTTTCAAACTGTTCCAAAATATTGTTAGTGAAATGATCAATAGCTAAAGTTGTTATTTTATTTTTCCGGAATCCATACTGGTTTATGGCAAATAGTTTATTAGATTCAAAATGTAGATTAATTTGATTTTTTTAAATTTGTTCATAAACTTTTGATAAGATGGGCAACAAACATTTGGGTCGATTATTGTTGCAGTCATCAATAGAGTCTTTATTCTTAAACAAAGGTAATATCTTTGCAGTTTTAAAAGTTGGTAAAGGTTAAGAAATTATATTTTTAATAGTTTTAATATTTTTGTGTTAAATCCATCACGATCTTTGCTATTCATTGGCTAAAAACTAAAACACGCTTTAATGCTATAATAAATTGAAGTCGCTCATGCATTTCTCTCAAAGTATCATTGAACCAGTTTACTTTTTTATCTGGATTATTTTTATTCAGGAATTTAGATTTTTCCGTCAAAGAGACATTTATGGAATTTAATAACGCATCAATCGGAATTTTGAATTTTTATTTTTTTAAGGACAGGTCTTTTTCATTCCAACATCGATGGGTTGGGGCGTTATCATGAAGCAATAATGTTTTTCCTCTTTTGCCATTTTTTAATTGATAGGCTTTAACGGAAAATATAAAAGTTTTTATATTCCATTCCATGAAAATTCTACTAAATATCCAAGCACTCTTGTGCGAAGTGTAAACGATAGGCATCGCAGACATATCAACGTGTTTGAAACAACGTGGTTTCTTGATTTTACCAATGACAAGCATGGGCAATCAGTTGCTGCCAGTCGCATTAGCACAAGCTAAGGCAGTGATACGATCCTACCTTATATTAGGTCCAGGTGCTGCTAGTTTCAAATTGATCCCAAGCCCAGTTCCGTCGCATTGTAAACGTTTTTAAACGCATAATTTTCTTCCTTTAGTAACTCCCTTAAGGTTGATCTTCACCCTCGATTAATTTGTTTCTGATCCTAGAGATGGCTCTACTGCGGCATACTACTGTGGTAATTTATTTAACTTAATCGTAGATTTCTACATGATGACTCTGTAATATTTCCAAACCCTAACATAAATTGCAGTTTTCTATCATTATATCAATTGGCTGAGTTGCCAAGTTGTGTAAACAGTAATTTTATCAAATACCTACGTTATAACTTATAATACTAGTAGACCAAGTAACCAAAGATATCTTTAACACCATCTTTATGTATAATACTTTACTGCTCTGCTGTGTCAGTCGGAATATAATAATTATCTAAACAATTTTATCGACAAAGAAATTATTGCTGCTATATCTGTGAATATCATATTACCATTAAATTGGTACATCCTATTATATTACATTTTTGTTGATAGTTAAAAATTAAATGATCTGGTATTATGTAATATTTATACTATCTCAGTGTTTATGGATTAATACATTTTACTATGTCTTCCTCTTCGTCAAATTAGTTCATAATAGAAATAGCAAGCAATTTTACTTAAATTTTACCATGAATTATTTACTTGAATTTACAGTCCGTAAACAAAAAATCCTTTTTGATTCGCTTTCCGTATCAGTTATTTTTATTGGGACTGATTGTATTTTTATTTTAATTTTGTTTAGGCTTCTTAATACCATAGTGAAAAGTAATCACATTTTTATCTCGAAAAAGAAAATATAACGATCACATCACAGCTACAGAGGGAAATTAATTACATTTACTTTTAAGTAAAGTGCATACTCAATTTTTAATTGTAATTAATTTGTTCCCAGCTCTGATATCTAATAAAAAGTCTATATTGTACCAAAGTATCGTTATATTATACGCGTTGACAGTACACGCAAAAATTTTAACAACGCATACATTTGCCTTTAGGTACTGAACGTAAGAGAGTATGCAAAATATTCTTCATGAATACCCTAGATATTTCCGAGAAAGCCATCAGAACTGTTGTGAAAAAGAACAACAACTGTACTGCCAAAGGCATTCAGGATGAAGATCTTAGAGGAAGACACAATAATCATCACCAGATTAATCCATCTCTACGACGACGTCAGGGATCATATTAACTCCATTCCGAGAATCGAGAGCCATTATTGTAGATCTCGTTCTAAACGTGAATATATAGAAGGCGGTCTTACCATCGCTGCTTTACACCGAAATTATGTTAATAAATGTGTTTCTGAGGATAAACAATATATTCCACACCAAATGCATGATCACATTTTTGTGATAGACTTTAATATCTCCTGTCAGCCCAAGAAAGACCAGTGTGAAGAATGTACATTCTCTAATAATGCTGACGATAAACCAAGTTTACAAGCGAAACAAAAACCAGATGAAAGAGAAAATTCTTTCAACATCAGAAAATAAAAAAGGCAAACAAAAAGTTACTGAGATATTTATAGTTGCAGTATATGACTTGCAGGCTGTAATGCCTTGTCCACAGGGCGAGGTCTCTAGTGTTTATTATATTTCGAAAGTAAATGTACTTAATTTTACAATTACCAGTTTGTGGCTCTTTTGTATTGAAGTAGCGATATATAGCGATAATACATACAACACAATACAAAATATACAAAATATCAAGTTTTAAATTTTCAAGATTTTGGTTTTACATGGTAGATCAACAACTATTAGACGGTCGGTAAGGAATAAACAAAAGATTAATAGATTAACTTACCGTTTAATTAAATGTAATCCTCTCCTACTATTCTTTTTAAAAGGCATATTGTCCGAATATTAAAACTAATTCTAATACTAATATAAAAATTACCACTAATACGTTATGCACTGTGGCGTACCCAGGGGGGTTTTGGGGGTTACACTCCCCTTCCCCAGAGCATATAAAGTAAAAAATATATAAAGAATAGTAGGAAAATGTAACTTGTCTTTCACATACAATACAAAAAATTCAAAACGCTAATTGAATAATTAAATTACCACGTTAAATATGTAGAACATAATAATTATTGTATAAATACACAATAATTAATGATATTTTTCGTTATATTTAGATATAGATACCTAATATTAGGCTTATGACAAAAGTAGACGGGTCGTAGACATTGTGGACTATCACGGGTTGTGTTTCTCTGCATGTGCTAGCAGTAGAAAAGACACATCTCTATGAGAAAAGAGAGCATTTGACAACAGCTATAAAAAAAAGAAGAAAGGGAAAGATCAATGGAAAGATGGCAGGAAGAGGAGAACAACAAGGCAGATGTTGCCCAGTAGACCAAGATGCTGATCCCGAGCCTAAGGAGACTGGTTAGATTGTCTGTTTTAGGGCGTATCTTCACAGGTTCAGAAAGACAGATACAGATAAATGCCTATACTACGAATATTCCGACATTGTTACTCACACAATGCTGGAGTATAATAGACGTACAGTGGAGAAAAACAGAATGTATAAAGAAATAGATATAAACCCTGCGACTGTAAGAGAGATAATCGTGAAGATGGCGGGAAGTATGGAGGGATGGAATAGTGTTCACAATTACATCCAAGCAGTCATTAAAAAGAAAGAAGAAGAAAGAAAACACCAACGACTGAGATAAGATCTGATTACTATTTTAATGGGAATAAGCCGGAATTGAAGGTTAAAATAAGTTTATTGACGTTTGAATATTTGATCTTTGATCTTGCACTGATAACTTGTTTATACTCCAACAATTAATAGAAAAAAGAATAGTAGTTGGTACCAAAGTACATCTAGCTTTCATCGACCTAGGAAAGGCGTATGATACAGTTCCAAGACTTAAATTGTGGCAAACTTTACAACAACTCGACATTAGTCCATACCTTTTAGAAATAATCACAGAAGTATACAGGGATAACACTACTTACCTAAAAATCGGAAATAGACTATCAGAGCCAATAAAAGTAACTAAAGGAATAAAACAACGGTGCAGTATGTCATCCTTACTGTTTAATTTATATATTGAGGCAGTCCTAATTTAGAATTAATCTGTTGTGAATGAACCAGCACAGTTTTTATTTCTGTATTTGAAGCTCGTGAATGCCATGTATCGACTTAAATTGTTTTAACCAGCCTGTGCTTGCTTGAAAATTTGACAGCTCTCCGGGTTTTTCGTTGAATTGAACTGCTTTTTTTACACAGGATCAGATCAGAAATAGGTTCTTTCTAGAATATTTTTTGAGTAAACCGTGTTTAAGTCAAGTTTCATCGTTTTAGGATTTGTGGGTTCGTGAGAAGAATCAAGCTGGGACTTAAAGTTACTTATGCTCGTCTTTTGTCGGGAGTTCGGCTAAGGGATCGTTCGGTTCATCGATGTTCGAATAATCGACGCTCTACTGTATATGTACACATTTAAATAGATTTAAAAAAACACAAGATTTAAAATGCAATTCAGCAAAACCTGGTTTTAATTGGAGAGGTCATCCTCTGATATTGTCTATAACATACTCCGGTTGCACAATTTGTGCATACGTTATATGAAAGAAAATCTTCTTCTTCTTCAAGTGCCATCTCCGCGGCGGAGGTCGGCAATCATTATAGCTATTCGGACTTTGGAGACGGCTGCTCTGAAAAGTTCATTTGATGTACATCCGTATTACTCTCTCAGGTTGCTCAGCCATGACATTCTACGCCTCCCTATGCTTCTCTTTCATTGGATCTTTCCCTGCACAATCAGTTGGAGCAAGGTGTATTTCTCTCCACGTGTAATATGTCCGAGATATTCTAATTTTCTTGTTTTAATTATATTTAAAATTTCTATTTCTTTATCAATCCTTCTCAGAACCTCTTTGTTTGTGACGTGTTCTGTACACGATATTTTCAGAATTCTTCTATACACCCACAGCTCGAATGATTCCAGTTTTTTCATTGATGTCGCATTCAAGGTCCAAGATTCCATTTCATAAAATAAAGTCGAAAAAACATAGCACCTGGCCAACCTAACTCTTAGTTCCAATTTTAAATCCCTTGTACATAGCACTCTTCTCATTTTGTTGAAATTTGCTCTAGCCTTTTCTATTCTGATTTTGATCTCCTGAATGTAATCATTTGTGGAGTTAATCATTGTTCCCAGATATGCATATTTGTCCACTTGTTCGACGTTGGTTCCGTTTATTAGAAGATTCTCGTTATTTCTCGTTTTTCTGAAAGAAAATACCTCTTTATTAAATAAAGAGTGTTTTTTAGATGTATAGAAATGTAAGTTGGTAAAACTTTTTTAACTGTTAAATGTCGCACAGTGGGTCTGTTTGAAATACGTATCGCGCACTACGTCCATTTTATGATCAACATAATAGTCCATTACAGCAAGTAATTCGATTAACCATGAAATGTTTTTCCTCTAAATGATAATATTCCCCACATTTCTCTAAATGATAATATGCATCCACATACACGTCGTACAGTGCGTACAGAAGGAAGTTGTTGCTGCTGTAGAGCGTAGCATACAGAAAGACCCGAATCAGTCTTTCTGCCATCGTGCACAGCAGTTGGATACGTGTCCATCACGTATCAATTGAAGGTACATCATCAACTAGCAAGGCGTAGATCCGTAGATCCTTAGATTCGGTGAGTGGGTCCAAAACTAGATTGCCGTTGATTCCGATTTTCATAAGCGAATCTTACTTAGCAATGAAGCTCACTTTTCGTTGAATGGTTACGTCAATAAACAGAACTGCCCTATTTGGAATTAAGATAATCCTCAAATGTTTGTTCAGAAACCATTACATCCAGAAAAACTGACTGTTTGGCGTGCTTTACGGTCGTCTGGTGAAATCATTGGACCGTACTTCTTCAAAAGCGATGTTGCCTAGAACGTTACAGTCAATGGTGACCGCTATAGAGCCATGATTATTGCCTTTTTCATTCCCCAATTGAACAATTATGATGTGCAGGAGCCGTCGTTTTATTAAGACTGCGCAACATGTCACACATGTCGTGCCACATCTGATTTATTGAAGGAAACCTTAAGTAACCGCATAGTTTCACGTTTCGGACCGCGAATTGGCCTCCAAGATCATGCGATTTAATACTGCTAGACTATTTTATGTGGGGATATGTGAAGGTCGCTAGTCTACGCCGATAAGCATGAAACGATTGATCACTTAGATGACAACATTCGCCGCGTTATTGCTGATATATGGCTACAAATATTAGAAAAAGTGATCGAAAATTGGATCTTCAGATTAGACTACATCAGAGCCAGCCATAAGGGTCATATGCCAGAAATCATATTTAAATTATAATGCCAAAATATTATCTTTCGAATAAAGTCAATTTCATGTCAATTGATAAAAACTATCTTTGTTTTATTCCATTTCAAATTTCTATACCTCTAAAAAATACCCTTTATAAAGAAAGAGAAAAAGAATGGTAAAAATCATTAAATCGAGTTTCTTTTTTCTCTGTTTCATAAAAAAAGTAATTATAATTCTTTTACCATTAATTTTAATATTTAATCATCTTTAATATATCCATTTTTGACTTAAAAATAACAGCACGGGGAAAAATGAATCATTTTTCAATTTAAATTCTAACCAAACTACCACACTAACGCAAAAAAACACTTCAGCTACTTAATGTGTCCAACCTTGAAATCGTTCTTATCACCATTAGTTAGTACTGAATCACAATATTCGGCATTCTAGTGACGAATCGGATTACATGTAGGCTGTACCAAGCAATTCATTAGTCAAGAAATAAAACCACCTTCTTTAAACGCACTAATTAAATAATAAGTACAGTTTAATGGGCGGATTTATAATAGATATTTGCAGTACCCTATAAAGAAATAGATTTTATTATAAACAACAATATCTTGAAAGTTTTGTAAATAAATTGGTTGAAATTTATAGATACAGTGTAGTTTGCATAATAATTTATTTAATGATGATGAAAGTACGCAAGATATTTGAAAACTGCTTTTTAATATTGTCTTAACTGGTTTCAAGTTATTATGAACTGTAGCTTTTGGTACGTGATAAAAGCGGCGGGTAATTATATAGAGTAGGAGCAGACATTAATAATGAGAAATAGCCAGACTTGTTTTGTTCGAACGTTGAACCAACAAATACAGACACTTTAGCTTCTGTATTCGTTACTTGAACATAGTTATTATACTAAAAAAAAGCTCTAATTTCATTTTTTTTTGCGCAAAGTACACTTGAGTGCAAAACAATCGACTCAAAAGCGATATTTAAAATAACACCTTCTTTTTCAATGTAAGAAATATAAAAATAAAAAGATTTAATGTGCAAACAATAACTTAATTATTGATCTTACAAAAACTGCTATTGCATTATTTCAAAGAGGCATTATAAAAATAATATGCAATACGACCAGAGTTTCCTAAATATTCATCATTGAATCTACTATCACATACAACTATCACAAAAAGACGTTATGGTTATGAACAGAGAAATCATCAATTACAAACCGAATTTCTTTATTTTTCAGTATTTGATATTACTACCCCTACTCCTAATTACACTTTCTAATCAATTTCGCATGGATCGGATGACTTTTCTAATAAATGCATCACTCAGTTCCATTATGCTCCTTGGTGCATGATTTTTCTCCCGGACCATTCATTTAAGCTCAACCCAAACATGCTCTATGGGATTTATGTGCAGGCTCAATGTAGACCAATTTATTGTAGGTATACCGATCTCAGTCAGATAGGTGGTGGTGACTCGTGCAGTATGACATCGTGCATTATCGTGCAGTAAAATGAAGGCATCACCAATAAATCTCGCGTATGGAACCACATGTTCCTCCAAACATTGAGCAAACATTGAGCAAATGACTCTCCTATCCTTCTATAGACTCGACGCCTCTTGTCGTTGCCAGGTAACAGATCCTACTTTCGTCGAAGAATAATACCTGACTCCATCGATAGTCGTTCTAATCCAGATGTTCGCCAGCAAATTCTAATCGCCTGCCCGTTTTGGTGTGAGGTTGGCTGCCTTTAGTCTCCTTCTGACTGTCCAAGTGATGGTAACCACACCTCGGACCTCTCTAAGCTTTTCTTTATGATTAGCACCAGTCAAATGTCGATTTCTCAGGGATTTCGATACAAGTGTTCGCCTTGTCGGCGGACATAATCACCAGTATCTTGGTACTGGCGATACACTCGGGACACAGCAGATTGGCTTAAATTTAGTCGATTTGCCAC
The DNA here is from genome assembly GCF_040954645.1 of Diabrotica undecimpunctata. Taxonomy (NCBI): domain Eukaryota; kingdom Metazoa; phylum Arthropoda; class Insecta; order Coleoptera; family Chrysomelidae; genus Diabrotica; species Diabrotica undecimpunctata. Next base: position 129,049,841 of record NC_092809.1, on the reverse strand, counting down.
GTCCCTCTAGCTCAGTCCTTCTCTCAATAATGTTACTGCTTGAACTGCTTTGACGGATGTGTTATCCATATGTAATGCAGCTGCGAACTTAAGTGACTGATGTATTAGTGGATTGCTATGAAAATTGATGCGTACGATGTTAACCGAACGCGTTAAGTCGGTGCGTGTTGATTTCAATGAGTTAAATTCTGTCCCCCTCTCTACATGTCGCATTATTTATTTGTGATATGTCATCCGATTCACTAAAAAACAATATTTTTTTAAAACTCAATAATGAGGTTAATTATTGTACACTAAATATTTTTAAATTTACACTTTTTAGATTGAAACATGAGACGTACTGTGGCAAAATAATTTTGAGTCGATAATTTTGCACTCAAGTGTAGTAAAAAAATCAAAGTAAAAGTATAATCGAAAGCACATATTAGCAGAAAATATTTACCTGAGAAGCTGGCACATTACGAAATTATCTTAATAATAAAAAACCTAAACAAAAACTAACAAATATCAATTATATTTATCGTTAAATAGTGTAAATAAGACAAGTTAAAGAAAAATAGTAACCAAAAATGTTATATAAAAGGAAATAAACTGTATATCTACAGTAAAGCGAATAAAGCAAAAAAAATATAGGAAGACTGTAGATCTATACAAATAGGAAAAGAGAGCGATTCTGAGACACTTTTTTTAAGTAACCAGATAGAAGTATTTAAGGAAACTGATAACAAACAAAAAATTTAAGAAAATAAACCTGAAAAAACAAGCTTAGACTCTCTATTAGCCATCAACGACACATTTAATCAATGCTTTCTCTCTCCAATGGAGCTACAGCCCAAATCGAGCCTTTACCTCCTCCAAACTATACCTTCAAACATGCCGGTCCCGCGCCTATCTTCTCCACGTTCTCACGTCTAGCAAATTTTGCGCGGCCGCTGCCACTTCATCCTCCCTTGCGACCTGCATTTTACTATCTAGGGCTTTATTTGGCAATCTTTTAGACTCCATTTTTACTGCATAACCACCCTCGAAGTCTCGAATTCTAAGATCGGTTCCTCTTTGAACAGTTGGTAGAGTTCATGGTTGTATTTGGTTTAGAGTCTCGAATTCTGAGATCGGTGCCTCTTTGAACAGTTGGTAAAGTTCATGGTTGTACCTGGATCTCCATACTCCGTTTTCGTTAATAGGTCCAAATATCTTCCTTAGGATTTTTCTTTCAAAGACCTTCCATCTTTCGTTTTGTCTCTTCTGTCATCACCCATGTCTCGCATAAATAACATACTATTGGTCTGATAATAGTTTTGTAGAGCCTGATTTTTGGTCTCCAGCACAAATCACCTACCTCTAGATGCTTCACGACAATACTTTAGTTGGATATTAAATTCAGCGCTCTAAGAGATTTGCATCGGAACTAATTCAAGCGGGAAATTGAGCAGAAATTTCAAAATTTAATTTTAGTGGGAAAATTTAAATAAAGCTTAAAATATTTAAAAACAATTTGGTATATTTGAAAAAAAATTACATTTAGAATTTTAAAATGTGCAAATTATTTTTAAATTCAAATATACACTATCATTTACGAAAAAATAAGACAAAATGTAATTTATTATTTATTTAATACCTTTAAAACAACTTTGTATATAAATTTAGAATACAGTAGAAATATGCTTTATTACCACTGAAAATTGTACAATTTTATGAACAAAAAGCTGACAAAAAGTCAGAAAAATAACAACAATTTAAAATTTACTGAAATTACATAAATATAATCATTACATAAGTATCACAAAATAAAATATAATAAAATACACAATATATTGCAAAATTTAAATAAATTGCAAATTGCATAGTTTAAGTTGCTGCATGTGATACTCAAATATATATTTATACAAATACTTTCGTTACTTCTACATAACGCTATTCATTCAGAAACTCTTCTACTGAATAATATGGTCTTTCAGATAGATAGGTTTTTGCCCTTTTACGGAACTTAAGGAAAGAAGTTGCAAATTAAAGTTGCAAAGGTATAATATAGATTTCTTTACTAACTCAGTGGACGGGTTCAGTAAATACAAATCAAAGGTTGAATTTCTGGTGGAGTAGTCATGATTAGGTCTTGCTGAAAAAACATTTAGGTGTTTACGAATTAAGCAAAACTTTAATATAAAGAGGGAATAGTTTAAATCCCGTGACTTTTAAAGTAGCTTCTGCAATATGCTATTCTACTGAGGCCAAAAAGATACTCTATTGCTCTTTTTTGAAATTTAAAAACAACATCAGATTGGGGCAGCTGTTCTGGGCGTAGGAAATTTCGACACTAAGCAGGTAGCGACTAAAATTTAATGGCAATTTTCGACACCAGCCCCAATTCCCGTTTTTATCTTACAGGTATATTCGACACCAAATAAATATAGCTGCGACATAAATAAAATACCATAATTAATTAATTTATTTATTTTAATAAAAGTAATGTGCATTTTATTTCTTTATAACTGTAATAATATCTAAATATAATACAACTAGTACCTAATTTTTGTACATTTTACCGTTAATATACTTGTATACAATGATTTATTTGCTATTATAGGAATGATAAGATACAGCTTTTATAAAATCTAACCTACGTATTTGTTGGGATCGTAGTTTATCCATCATTTTCTCCAAAAATGCCAATTTAGCCTTAACAGTAGTATCTTTGATTTTTGCTGGTATATGTAAACTATTTATTTTGACATAAGTGTCTACTTGAAATTCTTTTAACTTTTCAATAAAAATAAAAATAGAAGGATGTGTTGAATAAAAAGAAGAATTAAATCTCGAATGAAATGATTCACAGGCATTTGTGGTCCTCGCAATAGACGGATTCTGATTAGACCATATGTGTGGTGGAAATAGAGCGCTATCGAAAATGTAATTTTCCAGTAAATAATCTGCATATATATCAAGTGTTGCGTTTATAGGTTTATATGACATTAAATCATAAAGAAAGCATTCTTCAACTTCTGCTGGATTTAAATAAGTTAAACCAAACGTATGCCTTAACCATTTTCCAATTTCCGAATTTGTATCCTTATATTCTTGTACCAAACCCAAAGATTGAATTTTTTTAAACCAGTTTTGGTCTAAGTGAAAACGGCATCCACTAATTTTTGCATTGGGCCACATATACAATAAAGCACAGTGAATTGCTGTTTCAAAGTCCACAAATATTTCAGTTGGCTCTAATGATAATTGAAATGTTTCAAAAATCTTAGACCTTAATAAAGAAAATAAATTAAAAAATAAAAGCCATGTATAGTAAATAATTGTAGAAAATATTTGGTACTGTATGAAAATGTACCATCCATATACAAAGTTTTTAATTTACACAACAAACGAATATTTGTCTCGCGTGAAAATACAATTACATTTAATTCAGGATGATTTAAAAACAAAAAACTTTCATTGCGACAGGTTTTAGGAGAATAATTACTAACCGCGTTATGGACTTCTGATATGCGTCTTGGTAACGGACCTGGTAACAGTTTACGACGACAGTTGTAAATGTTCTTTCTTATGCTAGCTATGTCAGGAACCGTCAGCAAATTGGCATCACACTCAGCAACTGCAGTTCTTGTAATTTTGGCAGGCTTTTCCGATATGTCCTCTTGGGCTTTTCTTTTACATGCATTGGTTACCATCTTTACTTCAAGCTTTTTTGGATCGGCTTCATGATTATGTACCAAATCACTTCTTGTGATGGTGAGGTCCTCACAGCCTATTGTAAACACTTTTGCGGGACACTTAGTGTTTCTTTGGATGCAGCGCCAAAATATCTCGCCGTTTTTTAACACTTTCTGTTTCGAGAACGAATGATGCTCCACCACTAATAAATCTCGACCACGGGAACTTTTTATCAAACTCATTTTTTAAATATCCGTATACGTGCACAAGTCAACGTCAAACAAGAAATAAATTACAACTGAAATAATTTAGTCACAAGTACACAAGTGCCACGCCCCCCGCCGTGACAATAAATATTGGGAAAACCCGCTTGTCCTGCTTGGGTGCAAATGTCCATCGCCGCTAATTACCTACCTACCTGCTTTACGCCGCGGTGTCGAAATTTCCTATAATAAAATTTGACCCTTCGATTACCCCAGGTACAAAGACAATTTGGTGTCGAAAGTTCGCCCGCCGGCTGTTCTAGAACCCCAAAAAAGAAAACCATATCGAAGATGAAACTCGAACAAAGAAAAATATCTTATTTTGAAAGATGCTAAATTGATTTCTTTCGAAACAGATCTTATTGCATAGCAGGCTGAGACTTCTAAGAAATTAGAAATGACTTCCACCAACATGTTTTTAATTTGAGGGGTTTTTGCACCCCCTCTGCTACAAAATTGGTATGAAATAGATGATTTCCACGGTTTTCTTAGACCTCTTACCATAAAAACTAGAACACGATCTGCTATATATATATATATATATATATATATATATATATATATATATATATATATATATATATATATCTGTCATCTCCCATGTCTTCAAAACCTTCTATACACCTACTGTACTCATTGTAATAAAGACTCGACATAATCGCCATTTCATCAAATATTATAGCTATATGCTTATCTATTCCTTCCATTTTTGATATTTGTTAGTTGCTTTTAGTGACTCAAATATTAACTTATTAATTCCTGGGCCCCCAATAGTTTAAGCCAGAAATCTGTTTAATGATGACTTACTGGCACAAGATAAATAGATTGGAAAGAATACTATATGTTTTTATAAAGACAAAGCTAAACGTTTCTCATGAAGATCAAACCGTCTTAGCTTTTTTGCTTTACAACTCTCTCTGTACTGAATTTGAATTAGCATAGCTGCTAGTCTATTAATGTTCTGAAGATCAACCAATTTATTTTCTTTATAAAACTCTTTAGCTTCAAACAATCTGCGTTTAAAAGATATTTTACTATTTCTTTCCAAAGAGTATTTATGGTGTAGTTGTTTTAATGCTCCATATATTTTTTCTTTTTAGGTGTAATTGTACTTCTTGATATCTTACACTGCTGCAATATTTTCAGCGGTGTGATATTCTTAAGGGAAACACCTAAAAGTAAATATGTGATGTTAATTTCTTTATTCAATCCTTACAAGGTAAAATCTATCCATTCAAAAATATGGTTAATACTTTGAATGTTGTTAAATTAAATTTGAATTACATTATTTGATTTTATATACTAGAATGTTTAAGTTACAACATGAATAGATAACATGGCAACATAAGACTCCACTGGAGGTTGCTAGTCCTGAGACAATTTAATTTAACATCATTTAAAGGGTTTTTACCCAAGTATTTAGTGGCTCAAAGCATGTACATTCAGTAAGTGTTAACCACATTTTTGTATTAACCTTGGTCAAAATTTTAAATATCATGTTTTCTTTAATAAAGTGGTTATACTTTTAGGATAGCACTGATGATGGAATATTAATTCCGAAAACGTTATGTGATGTAGCCCGATAGGGTGTTTTAATATATACCTTTTATAAGGGAATTTTTAAATAAATTTTTTGTGATATATGGTATATATAGCCAGGTACAGGAATTTGGTTTCGTTGTGGAAATGTATTCTACTTACACGAAAAAATAAGGTTCTTGCACCACACCTAAAGCTATATAATCAAACAATTAGTTTCACAAATAATGTCCGATTTTTAGGTATGTTTTTGGACCAAAGCTATTTAAGAAAAGCATATAGATGAACTAAAAAAATCACGCCAAACATAATTAAATTTTATAAAAACTATTTCCAGTAGAAACTGAGGAGAAAGGCAAAGTACACATTATACAGGTATGCTCCAAGTTACATAGGTGTATTTTTCTCCTCACTCTATTTCAAATTATTATGAAAATTTTTATATAAAATATATATAAAAAAATATATACAGGGTGGCTCACCGAAAACGAAACAGATGCATTTACTGGCAGATGATTCCTTTTAAAAAAAAAACGCTTGGACCCGTCGATTTTGTTATCGAGGAGAAACAAAATTGGCATAAAATCACATTAACATTTGCAGCCCCCTAAGCGGGGGTGGCACCATCCCTAAAATCTTAAATAGAAAGGGGGGTCGAATGATCCATCATTTAAAAGGTCTTTCAACTCCCTTTACAATGATGTAAAATTCATGTACTTCAATTCAGTAGTTTTGGAGATTTATTGATTTAAAGTTTAAATACATCATCGTAAGAGGAGATCAATACATAGCAGCAAAGTTGTTAAAAAATAAAGAATGAACTGACCTGTCAGCCGAGTAAATGTTGAAAATGACCACCATTACTTTCCATGCAATAATAAAGATTTTGCTGAAAACGTTGCCGGACATTTTGCAATATTTGAGGAGTAATTTGATGACACTCATTCACAATTCTTTGTCGTAAATCTTCTAAGGATGTTGGCTGAGTAGCATAGATTTTGCTTTTTAAGTAAACCCACAAAAAGAAATCCAAAGGTGATAAATCTGGCGATCTTGTGGGCCATTCAACGGCACCTCTTCTACCAATCCATTGACCTGGAAAGGTCTGATCTAAATAATGCCAAACTCTTAATGCGTAATGTGGTGGGGCACCATCCTGTTGGAACATCAACATATTCTCAACGTATCGACCATCATTCTGATTTTCAATTATATCTGTTAGCGCAGGATCTATGGCATTTTGCAGTAATTCCAAATACATTTCACCAGTCAAATTTCCAGGTAAGAAAAAAGGACCAACCAAATGATCGCCAAAAATGCCAGCCCAAACATTTAATTTTTGTGGCTGCTGTGTGTGTACCTCATGGTAAATTCTGGGATTAGAGTCCGACCAATATCGACAATTATGACGATTTACTTCGCCATTTAAAAAAAAGGAACATTCGTCGGAAAAGCAAATGTTAAATAAAAATTGTTCATCGTTTGTAATTCGTTCACTCATAACTTCACAAAATTCTAATCGCTTATTAAAATCGTCTTCATTAAGTTCTTGTACAAGGTGAATTTTATACGGATGAAAATTATGGGCCTTTAGAATCCGTTGGATAGTACGTCGACTAACACCACACGAAGTTTGCAATTTGCGGGTACTTAATGTAGGATCTACAATAACTTGCCCTAAAACCCCCACTTCTGTTGCTTCGTTCCTTATAGGATTTTCAATATTACGTTTTTTATTGGCGACTGATCCAGTTTCCCGAAATTTAGCTACAAGTTCTAGAACATATTTTCGGTGCACATTATTGTTCTCATGTCGCTCATTAAAAATTTGTGCTGTTCTATTAGCGCACTGATTATTTCCGAAAAATATTTCAATAATTTCAACCCTTTCTGCCGTGGAATATACCATGGTTAATTAATGTATAAAGCAATAAATGATATTTTAACAACAAAGATTGGTCAAATCAATCGCAAACTAATGTACTATTTCCTATTTAAAATAAGTACGTGGCATTCTCTACTTATCTTTCTTTAAGAAACAACTTTTTTTGTCACAAAGGACACTTCAATTGCTATTTTTATTATTAATAAACCATGGGCGTAGTAAATAAAAGCATTTACTTATCAAGAAAATGCTTTTACTCAAATTTCTTCTGAAAGAAGTACAAACTAATTTGATGTACCTATTAAAGTCTACTTTAAACTTTAAATCAATAAATCTCCAAAACTACTGAATTGAATACATGAATTTTACATCATTATAAAGGGAGTTGAATGACCTTTCAAATAATGGATCATTCGACCCCCCTTTTCATTTAAGATTTTAGGGATGATGCCACCCCCGCTTAAGGGACTGCAAATGTTAAAGTGATTTTATGCCAATTTTGTGTCCCCCTCGAAAACAAAATCGACGGGTCCGAGCGTTTTTTCAAAAAAGGAATCATCTGCCAGTAAATGCCTCTGTTTCGTTTTCGGTGCGCCACACTGTATATAGGTAAATATTATATAAAAATTTATAAATCTTTATAAAAATTTACAAAAAGTGAGTCAGTGTTTAAAACAAAGTAATTTTTTAATTTTGTTGTGAAAAATTAATCTATTGAATGCTTATTAGATTAATGCCCAATAAAATATAAGTTAAGTGATATAAAATAGAGCCGGTTTGAGAGTGGTGAGGGCTAAATCCACCCAGTTGTACTTAGCGAACATCATATCACTAAAAACAAAAATAGTGATGAGTACACAAAATTTATCAAAGGTAGATTTTGAACAGCAAGAAGGAGTGACAGGTTTTATTCCGGAATTTTCACTGATCAAACAATAGAGTAAACACTGACGCGTCTGTTCAAATTTAAATGCGGGTTGTTCAGAAGAGGCGTTAGGAAAAGTGTAGGATATTATTGGACTCGGAGCCTTATTATTACTAAGGACATGATTAAAGGTATAGAAAAGTTCACAAAGTGTGCATTTGGCAGAAATTACCAGATGAGTGAAACCGAAAAGGCTAATTGTCATAATGCTTTTGAATGCGGTATTCCATTTAAGTAGGATATTTATGAAACTACTATGAAAGATTTAAAGTTATCCCTAGCGAATGTCGTAAAAACCATTACAACCTAACTCAACAATTACAATTGACAAAAACACTGAAGAAATTGATCCTTTTTTAATATTTAATAAAACTTCAACAGGAATCTTATGATTATTGCTATCTGATCATTCACTCTGATCAATAAGCAAGTTAGTTCTATATACAAATATTACAAAAAACTTATCTAAGGTTACATTCAGCAATATTCCTTAGGATCTAATACATTATTCGTCAGGATCAAGAAATTGATCCTGACGTATTATTTTACAGAATATGTGTCGTCAAAAAAATGATGAAGAAATGACAGATTATTTATAATGGGAAATATCACCCTTTCCTTAAGCTTATTTCAACTCATTTGGAATGCTAAAAAATACCAAATCAGATTTATACTCATTATTTCGAAAACTTTGCGTTTGTATGTTATTCTGTATGGACCCATTTCTGGGATCTTCCTGTAGAGTCTTCGTCAATAACGAAAAATTACATGAAATATATTCAAAATAATTATGGAAAAAATTGTACTGTAATTTTTGATGGATATGACAGCTTAACAACGAAAGCTACAGAAGGAAGCTGACGCGAAAAACAGAATGAGTTATTTGATGTTTCATCATCATCCAGTCTCATTTTCACATCCATTGTTGGGTATAGGCCTCCTCCAAACGTCGCCAGTTCTCTCTATCTCTAGCTGCTGCAATCCAGTTTGTTTCTATTCTCCTTAGGCCGTCGGTCCATTGGGTGGGTGGTCTGCCTCGACTTCGCTTGTCGGCTCTTGGTCTCCACTCCAATAATCTCTTCGTTCATATTCCATATGCCGTCTCTTCCATATGCCGCCCATCCCAACGTGATTCGTCTATTTAGCTCGCAGGTTTGGTTGTCTCTGGTTATTCTAATTTCATGACCCAAGTATGTGTATTTATCGATTAATTCTACCTTGTTGTTATTGATCTGTATCTCTTCGCTGGGAACCATATTGGTCATCATTTTTGGTTTTCTCGAAATTTATCTCCAGCCCAGTTTCTTGTAGTATGTCATTCAGTTCTTGGAGCATGTCTTTGATCTCTCCCAGATTATCTGACAGAAGCACGATATCGTCCGCAAAACGCAGATGGTTTAATCTTTCTCCATCGATGGATATTCCTTTCTGTTGCCATGTTAGTCTTTTAAATGCATACTCAAGAACGGTAATGAACAGCTTTGGTGACATGGTATCACCTTGCCTGACTCCCCTTTTTATCTTTATTTTATTAGTTGCTGAATGTAGACTTATGATTGTTGTGGCATTTTCATATATATTTTTAACTATATTACAATATCTGTGGTCGACCCTGCAATCTTGTAGTGCTCTTAAGATGGACGGTAGTTCCACTGTATCAAACGCCTTTTTGAAAGTCTACAAATATCAATGCCAAGGGACGGTTATATTCGTTAGTTTTTTCTATCAGGGTTTTTAGGAACTGCAGGTGATCGTTTGTGCCGTAATTAGGGCGGAAACCGGTTTGTTCCCGAGGTTAGTAAAAATCCAGCTTTGTCTCTAATCTGTTCGTTATTATTCGGGTGTATAATTTATAAAGATGGTTAAGATTGGTCTGTATCTTTCCAGGTCTGCTATATCCCCCTTCTTTTGTAAGAGTACAGTAAGTGTACATTTGATGTTTATTTCAATGAAAATATGCCTACTATAAACTAATAAACCAAGAAAAATGACTACCCAAAGCTAAAAATATTACTGAAGTAGGCATTAAATCTGCACAATGTGCAGCTAATGCTGATAGCACTATCGTTACTACTGCCATAGAAATAGCAGAAAATGTTAACAGAAAAGTAGTCGTTGTGTAAGAAGATAGCGATGTTTTAGTACTAGTCACTGCTCTCACTACTACTAATTTTGAGATTTTCTTTCCTCGACCAAACAAAGCCGAAGAAGTATATTGAAAAGTTTGAATTATATTCCATCTGTTTCGAAGCATATCAGATTTTAATACAATGTTATTTCCTTTATTATTGTTGTCTTCTTCTTTTTTAAAACAAATTTCACATACGTAAGTATAGTAATATAATATTTTCCCGGGGTGAAGACCTTTGAAAGAATGTTGACATAATTAATGAGAAAATTACATAAATGCAAAGCAAACAAATGTAACCTTGACCACTTCCAACCTACTACTTGACAGTAACCTTCCCCCGCAATACTTAATCACCATTTCCTCGATCCTCCACCTCTTCGTTACCACGTCCCAGCACAAAATATTGCAGATCTCAGATCACTTGTCGACCCTGAATGAAAGTTGTAACGGAACGGCTAACTTATGCAATGTATTACAGTTATACGGCCAGGTTCATGGACCTCTTCTCCGTAGCGCGGTCTTTGTTTAACCTTCTGGCGATCTCGATGGCGGTCTCTTAGTTTGTATCGTGGAATTCGCGACAAAGCGAATGTGGAACAACGATCGACAGTAACCCGAAGAAAGGAGCGTATGCGGAATCGAAACCGAGAAGGTGGACGATCGACTGATTAAAATATGTACAGGGTGTTATCATACAGACGTTATAAACATCTTCAAACATAAACTTTAATAATGCATTTTTATACGTCCATACTTTCTCATACAGATTATCATAACCGACTATTCTTATTAATAATAGTGTCTGATATATACTTTTCATTAAACGGTTTATGTAAAATCTACCCGTTAACTTCTAAATATTAAATAAATTTGTTGATAATGCTGGATTTGTGGATGTTGAAGAACAACAGTGAAATTTGTACATGACATAGAAGTGTAGAACGTTGTGTGTGTAAGCTTCTCAAATCTAGACATGCAAATCTGGACAAAAATCACTTCCAAACAGATTATTTCATGACAAGAAAAGAAGATATGCATGAATGTAAGGACTGCAATGTAATATTGAGACTGTAAGCCAACAACATAAGTTGCTTCTGCTGGACATCGAAGTAAAAAGCAAAACTATACCAAAATATCGGTGAGGACCACAAACAGTGAGGTGGTGGATGTTAAATGTCCTGTGTTATTAGAGATACACCTACTGAAATATTTTTAAACACATTGGGAAAGAAGTTTGAGAATAAAAAAACCTAGTGGTAATCAAAGTTCAAGAAAAAATAAAGAAAAAAGAAACCTCTACAAAGATCTTCAAAACTATGAGATTGCCAAAAACGAATCGAAAGTATGGGTGAGTCGGATAAAATTGGGTGGTTGGACAAAACCAGCAAGCATCTATTTTCTATTACTCATACTGCCTTCTGTCTGTGCATTACCTAAATTTAAACCTCGAACTAATTGAAGATCGCCTACAGTAGTTTGTTTGAAACAGTGTGAAAACGTAGACCAGTTATCAGCTGTTTTCTGTTTTTGCAATAATTCCAATTGTCGCACTCCCATTTTCTCTAGATCTTCTTTGACTGCATCTTTCCACCTTTTTCTAGGCCGCCCTACAGACCTTCTTCCCTCTGGCCTTTCCCAGAACACATTGTTTATAAGGCGATTGTCGTTACTGCGTATCACATGCCCTGCCCATCTGAGTCTATTGGCCTTTATATATCTGACTAGATTTTCTTTTCCGAATATAGACTCTAGCTCGTTATTGTATCTGCCCCTCCATTCGCTTGTCACGCTGTCTCTGCAAGGGCCATATATCATTCGAAGAATTTTACGCTCCCACACCAGCAATTTATTTATTTCTCTTTTTGTTAGCGTTCATGTTTCGCTTCCATACGCGACTGCTGGTCGTATTATGGTCTTATATATCCGGATTTTTGTACCTCGTGAAAGAAGTTTTGACTTCATTAGATGTTGCATTGCAAAGAAAGATCTGTTTCCTGCCATTATTCTCGTTTTAACTTCTCGCTCTAATTTGTTGTCATTTGTGATTGTTGCTCCTAGATATTTAAATTCTTTAACCACTTCGAAGTTGTGATTATTTATAGTAATGTTTTGCCTTATTCGCCGTCGTTCTTGTTTTGAGACGACCATGTATTTTGTTTTGTCTTCATTTATTTTTAGACCGATGTTTAATGCAGCTTCTTCAAAGTTCGAGAAGATATCCTTAATTTCTAATGTTCAATTAGAAATTAAGGATATTTTCTCGAACAGCATTAATTCACCATATATATTTCATATACTGGGCTATAATGGATTTAATTTAAGAGACGATTTTCCAATCAGTGTTATTAGCTGAAATTTTGGCAGTACATTTTCCTACCTTAATTGCTGTCTTACAATACCTGGTAGTTGTGTACGTTTTAGATTCGGATACCCTGTTTTACCAAGCTATTTTAAAATTTTATTTTCTAGTCATGTTTCATTATAAACCAAAACTAACCCTCAATCGTGGGACCACGAGAGCATGCAGTTAGCTATCACAGAAGCGCTTGATCATAGAACAGTCGTATGATAGCATACCATAACATTCCACAATCAACATTAGATCTTGTGAAAAAAGCAGGAAGTGGGTTGACGATGCCAGTAAAAAAGGTAGTATTTAGAAATAAATATCGCTGAAAAAGATATATTTTGAATTTCTATGTTTAGGCTTGAGCAGATATAAACCCGTTTTTAATAGAGAAGAGAATCAAGAAGAGAAACTTGCTCACATTTTGAATATGGAAAGTAGACGGTTTGGATTTACTTTGACTGAAGTTAGAATTCTTTTATATGAACTAGCTGTAAGAAATAATTTACTCCATAATTTTAAAACTGAAAAAAATGGCCGGCAAAACATTGCTCTACTCGTTTTTGGCTATACACCCAAAACTTCGGTTGAGAAAATCTGAAGTAACATCTCTTGGACGTGTGATATATTTCAATCGAAGCGCAGTAGAAAATTTGTTTCAAATGTTAACGGAGGTATGCGACAAATATCGATTTCTACCTGAATTAATATGGAATGTCGACGAGGCAGGAATAACTACTGTGTTAAATAAGCAATTCAAGGTTATTTTTATGAGAGGCAAAAGACAAATTGATGCTCTCGTAATTCTTGAAAGAGGCACCTTAACTACTGCAGATATTTGTATGAGTGTAAGTGGTTCCTACATTCCAGCGATATTAATATTTCCACGGAAGCCTACTTCCTAAATTTACACTTACAGCCAAACTCTTTTACAGCTAATTTTTTAAGAAATGTATTAAATTTGCCCATCCTACAGCAGATAATCCTGTTTTCAAATGAAAAAGACAGCAAAGATTTGATTTCACGTTCAAAGCGTCTATGTATCTGTTGATACGTATTTCGACTTAATAAGTCTCATCAGAACAGTTATTCATAGCCGTTCTGAATCGAGCGAATCATAGCGAATCTGAATTTGTTTCGAAACTATGTTACCGAATCCTGTTTTCCTTTTACTGGACTGCCAAGCAGCACACACTAAGAGCATAGAACTAGTAAATAGGGTACGAGAAAATAATGTTGTTTATAACATAATACGTTTGCCGCCTAACTTCACTTATAGAATGCAGCCACTTAATGTGTTGTTTATGGCGCCGTTGAGCAATTGTTGTAGTGAAAATATAACAAAATGGATGCGTCAAAATCCAAGACGACGGCTCACAATTTATGGCGTCTAGTAGCTTTTTGGATTTGCTTCCATGAAAGCAGCAAAAATGTAATCTGCGATTAATGGATTTAAAAAACCACATTTGAAACCATAGAGAGGCAAATACATTTTCAAGAAGATCCAGGATATTTATATGAAATGAATCCGAAGGTATATCCCAAGTAGTAAATCAAAGTCGTAGTAGCACTCCTACAGTTTTAAGCCTAAATAGATCTTCCATTAAAAATATTTCAATTTTTGTAAGCCCTTCTCTCTATTCCGATTGCCGAATATAGGCCTCTCCTAAGTGTCGCCATTCATCTTTGTTGTTTGTAAGACGTTTCCACATTGGTCCTGCAGTTCTTTTAATATCGTCGCTCCAGCGCATTTGCGGTCTTCCTCGTGGTATTTTGGTTTCATATGGCCGCCAATTCCCGATCTCTTTATCCATCGACCATTCTTTTTCTTAAGACATTTGTTATGTTCAGCCCATTTCCATTTCAGTTTAGCTGCCTGTTCAACAACATCTTTTACTTTTGTTCTATTACGAATTTTTTCATTGGTTTTATGGTCTTTGAGTGAGATACCCAGCATCTGTCGTTCCATAGCTTTCTGAGTTTTTCTGATCTTCTCCATGTTTATTTTAGTGAATGTCCAGGTTTGAGCTCCATATGTAAGTACAGGTAGGATACAGGAATTAAAAACTTTGGTTCGCAGTCTTTGAGGTATATTTTTATTTTTAAGTACGTATGAGAGTCTTCCGAATGCTGCCCATCCCATTTTTACAGGTCTGCTTATTTTGGTAGTCTGATTTTCTTTGCTTAGCTTGACATTTTTACCCAGATATGTATATTCATATAAGTGCTCTATCTCTGTCCCTTGGATGTTTATAAGTTTGTCATCTTTGTTTGACATTAGTTTAGTTTTGCTGAAATTCATTTTCAGTCCTTTTTTTAGGGATTCTGTGAGTAGCTCCTCATTCATCGTATTTAGTGCATTCCACGTGTCGGCTATTAGTACTACCCCATCTAAGATGGTTCAAGTATCTTCCGTTGATAGGGATTTCCTTATTTCCCCAGTCTTAAAGATATCTTTTAGGGCAGCTGTAAATAATTTTGGAGATATTGTGTCTCCTTGTCTTACTCCTCGATTTATTTTTACTGGTCTTGTTTCGATTCCATTACCCAACGTCACTATCATTTAAGCTTGTTCGTAAATATTATGTATTAATATTCTGTACCTGGAGTCGATCCGGTTATTGACTAATGCTTCTTCTATTGCCCACAGTTCTACGCTATCAAAAGCTTTTTCATAATATATAAAAGCCAGACATAATGGGAGATTGTATTCGTTAGTCTTTTCTATTAGAATTTTCGAAATACATAGATGGTCACAGGTGCTGTACATTTTTCTAAATCCGGCTTGTTCTACTGGTTGATATCCGTCAAATTTAATTGTTAACCTGTTTTTAATAATCTTTGTAAAGGTTTTGTAAAGTTGTGAAATAAGTGAAATTGGTCGATAATTTTTCAGGTCTGTGGTGTCTCCCTTTTTGTGTATTAGTATTGTTTTAGCAGTATTCCATTGTTCGGGCATGTTGCCTTCGAATAGACATTTATTAAATAGTATTTTAGATATGTAATGGCTTCTTCTCCGCCTTCCTTCAGCATTTCTGCTAGGATTCCATCGCTCCCAATAGCTTTATTTGTTTTTTTTTACTGCTCTTTCTATTTCTTCGTGGCTTATTTCGGGCATCACTTCTGAGTTGATATTTGTTATCTGCTTTTTCAAGTTCTGCTTTGAGAAGTTAGGAGGATCATTTCTGGAACGATAGAAAGAAATATTTAAGTTTCCAAAAGCGATAAGAAACCCAGCAAGTAATAAAAAAAGAGAGGTAGCTGAACTAGAAAAGGAACTAACGAACAAAATTTCAAAGGAAAATGGTGTAAATAAGTTAAATATGAAAGATAACGCAAATATCTCAAATATTCTATTTTAAAAGGAAAAACAGTTTCTAAAAGAGTTAAAGAAGATTCAGATAGTTCAGAACAGGATGATTTGGATGAGGTTTGCATCATTGCAACGATTTATTTTCAAACTCTAAATCGAAAGAAGGTTGGATATAGTGTTCAAATTGTAAAAAGTGGTCCTGCGAAGCTTGCAGTAGCTGCGACGAAAATAACGATTTATTTATTTGTGATTTTTGATACTAAGAGCATCATTTTAACAAATTTTAACCATTGCTTGTTTATATTTTTTCCGTAATGACTTTCATACATATATTAAAACCTAAATTTAGTTGAAAACAATACAGCACCACATTTTATAGGTGTGTACCCGGTTCTAACAAACCAGTGTGATAAAACGCGGTACTTTAAAACTTTTTTAAATTTTATATCTACAGATAGTAAAAAAATATTTTTTGGAAATAAATATCAAAATGCCAAATAGAACTAAAGAATAAAATTAATAAAATAGACAGTTAAGGTTTGATTATGTGGTGGTACAGCGTACCACCATTCGCTGATATGCATATTTCCGCCTCTTCGCTTCATCAGAGCGAACTCATAGTAAGCTCTAACGAAATAAAACCTTTTCCGACTATAAATGTAAATATTTGAAAAATATTACAAACAGGCGCTACAGGGACATCTACTAATATAAGAACGAGATAATATAATTAAAAACTAAAAAAGTAAAGAAGTTTCTTTCCAAATTTTTATATAACTACAAAATTATTCCCAAAATTATTTCAAATACAACGATTTTTTACAAATATATACGATCTATGAAAAATCTATGAAAAAAGGACTTTGACAGTTTATTAAATAAAACATTTGACAGAAAACCAGTTGAACTGAAAAAATAAAGGAACGTAAAGCAGTTGTACCATATGATAGTCCTGTGGAAGTGTGAACAGCTTTAGGAGAGACAGGAACAAGATGGCTAATAGGTTTAGTTAATAGAATTATGAAAGTGGAAAAATGCTGAATGGAAGACGAATATAGAAGCAGTAACTGTAGGATCAGTAACTGTTTAGTTAAACGAAGGAGATATACAACACACAACAATGCATAAACCACAGGACCATAAAATTACTTAGTTATACCATGACAATATAGTAGAGTTATTGACAGAGGGATAAGTGAATTAACCAAAAAATTCGATAATCAATTTGGTTTTATGCGAGGTAGATCAACAATAGATGCAACCAAAACCTGACCCCCTTAAAACTTATTCAAAAATGTTTTTCTTTTCAATTTGGCAATAAAATGGATTAAGATACAATATACTTCAGGCATTTTTGTTTCAAATATACCTAGGTGGTCGTAAATATTCATACGCGAGGCTTTCACAACACCATGTTTTTATTAGAAATTATACAATAATAGAAACGAAACTAATGAACTAATGAACGTTTACAAAGAAAACTTAAAGTTATAAACAAAATAAATTTATTTCAAGTGGTACAATTTAAAACAGTTAATGTGAAGTCCGACATTACATTTGCTGCAAATAAAAGTTACGCATTTATGGCATCTTGCACAACGTCTCTGTGTTTGATTTTTGATCGGGCAAAGATTAAGTCTATCATATCGAACTTCATCGAGGATATTTAAGGTTCTTTGAGGTGTAGGAGTACGAAGATTAGGTGTTGATAATATAGGATTTACTATTTGTCGAATGAAATCTATTTGTTTGAATTTTGACTCGATATTTCTAAATAATATCCAGGAGTTCACTATCGATGCATTGAGGCAAAATCGGAATATTGGCCAATACCATTATCGACTTCTAATGTTTATGCGATGACGACCACGCCACTGATCAAACAAATCCACACCTCCCATGCCAGTATTGTATTCCTGAATCAAAGATGGCTGCAGAACAGCTACCCGTTGTTTATGAATATGACTGTAACGTTTACAAGTTGTTGTTTTGGTGACAAGATCATCGCTTCTATTGGTAGCCAACGTAACTTGGCTATTATCATGCCAACGTATCAAAGATATATTTTTTGACTCCACTCTAAGACCATAAGTAGATCCACGGGGCTCTTTTTAACTTTTAAACGGTGCATGTTCGATACGATCAGAGCGAATTGTTCCAGTCACAGTTATATTACTTAACTGACAAGAACCACGTGTTAAAAACCGAGCAGAGAGATATGTAGCTCCTCAAGTATTAAATTTATCCATTGTCATCGACCTAGAGTCAACATATAATTTAAGTTTGGAAAGATGTAAACCCATATATGGATGTCATAGCCACAAATTTCATTGTTAGCTTCAAGTACATAAGGCACTGAAGATGATCTGATTAGATCAAAAACGTTATGCTGCTAATGTATAAATTTTGACGACACTTGTAAAACTGTTAACTATATGTCTTTTTTAATATACCCAAATACAATGGTAAGTGTTTGAACTTCTGTATGTTTTTTTTTTCAGAATAGAAAAGGCTAGAGCAAATTTTAACAAAATAAGAAGAGTGCTATGTACAAGGGATTTAAAATTGTAACTAAGAGTTAGGTTGGCGAGGTGCTCTGTTTTTTCGACTTTATTTTATGGAATGGAATCTTGGACCTTGAATTCGACGTCAATGAAAAAACTGGAATCATTCGAGCTGTGGGTGTATAGAAGAATTCTGAAAATATCGTGGACAGAACACATCACAAACAAAGAGGTTCTGAGAAGGATGAATAAAGAAATAGAAGTTTCAAATATAGTTAAAACAAGAAAATTGGAATATCTCGGACATATTACACGTGGAGAGAAATACACCTTGCTCCAACTGATTATGCAGGGAAAGATCCAAGGAAAAAGAAGCATAGGGTGGCGTAGAATGTCATGGCTGCGCAACCTGAGAGAGTGGTACGGATGTACATTAAATGAACTTTTCAGAGCAGCCGTCTCAAAAGTCCGAATAGCTATGATGATTGCCGACCTCCGCCGCGGAGATGGCACTTGAAGAAGAAATTCTTTCATGTCGAAATGGCCTTAACTTGTTTAAGTACCTAGATTACAAAACTTGTGGTGCCGATGATAAAACACTACTCACTACTCATACAGATCCTTAATTCGTTTCAAAATTTATTACGGATGTGTTGCATAAGCATCTGTCAGCACAACAACGTTAAAACTTTTGGATATGTTACATAACAGCTCCCTACAGCTCCCTACAGCTCCATACATACTTGGAGCGCACAGAACAACTCCGATAAATAGCATACAAGCTGAAATAGGTGAACGCTAGAGCTTCGTAGGCAGCTATTAACCCTTAATAATACTTCTAGCATAACTATAAATAAAAGAATTCCAATAAATAATATTTTAGACTTATCCATGGCTAAGGACTCTTCAAAATTCAATCTCCCATATTCCCGCAGAATTTATCATGCATTAAACCTACTTAACTGGAAGCAATTTCCACCTTTATATCAATACAAAAATATATCTTCATCTTTACCTTGGATTATAAAAATTCCAACAGTCAATTGCAGTCTATTATAATAGACATCAATTTCCAAAAAAATAGCTCCAACTCTAATCTTATACAACGCTTCGGAGATCTAATTAACTCCCATTTTGATTACACAGTATACTATACAAACACGTCTAAAACTGAAAATGGAGTCGGATTGGCAAGAATTAACAGCCCAGAGATTCCCAAACATAGAATTCCAGATACTGCAACCATATTAACTCTATGCAATTTACCAAGCGATACTACACGCAAACGCAAATAAGTTGAACAAAATATTAATCGTAACAGATTGTATGTCATCACTACAAATAATCAGGAAAATATACACACAGCATCCATTAGCTTTACTAATAAAGGAAGAACTAAATAAATTGCATACTAAAGATACAAGCATCAAGTTTCTCTGGGTCCCATCACTTGTTGGAATAGCAGGTAACGAAGCAGCAGATAAAAGTGCCAAAAAAGCTAGAAACGACAACAATATACCCCATCACCCCAATCTGTAAGTATGGATGTAAAAAGCTACTTCATAAAGCACCTGTTCGAGAACTGGAACAATAAATGGAAATCCACACTATCAAAGCTTCAGGAGATAAAAAATAAGATTAGACCATGGCAACCACGCGAGGTATACAAACGAAAGCAAATAATTATTTCCTGTTTGCGACTTGGATATAGCCAGTTTTCTCATGACCCTTTGTTCAAGAAAGAAGAACGCCCAATTTGTGATAAATGCGGTTCATCCCTTACGGTAAAATATGTGCATAGTGGAAAAGTGCGAAAAGTTTAATCTTTACATAATTAAATATCATTTAGCAAACAATTTTAAAGACATTTTAAATTAAAAAAAAAAACTAGAAATAACCTATTTCTGTTTTTAAAAGACTTTAATTTACTAAGCAGCATTACTAAGTGTAATTAATTGTTACCGTTCCGCTAATAACCGTATTAGGTTGAAGCGGGTTTTTTGTAAATAAAAAAGAGCTGCCAGTATTGTGTTTATTTATGTATATGTGTGTTTATTTTTTAGACTAAACTATAGTTTTTTTCATTCTTTGATATTTCGACTACTCGAAGTAGATATTTTTACATCAAATTATATTGCAAACAAATCTTATTTGTATTTTGAAAACGGTTTGCAATCTCGGAACCCAAAGTTCAAATATTAAAGAATTTTTATAATAATTTGTATTTATTCCCAAAAACATATTAAAAATAACCTTAGATTATATTACAATATATTAAGTGTATATATACATACTTGCAACATTGCATCGTAGAGTCTCGTTACAATGTTTTCTATTGGTCTAGATTGTACTACTTTACAGAAGAAGAGTTCGTTAACTTTTGCTACTAGTCTACTTTGACGTCACATATTTACTCACTCATTTGTTACTAGATTTAAATCTTCTTAATTATAAAAGTAAACAGAAATTCCAGATTAGTTCCAATGAATTATTATAAAAAATTCGGTGGTCTATTGTCACTTTTACTTTGTCGTAAAATAATTAAAAATTAAATAATTTTGAAGATAAACGTTATATACGAGCATTTTTAAATTTTGGTAGATTCCCTGATATACATATATATATATATATATATATATATATATATATATATATATATATATATATATATATATATATATATATAAGAAAAAAAGAAGTACTTGTGACTCGTTTGGAAAAAATATATAAATGTTTTGGATGGGTTGGAGTCAATAAAAGGGGCTATTGGTAAACTATTTATTATCTCGAGCTTTCAATTGTGTTTACAATTATTATCAAGAGCTGCTAAAAAAGACAAAATATCTTACAAAGTTGAACTAGAAAGAAAAAAATTTTTGTTAACTCACCAAATAAAATTAGTTTGGTTAATAAAATTGCTGCAAATACATCTCAAAAAGAATTAATACAAAAATGTCCTTATCTAATAAATGCTTCTCTGAAATTTTAATATAATTTTGAAAACATTTTCTTAACACAAAAACAATTGAATTTATAAATAATTTAAAGTAGCGACCAATTACAAATAAGCCTCAATGTCATAAATGCCAACTTAAAATTTTTATTTTTGACAATTATATTGCCAAAAATAAAATTTTGTTTAAAAATTCTTTTTTGTTTAGTAACAAAAAAGAAGAAGATTTATTCACCATTGATAGATGTCTGAAAAAATGTGACAGATATATGGAAAATTAAATAAAAATGTAATATTTTTTTGTGAAGTTTCATATATAAATTATAAAGAAATAATATAATTATAAATTTTGCTTAGATTTTGAATTTCTGATCTTTTGTTTAAATTATTATCACTTTTGCTAATACAAACCATTTATAAAAAAGTCCTTTTGAATTTATTACTTTCTCTACATAAAATTTTAATGTTATGAAGATCCATAATATAGTCTTTATCGATTACATGCTCTGCCAAAGACACAGTTCATCATATTCACCCAGGACAAACGACCACCACTGAACGAGATCACAGTAGAAGGCAACAGAATTCAGGAATCAGAGACGGTCAAATACTTAGGAGTCCTCCTCGACAGAAGACTCAACTTCCGGGTGCATACACAAAAAACAAAGGTAAAAGCTAATGCAGCTAAAAAACTAATACTTCCTTTCATTTTTAGGTCCAGTCCACTTTCGAAGGCAAAGAAAATTCAACTCTACCAAGCATATGTTAGGTCGGTGATTCTGTATGCTGTACCAGTGTGGAGCTCCATTGCGGAATTACACTGGAAAAAGTTAGAATCAACTGAAACATCATGCTACCGAATCATCGACGGAGCATCATGGGAGGATAGAGTTACCAACGCGACAATCAAGAACAGACTAGGATACACGCCACTGAGGGAGGTGGCCGAGAATAGAACCAGGTGGTTCTTCAACCAGGCCACACGAAGACTACGTAAGACCAGGGATATCCTCGAGAAGAACAGGATCCAGAGGATATTTAGATCCACCCATAGACTGATCGACCACCTGATCAGGGTCTAGAAAACCAGGCATGCAGGGAAGTAGGTACGTTTGCCGATACAAGTACCTACAGAAGCAGACGAGGACACCACCAAGGAAAATCCAGGAGCCGAGAGGAAGAAGCAACAAACGCTGGCGGTGCAAAAGCGGTACGCCGAAGAAAGAAGGCTGAAATTTTATTTAAGTTTAACATGTACATATATTTTTAAGGCAATAAACGTTTTTATTTTTATTTTTATTTTTATTTTATATCTGCCAAAGCACAAGATGGTTTTTTAATTCTGCAATCACTTTTGTGAGAAATAATGCGATTTAAAAGATTTTTTCCGGTCTCACCAACATATTTATATTCTTTCAAATCGATTTTCTAATTTTGTCAATTCGTCATTTTGAGTGCCGGAGAATCGTTCGATTATCGATGAGATAGAATTAGTGCCCACACATTAATGCTCATTCAATGTACATGACATGACTTTTTGCACGAAATCAGCACATTTTTATTTTGTATTAGGTATTTCTTATCTTCAGTTTTGTTTACGAATTGGTTGCTTGTAATTTGAATATGTATTATAATTCTTGAGACTGTGTGCTACATTTTATAATTTATCTATAATAAATATCAAAGTGAATATTGTTGTTGCATTAGCTCCGTCTGATACGTTAGTTAATACAAATAAAGGAACTGGGGGCTGCTGTCCAAGGTATTTGTGAAACTCGTTGTGTTCGGTCATTTTCAGTTCCAGGGCGAATTAATCATCAAAATATACAACGCTCTTAAAACAATTTCTACGTGAAAGGACAGTAAAATGTCAGCTAATGCATTTTCATTAATGCAAACTGTTAGGAGCCCAGAATTTCTTATTTCAGTAGTTTGTCTTAGTGATGTTTTAGGTACAACTATATCACTTAGACGTCGTCTTCAGTCACCAAAATTAGATTTGAAGTAGGCTACTGAGGCCATAGAGGACACTAAATGCATTCTTCAAAATAAAAGATCAAATGCTGAATCTGTTTTTAGCAAACTTTACTATTAGTAAACAAAATAGCTGAACAACTAGACATTGAATTGAAGATGCCTCGTATAATTTCACTTCAAACCTGTCGTCAAAACCAATCTGCTAACTCTTGCGAAGGATATTTCGGAAGATCTATTTATTTACCCGTTTTAGACAATATCTTAACTGATTTAGAAGAACGACTTCACCGAAAGTTATGAATCTATTTAATTTTCGAGTTGTTTTACCTAAAACTGATAACAGACCAGAAGATATAGTTGCATTAAAAAAAATTGTTGACACCTTCCAGGATATTATTGGACCAACGACCTACTGCATATTCCACAGTAGAACAAGAGTTTTCACTGTGGATTTAAAAGTGGAAAAGAGTAGTGCAAAATAATGGAAAACTTCCTGATTGTATTTTAGAAGTATTAGAAAACTGCGATATTCATATGTGTCCAATTATCAGAATATTTCTGCAAATATTAATTACACTGCCAGTCAGTGCCGCAACAGCAGAGCGTTCTACGCTTAAGCGTCTATAAAGACTTGGCTTAGAAAAAGAACTTCGGAGGAAAGGTTTACTGGTTTAGCACTAATCGATGTGCATCTTGAAATTTCTCTAGATGTTGATGCAATCAAAGAGCGATTTGCTAAATCGGATAGGCGAAAAGAATACATTTTATAAAATTATATAATATTTACTTATCTCATTCTTATAGTATTTTAAATCACTGAACTTTTATTTACCACTAGTTACCGGCTGTTACTGAAAATTCGTGAGAAAAATTTCAATACCGAGTAAAAAAATATTTCACTTACTTGTAGCATAATATGCCTAATCATAGAAATAACTATTCTTAAATTATATTATGTTTTTTGTTAAATAAATTAATTTAAATAAAATGCTGTTTACACTTCTTCTTAAGGTTCCTTCTATATTACGGAAGGGTGGCTATAACTACAGCAAATTGCTCACTATCTTGAGCTGTTCTCAGTATCGAATGTGTGACCATGTCTGTCCAGTCTCTTACATTCTTCAGCCAGGAGCATTTTCTTCTGCCTGGACCTCTTTTTCCTTCTACTTTCCCTTCATTATGAGTCGTAGAAAGTTATATTTTTCTCTTCTGTAAATATGTCCTAGATCACTCGTTTTTCTGTTGTTTACAATATTTAGGAGTTCTCTCAGTCTTCATTATTCTCTGCACCTCGTTGTTAGCCACGTGCTCTGTCTTCGAAAAAAACACATTTCAAAGGCTTCTATACGCCTCATACTTGTAATTCCGAGAGTCCATATTTCCACTCCGTATATCAATAAGGATATTGGAATATATATATACAAAACATTGCTAAGGCCGGTCCTCACATATGGAGCAGAAACATGGACTCTAACGCAGAAAGATGAAAGACTTTTGGGAATATTTGAGCGTAAAATACTCCGCAAAATATTTGGAGCTATATACGACCAAGGGCAGTGGCGCAGAAGATATAATTTTGAATTGTATCAGCTCTTTGATGAGCTAGATGTCATAACGTTCATTAAAACACAGCGACTTAGATGGGCTGGACACATAATACGAATGCCAGAAAATACGATTGCTAAAAAGCTAACCACAGGAACACCTGTAGGAAGAAGAAGCAAAGGCTGACCGCGAATTAGGTGGTTAGATGGAGTTGAAACCGACTTACGGATATTAAAAATCAGAAGATGGCAACATGTTGCCAGAAACCGAACAGAATGGCGACGAATCTTAGAGCAGACCAAGATCTACAGAGGATTGTCGAGACAAAGACGATGATGATATCAATAAGGAATAAATGAATGTTCTTACAAATTGATATCGAATATCCAACGATAAGATAGAGTTTATTAGG
The DNA here is from genome assembly GCF_040954645.1 of Diabrotica undecimpunctata. Lineage (NCBI taxonomy): Eukaryota > Metazoa > Arthropoda > Insecta > Coleoptera > Chrysomelidae > Diabrotica > Diabrotica undecimpunctata. The sequence continues at coordinate 129,024,387 of NC_092809.1, read as the reverse complement.
AATGCATAATACATTCATTATTGTTTACACTTACATTGAGTTATTGCATTTAAATTACTTAACATTGGTTTATACTTATTTATCCTTGGTTTGTTCTTGATTTTGTAGCCATAGGATAGGTGGGTTTAAATTAATTGTCTTTAAAATACCTAGTTTAAATTGACAGTCCTTGATTTTTCAGCATTTATATTTTAATAACTTTCGTTTGGTTTAATAGTTTTGTACACTTGCTTTTACTGTCATAGAGTATGTGGGTTTAAATTATTTTTTTTCTGGTTTAAGTTTAAGACCCCTTAATGTTGTACCCTTCTTTGCACCCGTAGGGTATTTTGGTTTTAATAACTTTTCATTGGTTTAATATATCGCTTAAAATAATTATTGAGAAAATGGTTCCCTTACATGAGGCACAAATCATATCAATCCTAAAGGTGCAAAAATCTAAATCCTATATCAAAATCGCCCTCAAGACCCATGACCCCCCTGACAAAAATTTCTGGATCCGCCACTGCGAATATTATCGACTCAAAGAATGTTAAAGAAGTTACTAGAATAATAGGAAATGAAGGTAAAATAATATTGACTATCAAAAGAAGAAAACTTGAGTACTTAGAACATGTTATGAGAGAGCAAATATACTCATTATTGCAGCTTATTATACAAGGCAAAATTGGGAAATCGAAATGTGATAAGAAGAAGATTATCGTGGTTTAAGAACTTGAGGGAATGGTTTGAATGCAATAGTGCAGAAGCATAGCCATGATGACTTCCAACCTTCGATAGAAGATGGAACTTAAAGAAGAAGAAGGATATTATTCTAGATTCGATATATTTTAAAATTAAAAAAATGAAACCAAAAGTATAAATAAATAGAACTAAATATTTTAAATTAATTACCACATACTGCGTACAGTACCTAATATAACTAAATAAATAGAATATTTTATGCAACGTACACGTACAGATAGAGATAGTAGAGAATTTGGTGAGAGCGTGTGCCCTTTGTGTTACTTGTCTGATCTCACATTAAAATCTCCATGGAGGGCTCATAAATCTGAGTTGTATTTCCATAAAGCGATTTTAATTAAATTTTTCAAATAGAAATGTTGCTATAAAATATTACCAAAAAATTCAATAAAACAAAAGGATTCAGTATGAATTATTAAAATCTATTATATATATATATATATATATATATATATATATATATATATATATATATATATATATGTATATATGTATATATATACATGTTAAAATATGTAAATTAAAGTTATTTCCCATTGGTTAAATAAAAAATCTGTCTACATTATTATAATCTAATGTGGCGGGTTGTAACAGCCACATAGGAAAGACAGATGAAGATATAGTATTCGGTGAAGACGAAATTAGAACTTACAATGGAAATCGGCTAATATGCAGGAATACGATTTGGCCATAACCAACACAATATTTCAGCATAAAACATACATAGATACACATGGGAGGAACCGAGTAGAACAAAAGATCAATTATTAATTTAATAATAGTAGGAAAAGTCAGCAAAACGAGAATACAAGATGTAAGAGTATACAAACAAGTAGAATGTGCATGTTACCACCGATTAGTACTAGAGAAATTCATATACACGGGTAGACGATAAAAAGACAATATCCAAAGGGATGAGGAGATGCAAAAAATCGCAAATACGAAGCATAAAGTAGAACTTCTACAACAATTTATTATTCGAACACTATATTAGAATGGACAACAGAATTTGCTCTAGTTGAACGAAGAATGGACCCCAACAGAAATTTATCAACACTTAAAGCCTAATGGGAAAAATAGCCAAAGCGACAAATGAAGTGCTGAGTATTGAACACAAAAATAAATATTTGGAGAAAAACAGTGACGCCCTAGAAGAGATAATTAACAGGAAAAAAAGTACGTTTCATAAATAGCTAAATCACAGAACCCAGCAACACGAAAAGCTGTTACACGAGATGTTATCCTCAGACAAAAAGTGAAGCAAAAAATAAGGCTCGAGAAAAATAAATAATAAGAGAAAATGAGAGCCATACAAAGAAGAGAAGAAGACGCACTAATTAGGAGGATTACTAACTCACGAACAAAGAAACCAGTAATAAACAGAACAAGAAAAAGACCAAAAATAAGGTGAAAAGACCAATTTGTAGAGGATATATCGGTCAGTTTATGATGCTATGTTATTCTTGCATATTCTGATGGTGGACTTTTTTCTTTTCTTTCCATTCCTTTTTTTATATTTAAAGTAAACGCGACAAAATAAATTGCCACAGGAATACCTAATAGACCATCGGATTTCAATAGAAGTTGCTAGTGTCCATGATATTCTCCTTCATTTGGAAAAATTGTTAGTTTTCACGACAAGAAACCTGCAAACGAGACATAACGGCAGGTCGTGAAAACGAAACATTTTACCTTCCTACCTATCTACTATAACATTTTTAGTATACAAAAAGGCATAAAGGTTTAAATCGGTCCTACTATATCGCAGTATAGGAGTTAGTTAAACTATTATCGCTCTGCCTCATAATGTCCAACGATGAGCCGGTCCAGGATCCATTCCTATACGCCTCAACACTGCTACCCGGTTTCAGGAACATTTATCGACCTTACGATCCAGATCCGTAATATGATGTGACAACGCAATACGGTCATGGCTAGTGATAGGGTAAGGCTCCACTTAAAACAGCTTTATTTGCATCAACTAGTCCTGGAAGATTATGAGGACCAATGTCCAGTAAACCCGGTACAAAGGTACTACCATTCCAGTCTCTCCCAATCACTCAAAACTACAGATAACCTTATTCCCAGCAATTAGCAAGAGAGAAATGTAATTATATAAAGATTACAATGAGAAACGGAAATATTAGAAATAATCCCAGAAGCTCAATTTGGATTTAGAGCTAAACAGTTTAAAGAACTGCAAGTATTCACTCTTCTAGAATACATAGCTGCATGATTTAATGATAGACAATGTACAGGAGCAGCGTTCATAGACGTCAGTAAATTATACAGCATATTATGGCATTTAAGATGAAAGAATATGGATACAACGGAACGGAATGGTAATGGCCAGACCGATTTCTTGGTAACTAGCTGACTGGAAGTTTACGCTTTATATAGAGTAAGTCCTATCACAGCACTAGGCAACAGAGGCATGAGTAGTGCAGAAAGTGTTGTTACCTTTAATGTATAACATATACGCTGCATAAGTTCTAAGAATACCCGAAATATTAATCAGCTTTTATGCTGAAGCTATATTTATAGCGGCCCAGCACAGAATCCAGAATATAGTAGTAAAAAATCTATTAACTTGCCTAAATGCACTCGAACACTGGCATGTATGCTAGAAAATAGCTGTAAATTTAGAGAGAGCCCAAGTAATTATGTATGAGAAGAGAAGAGACAACAGAAGACTAATTAGAAGTGTTCAACACACCCATCAAGTGAAGAGATGAAGAAAAATACCTAGGAATAATAATGAACGACAAAGGTTTAACGTTCACTCTCAATGAGAACGCCACGACCCACAAAGTAGCAGACGCACAAGCGAGCATCAAAGGATTTAAAGCAACACATATGTGTTTGAGGACATATACATCTCTCGTATGGGGACATGACTGCCATCAACAATAAATAGAAGATCCAATCATGAGCGAACCATGTGTTTGAAAGAAGCTGCGAAAGTACTCAATTACGTGGCTGAACGTTTCCTGTTCATAGACACGATATACCAACAGACCGGAGTTATAGATACAACTGAAGAAAAAGCATGAGTGAAATTCGCCGAATTGGAGAAGCACCCAAGCTACATTCTGCATAAGATAAGACAGTATGGTATGTACGATGTCTTCCACCAATGGAAGCACAGAAAACCAAAACAAGTGCTTGATAATGTCTAAAGACTAAGTAGTATTATAGCCCTACGACATCGCTGAAAACCTTCTCTCATTACAAGCACTATATGAGATTTCCTAGACATACCCCTCCAAAAATATTATATAAACAATAACGACGTCAGTCACGAAAAAAAAAAAAAAAACAGGCGGGGCACACCTACAACAAACGTCGAGTGGCCGAACTGGGCAACGTCGAGAGCGGGGTCTTGGCGCCTGGGCACGCAACAAAAAGACGTCAAGCCAGAACCTGAGAAGACTTCATGTGAAAACTTCTTTTCCATAAAATTTCACATGACATGTAAATTATGTTAATAGTAGTACCCCTATAGTATACCAGTACGTATTGGCAGGTTGTGGAATACCTGTTATCATGCCATGATGAGTACAAACAGGGGTTTGTGCCTGGCTTGTCCAAGTGACAATCCTTCCACTCCCCAAGGATATGATAAATGTCATTTGTTCTACTGAGTGATCGTCAATGACTATTTTTATTCGAATGGGTTATTAACCTTGAAATGGCCTTATATATATATATATATATATATATATATATATATATATATATATATATATATATATATATATATATATAAGAATAAGAAAAAAGAAGTACTTGTGACTCGTTTGGAACAAATATATAACTGTTTTGGATGGGTTGGAGTCAATAATAGGGCTATTGGTTAACTATTTTTTTATTCTCGAGCTTTCAATTGTGTTTACAATTATTATCAAGAGCTAAAAAAGACAAAATACTTACAAGGTTGAACTAAAAAGAAAAAACAATTTTTGTTAACTTACCAAATAAAAATTAGTTTGGTAAGTAAAAATCACTGCTTACATGTTCAAAATATTTAATACAAAAATGTTTTTATCTAACAAATGTTTCTCTGAAAAATTTTTTATAATTTTGAAAACATTTTTTTAATATAAGAATAATTGAATTTATAAATAAGTTCAAATAGCAACCAATTACAAATAGCCTCAATGTCATAAATGCCAACATAAAATTTTTATTTTTGACAATTATATTGCCAAAAGTAAAACTTCGTTTAAACATTCTTTTTTTTTTTTTGTTTAGTAACAAAAAGAAGAAGATTTATTCACCCTTGACAGATGTCTGAAAGAATGTGATAGATATATGGAGAATTAATATGACATTTTACAAGTTTTATATATAAATCATAAAGAAAGAATATAATTATAAATTTTGCTTAAATTTTGAATTTCAGATCTTTTGTTTAAACTCTTATCATTTTTGCTAATACAAACCATTTCCAAAAAAGTCCTTTTAAATTTATTACTTTCACTACATAAAATTTTAATGTTATCAAAATCCATAATATGGTCTTTATCGATTACATGTTCTGCCAAAGCACAAGATGGTTTTTTAATTCTGCAATCACTTTTGTGAGAAATAATGCGATTTGAAAGATTTCTTCCGGTCTCACCAACATATTCAGCTTCACACTGAGTACAACTAATGCTGTATACTAAATTCGTTTTTTCAAATTTGTCTATAGGATATTTAGTTTTAGAATATAAAGATGAAATAGTTTTGATGTTCTTTGTTGCTATTTTTATATTGTCAATAACCTTTAGTGTTTGTATTAATTTAGGTGTTAATGATGGTATAAAAGGTAGTGAATGATAATAGATGTTCTGATTGTTAGATACAATGTTTTGAGATTGAGCAAAAAATGGTGTTAAATTATTTATATTACCAATATTAGAAAAAAGCATCCTATGTAGCATATCTGGAGGATAAGAGTTTTCAATTAGAATATTTTTTAATAACTGAAGATCTTCCTGTAGATAATCTGGATGAGAAAGTTTTAAAACACGTTCTTTTAATCCTGTTATAAGGTTCATTTTCATCTTATTTGGATGGTGAGAGTAATAGCTTATAAATCTATTACTACATATGGGTTTTCTGAACCATCTGGTTTTCAACATATTGTCTGTATTTCTTACAATTCTCATGTCAAGGAATGGTAGAGAATTATCTACCTCTTCCTCAACTGTGAATTGTATATGTTGATTATGACTGTTGAAAATGTTGACTGTTTCATGAATTTTGTGTTTAGGAAGTGCCAAAACTAAATCATCTACATATCTCTTAATAAAAGGAATGAAAAAAGTGCAATTACTGATACAATCACTGATAACATCATCCATGACATAGCTACTTAGAATGGGTGAAAGACTAGATCCCATAGGACTACCAAAAATTTGTTTATAAAATACACCATTAAATATAAAAATATTAGAATCAAAAACAAAGTTGATAAGTGTTTTGAAATGTAATAAGTCAATATTAGTGTGTTGTGAAATCTCATTCCAATGTTTTTCAACACTACTTATGATTAAATCTAAAGGCAAATTAGTAAAAAGAGATGTTACATCAAAACTAACTAAAACATAATTTTGTGGTAATTGGAAATTATTAATGAAAGAACTAAAATCAAATGAATCTTTAATGTAAAAATTGTTGTTTAAATTATAAGCATTAGTTAAGATGTCAGTGAGGAGCTGTGCTATTGGTCCATTAGGAGGGCATAAAGATGAAACAATTGGTCTCATAGATAAAGTTGGTTTATAAAGAAGTCAAAGATCATTTTTTAAATAAATACTATATGCAAACTAGTTTAAACAAAAGATCTGAAATTCAAAATTTAAGCAAAATTTATAATTATATTCTTTCTTTATGATTTATATATAAAACTTGTAAAATGTCATATTAATTCTCCATATATCTATCACATTCTTTCAGACATCTGTCAAGGGTGAATAAATCTTCTTCTTTTTGTTACTAAACAAAAAAAAAAAAAGAATGTTTAAACGAAGTTTTACTTTTGGCAATATAATTGTCAAAAATAAAAATTTTATGTTGGCATTTATGACATTGAGGCTATTTGTAATTGGTTGCTATTTGAACTTATTTATAAATTCAATTATTCTTATATTAAAAAAATGTTTTCAAAATTATAAAAAAATTTTCAGAGAAACATTTGTTAGATAAAAACATTTTTGTATTAAATATTTTGAACATGTAAGCAGTGATTTTTACTTACCAAACTAATTTTTATTTGGTAAGTTAACAAAAATTGTTTTTTCTTTTTAGTTCAACCTTGTAAGTATTTTGTCTTTTTTAGCTCTTGATAATAATTGTAAACACAATTGAAAGCTCGAGAATAAAAAAATAGTTAACCAATAGCCCTATTATTGACTCCAACCCATCCAAAACAGTTATATATATATATATATATATATATATATATATATATATATATATATATATATATATATATATATATATATATATATAGTAATAATGATTTTTTATTTATGGTCTTTTATACATATATTATATTAAAAAGCGTTGGTGAGTTACTGCAACTTTGTTTTAGTCCTTGGATTTTTTTTGTTGCGTTTGGCTGCTAAATCGTGATATTTATATTAAAGATCGTACATACTTTTAAAGTACTGTATTAATATGATCGTAATTAAAACGATCACTACATCAATAATGTTCTGTTTTTTCTTGTCTATACCACTGCGCGAAAACTGAAGTCACAGCGTCAAGCGGTCAATGACAGCATAAACCACCGTATCTGTGCTAACCCATTTGAAAATATCTATTGTATAATGTTTATTACTAAAGTCTAACTACAGCCATTGAGATTACTGTAATTTGTATCGAACAGAGTATCTAGGTACTTACTTCAGTTCTACTTTCAAATGTAACGGTTCCTATTTGCTTTTGATGGTTGCACATAATAATAATAGTTATAGTTATCATCTATATGCGGTTATTTTGATTGGCAAAATGAGCTTTATCTGGAGATTTATTGATGTTGTGCTTGTAAACTAAAGTATTATTGTCAATATTGATTAATAAACGAGCCGTTTCTGGGTGAAACTGACAATAAATGAAGAATAAGCAATATACAGATTAATTAAGGTCTAGAAAATATTGGCGTGTACTCGAAGTTATAGTTATTAAGTGTTTTGGTGTCAAATTAAAAGATGCTAAAAACAAAAAAAAAAAATTAAAAAAACAATGACTTTTTTGATCCTTGTGTACTATTCCGTCTTGACCGTCTTGACAGTATTTTAAAAACCTTGTTGAAACGATTTATGAATTGGAAGTCGGGACATTTATAAAGGTTTATTCGGTTAGATCAAAGATTTTTGATAATTATTTACAAGATAATGTGATATATATTTAGAAGAAAACTAGAAGATATACATCAAATAAACATGGCAGCCGTAATTCAGTCGCTAAGGTGGTAGTTTACCAAGCCAGACGGTCCATCAAATAAACCAGTTCATATTGGTTGAAAATCTCGGAGCTCGTACTCCTGTCTAAATTCAAGCCTAGTAAAGATCGTCCTATTTGCTTTCTTCCTTGTATCGGAAAGTTGTATGGCAAAAGGCCGCGGTACGCGGGTTTCGGGCGGTACAGGGAATTGGATTTAATCACCGATGGGTCATCATGATCCTCTTTGATGTCCAAAATGCTTTCTGTACATTGCAATGGAGTCACGTAATGAGCTCTTTCGAAGAAAGGAGCTGCCCAGAGTATCTAAGGAACGTAGTCGCTAATTATCTTTCCGAGAGGAAGATTATGATAGACAGTGGTGTGATGGTGGATGTAACGGCTGAGGCATCGCAGAGATCGACGCTGTTGAACCTGGTATATGGCAAAGTCTTAAACCGTGAATAAGGGAAGGAAAACTCTTTCGGATTCGCGGACGACCTCATTATCGCCGGGGCGATATTATAGTGCGCGGGAGCGAGGGTAACGCTCACGAAGTACAGTCAATATCTGGGAGTTATTCTTTATCAAAGCAGGAGTTGGGGGAACATTTGCGAGAGGACTATTCAGAGAATGGCCGAAATGGGGAGGATAATGCCGAATATCGGTGGATCCAAATCCGAAAGAAGGAGGGCGCTTTATAATGTTGTGCAGTCTCTTGTTCTCAAAGCAGCCACAGGTGAGAGAGCTAGCGTTCATAGTCGTAAGGGACAGAACATTGGAGAGGGAGAGATAAGTGAGATAGGCTGGCCGAGAGATTAGTTGAATTAAGCAGTTACATGAAGAGAGAGAGGCAATACGTGATGTGGCGAAATAGACGAAGTCACTAATTCCGAACCTGCAAAGTTGGGTGGACTGTGAACATAGGCAGCTGTATTATTCATGGTTTAGGTTTATGAAGGCACAGTTCGATCAGTGCCGTTACTTTGGTCTTTCGGATTTTGTGACTGAACGAGCTGTAAATTCTATAAGAGAAACACTCGATCATAAATGTTTATTTAGGTGTTGGTATTATGTTTATGTATAATATGTGTGGAGGGACGTAACAGTGACAACACGATGTTGGAGTGCGAGCGTTGGGTGTATGAAACTGAGAAGTTTGAAAGAAAGTGTAACTGTAGAATGTTTGATTCCGTGAGAGAAATAGTAGAGCAAATGAAGAGAAATAAGTGGTGGTAAGCAAGAGCAAGTAGCACTTTAGTGGGATTCGGATTGACGTAGGGCGAAATAGGAGGGCATTAGAGAGAGAATTCCATTCCATGGAATTTTCAGCATCTGTCTGTATATATACATTTCAAAGGCATCTATTCCTTTTTGTGTTTCAGAGTCCATTATCCAACCTTCACAGCCATACAGCAAAACAAAGAAAATGTAACATCTGATCATTCGAATTCTGAGCTCCAGACTAAGGTCTGATCTTGTAAAAAATGTTTTCATGTTCATGAGTGTTTTCCTCGCTTGTTAGATTTTTGACAGCATTTTTTTTTGGGTTACACTGGCTGTTGATAATAATCGTATCTATAGAAAGTGCGAAACAATCATCGGAGACGATCAGTTTGGATTCAGAGCCGGCATGGGAACGAGAGAAGCCCTGTTCAGTTTACTAGTTCTAGCCCCCAAAAATGCTACGACCAACAGAAAGATATATTTATATGCTTTATAGACTTCGAAAAAGCATTTGATAGAGTAAGACACGACCTACTATTAGAACGTTTGCAAGAAGTCGGTTTAGATGGAAAAGACATCAAATTCTTAAAAAACTTGTACTGGAACCAAAACGCCAGAGTTAGGATCGAAAGTTCCACATCCGCAGAAGTAGAAATTAGGAGGTGAGTTAGACAAGGATGTGTTCTGTCGCCTCTGCTGTTTAATCTTTACTCCGAGTTTCTATTTAAAGAAGCATTGGAGGATTCCAAGGATGGAGTCAAGGTGAATGGCGTATATATCAACAGTATCAGATATGCCGATGGTACAGTGTTAATTGCGGATTCCGACTTAGGTCTACAACGACTCATCGACAAGACCAACTCGACCTGTGAGCAATTTGGTATGAAAATAAACATTAAAAAAACCAAAGTGATGTCAATCCGAAAAAACCAAAACGTACCTCAACCTTGCACAATAAATGGGCACATTTTAGAACAGGTCAATAGATTTAAGTACCTGGGATGTTGGATCGATAGCAGCCTAAATCCTGATCTAGAAATAAGATCGAGAATAGAACAGGCCAGAAAATCTTTCGAAAAGATAAAAAAACTGCTTTGTGATTCTCGAATAAAACTCGAAATTCGACTACGTTTATCAAAATGCTACGCCTGGTCGACTCTTCTATATGCAGTTGAAACGTGGACCCTTAAAACATCAACCGTAAATAAATTGGAGGCCTTTGAAATGTGGATCTACCGGAGAATACTCAAAATTTCATCGCATACCTCAAACGAAAAAGTGCTGCATAGAATAGGCAAGGAAAGAGAACTTTTTAACACAGTAAAAGTTAGAAAAACATCATACCTAGGCCACATACTGAGAAATAATAAGTACCAATATGCCCAACGTATAGTGAAAGGAAAAATCGAGGGAAAGAGAGGCCTAGGAAGGAAAAGACTATCGTGGCTCAGAAACATCCGACAATGTACAGGGCTAAATTTTGAACAGCTAATACGAACAGCTGAAGATAGAGAAGAGTTTAAAATTGTAGTAGCCAACCTCCATTGAGGAGAGGGCACTTTAAGAAGAAGAAGGCTGTTGATATTTGCCCCCAAATATTTTATGAAAGTTAGGTAGGTATCTTTGAAAATACTAGAACTTTAGTTTTGGACACATCTAGATGTAAACCGAACATTTCGCTGTGACAAACTACCGCATTTATTATATTTTGTAGTTCTTGTGCGTTGCTTGCTATTAGGATGATATCATCAGCGTACCTGATGTTGTCTATGCTGGTTCCGTTAATCTTGATTCTACCTTGAACCTCGTCCAATGCTTTTCTAAATATAGACTCCGAATACAGATTAAATAATAGTGGTGATACGCAACTTTGTCACACTCCTCGTCAGATTCGTATATCTTCGGATGTTGTGTGCTTTATTTCAATTATTGCCGTTTATTGCCAATATAGTTCTGAAATAATTCGCAAGTTTTGTTCGTCAATTCCAGTTGTTCTTAAAATTTCGATCATTTTTTGATAGTTAACGCAGACAAATGCTTTTCGATAATCAATAAAACATGCATATTCATCTACATTTGTGTCTCTGCATCGTTTGGCCATTTAAGGCAAAAAGAGCTTCTTGTGTTCCGAATCCATTTCGAAATTAGAATTGAGTGTCACTCATCTGAAACTCACACTTCTTGTAAATTCGTGTACGAATGACTCTGAGAAAAGTTTTAAGGGTATGAGACATCATGCTTAATATTAGGTAGTCATCGCAGTGTGAGTCATTAGATTTTTTTGGGAATGTTACGAATGGTGATTTTGCCAGTCTGATGGTATTTTACCTGTGTCATATATCTTATTGAATAGTACTGTTATTAAATCGAGGTTTTTACTTTGGTTGTCTGCAATTAATTTAAGTATTTCGACATTGATATTGTCTGGGTGGTGGAGAACAAGCTCTATCATCGTCAAAAAGTGTCTGAATGTATTCTTTCCATCTCTCCAGTTTTTCTTCTGTACCTATAATTATCTCGTTATTGTTATTTTTTAATATTGTGGTTCTGGTCTCTTTCTGTGTCTACCTGTCATTTATTTCATTTTTTTATGGACAATAAAGGTATCTTTCCTGAAGTTGTTAAATTTCTAGGCATTTGGTTGAATCCAGTTTTCTTTAGGTTCTCTGCACTTTTTTCTAATGATTTTATTGGCTCGTTTGTATTCTATTGGGTTTGTTTTATGTTTTCTTCTTACGTGCATGACGTCCATGATCTCTTGCGTTATCCGTTCTTGTTTTCTGTTGTTTTACGTGAACCCGATGTCGTTTTCTTGTATCTTTGTTATTTTCGTTTTTAGAGAATATTTAAAATTATTTAATTATCATCAACCTGCTGCTGGCTGAATTACTAATATAAATACCAATAAAAAAGCTCTTTATCCACGTTCTTGACAGAAAGCATGTTTGTTGTTTTTCAAACATTCTAATTAATTAAAGTTCCTAGTGATTATTTTTTATATTAGAATGTGTAGTCGTACCAGGTTACTTCATATTTTAAAAATTTGTATGTTATTTGATCTTCTACTATATCGTTAGGTATGTATCATAAAACAAGTCGAGATTATCAAAATGGCGCTTGAGATACCGGTTTTCGTTAGTCACGTATTTTTTATCTCATCTAAGATGGTTCTATTGGTATTTTCGTTTGCCACTAACCTCCACAATGGTCCGAGTGCTTGTGTAATACAAGAACAAGAGTAAGCAGCGTGGGTCGACGACCGAAATATAGACTATGTTGGATTTTTAAGAGCCGTTATTTCGATATTGAGGATGGCCAGTTCGGTGTAGTCTTCATTAAACTGAAGACCGACAGTTGTGGTATAATCTCCTCGTCTTGTCTTGCACGCCAGACTTGAAAATAATTTAAGTTAAAAATGGATTGGATAAAGAAAGAAACATCATTTTGTTAAACAATTACCAATAAATTTAGATAATACAGGGTGTGTCAAAACACCTAAGACAATAAGTATATAGATTTTGTTCTACAAATTTGTTGTAAAACGTTACCGTGCGTTACGGGGGGAGGAGGGGGGTTTGAACAACGCTTTATGTAACAATGTTTTTCACTTAAAGAAAAAAACTATGGAATTAAAATCTCTTAAGTTAGCAATCCTTTTCGTTTATGTTTTACGAGGAATTCCTTGATTGTATTGTACAATATTGTTTTCTATTCTATTCTATTCTATTCTAAAAATGCATTAATTTTTTTAGAATCCTAAAAAAACTAATAAGTATTTTTGAAAAATTTAAACGCAGAATGAAAGAATACATTGTTACTGAGGGCCGAAAGTCCCTGAAAACTTCTATAATGTTTATTTTAATAAGTTACAGGGGTGAAAAAAAAAACAGAAAATTCAGTGTGATTTTTAATTTCAAATATCTCATTCAAAAAAACTTTTTGTTTATTATAAGGGACTTTCGGCCCTCGGTAATAATGTAATCTTTCATTCTGCGTTTAAATTTTTCAAAAATATTTCTTAGTTTTCTCAGGATTCGAAAAAAATGATTGCATTTAAAAAGCATTGGACCGAAATTTTGCGCCTACGCTCTCAATCTAGTATGGTATAGCACTCACATCCGTAAATCACAATATTTCTTCAAGTGATTAAATGCATGGACGAATGCTGCTGTTGCCGCTCGAGAAGTGCATTGAGATCTGTATTTCCAGATTTCCTGCAGTCAGCCTGCCCAATACTTCAAATATCAAGTAAACTCGCGGTGCTTAGTCAGTAAGATAAAGGACCATGCAAGTTTTCACCACTTGTGAGGTTTTCATTTGATCTGTCGCCTCCACTGAAAGCATTTAAGCAGGTGCCTTACGATTTCTTTTGTCCATCACTACAAAGCGACCTCAAGTGCATCCCAAAACTACTTGCTGCCAAAAGGGCAATTCTTTGCATTGTGCGCTATAATAAAATATCGTCTGAGGATGCTGATTGGCTCAACGAAGACGAAATTGAGGCAAGTGGTTTAATAATTCCAGAACCATCTTCGTCTGCTCTCCGGATGTCAGTAATGAAAGCATCTAAGTGTCTGGAAAACCTGTGGATAGAGGAGTAGTAACTCCAATTGTATTGTTTTGTAAAATAACTACCTTTTTCTTCCATTCTATTCAACAAAAGATTTAGGAACTCCACCAGTAGACTTACGACATACCCTGGAGCAGATATTAGATCTAATCACAACCATTTAGTCGCCGATGCCGGAATTCAATCATATAAAAGAATTGAGAACGACCAAAAATATTGAGAAAACATAGAAATTGCGTGAACATATGACCAAGATAATATAAAAGAACCTAGTGTGACTAATAGATTCAATGGATGAAGGAAGAAATATTAGACCTTTTTGAACAAAATGTTTAACATAGGATAGTAAAGAACTTATAAACTCAAACTGTATAGTATTTAATTGTAAAAAGTAAAAATAACCTTACAAAATGGTATATTAGGTGCACATGTTTTATGTTACATATTAGCAAGTCCTGTTGAATCTCTGTGTTGCGCGCTAGCCGGAACCGGAAAATGTCACTCTGTGGTACTCGTCCCATTGGCGTTGTCAGTTCTGCAAACACGCAACATATAAAAAGCACACACGTATTACGTTGAGTATGAATTGTGGCGTAAACATCCTCCCCCCGTTGAAAGTGGTGCCTTTCAAACACTGGTAGGAAGAAGACAAATGCTCTGGAAACTCCTCTTGATAATTGCCGTGGCAGTTTTGATGGTTGCCACTCTGGATATTCCATCTGCACCCTTGTGTAGTTTCAGAATTCTACCTAGTCGCCATCGTGTCGGTGAAGTACGCTCGTCTATGATTAACACCCCACAAAGGCCTCCGAAAAAAGGTTAGAGATTAATTCTAAATCCACCGCCTTCGTGGCTAAACAGATGAACAAACCAGTATAACATTATCATATATGATATCCAATTCCCTTTCTATCTTTAATTTGAAAAGGGCCGGCATAATCCACTCCCACTGTGGTAAATGCGTTAGAAGGATTTACGCGTTCCTGGGGTAAATCAGACATAAGGAGCTCAATAGTCTTAGCGTTAAACTTAAAACATTTGATGCAATTTTTTTACAGTTATTCGCACAAGATTCCTGCCTGCTATGGGAAAATATTCCTCCCCTATAGTACTCTAAAGAAGTAAAGGATTCGCGTGAAAGAGACGTTCGTGTCTAAAGAAAACAGTAGTTTAGTAAAATGATGCCTTGAATGTAGCAATATGGGATGTTTTTTGTTAAACACAAATTCAGATTGTCTTAACCTACCTCCAACTCGAAGAAAATTGTTTGTGTCCAAGAAAGGAGCAAGACCTAACAATGAAATATTTATGTTTTCAACTTTATTGATTGTTATAGAACCTCTATTTAATTTTAAAAAAGAATCATGTTGGCAAAGTCTAACCAAAGTTTCTAAAGCAATCGTAAGTTCTTGTACCTCTAGAGGTCCATGTCTTTTATTTTCTTTATTTAAGCAATTGTATTTAAAACGAAAAATGTAAGCAACTGATCTTTACATTCTAGAAAATTTAGAAAAGCGCTGAAAGGGAAATGTAAGTGAAGCGCTTAATGTAGTAGATAAGATACTAGATTTCATCCCCGGCAAATTAGCGACATTTTCGCAAGAATGTTTTGGGTCAAAAACATTGATCACTTACCAGCCAAGATGGGCCATGCCACCAAAGCTCTGAATCTGAAATATCTCTAAGATATAGATCCCTAGAAACAATGTCCGCTGGGTTATCGTGCGTTGAAATATATCGCCATTTTGAATTTTTGTTAAAGATTGGATTTCCGAAATTCTGTTACTTGTAAAGGTCTTTAGCAGATTGGGACTGGTTTGTATTCACGCTAAAGCTATAGTTAAGTCCGACTATAAAGTTGAAGACTCGAATTCCATTTACATCGACTTCTTAACCTTTTTAACTGAAGGTGTAATTAAATTTAAAACATATTTAAACTGAATCCTATTCATTCTAAAATATCCATAATATTTTTCATCGTCATCAATTAATTCTTTGTATAAAGTCCAGTATTCACTTTCCTTCTTCCTTTCTCTTAGCATTGGATGTACTTCAAACCTTCTTTTTACTACGGTTTTTCTTTCTTCATCGTTAAGTAGAAGAGCAATTGCACATAATTTTTGTCGAGAAAAGCGAGATCATATCTTCACTGAAACAAACTGAAACGTTATATGTATGAAAATGTGAACGCGCAGTCCGATTGCTGGAGTGGAAACGCTACGTGCCGGAAACTATAAGTGCACGATAATATGCCGCGACCTTGAAGGGTAATACGATCGATTGTTTCGAGCGACAAATGCCGCTCATATGTCGAATGTTATTAAAACCCGTTATAATAAGAAGCATTTCATACCTAGGACATATTTTTCGAGAATATCGGTAGAGAATATTTCAGCTTATCATGAACGGTAAAGTTAAGGGCCGCAGAGGACATGGAAGAAATATATCATGGCCCAAGAACAGAAAGAATAAGATACCTATCTTATTTTTACGTACCTACTTTTAGGCAAAAATGGTCTACGGTGCGTTATATGGGGGGGTGGAGGGGTCAAAAATCTTTAAAAAATACGTTACGTAGTACTTGATTGCCCCCAAAAGCTAAAGCAGCAGCGCTTATAAAGCTAAACGATCAACTTAATATCAAGGAACGAGAAACAAAGATATATAAAATAGTCAAACATAGAGCAAAAAAAGCAAAAAATTTTAATCAAATTATATGTAACCGAGTTGCGAATAACGAAATATTAGTTCACGAAACGGATGGCAAAAAGCAATGGAAAACAACGCATTTACTTGGTTTTTCAATTCTGATCCGTTTTCCATCTACAGTACCTACAAAATTTGGGAAATTTTTTTTCATTTTAAATCTTTCTGCAATAGTACACCAATATTCTTTTTTGGGGAATTTTAAATATATTATATCTTTGAGAGACTCGTATATCGTTTTAACATTTTGTCAATTATAATTGAAATTCCATTTTTACTGATTCGAAATCGACATGAGTCCGACTCAAATTCTGTTAATTAACATAATTCTATGGCTAATTCAATTTTCTACAAAGAGCTCAGTAAAATAAAATTTAAAAAATGTGGTTATTTTGCTACACCCTCCTGACGTTTTGACATCGAACGCGAACGAGTAATATGAGTTTAAAAATACAAAAGTGGGCTGTTCGCAGTTGGACGGTTGGTCGTGGTCGGTCGGGCAGTCTGATGACTGCCTTATGCCTTATAATGAGCAGTCTACCGATGGCAATCTGAAAATTCCTGAAGGATTTGCGCAAATAATGAAATGAAAACTCTTGTAGAAAAATATTTATTCATAAGTAATAAACATTTGGAGGAAAATAAATGTAAAATGAAAGTAAAATAATAATTTACAAAAAAAGCATCTCAACCATTTACAAAAAAATATATATGTAACCTAATTATTTTCAAAATGACACAGCTTAATTTTTATTAAACAAAAAATGCACGCAACTTAATTTAAAGTTTGTTATTTGTGCAAATCCTTCTTATGGTGATATTTATATAATAGTAAAGAAACAAATTTATTTTATATTCCTGAAATTGTTTTTTTCTACATAACAGTTGCATTCTGCCTACAGATGGTTTGTTGCTTTTCATTATTGTGTGCAAACCCTTCTGACAAAAGGTTATGGTGTTAGGCTATAGCATAAACGTGACGGTAGACCGCATACTATAGGTACATAATGGCACCTTCGGATGCGCATAAATGCACTCAAGTAGCTTACAGTCTACTATCTATATAATTTATTATCTTAATGCTCTTCTCTTCTCCTTCTTCTTCTTTTTATGTAGACATGACTGGCTGTTTTTCAATGTGCCTCCAGTAAGTTGTCGTTCCATAGTTTTTGTGGTCTTTCTACTAATCGTCTTCCTATTGGTGAACCGTCTCTTGCCGTCTTTACTACTCTATTTGTTGTCATTTGGCTTATATGATCGTTCCATTCTACTCTTTTATTTCTTTCCCAGTTCTTGATGTTCTCCACCTTGCATCTACGTCGTATATCTGTACTTCCAGCTCTGTCCCATAGAGTCTGACCATCAATTTTTGTGTTTTGCTGTTTCTAGATCCTTTTTATCCTCTCTGTGTCACGTCGTGTTTTTGCCGCGTATGTCATTATTGGTCTAATAGGGATGTTCACTAATTTTTAAATATTGTTAAATTCAATAGGTTATAACATATATAAAAACATAGCAAACATAAAATTGTTTAAAAATATATATTTCTTAAGATAAATCAATTCTTAATTTCAATTCTGATGGAGGCTAGAAAAACGGCTCCTCGCAGCGAGGCTACGGTGTGTGACGTCAGCAGTCGTATCGACAACTTGTTTTGTATACGTATTTACGAAGTGTGACCAGTTCTTTAAATATTTAATCACTGATAATGAAGCCAATTAAGTGGTGTTTTGTTCCTGGGTGTCTAAATACATCTAAAAACAATTCTGAGAAGATTTTTATTACAGTTCCATACAATTTAACACCATATTCACATAAAATTATCAAACCACAGGTTTTTATATCTGTACCTCGGAGGGATACTCTACAACACTATGTCCATTTTTTCAATTTTGACAATTTTACAAACAAATAATTAACTTTTATAACTTTATTTAAAGGAATAGAGCACTAGGTTCTAAACCATTTGCTGATAAAGAAAGTGACCTTTAAAAGAACACCAAGTCCATTTTTACTTAGAGGGATAAAACACCATGTGGACTTAACGTTTTTTCTCTCTACGCATGTGAATTACCGCCGCGCATATCTATATGATGAGAGGTAGACTGTTAGTGATCTAATAATAATACTTTTGCTATTTATGGTGTGTTTACAGTGGTTTGTTACTAAATAAGAACAATGAACCATAATTCTCGTAGGAGAAAGATTCTTGAAGTACCTACTAAAAAGTTCTGCGAATTCTTCTACTGCATTTACAGGTAAGCTACCTTTTTGCTCATTATTTTTAAATTATTAAAAAACATAACCTCAAAAGAATAATGTAGTGATTTGATACCAAACTTAGACTAGCAATATAATTAAATCTTTTACAACCAATATTATACGCCTTGTTTAATTTCAGAATCAAATAATACACCAAGCAATGATGTTTTAAATGAAGAGCATATTATTAGAGATGCCTTGAGTGGTGATAACGAAGATCAGTCTGATATAGAGAAAAGTTCTGATAAACTATTCGTAGTGGAAATGAAATAAGATCTGCATTACTAAAATGGGCAGATACCGTCATTCCTGACAGTAATATAGAAGAAATCATACTACGGTCTTACAAATGTTACGGCCAGAATAAAAATGTTAGCATTAATACTTGTTTAGAAAAGTAAAAATTATCATCCAGAAGTTTCTACTAAAGAGTAATACCCACATGGAGGCGGAGACTGTCCATGCGCTGATAGAGCGAAAGAGAAAAAACTTAACATTTCTATTTACACGCCCTGGGACTGGCAGCCGTTAGTCAGATAAACCTCAATGAAATATGCCGTACATACTATAGAACTAGAAGAATTTAAAAATTTAAGGTCTTTGTATGATGTCAAAACATCTTACAATCCGCCTTTGATTAATAGAAAAGAGACATTAACAAACAACAAGTTCTTCTATCAAACTGTGTTTAACTGCAAGTTAAACAAAACAGCATTGGAACTATGTTTTTAAAAAGTAATTTTCATGACGAAAACCAGGAAATTGACCTTGTTAGGTTTCGAAGGCGACACCTTACATTGTCCAAAGATTTGCAACTGGTATCACAAAGTCCAATACTTACATCACAACAAAAGTATAACGATCTATTGGCATTACTGTCAAATGTTCCTACATTTTGTCATGATTTTTATCAAAGCTTAAAAAGCATACCTACTAGTAATACTAATAGTGACTATCCAGAAGGAGACTTACTTGAGGATGACTGAGTGGTTTGTACCTAAAATGCCATTTTTACATACATATTTGTATTTTTAAAGGTAAATTGTATGGTTAAATAAATTTTGTCAGTAAAAGTCAAATAGGATTGTAGTTGTTATTGAATACCCCATACTAATTCTTATAGTACAATAACTTTATTAGATGGATACAACACCATGTCCGTTAAAAGAGTTAAAAAACACAGGAACAAATTTGTTTTTAATTATAACAAATATATTATGTAAATAACAATAAACAAAATGTTCTAGTAAAATATTTGTTGTTTTTCTACCAATTAGTATCCTTTTTTAGTTCTTACTTTTTTTATTAATTAATCCATAATCAGGATAGAGGACTTAAAGAATCTCCATTGCCAGCTTCAATACGGTCTGTTAGTTCTTCTTCTACTTTTACTTTTATTGTGTTGTTTTGGTAGATATTTTCGATCGTTTTGATTATTCCTAGAGGTATCTATCTTGCATATAATAAGTGGATAACGTCCTTTAATTTGACCCGGTCAAATGCCTTCTTAATATCCACTAAACATGGATATGCTGGTTTGTTGTATTCTAATGATTTCTCTTGCACTTGCCTCATTATAAATAAAGCTAAGACCTTGTTGTTCTTTTGCTAGTGTTATAATTTCATTCAGTTTATTTAATTAAATTAATTCCTGTGTAATTTTTCGGGTCCGATTTGTCTTTCTATTTGAAGAGAGGTATTAGGATGCTTGATCTCCATTCTTGAGGAATTCTGTTTTATTCTATTATTTTTTGGATTAGTTTTCATAGTTGTTTGGTCAGATTTGGTCCTCCGTATTTTAGGAGTTCGGTGTTCTGTCCTCTCCTGGTGATTTTCTATTTTTTAATTTCCTTAACGCTTACTTTACCTCTTCCTCCTCAATATTTATCTCTTCGTTTGTCGTCACCTCTGGTGTTGTGGTTCATTTTAGTCACTTTTAGCAAATAGGGATTGAAAGTAGTCTACTCATGTTTCCTTCTGAATGTGTTTCGTTTTTATTAGTTTGTTCATCTCTTTGTCCTGTGATCATTCTCCATATTTTTTTTGTGTTCCGTAGAAGTCGTGTTTCATCTGTTCTGAGAATGCTCCACTCTAAAGAATTAAAAAGAAAGAAATATATAGAAACAAACACATAAATAAATGGAATAAAGGAACTGGAGTAATATTAATAGAAAACATATACAGAGGCAGCAAAGAACCAACAGTAGAATTTTTCTTGTAATAAATAATATTAAAAAAAATACTTTTACTTTTGTAGTAGAAATAGTAAATGAAATTTCACTGGTATAACTATTAGTTCCCAAGGCAATTATGAATCACTATATATATATACAGTTTTCAAATGATATAAAAAAATATATTCTCCTAGAATTTGGTACCTGTTTAATTTTTTTTTCATATCTTGTACAAACACTTAAATACTGGAAGAAAAAGGTAACATTATAAAATTCAGCTACAAAAAATTTTACGGTACTTTCGGTCCCTTTCAACGTAACATATTTACAGCCCTAACAAGATTCTCCCACGGAATCCGATCGTTATAGAGTACCTAAAAAAAGCATAGTTTATGCATTTAAGGAAGTGCTGTTAGGTACCCAGCGACCTAAATAGACATAAAAACCAAGGAAGACACCTTTCCTCATTTTTTATAGGAAAAGTACCGCTAAGCCCTTCGTAGGTAAAAATGCGAGAGGTAGCATATTAAGTATCATGTTCGAATATCATCTGGCGTATAGAAGAAAGGTAAAAAAATCGAATACGGAAAGAGGCATTGTGGAACTAATTTTAGGCTTACGGTACTTTTTTGAGATTTATCAAAACGGCATTCAATTTGTAAATTGATACGTCTTTGAATTTTATTATTGATTATTCAACGATGAATTTTAAAACGTGTTCTACCTGCTGTTAGGATTGTTTTTTAAAGCTTTTTAGAACGGAATCCGACATAATAGAAGCTTAGCAGAAGATAAGATAATAATGGAGAGAACTCTATTGTAGTGGAATCTCTGTGGGTCGATAAAAGAGCTTATTAAATCGAAAGTAAGTTCTGATTTTTGTTGTATCACTTATTTTTCTTAGCAATTATGTAATTAGAAACATGCCAATTTTTCTTATGAATTACATAATTGCAAATAAAACAAGTTTTACAAGTTTCAATGTAGATATAGATAAAGTATATATTTAATAGATATATTTAAGCTTTGGCTGTTCCGTCTTTAAAAGGGTAAAATGGTCATCTTTTTCGTAGTCTTCTATTAGTCTTCTATTGAGTATTCTCATTACATTCTATCGTTTACTGTCTTGTAGCATGTTGTACCCATTTATCATTATAAGCTTGTCGTTGAATTGTACATATTTTGCTCATTTTTTTTTATGTAGCACCGGTATAAACCGGTGGTACTGCAGCTAATTCGCTACTGATTGTAGATTGTGTATTTTGCCGTGTGTGATATGTAATTGACTTGCTACTATGTAAAGTCGACTTCATTGTCTTTACAAAGAATCGTTTATTCATTAACTCCATAGCTCATAAATGTAAAGTCCTGTGATCATAGATCGCTTGCATCACTTAAGTGATGTTGATTGGTAGCATGATGACAAAGGACAGGGGGCGCGGGTTCTCAGGTGGAGATAAAATTTAAGCAATTACAATAGATTATTGTTATAGAAGAAATCAATAAAGTAAGTCTTGTGGTCAATAAAACATGCTGCTTCCAAACTAGAACGAAAATAAGAAGTTGTTAGAATTAGACCAATATGGAATTTAGAATTCTTTAACCATTATCATTTGAAGGTAACGTGGCTAAAAACTATCGGCAATTTAAACAGACATTTGAAATGTACCTCTTGGCCAATTCCAAGAAGGGGAAGGAGGACGCAGTAAAAATTGATCTGCTGTTAAATTTTTTGGGAGATGAAGAACCTAATGTGTTTAACACCTTAAAGTTAACGGATGCACAGGGAAAATCGTATAATACGGGGGAGCTATTTGATACTTACCTAATTACTTACGTAAATTGTGAATTGAGATATTCTAGACTCAATAATCAGGGATAGACTAGTTTCAGGAACAATCAAAAAAGATCCACAAGAAAAATGTTACAGAATCATGAGTTAACCTTACAAAAAGCAATAGACATGTGTATAGCGTATTACGAAATTTCAAAAATGCAGTTTAAAGAAATTCAGTCAAGTCAAGCACTTAATATTTATTCCGTAAAAAGGGGAACTGGCAATCAAACGATAAAAGGAGAAGCTTTAAATAAAAATTTTAATGCTGGAAGAAGTAGAAGATGGAAATAGGAGAAAACCGAAAGAAAAATATTCAGTGAGGGAAATGTGATCGCGGAATATGATGTGGAAAAAAACTTGCCAACAAAGTTTTTGACTAAAATGACTACCCATTGTCATTTACAAACTAGGAATTTCACAAGATTAAAGAAAGAAAACAACAAAACACCACAAGCAATCCAGACACGCTCACAAGAAGATGACAACAGTACCATATGCAAAGGACCCGTCAGAAAAACTGAAGAGAATAGGAATCAAGTACAACATCACAACAAATTTTAAAGCAAACAACACACTGAGATCTATACTGTCCAAAACCAAACCCAACAACACACAAGAAAGATCAATAAACGGCATCTATAAAATACCCTGTGAATGCAACAATGTTTACGTGGGAGAAACCGCAAGACCAGTAGGTGTCAGGATCAACGAGCATGAAACATACGTCAAGAACAGAGACTTCTACAAATCTCAGATATGCAAACATGCCTGGAACAACGAATACATACCACAATGGAAAAGATATTTACGAAGTTATAGTTTCTTATAATATAAAATTATATATACGATTTTTTATTCTATAAATATTTTTTTACTAAAAAACTGATTTGTTTAAATTTAATAAAAATATTAGAAAAACTTGTTTATAAATAACAGTTTAATACTGTTTATAAATTATTTATTCATTATTATTTATTTATTATATAAATTATATTTTAAATAAATAAACAATAATAAAAAGCGACTTAAGAACAGGTTTTTACATCCCGTAGTTATTAGCGGCTTTGTTTTGGATAACAGTAAACATACGATAAAAATGTTATTATCTTAACGTTGTAGCCCAGTTTACAGAAATAAAGAGCAAATTTAGTCTAGTAGAACCGGAGATATGCCATTTGTTTCCGAGCGCTCTATCTTAAAACTTTGTTGGGTTTTTTGAAACGTGCGGCTGGCCTTTCATTCCGTTAGCTCCACTGCTTTTACTCTAGTAGGAACGAAAATGGTGCATATGAATTGGCTCCCGCTTCTAGGTAATAATCTCTCTACCAATTAAAGGGTTTACGTGGAAAATGTGAAGCGAACGTGGAAAACCCATGCTAGTGGTGAAAAGTTTTAAATATAATTTCCACAAAATATTGTTGAGAGAACTAAAGCGATGGCAGTGTGCACACCGAGGATGTAAGGCGTATGTGAAATATGGAAACTTCCGTAGCGTACACAGTGCTCGACTTTGGTGGTGAGCACAACCATGAGAGCAGCAGTATCGAAAAGCTAAGCCGTAAAAAACTCAACAACTCATTGAAGAGAAAGGCCATTGGAGATATTTGTGAGAAGCCCATAAAACTTTTTTACAAAGAGGTGAACTGTTTTGCCATTAAAACGCTTACTGAATGGTGTACTCTGATAAGAAACTGCATGTACTACAGTCGGAGAAAGGTGTTACCGAAAATACGAACAAGTGTTCGTATGGACAAGGGAAGTCCATGAAGTACTAAATACCATTGAAATGATTTGGACGCCAATTTCGTGGTGTTTTCTTGCGAAACTAATTTTAAATTTTTGTTCAGTTTAAATACAGTTGTGTGGACGGAACCTTCAAATACTACACGAAGTATTTTTGTCAACCGTTTA
Organism: Diabrotica undecimpunctata; assembly: GCF_040954645.1. Lineage (NCBI taxonomy): Eukaryota > Metazoa > Arthropoda > Insecta > Coleoptera > Chrysomelidae > Diabrotica > Diabrotica undecimpunctata. Next base: position 128,999,522 of record NC_092809.1, on the reverse strand, counting down.
CTATTCACAGGCACATGAGTGAGTACCTCTCGTATATGTCTTCCTTCCCAACAAGGAAAAAGTTTGCTACGTACGTATGTGCCGTTATGTATGTGGATTTTGAAATAGCAATTCCTGGTTGCACCTTGGACAGAGTTAGTAAGTTTATTAAACGATTCTTCTTCTTTATCTTCTGGTACACTCCATTACTGGAGGCTTGCGATCACTACATCAAAATGTTCTCTGTTTTGAGCCACTTTTAGTAATTGTTGAAAGTTCATGCCCGTCCAATTTCTGATATGGCTCAGTCCTCTATCTTCCCCTTTAATTATTATTCGTAGCAGATTATATTTGTCATTTCTCATTATGTGGCCTAGGTGCGAGGTATTCCTTTTCCTAATCGTTGTTATAAGTTCTAACTCTCTATTTATGATGTTTAAAACTCTTCACTTCTTAATGTCTTGTGTCTATGATATTCTGAGCATTCTGCGATAATGTCTAATGTCCAGGCTTCAACTCCATACAGAAGGACTGACCAAACGTAGCGTTTAATAACTTTAATTCGGATGTCTGAGCTTAGTTTTCGGTTATAGATAATTTGTTTCCATTTATAGGTACATGTTCCTAATCTGTTCTATGTGTGTTTTTATTTCTATATCTGGATCCCACTTATCATTTAGTACTACTCCTAAGTATTTGTCGATCATCTTAAGTCAATGCGACCATTTTCATCGGTTTTGCTAATCACCATTACTTTAGTTTTTTGTGTAAGATTTATTGTCAGTCCCATTGCTTCACTTGCATTACTAACTCTGTCTAGTATATTTTGTAAGTCTTCTATTTTTTCTGCTATCAGAAATACGTCCAGAAATAGTAGAAGGTGGCCATTTACACAATGTGGCAGGTATAAATGCATTATGAGCGTCGATTATTTTTGAAAAAAATGTGCATGCGTTTGCTAAATGATTATCAATCGCAAAGGTTAGAAAATAAAAATATTCCCAAAAAATAAGGTGTGGATTTAAGAGATTGAGAGGGAAGACGAAGACAAAATCTCAATTCTGCCTATCGAAACTAAAAAACCACACCAAAAGCCCAAAATGTCGCAAGACAATACCATATCGTCGGCTGTATGCAATAGTGGCTTAGCTCAAAAATTGACAAAATTGATGACCAGACGGCTTGAAAAAGACTTATTTCTGACCTGCAACACTGGCACGAATGTCCGCTACACGTTACTGGTGTCGCTATGACATGTTGTCGGTGGAGATAAATTGTTTCTTGCAGTACTGACACTTTTTAGTTGTGCGGTGGAAGTCGAACCGTGTCAGTATTAAATTTTCATGCAATGAGTTCTGCACTTTTGAGTTCTGCCACTATAGCAGTTAATTTTAGATATTTTCAAACTGTATAAGTGAGAATTTTGGAGTTGTGTCACATTAAATAAAAAGAATAGTTTTATTGTTTTTAAAAATGTCAGATCCGTACCGTTATCAGAAAAGAAGAGAATTAATCGTATCTCGAGCAGGAGTAACGTAAGCAATAAAACCAATATTATTTTAAGGTAATAAGCACAATAACGACTTCGTTGTTTCAAATTAAAAACAGACCCTACAGGTAAGTAGTCAATGGAAAGTAGAGCTCCTTTCTTATAATGAAAATGTCCCTAAAAATGAGGAAGATGATGATCATTCCAAGATATATAATGTTACCACTGAATGCTCAGAGGGCATCGATGCGGCGAAGTGAATAGGTACGAAATTGCTCTTTTTATAGTCATCGATGCAGCGGAGCCAATAGGTACGATTTATATGTTTTATTCTAAGCTATAGGTCAATTTAATAGGTAGGTACCTGACAATGTTGATGATTCTGATGCTGCCCTCATTATGAGAATGCTGCCGATGATGATAATGTATGGTTTACGTTTACAGAGGTCGCTGATGAAAATGTGGAGACTGAAGTACCAGAAGATGTGACGGTTAATAAACCTAAAAGTAGAAAAGGAAGGCTTGTCCGCACCAATGGAATGTAACTCATTTCAAAAATTACTTTTAAAACTCATTGCTGTAAGTTGTCTACCGACTGATTACGCTATGCTAATCCGAACTACTAGTTGCAAACAACCTTTCGAAGTACACGGATTATGTCATAATGATTTTTTTAGCCTGAAAAAGTTAAATACTAAAACAACGGGCTATTGTAAAATAACAAAAATTAACAAAAGAAAATAAAAAAAGAATTTAAAAAACAATAATCGAAAGTATTGGGTTTTATGTAAAAATGTACACAAGAGGAGTACAGATCAGTTGATACCACCAAGAAAAAAAAACAAGAAAATGTTTAGAAAGCATGGGTATTATAAAACAAAAAAAGGGTTACACTGGCTGCCAGCCAATAACTGAAAAGAAGAAAAAGACCTTATTAGCCTTAGTGAAGACAAGAGTGTACCAACAATTCACGCTGATTTCTATAGACATATAATTCATTGTTAATCATAACTTTTCCTATTATTATTAATATAACTTTTTATTAGATTCTCCTTATAGTTGTTAATAAACTCATTTTCTCAAGTAACTCGTAGTATTCTTTATTACTCTTGAAAGACAAGATTTTGATGTGCAATAGTGGCACAACTCAAAATAAGGGTTGAATTTAAGAGATCTGCGATACAATTCATTAAAGGCTACCTAAAGCTCCTCCAAATACACCAACGCTTATTTTTTTTCAAAAATCTCAATCCAAGGAGTAAAACAAATAAAACAAAATTATTGGGACTCATACTTTAACACCTGCTTTGGAAAATTAAAAGTTTTTGTGTTATGCCACTATTGTAAGCTGCCGACGATATGTCACTTCAAAAAACACAAAAATGTATAATTAGAAATTTGGTGTCTATTAGACCCTCACGTACTAACGCGACTAAAATTGGCCGCACTACTGAAGGGTTATAAATAAACATCTCTTCATAATAATAGTATCATATTCATTCTAAATTTAATATTTTATTTGTATTTACGACAAATTTAACAAATATCTATCGACTACCTTTATTGTTTTTAATAATCGCGGTTGAAAGAACTCTAGCGATACATTTTCGCATATTATACGGTATTAGATGAGAATAAAACACAACGGTGTGTCGCCGATAGCGAGAAGTTCAATGCTACGAGATCACGTTTTGCAGATAGGAGTCCGGAATAGCTAGCAGTGGGGTTACAATGAGTGTAGGTAAGTGTGCCAACGAACGATATTGACCCCTAATAGAAGACAACAACTGATACTATGTTACGTTCACGACGGTCTATCGACATTTCTTTTTTCATATTACGATCGCACTGATTGTTATTAATTACATATCGCTAATGATTTAGTTTTTTAGATTACACAAATTTTTTTGTACAATTTTTTTTGCAGTAACTAGTCGAAATATTTTTAATAAAATAAACAAATACTGAATTAATATTAAGATATGAATTACATACGATTAATAATACGTAATATACGAATCAAATGTAACATTTTAAGGCAAGGATGCGCACTTAACCAAACAACGTGGTTGTATTGTACACGTGGTTCTATTTTAAGAATCATGCTAGTGTGGGAAATCACGTCGTTACCTATTTTTTCAAGCCCGGGTAGCTCAGTCGGTAGAGCATTGGACTTTTAATCCAAGGGTCCAGGGTTCAAGTCCCTGCTCGGGCGAATTTTTTTATTTTTCTAAATCAAAATTTTATAATAAAAAGAGTTTGTGATAATAATGTGAATTATTATAAGTTGTAATTTGTCCTATCTCATTTAGGCATAAGTAGAATATTATGAAAATATTGCACAAAAATCTCTTGAAAGTGTCTTTGTGCCACCATATATTATTTAATTTGCTTAGAGCTGTGCTTCCTTGGTTCTTTTTTTTTAATATTCTGCTTTCATAATTTTTGCTCCAAGATAACTATAGCTTTCACACCCATCTATTCTGTTGTTTTCGTTTTCGTAACAGCTACCTTTCGTTACCTTTCCAGCTTTACTGATGCATTTTGCTTCAGTCAGGTTTATTATTAGTCCTTCCTTTTAATATTCTCTAGTGTTTGGTAACGGTTATTTTGCCTACTACATTGGGGTTGAAAATTGGGGACAGAAATTACGGGGCTAGAGATAAGGTAAGCAAAACAAACCGAAACGTTTGTGAACGGCTACTCAAGGATTGTTTGGAGAGCTAGTCGTAGATAAGTGGATGATAAGGGGCTGGAATGATGAGATAACTACAAAAATTAAACAAAAAGGGGTACTTAAATGAATCTCCTGGACAAACACAATACAAGAAGGTTCTTAAGCTATTTAAAGTAAGGACGCCGCTTAGAAGAATCTTTCTGCTGGATGAAAGAAAGGCTCTTCCTCCCTAAAAAATATAAAAAAAGTTAGAAACTTTTTAAAAGAAATAATACTCTTTTTTAGGGAAAAAAATTACACATTTATTGTTGTCTTACCAGAAACAGTTACAAATATAAATAGTAATACAAAATAACAAAAACAAACTTACTATGTTACTATCGCATTACAAACTCTAGAAGTTGGAGATACTGTAAGAACTTACAATTGTTAATGTGCGACATTTTTTAGAAGAAATAAATTATTACAAATGAACAGTATCTTTTAAAAGGAACTATGCATAAGAGGTTAACCTTTTTTTTTTAAACAAAACAAAACAAAACAAAATCTCAATTTATGATTAGGTATGTATCAACTGTCAAACAAGTAGTGCTAACTGTCATATTGTCAATACTAACTCTTAAAACTTTGAGAATAATTAATATGACAGTTTAGCCACTCCCTAACATTTATAATTTTACTTTTCCCCTCTTCTACACCAGTCGCTCTGATGGGTCTTGCTAAGATGAAATAGTGAGGTTATTACACTGAGGATTAAACTGTCTTTTATAAAACATTTGACTTTGAAAAATACATAATTATACTCTCAATTTCAGCATATCGCCATTTGAGATCCGCCTGCCGGCTTATCTTTTTCTTTTCTTCATAACATTAACTATACCCAAGCTATTGGGTATAGTTAGAAGATTTATTTCTATCCTGTCTTCCAGTGTTTAGTATTTTTCTAAGGTTAGTCATCAATCAAGATATTTTGTTTAAATAAGTCGGTTTTTCATTTTAATCTCATTCTTTTTGTGTTCCTTATATTGTAAAATTACAATATTTGCTCTTTGGATCTTAAGTGTTCTTCAGAAAATTCACTACGCACCAGTGCTTAATTTCTAAAATTTTAGGTGTGGGAACTCTTAAAGCGGGAAGCTCAGACCGGTGGGTATGGAATACACCCCAGGAAGGAGGGGGCCCTCACCCAGGAAAACTTTTGAAAATTATAACTGTAAACCTTTGTTTTTAGGCCACCCAGACATAATAATACATTCATTTTTATAAAATACCAAGTGATATTTTAATGCTGTTTATTTTCTTTAAGGTGCTTGATTAGGATGTAAGAAAATAAAAACATGAATTTAAATTATTGAGTTTACTCTCTACTCTACTCTACTCCATTAACACCTTGTTGCCTACTTTAAATTTCCCAGAAATATTTGGTTTGATTTCATTGACCATTTTGTTTGAATCAATGAAGCTCGCCAATATTAATTTTTTAAGAATGGTAAAGTAAAATAAAAACAAATTGAGCCTTATTCACTCACAGTTTTATTTATACACATTACAGTAGTAATAATACATATTAATATGTAAATGGATGTTTGTTAATATAACAGCTTGCTTGAACTACAAGTTTGCATATTTTACAAAAAAATTGCTTACCTTATGGGTACAAAACAATATTAATACATTCAAAATAAACCAACTTCTTGGAAAGGAAAAGGAAGCGTTTAATTACACACAAAATAAATGACACACAGAGTGGAGTAACACGGTTTCATTTTTTAAAATTTAGTGTAGTTTTAAAAAGTTAAGATTGATTATTTTATTTGCTTATTATAAAACAAATATGTACGGACGGATTTGTAGTATAATATTGTAAGGCAATGCCAAGACTGTTGGTAAAATTAGTTGTTTGTTAATATTTTTAACTTTAAAGTGAAAACTACAAAAGAAACAACAATACACAAAACTAACTGTAGTAAGTACAAAAAAGAACTCAGAAACTTGAGTTCAGAACACAACTATAAGTTAGGCATAGAGGCTAGTTATTTTAATGAAAACTTAATGTTCTGAAATTCTAAAAGATATTTAAAAAACAGATTTAGGAAAAAAGTTCCCACAATGCAATGCTGTCTTCATTGTAAGTTTTCTGCCCTCGTTGTTTTGACTTGGTGCCAAGTGCAGAATGGTGTCCCTTCGCCAGCCAGGTTTTGACGTGTCGCTCGGGATTGTATCTAGCCACAGGAGGTCCTAGGAGCCTGATCCGCAATAAATCGCAAACAGTGCTAATGTAGAGTGAAGATCTAAGAGGAGACATAATTAGATTCATTGCAGAAAACCCACGTTCACATTCAGCACTAGACACTGCAATACTATTTATGATGGAAATCAGTTTCTTAAACGACGGCGGTTGCTCTAGAATAGTAGGTTTCTCTCCACTTAACATAGGCTTCAGTCCCTGCTTGAAGTGTCTGAAGTCTCTAATTATATCCTGAGAGCTGCTAATCTTAAACCTACCGCAGATTCGCTGGATCTCACATTCTCCGTAGGTGATGGATAAGTCTTTTGGCCAATACATGGGGTGGATCACTTTGATGTCATTCATGATTTTGGTGTAGTTTTCAGCCGCATTTGAAGATGATAGCAACCTTGAAGTCAAGTTGTTAGCGAGGCTCCGATAGAACTGTTTTTCTGGAATACTGGGTATCTTGGATCTTACACAAAGTTTAACATCTTGAAACATCAAATCGTCAATAGCAATTTTAGCTTCCACTGAACGTCTACCCATGTTTTCAACTCGGTTTTCAAACACTTTGATTAACAGTGTTACATCACTGTGGGCTTGGATAAGGTTGAGGCTTGATTTTTGAAGCTGTAAGGACTAATCCGATAACTCTTCTAGAGCATCGAACATCAATGCCAGGTTGCGTACAAAAGTTGTAGAAGATAATGTACTACAAAGCCCTTTGTAAGTTGAACGTTGCTTCGAGTCCCTTTGTTTGTCTTCAGATGCTTCAATGAAATGATTGTACAAAGCTTTAAAATCTGTCCAAACTGCTTTCACCGCCATTAAGCTGGAGGCTACCCAACGAGTATCTAAAACACGGCCGATTTTCAACATTTGCTCCTCTAGTCCTTTAGCAACTTCTGCCAACTCTCTGCTGTTTTTCGGTGAACAACTAAACATGTTTCTAATTTTATCCATGAATATCTTAAAATGATTGATTCCAGCTACTTCTTCTATGGAATCGTGCACGGCAAGCTCTAAACGATGGTTCAAACAATGCCAAATGAACAAGTTGGGGAACGTTTCAGTAAGCTGTATAGCAAGGCCAGATTTCTTGCCTAGTAGCACTGAAGCACCATCACAAGTTAGAGCAATCATATGGTCTTTCATGAATTCAAAGCTTAGACCTAATGCTTGTAACTGATTTAAGAGTTCTTGTAATATACCAGCTGATGTTGTGCTATTTAGCTCAAAAAGTGTTAAGAACACTGTCATAGGGTTTTGCATTCCCTTTAGAACAGTTCTGATATAAACCACCAAAGCATTTTTGTTTGAAACTGAAGTGGCTTCATCCAAAAGCAGGGAAAATTTAGAGTCTGACTTGATTAGGCCATTTATCAAGTCTGATTTCATTTTATCAAAAATATGATGAATTATATTGGAGCAAGCAACATTTGAATGTAGGATTCGCCCCATATCTAAGCCATTCATTATTTGAAAATCAATTTCAGTTTCAAACTCAAAAAATGGCCTATTTAGTTTAGCTTGCTTATAAGCCGTGCGGAAAATGCGCTCAGTTACAATCTGCTGCTCTTTATGCATAGAAGCAACAGCTTTTTTCATTGTATCTTTCTTAGCTTCAATGAGTATTTTTTCAGCCAAAGAATGAGCTCGAGACCCACGGTGTAAAAATATCTTTTTCCTAAGAGAGGATTGCTGGTCTTTTTTATTGTTTCCATAAGCGGTAACAGTTCCTAAAACCCACTCTTCGCTAATCTTTAGGCCCTTCGTTTTCTCTGCACCTAGAGTACTCACACTACGGCAAACATTGCAACCTAGTTCTCTGTTCACAATTAACCATGGATTTTTAGCTTTAAATTCAACAATTTGTTCTTCAAGTGCGTAGTACACACTTAATGAAAGATCAAATAATGCCCCAACGTATCAAAATCGATTTCGCATTTACGAGTCCAGACATGTTTCGCGTGTTCAATACATGTTCATTGTTCATATTGAACACTTTATTTATCTTTTTCTTCGAAAGTATTTATTATAATAAATTCCAATAAGTCTATATTATCTACCTATATTGGGATAAACTACAGCCATCAGTGCCATCACTAAAGGCTATATTATTACATTATTAGTATAACTAGGGACGACGAAACTTTAGGACGATTCCGATTTTGCAATTTATTGTAGAAATAATTTTTATGGGTAAATATTTATTTGCACCTGTGTTAAGGATATAATTGAAATTTTTTGATTATTTTGTTTCATGAAAACATCTTGAAATTAACTCACTTAGATACAGATGCGGCTTTTTTGAAAACTAAAGTACCGTTATGGGTGACAGCATTCTAAAAATCAAATCTTCAAGCCCGGGTAGCTCAGTCGGTAGAGCATTGGACTTTTAATCCAAGGGTCCAGGGTTCAAGTCCCTGCTCGGGCGAATTTTTTAATAAAATTGAAATTAGAGAAAATTGATAGTGTAAATTAAAATATTTCAAATTAACAATATGGCAATATACACTAAAAAATATTATAGCAAGAACTTATTTTAGTTTTGAAGTAGTGAAGTTCTGAAATTGTGCTGAAGAAAATATACTAGGCAAAGGAAAATAAAGATGAACCGAAAAATGATATACCCCTAAACTTACAATTAAAAAATGTGGAATATGGGATGTGAGAAATTATTCGAAACGATAAAAATGCAGAAATTGCTAAATAAATAAACAAAATGGTAGGTACAGTAGGCGGTACTGTGGATTATATCGCGAAACCTGTATGTTTTCTGTATTTTTAAATTTTAAATATTATTTTTAAAATTCATTAAAATAATTTTATTATTTATTTATTATTTTTTCTATTTACTTTACTTTACTTTACTTTACTTTACTTTATTTATTTTATTTCGTGGCGCAACTTCCGTGACGTCGCGTCGTGACGCTACTTACGTGACGCTATACTAAGCATTTTACTATAGAGAAAAAGTAATAAAACGCCAGTCTGAAAGCTTCGCTTCAAGAAATACACAATAAACAGGTACTTGAGGTCAGAGTTAAAGAGAAAACAAGATTGCATCATAAGAGGAACTAAATATCGCTTACTCTAGTTGATAATTCAGGTCAAAATCGAAGTAAAATGCTGGATCAGAAGAAAATAACTGTCCTCGCTGTTACTGTTACTGTTCTACTCCTCAGGCAGGAAGCAGGGTGTCTTTTTCCCCTTCAATTCGGTACAGACAATCTTGAAGCCCTGCGTCCAGATATCCCTTTTAAAATCCTGAAGCAGATTACTCCACCTTTCTCTCTTAGATCTTCTTATCTCATTCCTGTATTCATTCTGCCTACGCTTTAATTCATTCATTCTCTCTTCCAAATCTCCTGCGTGCAATTTTCTTAATTTCTGACACTCACTTCTTACTCTCAAGCAATTTGTCCTCAGATGTTCAAGCCAGTCGTTTCACCAGTATGGTTGTTTCCTTTCATTTTCCATTTGCTCTTACATAAGCCAACTCCAGTGCCGCACTCAGACCCACAATCAACTCACTCACATCCTCGCATCCCGGACCAATCAAGCCAAAAGCATTTACAAAAACCTCCTCATTTAAACATCTCTTTAGATTGATATCCCCATCTTTGCGTTTCTGCCTTTTGCTTGCTCTTTCAAAACTCACATACTTGTGTAAGCTGAGCGATTCTTTTCCCAAAACAGTCCAGCTTACGACAGTGTTTAGAAATGACGTTGAAACCAGTGAGATGTCCAGAAAGGATTCACTAATACCTCTCTCACGATTAGAACTTCTTTCATTGCATTTTCTACTGCCTGTGACGAAAGTACAGGCAGTAGAATTAGTAGGATTAACAGGAAGTAGATTAAGAATTACTGGAGTTAGTACTATACAACAACTGAAGAGGGTATTGTTAATACTGATTTTAATTATGTGCATTATATAATACACCAAGAAGTTTTATGCTCAAAAGTGATTAAGTTAAAAAGCATTTTAGAATCAGTGAAAAAAATGATAACTTCAGAAGGTCGCAAGGCTTAAATCAGACATACTTTCTTGCTATTTTATGTGATTTCAAAAATTGAGAAAACCGATTTACACTAATCAGAAGAGTGAAGACTTCTGTGTCATATGGTTCTCGATCGGTTTTGAAAACGTACGCGTTTTTATGGAAGTGTAAGGACAACATCTCAGTTTATTATCTGACGTACCTTTTTTAAAAGATCTTTCATTTATGGAATATATCACAAAACAGTTGCAGGACTTAAACACGAAGTTGCAAAGACTACGTCAAGTTATAACAGATAGGCATGATGATGAGAACGCTTTTAAGAGTAAGATAAAGCTGTGGGAAAAACAGTTAGCACTGGATAATCTGTCATATTTTCTGACTTGTAAGGTATATCAAGAAAGTACGAGTGTCTTAATATACATAATATAAAATATTTATAAACAAAGAAAATAGGAAGCTTCCCGACCGAATTTGAAAATCGTTTTCAAGATTTTAAGTACCAAGAAAACAATTTTTCTTTGATTGATATTTTCATTGACGATATTGATACAGTCCCCCAGTTACAAATGAAAGTAATTAAGATTCAGTTTAGACCCATTTAAAACAAAAATTATATGATGTTGGTATAATCAAATTCTATAAGTATTTGTCTATTCAATACCAGAAAATAAGAAAATTTGCCTGTAAAATCCTGTCAATGTTTGGAAGTACCTATAATAAATGTGAATAATTAGTTTTTTTTGTTGGAAGGAAAAAAATCTCGGGCGATACTTGGACCCAGTTTTAAAAGTATCTGTTGATAGATTCATGCCACAAATAGACAACTTGATTAAATACAAAAGATGTGAAATATCTGACAAAAGAATATTTGTGTGTATTGTTGTTCTTTTTTATTGAAAATTGAATAAATATAAATGTTTCTTCCTTAAGTTTTGCGGCCCACTTGCTGACACACTGACATGAATATTTGTTATTTTAGAATAATAAAAACAAAAAGTCGCCCGAGCAGGGACTTGAACCCTGGACCCTTGGATTAAAAGTCCAATGCTCTACCGACTGAGCTACCCGGGCTTGTTAAACTTTGTTATAAATTTCATTCATTTTCTTGAGCAAAACTTTAATTATTTTTACAAAAAATGTATTTGCAAATATTATTACTGTATTTCTTGTTTAATTAATAATCAATCCTTAATATAGTTTACTCATTTATTGGCATTCAATTACATCAAAGGGTTTGTAACTAAATTATAGAATAAATTCACACAAGTTTTTAAAATTTTATTTCACATAAGTATATAAGCATCAATAGCTATTTTTCTTACAAGTCTGTTATTTGAACGGTAAGTACATGTAAATTCCTAATGTTAAAAGAGGTTCTGAAACTGCTTTCTTGTGGCATTTAGCTAGATTCCTAGTATTCTTTTAGTATAATATAATAACGTCAAAACTTTCAGTGCAGTTATTGTTATTTTTTTAGTGATTTTGTCGTTCTTCTATTATAAAGGATAGTGACGAAACAGAAAATTATGGAAAAAGTATTGGAATGAAAAAAAAAACACATTTACAATATAGATAAAAATCAATAAGTTTTATTTTTGTTCACGATATTTTTCTTTATATACAAAACTCAATTAAATTCTTGTAAAATACAAAAAGGATCGCCCGAGCAGGGACTTGAACCCTGGACCCTTGGATTAAAAGTCCAATGCTCTACCGACTGAGCTACCCGGGCTTGGTTAATTTGTCATCATATCGATTTTCCCTGACCAGGGCTACTTTCAATTAAAAAATTTTTAATTCTTTCGATAACACAATTATTTTACAATTTCTGTATGTAAATTAACATTAACTACAAAAATACGAGTACTGATCATGTCTTTTAATTCTAATTGTATTTTTCTAGTATTTAGTCGGTTCATTAAAAGAAAAATTTGATTCTTTTTTCGCGTAGTAAATCGATCAAAATTTTTTTAATTAATTAATAATCTTTTAACGATAAAATAGTGAATAATTTTTAACAAAAAGGGTCGCCCGAGCAGGGACTTGAAACCTGGACCCTTGGATTAAAAGTCCAATGCTCTACCGACTGAGCTACCCGGGCTTGGCTACAGTGTTTTCTGAATAACTTTTCACGAAAGTTACGCTCGCTTGTTTGGGAAAAAATTATGTTTTATAAAAAAATAGCCATTTATCTCTATTGTATCTGTATTTTAATTACGCACAAACGATTTTATGGAATTTGGTGGTGTGTATTAAATAAATTTTTATAGTATCATTAATAAGATCTAAAAATTTCGCCCGAGCAGGGACTTGAACCCTGGACCCTTGGATTAAAAGTCCAATGCTCTACCGACTGAGCTACCCGGGCTTGGCTACAATGCTACCAGTTTGATTTTCCAGCCATGTGGGTACTTTTGATATAAAAATACTAAGCATCCCGTCGAGAATAAAATCATTGTATGATGATAACCAATTGAAAGTATGTAAAACAATATGTGCTGTTCCAGGCTATGATGGAATTCCAAATACTATTCCAGCGTGTAAAACTAACGGAACTTACTTGTCACTCACAAATAGTATAGTCAGAATTCAGAACGACACCTCAAGGTCCTTCAGTTGCAAAAACGTATTAAGACAAACAGGGACTATCGTGCCTCATTTTTAATGTTTATCCTTGTACTGGCAAAGGTTATTCGTGAGTCCCAGATTAATACGAGTAGTACAATATTTAAAAATTCTGTACAAGTGGTTGGATAAGCAGACGACATTGACATAATTGCCAGATCCATAGAGTCCCTTACCGAAGCTTTTCGGTCGTTAGGTGCGTATGCACTGAAAATTGGACTTAAAATATATGCCCAAAAACGAAATATATGTGCGTCTCCTAGTCTGATAATTAGACACCTGGACTAATAATTGACGACATGGAGTTAGAAGGTGTAGACACCTTCATGTACCTAGGTTCATTACTTACTAAGGATAACAACGTCAGCGAAGAAATTAAAAGAATGCCAATAAGTGTTACTATGGCACAGGAAGACAAATGGCTTCAAAACTTCCAAGGAAAATTAAACTTATTGATTAACACACACGTGGACAAGACGGCATATCCCGTCATGCACACAGCGACAAAACGCGATTTAACGTCCAAACAACCACCTCCGTATAATACTCAAAGCGGAATTTTTCAACTTGCGTATATTGGTTTGCTCATACGAACACGACTGGTAACCCAGTAAACATCAAAATATTTCATAAAATGTCCCTGCATAAGTTTTGCCATGCGGTTAATCTCACTTGTGTTTTGGTAATGCGCATGATTAATATATTGCTACATTTTTATGTTTTAAAAGTTCTTTTTGTTCATGATAATTTTTTTTATGTAACAAACAAAACTCAATTAATTTCTTGCAAAACAAAAAGGATTGCGATCCCCTGAGCATGGACTTAAACCCTGGACCCTTGGATTAAAAGTCCAATGCTCTACTGACTGAGCGACCCAGGCTTGATTAAAATGTAAATACGGCAATTTTCCACCTGGATACTGGCAACACTCTGGATAGTTTTGGTGTTACATATTTCAAAGGCTGGATCCATAGTGACGTAACTACAAAAAAAAAAACAATTTCTAATAAATGAAAAAAAAAGAAGGTTTTTAAAACAGGGTAAACGCAAATTACTAAATATTTAATGGATTTATACCAACCGAAAGTATTTTTTTGTATAAAATAACGTTATGAGAAATATAATTTGTAGTAAAACGTATTATTTTATGTTTTTGATAAAAATTATATACGTTTTTGTTATTCCTATATATAGGTAGTTACGTTTTTGTTACACTAAAAAATGTAGATACGTTTAATTTTAAGTAATTGTTTTAATATTAAAAATAAAAAAATAAACAGTATTTAAGCCAAATAGCAAAAAAAAATACAAAAAAATTAATATTAATCACTATCTTCTTGATCGGTTATGCTTTCATTCCCGTGTTTTCCATGACACTCGTTTAAGAACAATAAAAACATGATATGTTTTGAGAGTAACATCTTGACAAAGCTCCATAAAATTTTTATGTTTTTCAGTGGAGATAACCATGGTACTTGTACATGGGCGCCCATATATCAAAATCCAGGAGGGGGGGGCAAGTCAACTCAAATTTTTATTTTGATCCATACAACTTAATAAAAACTAAAATAGCCGATTGCAAAAATGCAAAAATATAAACATGACTTACAAACAGTAAAGAAATACCAGAAAAGTAAAAGTAATCTTAAACAAAAAATTATTAACAACATATTTTATGGTATGACTTTATACATACAAATATACTTACATACATACTGATTTTTTAAATAATATTACTAATGATAGGGGGGGGCAACTGCCCCCTCTTGCCCCCCCCCTATGGGCGCCCATGTACTTGTATACATTCTTTCCAGATCAAATTCTACTTTTTGTTCTCTACGTAAGCTTCGTCTTATAGAGATATTAGTTGAAATATCAAATTCTAGAAAAGCTTCTGAATCCATTTCGTATTTAAAAAACACTGTGTTTGGGCTTTCTTTTTTAAACTGAAACCCAACTTTAAGCCAATTTATTTTGTTGCCATTTGTATCTGGTTTTTTATTAAGTATAGTTTTCTGAGTCAAGCGACTAAAATCGAAAAACGCTGTTTGATCCATTTCAATTATTCTGTACTTCAAATTTCTGAATGGTGTTCTTATAAACGTATACCAACCAGACGGATCAAAAATGTCTACATTTCGACTTTTCTTTTCTATTTGCACTTGGACAGAATCGCATTCCATCATGGAATAGCCAGGCTCAACGAAAGTGGTTAATTGTAAAAACAGTTTCTAAATTTTTAATGGCATAAAGAAACATTGCAACCATATCAATATTTCGATTTTATCCACTGCAGTATCTGAAAAAAAAAATTATGTTCATTGTACAGCTGATTTTAAGATAAATGTTTCCAAAAGCATGAAGCAATCTCGACTGAACTGCACTTAGCCATTCCTTCATGCCAAACATAATCATGGGCCTCTTTGGAAGCAACATTAAAAACTGTTAAATTATAGACAGCTAATCTGCGTTTGTAAAAAAAGTTTTTTGCATTAGTTTTTTGCAATAGCGGACTGCTTCTAGGCTGAATTCAGCTAAGGAACAATCACCAGTACGTGTCTTTTCTTTTACGGAATTCTTCATATTTCTAGGTAATATTTTCCTGTTTAAATGGCTTTCAGCTCACACTGTTTTATAGCCTGTTCATTTGCTGACAAGTGATCAAATGCGAAACATTTGTCGCACATGTCCTTTATGAGAGTATAAAATGACAAGTTACGTATTAAAAATATTTCTGTAATACCACAAGTAGGTCTGCTTTTTCGTTTCCTTCTGAAGTTCTAGCACTAGTTATATTTTGCGTTTGTGTCTTGCTAGATTTCTTAGTCATTATATTTATTTATATTTCGATACAGAATCAATTTAAACAAAACGAACGCCCGAGCAGGGACTTGAACCCTGGACCCTTGGATTAAAAGTCCAATGCTCTACCGACTGAGCTACCCGGGCTTGGTTAATTTGTCATCATATCGATTTTCCCTGACCAGGGCTACTTTCAATTAAAAAATTTTTAATTCTTTAACACTTTCTAAATAAATTTTCGGTAAATTTGCTTAAATGGAAAAAATTATGTTTTTGTAAAAAAAAATTACCATTTATCTATATGTATCTGTATTTTAATTACACCCAAATGATTTTTCTAATACATACATCTTTGTAAACATATAAATTCAATAAGATCTAAAAAGTTCGCCCGAGCAGGGACTTGAACCCTGGACCCTTGGATTAAAAGTCCAATGCTCTACCGACTGAGCTACCCGGGCTTAGCTACAATGCCACCATATCGATATTCCAGCAATTTGGATACTTTTCAATGCGGACACTTTAATGTATATTGAACGGATGTTCGGATTTGAACAATGTGGATAATAACATACAGTGCTGAAACATGGTCTATGAAATTAAAATCAATACATTCTACTTCCATCCAATTTCATATTTCCCCAGTCCTTATTCTGTCCCGTCCGGTAATTTAAAGACATCTCACAAAATCCATTTCCACTGATCTTATCTGTCTTTATTTGTGCTTTTGTCACCTTATATAATCTTTGTGTTATATTTATCCATTTTCCCAAATTTCATCATTCTCATTGCTTTTCACAGTTGTTTCCTGGGTACACTGTCATACGCTCTTTTCAAATCTATGAAGGTCATGTTTGTTTTATGTTTTTCACTTTGTTTGTCTCGATGACTTGTCTGATGATAAATATATTGTCGAGGCATAATCTGGCGTTTCAAAATCCAAATTGTTCTTCACTGTAGTTATCCACCTGTTGTTCTCAATTTATCTCGAGTTTTATTCTTCAACCACTCATTGAATACATTTTTTAAAGTCTCCAGACAGTTATTCTTGTGTTGTTAAATACCAAGTGCTTCTTTTGCCGCTTTTAGTTACTGTTTCTTTTAGACGTTGATAAATTTCTGCTGGGGTCCATACCTTGTTTATAAGTAGTAAATTCTGCACCTATTTTGATTTATTGTAGCCATCGAGTGACCCATCAGCAAAGGTGAGTGCCAACGAGTAACAATATAATTACATCCGAAAGTTGGCAGCCAATGTAGAACAATAAAACACAACTTTCTTTGGGAGCCAATTGTTAGTACTGCTCTAGCTCAGTTTCTCAGGTGTTAGAACGTCTTATCTTAAAAGTAAATCTTAAAAATGAGTTTGGTTGGGACAAAGAAATTAAGATATGTATTAACTAATCATATTTGTTATGCATAAAAAATATAAAATTGAAATTTTTATATTATTAAAAACAGAGGATTTAGAAAATTCCACCAAACAAGAGGTAATAGGAAAAGTTCAAATTACCGCCTTTAAGAGCTTTTTTAGAGCGGCAGTCAACAGAGTCCGCATATCCATGATGATTTCCAACCTTCGATAGAAGATGGAACTTAAAGAAGAAGAAGACCGCCTTTAAGTAACAACTATTCGTTGTTCATTTACAATTTACTTTATTTATATACAAACATTACATTCTAAAAGTTTAACTGGTTTAGAAGGTTTTTTTGAGAAAAAGAAGTTATTTTGCAAAATTTTTTTTTTGCAAAATAACTCAACAACTAAAAAAGTTATAGAAAAAATGCTAGAATACAAAAAAAAATAGTTTTTTATATACTCAAGATTTTAATTTTTTTTTATTTCTATAGACTAAAAATTAAACAGGATATGGTTGTTTAAATGTTGGATTGGTATACATTTAGCATCATCAAAAATTTGATATACATGACTTTGTAGCTTTTAAAATACACTACAAAGTGGTGTATACCAAATTTGTTTCAAGCCCTTTGTTTAAAAAGGGTTGTGCTGAAATGGATTGAAAATCGTGCTAATCGCATGCGAATACAACCTTTAAACAATCATATCTCGTTTAATTTTTAGTCTATAGAAGTTTAAAAAAAATTAAAATCTTCAGTACTACCGACTGTCAAAATTTCAAGCAAATTCATGTATTATATAAAAAGAATTTATATAAAAAATAAGTTCATTCTTGACATTTGTGGCTTCGCACACATACGTTGAGCCAAACATAGTACACAGATTCATTGCCAAAGGTTTTTGTTATGGATATTTTTTGCCACACACACATTTAATCTAAAATTTATCAAACGCAAGCATTTCCGTAACTTGAGTATAAACCTTAAGTATATAAATGAGTATATATAGAATAAACACTAAAGGAGAACGACTGCGCTTGAAGATTAATGTAGACAAGACCAAGGTAATGGTGGTTAGCAGAACACGAAATATGCAATTAAATATAAAAGTAAACAATAAGAACATCCAAAAGGTCCACAAGTTCAGATATCTCGGTAGTTGGATAACTCTAGATCCAGACATAGAGATACGTAGCAGGATTGAGCAAGCCAGAACAGCGTTTACTAATATAAGAACCTTGCTAAGCAACAGCAGCCTTAACTTAAAGCTTCGATATCGCTTTGTAAAATGTTACATTTACTCCATACTGCTATATGGTGTAGAAACCTCGACCATAAAGGCCAATGTGATGAACCGATTGGAGGCCTTTGAAATGTGGGTATTTTGAAGACTACTTAAAATTCCCTGGACAGATCACACAACAAATGTCGAAGTATTAAATCGAATGGGCAGAGAAAGAGAATTGCTGCCAATAATAAAAAGAAGAAAAACTGCTTATCTGGGTCATATATTTCGAAATTCCAAGTACCAGTTCTTAAAGCTTATTATGGAAGGGAAAATAAAAGGAAAACGGGACATCGGAAGAAAGAAATAGTCATGGCTTAAAAACATAAGGGATTGAATAAACCTCGATGCCTATGCACTCTTTAGAGCCACACAAGACCGAGAAGAGTATGCCAGAATTGTCGCCAACGTCCACTAATTGGATAGGGCACCATAAGAAGAAGAGTAAAACGGAGTTTTTCTGGTACTCGATCATTTCCATTTGAAGGACAGCTGTGTTACTCTTGAAAACGTCTGCCGCTTTGCTGGTCCATACACCATTAGGCTTGAGTGAAAAACTGTTGCTTAACAGTTGCACAACATTTTCAATTTTTTTGAAGTCAGAAAATCGGAAAATTTGGAAGTTAAAAAAAAATTTAAATGAATATCTTTGTTGAACTGTATATCTTTGTTATTATCACAAACGGATTTAAGGAGAGAAAAATGCAAAAGTTCTACCTTTATATTCTTAGATAAAAGTTCAGTTTTTTAGAAAAACTTCTATAATATCAAGTTCACATACAAGTTTCCCCTTTTCTTGTACTGTTAAATTCAACAAACTCAGATGTCTAATAATATTCGCCAAAAATGCGATAGTTGCAACGTTTTTTGTATCCAAGAGGAAGCCTTTGCAGCTTCATTATCACTAGAGGATATAAATTCTTCTATATCCTCAAGTATTGCAAAGAATTTTTCAAGCACTAAACTTTTGATCAACCCTTTTACGTTGTTATGAAGAAGCAAATCTTCAAACTGAGCATTAGTGTCTTCTAGAAATGAGTTGAACTGACGCTGCCTCAGAGATGATTTTGCACGTACAAGGTTTACTATCTTCATGACGAACTCTATGGTTCGGTCCAGTTCTGCCTGGTTTAAAAGGTGCCATTCGCGCTAATACTCCTCACAGTATTATAGACAAGGAAATTATATCCCTCGTAAAAAATTCAGATTCCAGCTATTGCATCAGATATTCTTGGCACTAAATTTTTAAGTGTTCCTGAGCCTCCTCGAGGCAATGAGAATCGAAAAAGAAAGAGATGTCATCTCTGTCCAGACAAGAGAAACAGAAAAACGAGCTATGTTTGCGCAGAGTGTAAAATGCCTGTATGTTTACAATCTTGTGTTCAAGTAAGTTCATTTTGTAATCTTAGTTTATAATTAAAAAAATTATCAAAAAAAATTTGTTTGTTTTTTTTTATATCAAAAAATGGGTCTTATACACCCACTTACAATACTTATGTAATTACTTTTGACTTATAGTAGTTAAGGGTGAAGTAGTTATATTACAAGTAGTCACTATGTAAAAAACAAAGTTATTAACATTTATAAATTACTGCAAAAATAAAGGCTTTTAACAATTATTTCAGACAATTGTTTATACCTATATTTTAATTTAGAAACTCACAAATTAAAGAACTTTTTAAGACCTACAACTTTTATTCAAACCATTTTTCTCTAAAATGTATAAGGAATGTGTTATAGGAAAATAATGACTTTTTACTTTTTATGATTCTTAAAAAAACAAAACAAAATCTGCTGAAAAATCTTTAATTATTTGTTATCAGCTATCCGTCACATATCTTTTAAAACCTTCAAAATCTCTATAAGATTTTTTCAACTGTTTTTCTTTACTGTTAAAATTAGCGATTTAGAATTTCTGCGTCTTCAAAACTAAAATTCGAATTCCTAAGAGCAAATAAAATTTGTGTCTTGATATGATATATATATATATATATATATATATATATATATATATATATATATATATATATATATATATATATATATATATATATATATATATATATATATATATATATTATGCAAAAAACAGTGTCATTTATTTCTACTCCACATAAAAGTATGTATACTTCACTTATCAATCCTTTTATCCACCATATAAAACTGGAAATATCTTTCACGTCATTGAACTCAGAAAGGTAACACCTTATGTAACGACCATCAATTTCTCGTTCTCAAATATTCGTATCCATCAAGAATTCTGGTTTCCCTTGTATATTCGAGGTCATCTCCGAATTTCGACCAGTGCCATTGACCAGTAATAAACCCATTACTCTTTTATTTGCAAAAGTGTTTGCAAAAATGTTTTTACAACGTGCCATAATAACGTTATCCACGGCCGTTTCTTGCAGAGCCGCAGATATAATGGATGAAATAAATCATTTTGGAGGTTGTAAAATTTTGCAAGTGAAACTAATCGGTCTTTAGAACGATTGTAAAAGATGGGTGAGAGGTAAATGTACCTAACTATATTTTGCAACAAAATTTATAGGTTTAAAAAAAATAAAAAGCTCTGAAATGATAAAAGTATTTCTGCATCGGCAAGTTTTTCGTAATCTTTTACATATTTTACACGTTTCTAAATTTTATAGAGGAAAGAATAGGAACCAGAAAAATTCATTTAAAGGCATCAAAATATTCAAACCCAAAATGTAACACTGAAATCAGAGATTTAGCAAATTAGAAGATTAAAGCATACCTACAGTATATTTCATGAATTTGCACCGATTTTGGATTAGGGATGAAAGCTTTGACTTAAACGGTCCGCTGTGATGAGAAAGTTAATAGCAAATTCTCCCAATATTTGAAGCACTGTCAAAGAGAAGCAAAAATACGGTTTTAACTGATAATGTATTTTACATTCTATAGAGAAATATACAATCATTGGTGCAAAAATAGAAGAACATTAGAAATTTTGTTGTTTCTAAATGTAGTGGTAAGTATTTAGTGATAAATCAATAACAATAACACTCAAAGTTTTTCTTTTTTTCTTCTGTTTTTTATGGCTTCGCTGCGAGGCGATTCGCCAGAACTATTTGTTGGCGACCGTGATGTAATCTGTTCTAAACCATATCAGGGCCGCTGACATTTGCGTAAGGTGGTAGTAGTTTTTTCTGAATTTTTAAATTTGAGGTTAGGTAGTTATAAACACATATTGTAAACAAATGGTAATGGAGGGGTTAGATATTACACAATAAACAGGATGCCACAAAGGAGAAACTGAAAGGCAAAAACATTGAATTAAAGTTGAGCATCGTAAACTACAATTTAATTTTATTAGAGTCAAGAAACTGTAAGATTTTACTGACTGACTTTTCATTAGGGGATATTAAGATTGTGTCTATTTAGATTGGTGTTTGGAATTTTATTGAAATAAAAATTGAATGTAAATCCATGTTAGGAATAACATTAATGGGGCTTTCAAAGAAAATTTGGTTTAAATCCTCCACTGCTCCGCATTCACATGCCGGACTGTCTATTATTTTAATTTTAAAAAGATGTTCTTTAGTTAAGCAATCACCTGTTCTCATTCTTATTATTGTGGTGATATTTTTTATGTTTTTAAATGTTAGGGTTGAGAACCATGCCTTAAAGGAGAAAGAGGTTGTGATTCTCGTATATTGGTGGTTTTTCTTCCGCAGTATTGCAACCCAATTGATTTTAAATTTATCAATAATTTTTTCCTTTATGGTGTAAGAATATCTTGGGAATCTAATAACATGGCTAAGGGAATATTCAAGTTTGTTCTTATTTTGGCTAGTAAGTCAGCTTCTATATTACCAGGAATATCACAGTGACCTGGAATCCATGAGATTAAAATGTCAAAACCCTTCTTAATTGCTGATGAGATGAGAATTTCTGTTTTAAGGGAGATTGAGTCATCAGAGGCTGAGATTATAGAATTTTTAATTTTAGTTATAGCATTTAGAGAATAAGAGGAGATAATAGCCTTCTTGATGCTTTTAGATATTAAAATTTTAATTGCTTCGTAAATTGCCACATTTTCGGCTTTTGTTACAGATATCTCACCAGGAAGCCTAGAAGAAAACTTGAACTTAATGTTGGGAATATTGATTCCAAATCCTATTCTCCCCTTATTTTTTTAGGCGTCTGTATATACAAAGGAGAAATCCATATTGTATTTTAGGGTGATTATTGAGAATTTTTGTTTGGTTGCTGATTCATTTTTCTTAATATTACAGTTTAAAGTCTGTATTGGGTTGATTAGTGTGTTAAAATCTAAGTCATAACAAGGAAAGTTTGGGTGTTGATGTATTTTATTTTAATAAGGGAGAAAATGTTCAAGAGCCATAACAAGGAGAGGTACGAGGTTTGTCTTGTGGAAAATTGGTTTATTTATGATTTTTCTACGTATATTAAGAAGTGTCACTATTACTGGATGTATTTCTGCGTTATTGGGCTAAATAAAAAGGAACCGTAATCCATATGAAACCTAATTAAAGCATTAAAGATCATAATTAGGATTTTAGGATCTGCACCCCACCAAACTCCACATAATGCTCTCAATATGTTGATGTTTTTCTTTGCTTTAAGTATAATTTTATCAATGTGAGGGTCCCATTTCAAGTTTTTATTTCAAAAGGGGATGTTATTGTTATTATTAAGAGAGATTAACGGAAGGTTTGTTTTGCGTTGTCCCTTTGTGAACCACACCACTTCACATTTATCAATTGAAATAGACAGCCCATGGACTTCTAGCCAATTTTGAATGTTTGTAATTTCTGGGATGATCTTATTTATCATATTATGAATGTCTTGACCGCTAATGTACAAAACTAAATCATCTTCATACCCACATATTTTCACTTCGTTAGAGAATAAGTAGAAAATGGTCAAGGAAGAACCTTGAGGGAGCCCGTTGAAAGTTTGATATGGTCCCAAGAAATTGCCGTCATCAGATCTCGAATATAAGAGTCTGTTTTGTAGGATTTTAAGGATAATGTTGTTTAGAACCATGGGGATGTTTAGAATTTTGAGTTTATTATAAAGATTGTATATTTCTACATTGTCATAGGCTGATTTAATATCTAGAAAAATGGCTAATACCGTTTGAGAAGATTTAAACGCTTCTAAAATCGTAGAGTGAATTAGAGAGAAGTTATCATATATATGTCCCTCTACCTTTCCTGAAACCTGATTGAATTATGTTACATAAACCAATCCAGACGATTTTTTATTATGATTTCGAGAGTTTTAAGTACACAGGATGATAAGACTATTGGTCTGAAACTTTCAGACAAAATAGGATTTTTTTGAGGCTTTATGATGTTAATTATGTTAAAAAATTTTTCCATTTCAACGGAATAGGACTCCATTAAAACAATTGTTGTAAATTCTTAACAGTGTGTCCTTGGCTGCAAGTGGGAGGTTTCTTAGCATTAAATAGGATATGTCATCGATACCTGGCGCAGAATATTTTTTATTATTTAACGACAAATTATATTCACGAATTGAAAAGGGAGCAACTTCTTGGTTATCATATGACATATTAAAATTAGGGTCTATGTTTACTGACGACATTTTGTCTAATATTTCTAGTTTAATGTTATCTGGGGGACTATGAAAAACTTTATTATTGTGATAATTGGAAAATTTTTTAATTTTATTCCAAACGTAAGTGATATTGGATCCTCTGTTTAAAGATTTACAAAAATTTTTAAATTTGTATTTTTTTACTTTTTTGCTTTTAAGTTCTTCCTCGTCATAGCGATTATGCGTTTTGATTCGATGAAATTTTCTATAGAGGGGGATTTATTAAAATTAGAGATTGCTTCTTTTCGTGTTTTGATCCATAAGGTATACTCTTCGTCCCACCATGGATTCTTGGGTTTGCTCTGTACCCCACAATTGTTAAAAGGGATGTATAAGCTATATACTTACGTTATTCTACAGTCACTTTTATGGGAAATAATACGATTTGACAGATTCCTTCCAGTTTCGTCCATATACACAGCTTCACACTGAGTACAACTCATGCTTTACACTACATTCGTTTCCTCTGACTTATCTCTAGGATATTTGGTCTTTGAACACAGATGTGCAATGATTTTGATGTTTTTTGTAGCTATTTTTACATTGTCAATAACCCTTAGTATTTTTATTAACTTAGGTGGTAATGGTGTATATAGGGCAGTGAATGATAATAGATATTCTGATTCTTAGAAGCAATGTTCTAAGATCTCGCAAAAATGGTTTCAGATTATTCACATTAACTGTATTAGCAAAAAGCATCCTGTGTAGCATATGTGGAGGATAAGAGTTCTCGAACAAAATGGTTTTCAATAATTGAAATCTTCCCGTAATGGATGAGACTTCCTTATGACACGTTATTTTATCATCTGGTTTTCATCACATTATATGTAGTTCTAACAATTCTCATGTCAATGAGTGGTAAAGAATCCCCCACTTTTTCCTCAAATGGAAACTGTAAATTAAATGGAAATTATAATAAAAATAATAGTATTTAGAAAAATATCACTAGATTTTTCCGTGTATATACATTATACATTTCAAATATGTTTTAAACCTTTGATATTTGATAATATAAATAGTTGTATGTTACACATTTGTGAATTTACCGCATTAAAACCTTGTGATACAACATTCAATATTACTAAATGATAAAAGAGTTTCACAATAACTGATAAAATTACTCAATTTCATACATGCTTACATTTTATACATACCGGTTATACAATAAATATTGATTTAAATCAAGATACATGCGTTTCAATATGCTGTGTTCAAGTTCATATGTCAAAAGGCGAGTAAAATGTGTGACGAGTGTCAGGCATTGCATGATATAATATTTATTACTTATACGGGGAAACTCAGAATAAACTTCTATACACTAGAATAAATTTTTAAGTTAATTAAAGCTAATGATTCATTTTTATATTGTGGAAAGCTAAAACTACACACGTAACAAATGCCTAAGGAACACCACTATTATTCTACTTTTTTCAATAAAAACTTTTTTTCTTAATATATAGCATTCGATTTGAAAACTTGCTCTCTATAAATCAAGGCATTCCATAAAAATTAATGTGTTCTTGGAAGTGTAATTCTGGTCCTAGTTTTTTATAGATCCTATTGCCTCAAAAAAAAAAGATAATTTAATTTTAAGCATGCCAAGGCGGAGTCAAGCTATAATTAAGGCATGTGAGGACGCTATACTTCTGGAAATGCATGTATCACATGTAAGCTGCATTTCATATAAGCAATCCTTTCAGTCCTTCCATCCTTTAAAGATTGACGATCATCACGGCCCATTTTACTCTATCTGCAGCAGTTCTGAAGAGTTCTATTGTTGTTTTTCTACTCCACTGCTTTAAATTTTTCAACCAGAACGTGTGTCGTCTCCCCGGCCCTTCTTTTTCTTCCACTTTTCCTTGTATAACCAATCGTATCAACTCATGTTTTTCATTTCTTAGTATGTGACCAAAGTAGCTCATGTTGCTTTCCTTCACAGTGGTAATTATTTCTTTCTCTTTTTTCATCTTTCTTAACGTTTCCGTGTTTGTTACGTGTTTTGTCCATGAGTCACTAGCGAGCCAAGGTATGTGAAGCTGTAAACACGTTCAAATATATGACTTCCAAATGCTGTTTCCCGTTCCTTATTTGCTTCTCCCACATATATAACTGGAGTCCATCGTAATAAGACGACTACATGCAAGTGTTTCATAAATGGTCCAGATGGCAAGTTACCTATTTGCCAAAAGACTTTCACTGATGCCTTGAGGATCACAAGGGGCTGACTCCGAACTATAATGAACAATTTTAGAGGGGAAAGTAATCTTCCATGTGAGAAAAGGGGAGGAACGAACGCATTTATATAAAGAGAAACTGAGGAGCGTGGTCGAATTTATTAAAAGTATAAAGTGCGTGGGGTCTCATTACTGTAGGGGCCCACAAGAGAAAAACACGTCCTGAAGAGGCAATAGCCTAAAACGGGACAAAGAAAACCCAAAAACAGAAACAAACAAAGCAACAAAAAGATGAACAATGGATTGATTACTGTAGGGGTCGAAGTGAGCGCAAGTATGCACCAGGTGATTTGAGTAATAATAAACTTTGGAAAATTTACAATGCTCAAGCCAAATCAGAGACACAAGTAAAAAAAGAATTTTCGAATGTTTTTTTAACAGAAAATTCAACATTTTATTTAAGGCGTCACAGACGGACATGTGATCGACATGTCTTTCACTCACTGAAAAAATTCTCAAAGAAAACGACACCATAGGTGAAGCAATCCCTCATGGCCGCTAAAAGAATTCACAAGATTAGATCGAATGCCTTTTTTTGCATTATTGAAGGAATCTAAGCCTGAATTATTGACTTTATCCTTCGACTTGCAAAAAAACCTTCCGCTGCCTAAAGTCCCAGATCAGCAGCGTACTACAGCAGACAGCTATATGTACATAACTTGACAATCGTAGTGGGACATTCTAAAGCCCCATTAATGAAGAAAAATTGTTTTAGCTATGTATGGTCAGAGTATGACAAGGGCTCTAATCAAGTGGCTTCGGCAATGTATCACAAGCTGTCTAAAACTAATTTAAAAGATATCAGTGTCGTAAGATTAATGTGTGAGGGATGTGGAGGCCAGAATAAGAAGCAAATAATTTTATCTATGGCAAGTCCGTGGCTGATACAAGCTCCAGAAAAACATAAAATATATATAAATAGTGTATTCTATTCGAGGGCATTGATTCTTGCCATCGGACAGGGTATTTGGAACGAGAGAAAAAACTTGGCACTTTCAGATATCGAAAATAAAAAGGACTTGTTTGGCAAGATCAAGAAAACAAAATAACGTCGTATTGGTTAAAGGGGACGAAAGCTACAACTGAAGCATCGGTTTGTTTAGAAGTATTTAAAAAAAGAAAGATCGACCATTACCATCAATCCAAATGAAATATGAGTCAGGGACTTGGTTAACATTAGCAAAGACAAAGTGAAGGACGTAAGGAAGCTACTACGGCAAAGAATGGCAAAATGATCCGAAACTGGCTTATTTCAAAAATATACTACATTACGAAATGTAGGTCCTATCCACTCAATAATGACAACGACAAAGAAGTCTTAAGAGTGTAGAATTTTGGTATTAATAATTATTTTAATGTATTAAGTAGTGTTATTAAACATTTTTGTTTTTACTATAAAATAACAAAGCTCCTGGTGTGTTCATTTCAAAATAGCCAATATTCACTTGTTAGTTGCAAAGTAGCCAATCTCCAAATATTTTTCTTTAATTATAAGAGTATTTTAATAGCAACTAAGAAACTTCGAAGAATGAACAAAGAACGGGAGCTGTTGATCACCATCAAGAGAAAAAAGTTGGAATATCTTGGTCATGTGATGAGAGGGAAAAAGTACCGATTGCTCCAGTTAATTATCCAAGGAAAGATTCAGGGCAAACGAAGCGTGGGGAGACGACGTATATCTTGGCTGCGCAATTTAAGAGACTGGTTCCAGTGCACATCTAACCAATTATTTAGAGCAACAGCTTCAAAGATACGAATAGCAATGATGATTGCCAAACTCCGTAGCAGAGAGGGCACTTGAAAAAGAAGAAAAAGAAACTAGCAACGAAAAACTAATTTTGAGCTATCAAAGTTTATGGATAACGAATTTTGTGGCTCCAGGTTTTACAAATATATTCACGGTAAAAAATTACGGTTTACGGCAATTTTACCAAGGTGGAGATTGGATGATAGAACATACTATTGTATTCTCCGTTCATAAATTGTTGAGAGCACGAAATGTGTCTCAAACTCATAAAACGGTCGTAAACCATAGGCGTTCCTGAGGTGTTTATTCATTAAATAATAATATAATACTTTTTAATACTGTTATATATATATATAATATTAATAATATTTTAATACTAATATATTTAGCAAAAAAACAATTAAAACTTTCACGGCTAATGTTATGTAATTATATTATATTAATAAAAATAAGAATTTAACCATTAACAATTTTGTAAATAAGAATACCTTATCTCTTTGGATATTTCAATACTAATCTTCGCGTTTAATCACTTTACTAGAAAACCTGGAATTCATATCCGAAGGTACTATTCGTTGCAAGATAATTAGGATGGAATTCCCCAGATTTTTAATAATATAATGGGTATGCTTTGGCCACGTGCCTCGTTTGTTCAGTTTATATTCGAAACTTAACTTAAAAGGGTGAAGTTATTACGAACGAAAACAATTTTTTTGTTTAGTACGTTTTTGATCGCATGTAATTTACGGCTCGTCGGTGTGTCCGCGTCTACGGCAGTAATTAGCGTCTCGAATATTTCTTTTGCGAATTATATGCAGTGCGAGTGATTTTTTATTCCATATACCTACGAACACATACGTACCTTTCGCTCGTGCTCGTTTTGTTGGATTGTTTGTGATGGCTTCATCATCAAGTTTTATACCGGTACTGTTGCGTACAGTCAGTAAGTCTGTCTATTCACCAAGAGAGAAGACTATTGTCCTGAATGTTCACGATGCTCTGGTTTCTCAGAATCCCACAAACACTGTTCGCAACATAGTCGAAAGTTGTGCCAACATGACTGGCGTAGGAGAGTCAACTATATATAGGTTCCTATCAGAAAGAAAAAAACACGGTATAGCTAACCCAAACACAAACGAACACTTAAAGAGAGGGAAAAAGCCTATTGAAATTGATGAATTTGCCAAAAATGGTATTCGAAGGAAAATTCATGGATTTTTTTTCAAAAAAGAAATACCAAACCTAAACAAAATTTTACAAGAAGTTAGAAACGACCTGGATTTGCCTCATATCGGACGAACTAAATTGTGGCAAGTTTTAAATGAATTAAATTTCCGGTGGGAGAAATAAGACCGAAAATCACTTTTGATTGACCGGGAGGAGATAATACGTTGGAGAAGAAATTATCTAAGATCCATACGAAAATTCCGGGCTGAAGGACGGCCCAACTTCTACCTGGATGAAACGTGGGTAAACTCAGGTCATACTCTAAAAAAAATTTGGTCAGATAAAAATATATTAAGCTCCAGTCAAGCCTTTATGGAAGGTTGGTCTACTGGTATCTCCCTACCTTCTGGTAAAGGCAGTAGATTAATAATTTCTCACATTGGCAGTGAAAAAGGATTTGTTAAGCATGGTTTGTTGGAATTTCAGTCCAAAAGCACAAAAGACTATCACGAGGAGATGACAGCTGATGTTTTCGAAGAGTATTTTGAGCAGATGATTGAACACATACTACCAAATACAATTATAGTATTAGATAATGCACCTTATCATTCACGACTAGTAGAAAGACTTCCAACGACTGCGTGGAAGAAACAGGATATTCTTGACTTACTGCGGAATAAGTATCTACCTTACGAAGATGGAATGGTAAAAGCAGAACTTCTAAAAATTGCCCGGCAACACAAATCTAAGTTCAAGGAATACGTAGTTGACAAAATGGCGGAAAGTCGAAACATTACAGTCCTTAGACTTCCACCCTACCACTGCGAAATAAATCCAATTGAACTCATTTGGGCACAAATGAAAAGTTATGTGGCTAGAAAAAATACGTTATATAAAATACAAGCTGTACGTGAATTGTTATACGAGTCTTTACAACATATTACAGAACAAAACTGGAAAGATGCAGTAAGGCATGTAATAGAAGAAGAACAAAAAATGTGGGATCTTGATAACATAATTGATGCGACCGTAGAGACACAACCGCTAATTATTAACCCTCAAGATGACTCGGATTCCGAAGTTGATCCTATTTATTTTGAATTTGAATAGTTTTCTAATCGTAATTATATAAGGTAAGTAATAATAGTTGTAATCGTAAAGTATTAAAGGGGAAAGGCCCAAAATGTCGCCTGTCAAAATGTTCAATGTATTTTAAATGTACCCATTTTTTTTTCAAATCCTGAGAAAACTAAACAGCATTTTTAAAAAATTTAAAGGCAGAATGAAATATTTTTTAGAATAAATAAAAAGTTTCTTTTGCATGCAATATTTTCAATTAAAAATTATACTATATTTTCTCTTTTATTTTCACCCCTGTTACATAACATATTAAAATAAACATTGTAGAAGTTTTCAGGGACTTTCTGCCCTGAGTAATAATGTAATCTTTCATTCTGCGTTTAAATTTTTCAAAAATATTTATTAGTTTTCTCCGGATTCGAAAATAATGGATACATTTAAAACACATTGGAAATTTTGCCAGGCGACATTTGGCGCCTTTTTCCTTAATTAAATAAATGTATCTTTTACAAATGGCAAGAAACTTTTTATTTTTGAATAAAATAAATAAGTTTTATTAAAAAATACAATTTACATAAGTACAATTTAGAAAATATATTTATTTAGTTCAAATAAATGTTTCAATTATATACTCTACGACACTGGTCGTTCATCTCTAACCATTCCAAATACCCCCGTAATAGGATTATAAGGTATTGTATTCCTTCAGATATAAGGTGGGTTAGTCGAAAACGTCTTAAACCGTCAGTTTTAGGTTGGTTTTTACTATTATATCGTATTACCTATCCTCTCTGTATTTCAGTTTTCTAATTAGGGTTAAACTTGTAGTGAGCTATCAACAAATTGTGAACCGACTGTAGAAATTGATTGTATTGGCATTATTGATTGTCTTTCTATTTTTATCTACACACAAAACCGTTTTTTATTTATTTGTTTATTTGATTTGTTTTAGTTTAGTCCCGCAATATAAAACGTATATTTAGAAGATTACAAATCTTTTAAATTTTATTGAATTGACAAAAAGGTGTACAGGGAATTGTCGACAACTGCAAAAAAGTGAAATTTATTATGGTATTTTTCCAAGAATAGCCGTAAGGTAAGAAGTAACAAAAGCACTGTTCACATTTTCGCAATCTTAAGCTATACCTGAACAACCCTGAAATGGTTGTAAATATTTTAAAAAAGTCTTTGTTACACACTTCTTTATAAAATTAGCAGATCAACAAATCTTTTAGATTCTATTTTGCCAAGTTTTACAAGGTGTTTTATTAACTCGTTTCATTTAATATTGGATAAGCTCGAATGGTAATAACCATGAGTAGATTAATAACCATAATAAATAGAAAAAACAATGTCAAAAGCAGTGATAAAAGGTAAAAAGAAAAACTATTATAACGGTTTTTTTTCTGGAACTAGTTCAGCTGTCAGAGATTTGACCTCTAAAAATCATACGAACAAGCTTAATTTTGCTGACAATGTTAATTTTGGGACTTTCAAAAAGATAAATAAAGTTTATAACTCCTACCCCGGCTTCCCCCTTAAACTAAATAAAATTTATCACTCTTACTGACCAGACGTAGTAGAATATCCATTGCTACCATTGCTACCACGGAACATTACCATGTTATCTGATGTAACTGATATATTCTGACTAATGAGAATAAATAAAAACTAAACACTGAGCCTGCTTCTTTAGCCAGACTGAAAATATTTGTCATTATTGGGGGATATATTATAAATTTTAAGTTTATCCTACTTTATTTATTACTGAAATGTACTATATAAATTTTGATTTTATTTACTAAAGAAAGATGTTTGAACTAAAATTTTCGCCCGAGCAGGGACTTGAACCCTGGACCCTTGGATTAAAAGTCCAATGCTCTACCGACTGAGCTACCCGGGCTAGACATCAATGTTTTCTCAATAAATTTTCGGTAAAGTAACATTTTTGTTTGATGACCCAGGAAAAAACTGGGTTTTTATAAAAATTAGTTATTTAGCTATATGTGTCTATATTTTATTTGAACACAAATGATTTAATTATTTTCGTATAAACCTTATTATGGATTAAATTAATTGTACATTATCCAGTCGTCGGAAACGAAAATGCCACTGAACTACTAAAAATTATAAGAACAGGCTGAATTTTGCTGAGAATGTCAATTTTGAAATCACAAAAAAGATGCAAAAAGGTTGCCACTCCTACCCCCGGGATTCCTATTAAAACCGTCCTCATAGGGGTAGGGGGGAAACGCAAAACATCAATTTACCAAGAATCTGTACGCCGTACAAAAACTGTTTTAATTAATAAATGTAGCTGAGATAATTGTGAATAAAAACTTTTATTAAAACTTTTTCTGTAGAATGAACCATTCTCTCAGAAACAACGCTTGAAGCGACCGTCGATTTTGATGTAAGTTAAACGCGCGAAATCAATGTTGAATAAAATTTATATCACCTCGACGGTAAAAATTCGATATCTTTTGATCAGAGTGTCCTATCGACAAAAATTTAAGGTGAAATGTGCAGCTTTCGTATTAAATTTTTGCATTTTTCCACAACTGAATGCTGTTTTTATAAAGCTGTTAAATAAATAAACGTTCCGCGATTTTTGCCATTTTTATGAACGATTCTCATGAGATCAGTAAAATTTATCACTTCCCTTGACCGATACTATATAATTTTCATTGTTTGAGCCTAATCTTTAAAAACTATAATATGAAATAGCGATTTTGAGTTAAGACAACAAATATGGGGCAAATGAAATATGCATAAAAGCGCTTAATTTAAACTTTCACATTACAAACGATCTAAAACATTTAAAACTGTTTCTTTTCGTGTATACAAGTACGTTTTATGAAACTACACATTTTTGGCTACAAATTCCATCCAATGCTGTCTTCGTGGAAGCATTTCCCGTGACATGAGATCGTTTTTAATAAGTTGAAATTCAGCGTTTTTAGGCATATTTTGAATGCCTTATATTTGTAATGCCTCTAACAATAGAAACTCCAAAGCGACCTGTCAATGATTTTGATAAATTTTATTGAACTCACGACAATCATAAAAAATGGCAAAATCGCGCAGTTTATTTATTTAACAGCTTTATAAAAACTGATATTATTTGCAGCAAAATTCAAGCAATTGCATACGAAAGCTACACTCTTCATCTTTAAACTGCATTTTGATTTTTGTTGATAGAACACTCTGATCAAAGGATGTCAAATTTTTATGGTCGAGTTCATACAAAATTTTATTTAAAAACTTGATTTCGCGCGTAACTTACCTCCAGCCTTATGTCTGAGAGAACGGTTCATTCTACACAATAAGTGCTAACAAACATTATTGTTCAAAATTACGAGTATCTCAGTTATATTGCTTGTTTAAAACATTTTTCTTCGGCGTACAGATTCTTAAATCGGTAAATCGATGTTTTCAGTTTCCCCATTTACAAGAGGATTTTAGGGGAAGCCCGCTGGTAGGAGTGGTAACCTTTTTTGTATCTTTTGGGGTCCCAAATTGAAATTACCAACAAAATTCAGCTTGTTTGTCTAGTTTTTAGATGACTGGACTATCAACAAAGTCCAAAACATTCGCCCGAGCAGGGACTTGAACCCTGGACCCTTGGATTAAAAGTCCAATGCTCTACCGACTGAGCTACCCGGGCTTGGCTACAATGTCGCTGGATCAATTTTCCAGAAATATGGATACTTTTGATATAAAAATATTATCCTTTCGAAAATAAAATCCCTGTATGCAGATTACAAATAAAAGTGACATATCTTGGGTTTGTATATTTCTATTAGTTGGTTTATTAAAGTAGAAACTGTATTATTTTAACTAATACATAAATCGATCATATACTTGTTAATTGATTACTTTTTTTTAGATTTTAAAACAAAATAATTTTTAATAAAAAGCATCGCCCGAGCAGGGACTTGAACCCTGGACCCTTGGATTAAAAGTCCAATGCTCTACCGACTGAGCTACCCGGGCTTGGCTACAACTTTTTCTAAATAAATTTTTGGTAAAATGACATTTGTTTTCACGGAAAAAAGTAGGTTTTTATAAAAATTAGCAATTTATCTATATTTACATATGTATTTTAATTGCAGACAAATAATTTTTCCTATAAACCTTATTATATATGGAGTTTAGTCGTGTGCGTTAAATTAATTTTTATGGTACATTCAACAAGATCCAAAAAATTCGCCCGAGCAGGGACTTGAACCCTGGACCCTTGGATTAAAAGTCCAATGCTCTACCGACTGAGCTACCCGGGCTTGGCTACAATGATACCTGAATAAATTTTCGGCAAAATGACTATTAGTTGCATCCGAAATTATAAAAGTTTTTAAAAAAACATGATGCCACAATTATTGTAGGTAAATTGTAATTTTTTTTGAAAAAAACTTACATATACCTATAATGTGTCCTCTCCACACAAATCATTTTTCATATATAAACTTTATTGAATATTAAGGAGGGCTTGCTACTAAACTAATTTTTCATATCCTAGTAATTGGGCCATTATTTCACTAATAGACCAATAGTAATAAACTAACAACTTTATCAGATGAACAACAAGGATTCAGATCCGGAAGATTCTGCGTAGACGCCGTATTTGTACTAAGCTAAGACAAATCACAGAAAAGGCCATCGAGTACATATGTATGTTTTATAGACCTGACATAGGCTTTCGATCACATCCAAGTCAAAGACGTCTTACACCTGCTGTATAAAAGAAACATACCAATCAATATTATACAAACCATCGAAAACATCTACTTAAATAATCGAATACAGGCAAAGATAAATGGAAAACTAACACACTACCATACACAAATACCAGTACAAAGCGGAGTCAGACAGGGTGACTCGTTAAGCCCACTTCTCTTTAATATAATAATGGACGAAATAATACAAGCAGTACGTAAAGGTCATGGTTACATAATGGGGAACAAATAAATTCAAATATTATGTTATGCAGACGACGCTGCATTAATTGCCGAGACAGAAGACGAGCTCCAAAGATACACATCTTCAACATAACAGCCAAGAAATACAATATGATAATATCAGCAGCAAAAACAAAATGTAACATCTACATACCCACTACGATGTAAAATCGAAATTGATGGTAAAATAATAAAGCTGGAAGCAAGGTTTAGATATCTGGGAATAAATATAACTAGTTACGGATATGTCGAAGAAGAATTACGACAACAAAGCTTAAAAGCAAGTAAAGCGGCGGGATCTCTTAATGACACAATCTGGAAGAACAAACACCTAAGACAATACACAAAAACAAGAATCTATAAAGCAGCAATTAGACCTATATTAACATACATGACGAAGACAAGACCTGACACATCTATAGTCTAATTTTATGAACGAGAGAGTAATTAGCATAATTTTAACTGGTACCTCCGACCACTCCATGGGCGTGCTCAAGATTAATTGAAAAATTACTTTGAATAATTGTAAAAAATAAATGAATTATTTCAGTGTTATAAAGTGTTATGTGTATGTAAACAAAAGTGACCTCTTTTATCACACACTATATTAGAACTGACTGGCCTACATTAAAAAGGGTTTTAAAAAATTCACATTTTTTTTAATTTTTAAAAATTACAAAAGAGAAAAAGAGTTTTTAAAACCGTCTAAGGTATGTTAAATAGATGAATAAAAATATTAATATAAAACTTACAGCTACTTGTTACAAATCCAAATCAGATTCTGAAGATGAACTTTGAGAACCAAGATTTATTATAACTGGCTCGATCATTTTATCAGTAATATTGTCCAGCTTCCACATTTTTTCCTCTTCTTTAATAGTGTGATTTACTGCCTTTTCCCAGTTTTCAGGTTTTACATTATTTACGGCCTCCAAAAACAACTGTTTAATATCATGAATTTTAAAAGTGGTATTTTTTCTTGAAACTTCACTCTTTATCTGTGCCCATACCAGTTCAATCGGGTTTAATTCACAATGAATGGTGGGGATCTAAGTACTGTCATTCCACGATTTTTGGCAATTTCATCAATTTCGTATTTTTTAAATTTTTCTTTATGAAGGGCACACAACGAATAAAGTTCCTTTCTTATAAATCCGGGATGGTACGTAATATTTTTTGAACTCAGCCAATTCTGCAAGTCTTTTTTTAACCACTTGGTTGTGGGCAGTCCTTCTATAAGTCTGGAGTGATAACTTGCATTATCCATTACTATTGCACAGTTCTTAGGAAGAAGATCTATCATTTGTTCGAACCATTCTTGAAAGACATCAGCGTTCATGTCTTCATGGTAGTCACCGGTACGAGTTGATTCAAAAGTTAATAAACCACCTTCAACAAAACCGTCTGAACTGCCAATGTGTACTATTATCAGCCTGCGTCCCTTTCCTGATGGTGGGTTTAAACCAGTAGATAAGTTATTTACAAAAGCGTGCCTTTGACTTGTAACAGTTTCATCCTGCCAAAATTTATTTGGTGTATGACACTCGTTGATCCATGTTTCATCAAGATAAAATATTTTTCTTTTTTGGTTTCTCATTTCCATTATGGTTCTTAGAAAATGTCTTCTCCATATGACAATATCGCTTCTTTCTAATAAAATAGACTTTCTGGGATTCTTTTTCCGGCGGAAGCCTATTTCTTTTAAAAGTTTCCATAACGTACTTCGACTCATTTCTGGGTAATCCTTATCATCTCGAACTGAGACAAGAACTTTATCCAATGTTGGAAATTCTTGTCTAAAGAAGAATTCATGCACTTTCCGTCGAAGTCCTTCTCTAAAATGATATTCTATTTGAAATTTTGGTTTCCCTGGAGCATTACGTGGCATTTGAAAACTACCACATTTCTCTTCTTTAATAACTCTGTAAATCGTAGATTTCCCAACACCAAGTGTACTGCTAACTAACTCAACGGTCTCATCAACACTTTCACATAAACGTTTGTCTGTAAATGATTTAAAACAATTAAATATTAATGTTTTTTCATTAACTGTTAAAGGACCAATTTTTCGGCGTTTACACGGCACTTCCAAATTTTCCATAACACTAGTATACACAATAAACTGCACCTTGCAACTGAAGTACCTACTTTTAGTGAACTGTTAAGAATTTTGAATACGCCACTTGGACCTTCCTACAAAATGGAAAAACCCACTATCACATTTTCTGTGGAATAAGTTTAGAAGGTAATTATCTAGTCAATTACTGTCGTAGATTCCTGGAATTAAAGAATTAAATGTTTGATTGTTGAAACTCTTACTTCGTGGAATGCACTCATTTCAGATAAAATAAAACGTTTTATTTTATCTAAAGAATTAAACTTTATTTTGCAAATAGGTAGGTACTTATTAAACTTTTATTGGTTATATATAACCAATAAAATAAATATCTTACATTTCTTGCAAATTCATTAGTACCTGTTAACCTCCATCACTCCGACAGTGGCAACCTTATTTAGGGATTAGTAACCCTCACAACTATTGTATTCTATTCTGCTCCAACCTTTATACCTGGTGGTCATAGTCAATTTAAAATTGTTTTCCTATATACTTCTGTAAACTTGTTGACAAATATCTGTTTTTCATTGAGTCACCCGTATCAACAGTTTAGGGATTTGCATACATAATTTATTGTTTTATTACTCTCTCATACATAAAAATACACTATAAAACGAGACGACTACTAGAAACAACGGAGATAAAAATACTTCGACGAATATCAGGGAAAAGTCTGTTGGATAGGGAGAGAAGCGAAAACAAAAGAAGAGCATGCAATATAAAAGACATAAATGGATGGGTGACAAAACGGAAACAGAAGTGAAACGAACACATTAGTAGAATGGCAGAGGATATGATAGTACGAATAGCACGCGATAAGTCACCACATGGACGAAGAAGTATTGACAGACCAAGAAAAAGATGGTGGGATAATTTAAACAATTTAGGAGGCTAATATTGAATAAGAAACAGGCTTTAAAGCTTATATACAAGAAGGAAGAAGAAGAAGACCAATAGTAATATAGGATTTACCTTGCACCATTCACCATTCACTGACACCATCGTAAAAATTGAAAAATCATGTATGATATACTGATGTATCCAAAATATTATGAAAAAGCTCAAGTGGCAGTAAATAGGTAGAATTTCGAGGTATCAAAATCGTAAACAGCTCAACTGCCTTTTACGTGGGATATGTGTCATGTCTTGTTTTAGTGTTTTTCTTGGTCGTTGGTTTATTGAAACGGAAATTATATTATTTTAACTAATAGATAAATCGATCATGTACTTATTAATTGATTATTATTTTTTAAATTTTATTACAGAATAATTTCTACCAAAAAGGTCGCCCGAGCAGGGACTTGAACCCTGGACCCTTGGATTAAAAGTCCAATGCTCTACCGACTGAGCTACCCGGGCTTGGCTACAATTATTTTTACACAGAATTCAGACTATATAAATTTGATTTGATTGCTATCTATAACTAAAATGATATAGAAGCAGTTGGATCCTTAAGAATATCGGAGTATGTGGATTATTTCTATTTTTTCAAGACTATTTCAAGACGGAAGTTCTCCCAGTGTCGTAGTAAGTATTTTTATAATTACCTAATTCATTGAATTATAATATGAATTACATTATGAACACACGGCCTCTGAATGACATCTCTGAGCGTATCTAGAACCACGGATTGCTTTGAAGACACATCTGAAACAATACACTATTATAGGTACTTCAGGGCTTAACTTATATTTTAGTTTTGTTTAAATTCGTTGAATGTATGCCTTATAATCAATCGTTTTTAATTTATAGTTCACATAAATGTATTTTCTTTACAATTATGGCATAAACTAAATAACAAATTAATAAGAGCAAAATTAGTCCGACTATTTCGGGTTCGGGAAATCCAAGAACAATGTGAAATATATATCCACACATATATGAAGACATCCACAAAGATAAAACCATATCTTAAATCACATTGACTAAAAGAAAAAAGAACCTCCCATTAGCCTGGATTGTCCTCCAAACCGAGGTCGTCACTATTAATTCACTCTCCGTTAAGAAGAATGTACAGCTTTATAGCACGCACACCTAATCCATTTTACTAAAAACATGAGATAGACAAACATAGATACAAATGCACACTTACTTACTAAAAAAAAAAAATAGAACATGCAGCTACAGACGCATCAAATAGTTCAAATAATTCAGTATTAAGACGACTAAATTATCCGACAAATCCTGCAAATCGACTATCAAATGATGAAGTTTCGGACAAGAAGAGGAGCTAAAACACCAACCAATTGCGGAAGAGAAAAAATAAGAACAGGTCATTAAGCAATGCATTTATATGACACAGAGACGTAAAAATTGTAAAGAAAATAATTTTTATTTTATAATCTTTTATTATAATAATCTTCTTTCTATTATAATAATCGTAAACACTTATGGCAGATACTAAAAGAAATTGGCGTACATCAACAGTGAATTTTGCTTATAACTAAACTATACGAACACACTACTGGAACAGTTAAAGTACTTAATACACTCTCAAACGAAGTCCATCCAAAACAAAGTGTTAGATAAGCGTGTATGTGTGTACTGTCTTCACCATTATCTAATATATATGGGGAGTATATTGAACTATTTTTCTAGAATTGAAGTCTAAGTTATTAACTTTATTTATTATAAAATGTTTTAACACTTACGACAGCGCTAATCGCAGTGTTCTCTGCATTTGATGATCCCGAAGATCATCAATAAACGTTTGAATGGCCAACTTTTCCATCATGTCTTCGGCAGCTGTTGGATAAGCATATCGTACTAATCTGGCAATATCTACCTCATATTCTTGAAAAGCCTCATCTCTCTTTTGTCTTCGATTTTTAAGCTGCGACTGATAATTCAGGTGTTCAAAATCATCCGTCTCCTCTACGGCTATGGTCTGAAGCACATCTAAGGCATCTCTTCGAAAAGCGATAGTCAGGTTTACAGCCTTTTCTTTTTCAGACCATCCATTCGCTCTTGCAGCTGATTCGAACTGGTTCATGTAGTTGTTTCATGACGATTTTTCGTCAAAAGTTGGGACTTTAACATGAACAGAACCTCCACTTCCTTCAAACTTCGGTCGTGTTTCCAAGTTACATTTCGTCTCGTCTTGTTTCCTCTTTCTGCTGTCCTCCATCTTCCTTTCCATCTCTTTCCATATCTTTTCTTCGAAGGCCAACATATCGGCAGCACAGAAGTGACTTTAGAGATTTCCAAAGATATGTTAGCAGAAATTTTGCTTTCTAGAAAAGAAATTTCGTTAGAAACTTTGTCTTCTAAAGAAGCGATGTTACCAGAAACTTTGGCCACATCACCAGAAACTTTGGCTACATCAGAGGAAACTTTCGAAATATCGTCAGAAACTTTGTTCTCTAATGATGAGATGTCACCAGAAACTTTGTTCTCTAACTTCGACCAGATGACAGCAACATGTTTGTCTTCAAATATATAAGTTTTTGGGTCCAAACCTTCTTCCTCCAAAGCGTTCTTTAGTCGTTGGAATAAATCAGTCTTTTTTCCGGTAGAAGCTAATTCTATGTCTCTAAATGTCCTCGAGATGTCTTCTTAAATTCGTAACCGTGAGCTCATAAATCTTAGTCATTTTCACAATTTGTTTAAAATATTCCACTTTTGACACCAATGAATTATTTTTATAATTTTAATTTATTAACTTTATTTATTATAAAATGTTCTAACACTTAGTTTATTAAAGCTTTTATTTAATTTATATACAAGATTACACTAATTTATTTTTCACTGACACTATTCTAATTTATATAATTTATTTACAACATTGTTTTCGCGTGTTACAATTCAAACTCGACTCGATACAATTATTCTTTTCAGATTAACTTACACAATGAAAATTCCTCTATATATATTTATTAACCGTTTTTCTGGAGTTCCGTAGAATCTTGGTGACCTTTCTTGAACCTTCTCGAACGACATGGAACCAGACAGGTTTTTATCGGAGGGGGAACCGTGGATATTTACCTACTACAAAATACTTGTTAGTAATATGTTTACAGCTTAAATATGAGTCATATTTATCGTAACAATATTATGAGAAGACCGCTTTAAGGATGGGCATCTCAATAAATGGCCGAAAAATAAACAACCTACGTTTTACAGATGACACAGCCTTCTTGCAAATAGTCTTCTTCTTCTTCTGGTTCCTATCCGTTTCGGATGTTGGAAATCATGACCTTGCTCGCTGCGGCTCGAAACAGCTCCGTTGAGGTTTTCTTAAACCATGTTCTTAAATTCCGCAGCCATGATATTCTCCTTCTACCGGGTCCTCGCTTATCTTTGACTTTACCTTGCAATATAGACTGCAGCAGGGAGTAACGGTGCTGATTTCTCATAATGTGTCCCAGATATTGCAATTTTATGCGTTTGATCGTAAAATTGCAAATAGTCAAGAAGAATTAATTGATCTCATACGACTGATTGAAAACGAAACAAATATTTGGTCTGGAGTCAAACATATCAAAGACAAAGATCATGACAGTGGATAGACTACATAAAAATGAGAACAGAGAATCTTTTTAATAACAGTTTCGTTAAATATATGATTCGATCAATTTTTACTCACAAGTTACTTTATACTCATGAAAAACTCCTTATAAAACACTCTATTTGTTTATAATCTGCACCGGCATACGCATTCAACAAATGATATTATTTCACTCTTCTTAAATTCTTTCAAGGAAAATTGTCCACATAGTCGCTTTCGTATATTAAACAACCCAATTCGCTGATTTTCTACTACTAAGAGTTCATCGACACTAGCATCAGCGAACGTAATAGAAACAAAATCTTCAGTGTCTTTATTGAAGATGAACTCATTTCTTCGATTCTTCTTTCTCGCAAGCGTCCATCGAGAAGAACGATACACAGTTAAAATTATCTTCGGTCGAGTATGTGTTTGTAATGTTTTTAAACAATATTGAGTAAACAATCGTTAAAAATGTTATATGCCAGTTCGTTAATTAATTCATGTTAACTGAATAAATATAGCCAAATTACTAGTTTAATTATAACGTTCGTTTATTACCAGTCACACGAAATATTAAGTATTATTGCGAATACTAATATCGTCTATTTACACTTTCTCCATCCTTTTAAAAGTTGTTTGTTAAGTAACTCCCTTTGATGTTTCTATGTACATCTTTATCATCATCATCATCATACTGATTTTACAACCCTATGTGGATCCTAGCATCCTCAAGAATTTCTCTTCAGTAGTCTCTATCAATCGCCGTCCCTCGCCAATCACGTATTTCTATAAATGTCATATCTTTGTCGATGTTATCAGGAAACCTTATTCTTAGTCTTCTTCTTCTTCTTCTTCTCTGACTAATATGTCTATCAATGCACGTTTTTCTAGCTGCGACATTTTGTTTCATTCGCATTACATGCCATACCCACCTCAGACGTTCTTAATATATTTTACGATATCTGGTTCCTGGTATATTCTAGTTCTTCTATTCTAATATGCGTAATATTCATTATTTCTAGATTTCATTTTCTGGATTCTATATTTTGTCCAATTTTTAAATTCCTCAAATTTTCTTACTCCGAAATTTTTTATAATTTGTTATTTTCTGTTACAGGTCAGTTATTTAGTTTATGCTTTGTGGATGACACCCTTCTTGTCAACAGCCAA
The DNA here is from genome assembly GCF_040954645.1 of Diabrotica undecimpunctata. Taxonomy (NCBI): domain Eukaryota; kingdom Metazoa; phylum Arthropoda; class Insecta; order Coleoptera; family Chrysomelidae; genus Diabrotica; species Diabrotica undecimpunctata. The sequence goes on along the minus strand of NC_092809.1, from coordinate 128,956,492 downwards.
GAAGACGTGATTGATCTCATACGGCTGGCTGAAAATGGGAGTAAAAACTTGGGTCTGGAGTTAAATATATCAAAGACGAAGATCATAATAGTGGATAATCAACACAACAACGATCCACATATATCCAAAATTGATCCAAGATTGCTATGGTGAAGAAGATGTCTAAAATATGAAAAGACTTGGGGTCTATTTGAAAAACCATAAAAATGAGAGATTATGATATTATGAGATATGAGATTAATCAAATTCTAAATATGTCCAGTACTGACATATGGATGCGAATGTTGCGAATTCTAAGGACCGACCACATAACAAATAATTCTATTGTAAGAGAACTAAAGATCAGTACGAGACTCTCTAGCAAAGTCCAACTAGAAAAATAAAATATTTTGGACATGTCACGAGGTCAGACATGGAAAATATGGGTAATCACGAGGAAGATCTCTGAGAAAACGGATTGATCAGACCACAGAAAGTTACAAGAGACCTATGCACGATGTAATAGAAATAACCAAAGACAGCGGTCTATGGTGATGAACAATATCAGATATCACGACGACCACTAAACTTCCTCCAGGGGGTCAAGACTGAAGATAAAGATATTATAGGTTATACGATACTACTATATATACGTCCGCTAGACTCTTAACTATACTGTTATATTAAATTTGTATATAGATTCAATGTTTGATCTTTTTAATATTTTATTTGACCTCTTACAGGTTCTCTAACTTCTCTTCATATTCTGTCAATCTCCATCCTTCTTGTAGATCTTGTCTTTCCATTTTTTGGTCTAATTCATTCATCCATTCATTCCATTTATCCAACATCCTGAAACTATTTAGCATGTCCATATCAGGTTAGTTTATTTCCTCTATATAATAGATTACTTATTAAATCTTAGTTTATATCCAAAGGTTTGTAATCTCTACATTCTTGATCCTGTCCTATCTTGTCATTCTACGATTTTCTCTTACAAATATTACCCTTATTTTATTTTTTTTTTCGTATTATTTTAAGTATTCTAAAACGTATACGAACCATACAGTATGTATGAGTTCAATTTTTTTTAGTCTTGTGTTTGTCTACAAGAGAATTCTACGCATATCCTAGACAGAATACATAATCAACCTGTCAATTCAAAAAAAGCTTAGTATAAAAGAAGCTATTGGTAGTAGAAAGAAAGGTAGAAGTCCGAAGACTAAGACGAAGATCTCCAACACGATGGGAAGACCAAATGAAGACTCTGGTGGGAAAACCGTAGATGAAGCTGCATCTGGTACAATGGATCTGTCGCCAATGGAGGCAGCGAGATATCAAAGATTTAGGGTGTTATCACGCTCTGAAAAGGGCTCAAGAAATGATGAGTATTTGTCTTGGTCTATTATTTATATACCATCAGTTGCTTTCTGTTTAGAGATTAAGAATACTAAATAGTTAATTGTCTGTTCTTATGATTTGTCTTTCTTTGTATCTAGTCTGTCTCGCATGAAGTTCTACTCAGTATAGAGCTCTCCTGCATAGTCTCAGACTGTGACGAAATACGTACATGCATACTAGTATTGTAGATGAGTAATTAATTTAAGTGGTAAAGCTGGTTTAAAATAAAAATATAATGATATAGCTACCAGATTTCATTAGACGATCTGGATCCAAAAATATTTTTTACTGAAGTATTAAATTGAAATGTTTTTTATCTGCTACCTCTTAATCTTTAATTTAAGTCAGTGGCTAATTAAGAGTTATATGTAGAGTTGATTTTTAAATGTTGTAGTACAAATCAAGTACTACTTTGTATGTAACTTTTAGCCCATATATCATAAAAATAGATATAGTTCCTATCTTCTTGCTTTTTAAAATATTAAGCGACAAATAGAAACAAACTTACAAGAGTCTGTTTATATTTGTCAAGTGCTGCTTCCAAGAAGATTATTTACTGTATCGCTCTTCAAGTCATTTTTACTCTGTTCTGATTATAGAAATTAAAATACTTGTGGAGTTCTGAATAAATATATACTAACGATTGGCACATTTTTTTAGTCCGCGTTAAAAAAATAATCCACTTAGCAGGATTTTGCATTAATTCTCGTTACAAAGGACTTTTTTCCGGCATCATTCTTGGTCTGGAGAGCAGGGAAAAGTTTGTGGTAAATCGCGGCATTGATACTTTGCTGGTACAAGGTCGGAACCATTTTATCAGAAACGAAACGTATAATAATAAATGTTAATTATAATGTACGGTAAAATAGTCTGAATTAAAGGGAAGTAAGTAGCAAACAGCAAAAAGAACAAAAACGAAAGAAAAAAAAGTTTTAGTTAGTGCAGATTAGTTCTTTTTTAATGATGGTGAAAGCATATTTCCTCGTTTTCCAAATTTTTACCTTAAAGCAGTTTCAATCACCACGCTAAATATTTTCTGATGGTGAAAAAGGAAATACACCTGTCATAATTTTTATTTTTTCCATATCTATTTAGTGTAGTTTAGTTAGTTTCGTGTTTTTTTGATGGGGTATGTCCCTTAATTTTTTAGTATGTTTAAATAACCTTTGTTTTTTATATCTAACGCTAAATTTATACGTAGTTTGTAAGAAGCGTAAATTCTCACAACTGCACATCATGATATGATAATGACAAAGGTAAATTTTAATTTTACTTTTTTTAAATAGCTTTTCTTATTGAGATTATCTTTAACACAAAAATGTTTATCAGTTTTTCTAGGTCATCGAGAGGAGTAAATATTTAACTTTAGATGAAGATGTAAAAAGGTATTAATTTGTAATTGACATTTGTTTGTAAGATGTAACCGATTATGTTCAGTTAAATTTATGTTTCATCTAGTAATAACTACAGCTTCTTGACGGAGGTTGACAATCATAATGGATATTTTTATTTTTGAACTTGCTCTCTAAACAAATCAATCGATCTGCATTGTTATCAATCACGTAGATTCTTCAACCAAGAATTCTGCCGCCGGCCAATAGATCTTGTTCCTTGAATCTTTCCCTGTATTATGAGTCTCAAAATTTCACATTTTGGTCCTCTCATCACGTATTTATTTACGTAGGTATTCCAGTTTTCTTATTTGTGTAGTGGTGATTAGTTTTGTTTCTTTACCAACTCTCTCCAGTACATCTTTTTTTGTAAGTCTATCAGTCCATGATATTTTTAATACTCAGCACCATATCAGTGGCGTAGTATAAAATATGATTTTTTTCTGAATTTGGTGAATAATTTCAAAAAAAGTCCACGCGTGCATCTTCTAAAACTTCGCCGCACCAATCCCTGACATGCATGCTGCGTGGTTGGTTATTTGTGCTGTAGATGATATAGGGTGCGTATAATGTTTTGTATGTTTTCCAAATAAGGGCATGGGAATTTGTTACCTAGTGGATTAAATTGAGGAAATAAGCAAAAATGTAATGATACGAGACCGTAAAGATTACATAAAAGATGTGACAAAAGACGAATCTGACGCTTAAAAAGATATAAAGCATATATCTTTACTATACATTTTTCTCTTTTAAAATGTTTGCCAAAAATAATATTAAATTTTTCATATTTTTTGTTATTTTATTTAATATCTTCGTTACTAAATCAGTCCACAACTTTTCCGAGGTATGTTAAGTGTGATAGTGCACATATTAAATGTTGCTAACGTTTTTGCAGTGTAAGAGGCCATCGACCCAAGCGCGCGAAGAAACAAGAAGCAAAAGAACTTGCACATGTGAAGAAGTGCAAGGAATAGCTACAGCTACTAGACTGGCGATCGGAACTAGACCACTGGAACATAGAGTTGATGTTGACGTCACAGTTACATGTTACCTAGATTAGAATCGAGTCGGTCAACGAACTTTTCGCAGAAATCGAGATTCTGAAGAAGATGATACGAAGAGGAGAATTTCACCCCGGCCTTGTGTCATAGATATACTTATCTGAGATTGATGTAGTGATCGCAGTAGATGATATTGTGAATGTTAAAGGCATTTCATGGAATATGTAATAGTTTTTATTAGAAATTTAAAGATGTATTATTACTTTTTAAAAAACAATAAATAGATTTATTGCTTTCATTTGTTTACATTATAGCATTAATACAGTTTTTACTTTTTATTGTTTATTTATTTCTACAAAAAGTAAGATTTCCTAATTATGTTTTTCTTTATTTATATATTGTTTTGTCCGTTTATGGATTTAGTTAACTGCTATACGGACCTTGTTCTCGACACTTCACTAGTCGTTCCTACTGCTTGGATAGCCGTATCATCATCAAAGGTGACAACTGCGTTGTCTTCCAGTACTGGTACATCACACGTGTATAGTAGGTATAGAACCGAACCCAACACACTTTATAAGTTTAAAAAACGGTCTCGAACAGGTTTGCAGGTCTCGAACAGGCCTCGAACAGGTCTTGAACAGGTCTTGATCAGGTCTCGAACAGATCTCGAACAGGTCTCGAACAGGTGTCGAACAGGTCTTGAACAGCTCTCAAACAGGTCTTAAACAAGTCTTGATCAAGTCTCGAACAGGTCTTGATCAGGTCTCGAACAGGTCTGGTGACGTCAAATAGAAATAAAATACCTGGGAATTACACTGTCCAGCTACGGAGACCTTGAAAAAGAAGTGAGAGATCATGTACAAAAAGCAAATAGACTAGCAGTATGCCTTAATAACACTATATGGCGAAACAAACACATTAACACTAAAAGAAAGTCAAGAATTTATAAAGCCAGTGTAAGATCGATAATGACATATGTCTCAGAAATAAGACCCGACACAGCCACAACGCAAAGGCTACTGGAAACAGCAGAGATGAGAGTATTGAGAAAAACTACAGGAAATACACTGAGAGATCGAAAGAGAAGTGAAAACGTTAGAAGAAAATGTAAAGTACAGTGTATAAATAAATGGACACAAAAATAGAAAAAAAGAATTTAATAACCACATAAGCAGAATGGAAGACATTAGAAGAAGATTAGAAGACATTAGAAGCAGAAGACATTATCGAACAGAAGACATTATCGAACATATTACAAGGCAAAAATGGAGATGGGCAGGACATCTGCAGGTTGCAAGAATGAAAGACGACAGTTGGACAAAAAAATTGCTTGAGTGGAGACCACGGGCTGACAAGCGAAGCCGAGGAAGACCCCCAACGCGATGGACCGACGACCTCAAAAGAATCGTGACCAATTGGATAGCAGAGGCGCAGAACAGAAGCAGATGGAAAAGTCTAGAGGGGGCCTATGTTCAACAATGGACAACTCAGGGCTGATTGATGATGATGATGATGATAAGCAGAATGGAGGAGACCCGTGTCGTCAAAATAACAAAAGATAAGTCACCAATCGGCAGAAGAAGTATCGGACGACCGCGCAAAAGATGGAGTGACAACCTTCCATAGAGGTATTAATCCGCCAATGAGCAAGCAGAATTGCTTATAAAGAAGAAGAAGAAAAAGAAAATTGATATTCTCAAGAAAATTCAGCTTCGTCCAGTTTTTAGAGACCAAATCTCCGACACCTGGACTATATCTTCTGAAAAGTAATATAAAAAATGTATTGTTATATCCATTTGTAGTACTTTTTAGTTTAAAATAATCTACTAGATCCTACGCTCTTATAGGGCATAAGGAATGCAAGAAGAAAAAGAATTATCTACTAAAAATGTCCATTTATCGAAAACACTTTTAATGAATTTATCGGTTTTTTATCCCGAAGACCCCAAAACAGTTAAACAAGTACAAACAATTTTGACCACGCTTCCTATCTACCTGTAATCAATTCAAAGAACAGTTTAAAAAGCCCTTTCGATCCCTTAACCTAATTTAAAAAGAAACACTCATCTGAAATCGTTTCTTCAGCTGGTGCTGTCTTATGTCTATACAATCTGCCGCTGTTTCCACCTGTCGTACCTTTTTCTATCTCGGTCGATGTTAATGAGTACTAGCTACATCGCAGCCCTTTCGTGTTTGGCTCTTTTGTGCGGGTCGATTATAAAAAAAGGGTTCAGATTTTTTATAACAGTGCCCATTAGGAAGTGGATAGAGGTCCGTTAGGATGATCTATGAATACCAGTGCCGGGTCGATGACGAAGTTTTATTTTTAGTTAAAAAACAAAAAACAGTAAATTTGTATCTTACAAGAGAGAAAAATTACTTTGGGAAGTCGAAAATAAACAGCTTATTATCTGTCAAAATAAGCAGCTTATTTATAAATCTCAACAGGCCTTGAAGGCATCGGACTTTCAGTTTACACTTTCCATAACAATTATTACTATTTACATTTTGTTTTAATTACATAAATTACATATAATATTTCTTATAGTCTTTCCATACATTTCTTAATTACTTGCATCTACTGATTTCTGTCCAATGTTTTTTCTTTCCAATTCTCAATATTACTTTTTTGTAAGTCTTCATATGGTGCCGTTCTATCTCTGTCTTGGTCTACCTTTTCTGTTTTTTTTGTATTTGGTTTCGTTAGAGTTTCATTTTCAGCATTCATTCTTTTCCTCTTCTTTCAATGTGTCCTAAAATATCGTATTCTCCCTGCTTTGATTACCATCGTTATTTTTGGTTCATTATATAATTCTTATTATAAGTTCTTTATTGTTACTTCTTCTTCATTGATCATCTATTTTTACACCTCCATATATATCTCTTTGTGTATTGTAGACATCCTTGATATGGCCCACTTTTCTGGCATTTTTTCTGTTTCCCATGTGCTTTTTATCAGTTCATGCATCTCTTTATATACCATTCCCCTCCTGCTTTTATCATTTAAGCCAATATCCTGTTTTTTCTAGGCTTTTATTGTTTTTTAATCACGTTATTACATTTTCTACTTCTTCCTCCGTAGATATTTCTATTTATTGGCGTTTCGATTTCCACTCCTCAAATTGTATAACTAAGTGATTATTAGGTTATGTCTTTCAAAATTGACGGTTGACCACCGCTCCAATCAAAACGTACCTAGACATTAAAAATGGAATCATTAAATCATCATATGATAGAGTCCAAAGCATCTGCTTTAATAAAAATGCATTTCAGGAAGAAAAAAAGTGAAAACAAAGGATTTGACTAAAAATGACTACAGATCGTCAGTTATAAACAAGGAATTTCACAAGATTGAAGAAAGGAAATTGACAAAACGCCACGAGCAATCCACAAACATTCACAAGAAAGGACTCAGAGATTTTAATAATACCATATATAAAGGGATTATCAGGAAAATTTAAAAAAGGATAAAAAACAAATACAACATCCAACATCACAACAACATTCAAAACAACCAACACACTGAGATCTATCCTATCCTGCCGAAAACCAAACCAAACCGAACAAAAACTAACAGCACACAAAAAAGATAAAACACTAAAATACCCTGTGAATGCAATTTCTACGTGGGACAAACCGCAAGACCACTAAGTGTTAGGATAAATGAGCATGAAATGTACATCAAGAACAGAGACTTAGACAAATTCTAGATATGCACAACAAGCACAGAGTACAATAATAATAATATTAGGCAAGATGCATAAGTAATCATGCAAGAAACATAGATAAAAAAGAGAAAAGTCAAAGAAGCAGCTCTCGTCCTACTTAACGAAGAAAACTGTGTAAAAAACCCATCAGCAAAATATAACAGGCTGTGGTTGTCAATAGTAAAAGGAGAAGTAACAATAACAAGAATATATCAACAATAGCGGAATAATAGGAATCGGAGAAATACCACTTACAATTTATACACAATACGTATACAACACACAATACACAAACACAAATATACGTTACACAACCACAACTACGATATCCAATACACAGACATGTAATAAAAAAAATACACAAAACAGATTTTTTCAATCATGCATGCTGTTGGCTACAGGATCAAAGCCAAGCATGTCAACCATCAATTTTGAAAAGACGTAAACTAATAACAACTTGGTTGTTCATGTTTCAACTTTCTACCATCCTTGAGCTGTATACATACTGGCGAGCTATACGCCATCTATCAAGCTCTCGTTATATTAACTCCAGTAATATATCAAATGCTCTTATAATTACCGATTCCCTTAGTTCTATCAATACCATTAACCAACTGTACACGAAGCATCCAATTGCTCCCCTAATCAAAAAAGAACTAGCTACCATTCAAAACCATTGTACAATTCCTATGGGTTTTCACACATTGGCCTTCAAGGAAATGGAGAAGCGGATCGTATAGCCCAACAAGCCAGGAACAGTGAAACCGCGAGTGAAGTGAGAGATGTAGTTCTTAACGATTTAAAATCATTTATTAAAGTGAAAGTCGAAAATCTGGAAAACCAGTGGGACAGTTCAACTTCAAAACTTCGCGAAGTGAAAACGTTTGTAAAACCGTGGAAATCTCAAATTCCCCACAGAACTCACCAAGTTATTGTTACTCGTCTTCGTCTAGGACATACCCGACTTACCCACGGACACATAATTGGTCACACTAGTCCCACTTTATGTAAAAACTGTAATATCCCACTAAGTGTTAAGCATGTACTTGTAGAGTGCCCAAGATACCAGTTGCAGAGACAGAACAACCACATCATCGGATCAACAAATGAAATCTTAGGAGAAAATTGTAAAATTGAACATTTGGTAAAATTTCTTAAATATATCAATGTATTTAACAAAATCTAACATTTGTAAATAAATTATCTTATGTACATGTATACCGTGATGAGTACCTTAAGAACCGGCAAAATAACGCAAAAGATGTATGTATGTACAGCGTTAACAGGCCTTTTAGGCCCATTGCTGGATGGATAATTTCCATCGTTTTCTATTCTTAGCTAACAGCTTCCAATCTCTGATTCCCATCTCTCTGACATCTTCCATCACTGCATCTCTCCATTTCTTCTTGGTCTTCCTCTCTTTTTTTTGCCCTCAGGTACTCTCCAAGCAATATTCTTGACTAGTCTATTACCTTGCATTCTTTCTAGATGGCCGAGCCATTCTAGTCTACGTTTTTTCACCACATTTGTTATTGTAGGGTTAGCATACAACTGATACACTTCTGCATTAGTTCGTCTTCTCCATTCTCCTTCTACTACTTTTCCACCAAATATTCTGCGAAGTATCTTTCTTTCCCATGCTTCCAATGTGTTCTGTACGGTTTTGTTCATAGTCCATGTCTCGGCAGCGTATAGCATTGTGGGTCTAATTATAGTTTTGTATACTCTTATTTTTGTATTACGAGATATATCTTTGGCCTTAATTATTTTGCTCATGGCTCTAGCACACCTGTTACTCTTGGTCAGTCTCAGGTTGATTTCAGTTTCTTCTTTACATGTCTGATCAATAAGAGTACCTAAGTACATATATTCATCCACCTTCTCGAATTCTACAACTGATCCATTCTCCACCTCCAGTTTAAAGGATCCCCTGGTGCTTATTCATTTTTTGCTCGAGATCTCCATGTACTTCGATTTATTAATATTAACTTTCAGTCCCATTTTAGAGCTTTCCCGAATCAGTCTTTTTGTTATATTTGATAGTTCTTTTCCATTTCTTGCAATGAGAACTACATCATCAGCGTATGCTAAGCATTGGTGCTCCTTGTATAAAATAGTACCGGACCTATTTATCCCACTAATCCTTACAATTTTTTCTAGAACTATATTGAATAGCAATGTAGATAACGGGTCTCCTTGGCGAACACCTTTTTTCACTTCGAATTCTTCTGAGACTGTACCGTTGCATCTCACAGCACAAATGGTTTGTCTAATTGTCATTTTTACCAATTTTATTATTTTTTCTGGCACTTGGAATTCTTTTAGTGTTTCTATTAACTTGTTTCTGTTTATTGTATCGTAGGCAGCTTTGTAATCAATAAAAAGTACTTGTGCTGAAATGTTGTATTCATAGCAATTGGTCAGGATTTGTTTTAGCATAAAAATTTGATCGGTTGTTGATCTTCCTTTCCGAAATCCTCCCTGGTATTCTCCTAGATTCTTCTCTATATATATTTCTAATCGTTTTTTAATTAGTATGGCGAGTACTTTATACATTACTTCTAATAAGGATATTCCTCTATAGTTTGTGCATTCAGTTCTATATCCCTTTTTGTGTATAGGAATTATAATCGACTTATTCCATTCTTGAGGCATTTCTTCGGCATCCCATACTTCTAGTATTAGCTCACCAAGTTTGTTTATTAAGACCTCTCCTCCATATTTTATGTTCTCTGCCACAATGCCGCTCTCCCCGGGACTTTTTTGGTTTTTCATATCTTTTATTATTTCTTCAATTTCTTCTCTTGTGGGCTTTGGTATTTCTTCTATTACTATTTGAGGTCTAGGAACATAACAATTTTCTTCAGTAGTCACTTCGTCATTTAGTATCTCTTCGAAATATTCTTTCCACCTTTCACATATTTGGTCTTCATCCACTATCAGGTTTCCTTGCTTATCTTTTACATTCATCGTTCTTCCCTGGTACCCAGTTTTAATGTATTTTTTACTTCTTTATAAAAAATTTTTATTTCATTTTTCTTGTAATTTTCTTCAATGCGCTTAATTTTATTCTCCATATACTTTCGTTTCCGCTCCCTTAGGATTCTCTTTACTTTTTTTCGTTGTACGGCATACCTTTCTAGGTCGTCTTGTTTTTGCGAACGTAAACTTTTTAATCTCAAATCTGATCTTTTTTTTAACTCTGTTCTGCATTCGTCATTGAATCAGTGGTTTTTTCTAAATCTTTTTGCTCTTGGTATGTTCTTCGACGTAGCTTCCTTTATAGTGTTTGTCATTTTCAAGAACTTTTGTTGTATGTTACTCACAGTAGTACTATCTTGTTTAGCGTAGGTTTCTTGTATATCCTTTTGATAGTCCTGCTTTACCTCAAATTTTCGCAGTTTTTTCAAAGTTAAATTTACGTTGCACTTTCTTTTTCCGTTTATGCCTTTTAATTATTGCTTCTCTCATATTAATTCTAACCAAAAAATGATTTGAGTCTACGTCAGCCCCTCTGCACGTTTTCACATTTGTTATTAAATTCGCAAACTTCTCTTGTATTAAGATGTGGTCTATTTGATTAGTTCCATTTGACCCAGGAATTTTCCACGTTCCTTTATATATATCTAACGCAAAAGATAGAAAACATAATACGTTGTGAAATAAAAAGAGATGAAAGTAGTAGAGGTGGGAAACTATCGATAGAAACCTCTAATTTACATTACATTATATTAGGACTATCGATAGTTTCCCACCTTTAGACGTTAGCTTATGAGCTAGTGGACTTCAGTCATAATATTACAAGTTTGACGTCGAACATTAACATTTTTTAAATTTCGCATAAGGTAAAAACTGATTGAAGGCAATAAAGCAAATGTAAGTAACCAGTTTAATTAGTAGTAATTTGATAATTAATTCTGTGTTGACGAATACAGAATAACAAGCTATGATAATTCTGTATTGAGAAGACTGTTTGCGACGTCTCAAATCATAGTTTATTATTAATCAATACTTTAATTTTGGATAAAAAAATACTCCTACTGTTTTTACTTACATTACGTAATACGTATTACTATGACTGAAGTCAACCAGCTCATAAGCTAACGTCTAAAGGTGGGAAATTTTTTATAATTCTAATGTAATGTAAAGTAAATTATAGGTTTATATCGATAATTTCTCACCTCTACTACTTTCATCTCTTTTTATTTCACAACGTATTATGTTTTCTATCTTTTGCGTTATTTTGTTGGTTCTTAAGGCACTCATCCCTGTATATGTCGCTAATAACCTCAGAGGTTGATGCGACTATTATGTAAAATAAAAAAAATGTTTTAACTTTCTGAAAAAACAATTAAGTAAAGTCGCAAATAAAAAGTAGTTATATTTTGTTTCTAATTTATAAAGTTTGAGAAATAAATAATACATAAAATAAGTCATTATAAATTCATAAATCAGATTAATATAAAAAAGCAAATAGTGCAAAAAATAAAAGTTATTTTTAATTTTCATACAATTGTTTGTCTTTTTATTGTTTACTGTGATTATTTTCGTTTCTCTTTTAAATATTTCTAGCTCATTTGTCATCACCACTATTATGCTTGCAAGATGTGATAAGGTTTAAGTCCTAAGAAACCACACAATAGCCTTTCAAAATACTAAAAATCTGTGGCACATACCCCAAAACTCCCGTTTTATTGTCGCAGTCACGACCATGACTAATAACATTAAGGACGCAGGTCCTTCCAAGAGATTTTGTAAAAAATGTAGGTCAATTTATACCAAACACCATCTGTTCCCAACTTGTGGCATGGATTGGATGTGTATGTTTATCAAAGGTATATTTAAGAAAGATGGGATGTTATCGGTGCATACCGTTAGGTCGTGCCGGATGAAAAAATAATTGGATATGTTGAAATAATGAGTGCTGCGCTTTTAGGGTGTCGTTTAAATTTTCTGGTATATAAATTATTTGGACGTATCGACAAACAACTGTCATTTGTTTTATTACTTTTTTATAGGTAGCCAGAAAGAGTTTCTATTGTATTATTTATATCATTAAGTTAAAATATTCACTGAACAGGTGCATATATCGCACCCTCAGTGCAAGACTGCAGTAAGTCAGAATAAGTAAGTTTCGAGATAAAGACGATTTTGTTTATTTTCGTGCTAATATCGGTGAAATAAGACATAAGTTTTAGGAAAAATTAACATTTAATTATGATTTTGCATGCTTTTTAGCCTATATTACATTAACCAAAAATAGAAATTTAAATAAAATAATACTAATGCTAAAAAAATTAGGAATTTCAAAGTTACAACACTTTTGCACGGAGAAAATTGTTAATCACTACACATTTAGTATTAGAATTTTAAAGTTACAACACTTTTGCACGGGGAAAATTGTAAAAAGTGTAGACACATTTTATGTTAGTTGTTGTCCTTTTCTCGTGTATAAGATACGTATATACACTTTAAGATAACTATTTTCCTTTCATAAGAAAAAATACTTTTTGGCTGTAAATAATTAGTCTTAATTTATGTGTTTTTAATCCAATCTAATAAATAAATGGTCAAACGACATCGCACACATTTTATGGAAAATATACTGTCACACAAAGGACATAAAACTTACATGAATAGATTGGTCTCGTAAATCTTTGTTTATTGTCTCGGCCGTTAATGGATTACGTAGACACGCTGTATATTAAAATTAAACACCACAGATATAGATATTAAAATAACAAATATCTTACTTTTTTGTGCCTTTCATTGCTTGTTATCAAAACCATTGCAATGTTCCTTGCAAAACTGTTGTAACTCTGTCACATTAGAATTACAACAGTTTTGCACGTAACTTATATACAAAAACGTAAAATAGTTAAACTGTTGTTGTTGTAATATTTAGCCGGTTAAGCATTTGAAAGTTACTAAAGTTTTACAGGGTATAGATATGCATGTTTACAATCGAATTCCATGATTACTTCATTTTCATAAAATTTTGAGTTACTACAGTCTTACACTGAGGGTGCGATATGTTCAAAAGAGTACGGACAGACAATATTACTTAAGTGTACAATATTATAGTGATTAAAAAACACAAAAAGCAAACATAAAAAACATAAGTACATTTTTTTTTTCTGTTTTTTATGGCTTCGTAAAGGCGATTCGCCAGCACTATGTGTTGGCGACCGTGATATAATCTGGTTCTAAACCATATCAGGGCCGCTGACATTTACGTAAGGTGGTAGTAGTTTTTTCTGAATTTTTAAATTTGAGATTAGGTAGTTATAAACACATATTGTAAACAAATGGTAATGGAAGGGTTACATATTACACAATAAACAGGACGCCACAAAGGAGAAACTGAAAGGCAAAAACATTGAATTAAAGTTGAGCATCGTAAATTACAAATTAATTTTATTATAGTCAAGAAACTGTAAGATTTCACTGACTGACTTTTCATTAGGGGATATTAAGATTGTGTCTATTGAGATTGGTGTTTGGAATTTCATTGAAATAAAAATTGAATATACCTAAATCCATGTCAGGAATAACATTAATGGAGCATTCAACGAAAATGTGGTTTAAATCCTGCACTGCTCCGCATTCACTGCCATTATTTTAATTTTAAAAAGATGTTGTTTAGTTAAGCAATGATCTGTTCTCATTCTTATTATTGTGGTGATATGTCTTCTGTTTTTAAATGTTAGGGTTGAGAACCATGCCTTAAAGGAGAAAAAGGTTAAGATTCTCGTATATTGGTAGTTTTTTTTTCCGCAGTATTGCTCCCTAATTGATTTTAAATTTATCAATAATTTTTTCCTTTATGGTGTTTAGAATATCTTGGGAATCTAATAACATAGCTAAGGGAATATTCAAGTTTGTTCGTATTTTGGCTAGTAAGTCAGCTTCTACATTACCAGAAATATCAGAATGACCTGGAATCCATGAGATTAAAATGTCAAAACCCTTCTTAATTGCTGATGAGATTTTTTGTTTTGAGGGAAATTTAGTCATTAGAGGCTGAGATTATAGGATTTTTAATTTTAGTTATAGCATTTAGAGAGTCAGAGAAGACAACAGCGTTCTTGATGCCTTTAGATATTAAAATTTTAATTGCTTAGAAAAATTGCCACATTTTCGGCTTTTGTTACAGATATCTCACCAGGAAGCCTAGAAGAAAACTTGAAGTTAATGTTGGAAATATTGATTCCAAATCCTATTCTCCCCTTATTTTTTGAGGCGTCAGTATATACAAAGGAGAAATCCCTATTGTATTTTTGGGTGATTATTGAGACTTTTTGTTTGGTTATTATAATGATTCATTTTTCTTAATATTACAGTTTAAAGTCTGTATTGGGTTGATTAGTGTGTTAAAATCTAAGTCATAACAAGGAAAGTTTGGGTGTTTATGTATTTTATTTTGATAATGGAGAAAATGTTGAAGAGCCGTAACAAGGAGAGGTACGAGGTTTGTCTTGTGGAAAATTGGTTTATTTATGAATTTTCTACGTATATTAAGAAGCGTCACTATTACTGGATGACTATTGATTTTAATAATTTTAGATATACGTTTAGCGGCTAGTATTAGGCTTCTATGTTCCAGGTCAATCTGAGCAGATTCAGCTAAGATTGCCATGCGTGGAGTGGACTTCATGCACCCCAGGCAGATTCTGAGCCTTCAAAAAATACTTTATTTAAGCTATTGCTGCCTTTCTGCGTTATTGGGGCGAATAAAAAGGAACCATAATCCATATGAGACCTAATTAAAGCAATAAAGATCATAACTAGGATTTTAGGATCTGCACCCCACCAAACTCCACATAATGCCCTCAATATGTTGATGTTTTTCTTTGCTTTAAGTACAATTTTATCAATGTGAGGGTCCCATTTCAAGTTTTCATGAAAGGCGATGCTCAAGAATTTAACCTGATTTTTAAAGGGAATGTTATTGTTATTATTAAGAGAGATTAACGGAAAGTTTGTTTTGCGTTGTCCTTTTGTGAACCGCACCGCTTCACATTTATCAATTGAAATAGACAGCCCATGGGCTTCTAGCCAATTTTGAATGTTTGTAATTTCTGGGATGATCTTATTTATCATATTGTTACGTAAAAATATGAGTCATAGTTTTAACCTTTAAAACATGTTTTTAATCTAATATGTTGTAGAGTTTACGAGAGGCCTCGATTTACCTGGGCGACCTTCCAGAACCGCTATGAGGGAAATCCAGTTTGCCTTTACCGTTTCGCCATCGAAGGTTTTAGACTATTCGAGATAACGGCACTGGTATATAATAACGGAACTTTATTTGGAAGGGACAGTTAATAAAGAAGATTCGCGCTCGCGATATTATTATTGTTACGCTCGCCTACTAATAAATTATTGTATATTTAGTGATAAATAAACTTATATAAATTATCGTGCCTTTTAATAAATTAAAGTAGGAACAATATAATAAATTAGTAAAGACATTATAAATTAAAGACATAACAATTAATAAATTCCTAACAGTGGTGCAGAAGTGTGATATAAAATAAATTGTGAAAATGGCTACGATTTATGAGCTGACAGTGACTAATTTAAGAAGACATCTTGAAGACAGAGAATTAGCTTCTACCGGAAAAAAGGCTGAGTTAGTCCAACGACTAAAGAACGCTTTGCTAGAAGAAGGACTAGATCCAGAGACTTATATATTTGAAGATGCTGTCCTCTCGTCGATTTCGAAAGTTTCTGGTGACATCGCATCATTAGAGAACAAAGTTTCTGACGATATTTCGAAAGTTTCTTCTGATGTAGCCAAAGTTTCTGGTGACATCGCGTCATTAGAAAACAAAGTTTCTAACGAGATTTCGTCCCTGGAAAGCAAAGTTTCTGCTAACATCTCTTCGGAAATCTCTAAAGTCACTTCTGAGATGTCTGCCCTCGACGATAGAATATCTTCGTTAAAAAACCAAGTTGCTGCCGATATGTCGGCCTTCGAAGAAAAGATGAAAGAGATGGAAAAGAAGCTGGAGGAAACAGGGACAGCAGAGAGAGGAAACAATCCAATTACAGCAGAGATAAAAGAAGACGAGACGAAATGTAAGTTGGAAACACGGCCGAAATTTGAAGGTAGTGGAAGTTCTGTGCATGTCAAAGTCCCAACTTTCGACGGAAAATCGTCATGGAACAACTACATGAAACAGTTCGAATCAGCTGCAAGAGCGAATGGATGGTCTGAAAAAGAAAAGGCTGTAAACCTGACTATCGCTCTTCGAGGAGATGCCTTAGATGTGCTTCAGACCATAGCCGTAGAGGAGACCGATGATTTCGAACAACTGAAGAAGAGGTTAAATATGCGATATGGCCACGAACATTTGGAGCATGTATATCAGTCGCAGCTTAAAAATCGTAGACAGAAGAAAGATGAGGCTCTTCAAGAATATGAAGTAGATATTGCCAGATTAGTACGATATGCTTATCCAACAGCTCCCGAAGACATGATGGAAAAGTTGGCCGTTCAAACGTTTATTGATGGTCTTCGTGATCATGAAATGCAGAGAACACTACGATTAGCTCGTCACAAGACGCTGGTTGATGTCTTATCCGCCGCACTCGAATATGAGTCAGCTACGCAGGCCTCTGGCGGTTACAGTAAAGTTAGGACTGTAAAAGAGGAAGAAGATGAAGATAAACTTGACCAGCTCGTTAATATGATAAAAAGCATGACATACAAGAAAACGAAGACCATCAGATGCTGGAATTGTGGCGAAATAGGACACGTACGAAGCTCCTGTAAGCACCCTAGGTACGACGCAAATCAAGAAACTCACCATCAGGAAAACTAGAACGGGTCAGCCTTAGGGGGGCAGCTTCGACCCAGAACTTTTCCAAAGACCCTCTCATACTAATAGCTTCTTTGAAATGTCGTGAAGATAGTGTATATGTAGATGGAGACATAAATGGTAAAAAGCATACGTTGTTGGTGGATACCGGAGCGACCAGAACCATTATACGCCCGACAGTTATAAACAGCCGAAAGAAACTGTTACCAACGAGGTTACGACTTCGGACCGCTACAGGTGAAAATGCCAACATTCATGGAGAAATCCAGGTACAATTGGGAATTGGGGCAGAAAAGTTTGTCCATACTGTTATAGTTGCTGACATCGAAGAGGATGTTATATTAGGAATGGACGTAATGAATATGCATGGATTCCAATTGGATTTTAAGAATAAGGTAATCAAAGTTGGCAACGAGGAGGTATTTCTCCATCCACATAATGACAACACTGTGCAAGCAGCCATTACAGAAGATACAGTCGTGCCTGCGAGAAGCGAAACGATCATAGTAGCGCGACTACAGGGAATTGTAGACGAAGGGAGACCTGTTATGATGGAGCCTTGGAACCACGACGATGAGGTTGGCCGTGGAATCATAATTGGAAAGGAATTGGTGATTTCGGCTAAAGAAATTCCTGTGAGACTTATCAATGTCAACGACTACCCAGTGACCATAAAGAAAGAGACAAAAGTAGGAACTTGTGTACCTGTGACATCCATAATTCGTCAGGCGACAACATCTGATAATTCCAACGACAAATTCGACCAAATGGTTGCAGTTGCAGGACAGTCTCTAAATCAGATGGAGAAAAGGAAATTAAGGGAATTTCTTCGGCAGTATCGTGATATTTTCGTACCGAAAGGAGGAAAGACGGGAAGAACTACCGTTGTTAAGCATAAAATTGATACTGGTAATGCTAAGCCAATTCGTCAAACAGCTCGACGATTACCACAGGCGAAGAGAGAGGAAGCTGAAACGATTGTTCAGGAAATGAAGAAAGACGGGGTGATAGAACCTTCTACGAGTCCATGGGTCTCTCCGGTGGTCCTGGTTAAGAAGAAAGACGGAACGACGAGGTTCTGTGTGGATTACCGTTTGTTGAACAACGTTACCAAGAAAGATAGTTATCCTCTGCCTCGGATCGATGACACATTGGACACATTGGCTGGAAGTAAATTGTTTTCTACTTTGGATTTGAAGTCTGGATACTGGCAGGTAGAAATGGACCCAGTAGATAAAGAAAAGACAGCCTTCACCACAGGATCTGGATTGTGGCAATTCAACGTTATGCCATTTGGACTCTGTAATGCTCCTGCGACATTTGAGAGGCTTATGGAAAATGTGTTGAGAGGGTTATCTTGGAAAACATGCCTGGTTTATTTAGATGACATAATCGTCTTGGGGGAGACATTCGAAGATCATTTGAGGAATTTAGAAAACGTTTTTAATCGACTTAAAGCTGCCCAATTGATGCTAAACCCCAAGAAGTGCCAGCTATTTCAAGGTAAAGTCAATTATCTGGGTCATATAGTCAGTAAAGAAGGAGTGGCCGTGGATAAGGGAAAAATCGATTCCATTAAGGAATGGCCAAAACCAACTGACAAACATCAAGTGAGAAGTTTTCTTGGACTATGTACTTACTACCGGAGGTTTATTAAGAAGTTTGCAGATATCGCTAAGCCATTAACGCGACTTACAGAGGAAGCAAGAGAATACCGCTGGGATATAGACTGCCAAAATGCCTTTGAAACGTTGAAAAAGCATTTAATAACAGCACCAATTTTAGGGTATCCACTGCCAGAAGGAGAGTTCATCTTAGATACGGATGCAAGTAATGTGGGAATTGGAGGAGTGCTGTCTCAGATTCAAGGAGGACAGGAACGAGTCCTCGGATATTTTAGTAAAGTTCTTTCAAAACCTGAGCGGAATTATTGCGTCACGAGAAGAGAACTTCTAGCAGTAGTTAAATCAGTAGAGCACTTCTATCAATACCTCTATGGCAGAAAGTTTCTAATCCGAACCGACCATGCCGCTCTTAAGTGGTTGATGCAGTTCAAGAATCCAGAGGGTCAGATAGCCAGGTGGATCGAACGACTCCAAGAATACGATTTTAAGATTGAGCACCGGGCCGGAGTTAGCCACAGAAACGCTGATTCTCTTTCCAGAAGGCCATGCCCAGCAGAGTGTTCCCACTGCAACAAAACGGAATCCAAGGAAGCAGCAGTGCTAAGAACGACGATTGTCAACGACGACTGGACGCCTACTAAAATCAGGGAAGAACAAGAGAGAGATCCAGTTATACAGAAAATCCGAAAATGGAAAGAGGAAAACCGTCGACCACCTTGGCAGGAAATATCAAACCTATGCTCAGTAGTTAAGACGTATTGGGCCCAGTGGGACTCATTTATCATCGAAGATGGCTTGCTCAAACGAGTCCTGGAAAATGATGACGGTTCAGAGAAGAGAAGACAGTTGGTGATCCCAAAGAGCAGAATAGCCGAAGTACTTCGTCAGTTACACGACAGTCCATCGGGAGGGCATTTTGGTGTAAGAAAAACCCTTCAGCGAATTCGGGAACGGTTTTATTGGATGAACAGTTCCGACGACGTAAAAGACTGGTGTAAGAAATGTACTATTTGTGCTACGAGTAACGGGCCTCACCGAAAAAGGAGAGCTCCTATGAGACAATATAATGTTGGAAGCCCGTTTGAAAGAATAGCTTTGGACATCGCTGGGCCATTTCCAGAAAGTGAAAATGGAGGCAAGTACATGCTGGTAGTAATGGATTACTTTACTAAGTGGGTCGAGATTTACGCACTTCCCGACCAGAAGGCCGCCACCGTTGCAGATAAGTTGATCCAAGAATATATCAGCCGATTTGGAGTGCCTTTGGAGATACATAGTGACCAAGGCAGGAACTTCGAAAGCGATCTATTCCAAGGAATATGTGATAGACTAGGCATGAAGAAAACAAGAACTACCGCGTATCATCCGCAATCGGATGGTATGGTAGAACGAATGAATAGGACAGTTGGCAAGTATTTGACAAAGATGGTGTCCGATCATCAGCGAGACTGGGACCAATACCTTCCGTTCTTCACAATGGCCTACAGATCTGCTGTTAATGAATCAACAGGCCAGACACCAGCCAGAGTCCTATTCGGACGCGAAATGCGACTACCTTGTGATCTCGAGTTTGGATGTAAACCTGGAGAAGATGTAGCAGGTGAAGATTATGTGATCGAATTACGAAGAAGAATGGACGATGTACATGAGTTGGTCCGTTCCCACCTTCAGATCGCTAGCGACAGAATGAAGAAACGGTACGATACACAAGCCGAAAAGGGTTGCTTTAAGAAGAACGACAAAGTATGGCTGTATAATCCCAAGAAGCGAAAAGGTTGTTCTCCCAAATTGCAGCAGTTTTGGGAAGGTCCATACCTCATTATGGAGAAGATCAACGATGTCATCTACCGAATAAGCAAGATTCCGAGGGGAAAGCCGATGATAGTACACCATAACCGGTTGGCGTCTTTCGAAGGTGACCACAACGTAGATGAAGAAGTGGAAGTAAACCAAATCCACGATGTGTCTGACCTCACGTTTGAGGAATTCATGGGTGCCTATGGAGGTACCGGTAAAGCGAGACATGGTGTTACCACTGAAGAAAAGCAAGATCTACTCGAGCTCCCCGATGACTACTCGCTGGCCCTTACCATCCCGGCCAGTATCAAAGACGCACCAGGGTTGGCATCCGTCTTTCGAAGGAAGTTTGGTCGAGTTGCAGAACTTCAATGCCAAGTGCCAGCTCCCGGTAAAACCTTGAAACTCCAAGATGCATCACGTTACCTTTTCTACCTGGTAACAAAAGACACTGCCCGTGACCAACCTACCTACCGAGATGTATGGGAAGCCTTACTTCAATTGAGAGGGCACGTACTAGAGTCCGACGTGCAAAAGTTAGCCATGCCAAAGTTGGAGTGCCGCCAATTAGATTGGAGGGTTATCCGAAATATGGTGGAGGAGATCTTTAAAGACACCGAAGTCCAGGTGTTAGTCTGTTGCAATCCGCATAGTTACTGGTGCGGAGAGAAAACCGTCCCTTGTCATTTTTATACAACTGGAAGTTGTAAAAGAGGGTCCAGTTGCCGATACCAGCATACCGTTCCAGTTCTAGTCCCAACAAGGTTCCAGGAGGAACCATCTTTTGAGAGGGGGGCAATGTTACGTAAAAATATGAGTCATAGTTTTAACCTTTAAAACATGTTTTTAATCTAATATGTTGTAGAGTTTACGAGAGGCCTCGATTTACCTGGGCGACCTTCCAGAACCGCTATGAGGGAAATCCAGTTTGCCTTTACCGTTTCGCCATCGAAGGTTTTAGACTATTCGAGATAACGGCACTGGTATATAATAACGGAACTTTATTTGGAAGGGACAGTTAATAAAGAAGATTCGCGCTCGCGATATTATTATTGTTACGCTCGCCTACTAATAAATTATTGTATATTTAGTGATAAATAAACTTATATAAATTATCGTGCCTTTTAATAAATTAAAGTAGGAACAATATAATAAATTAGTAAAGACATTATAAATTAAAGACATAACAATTAATAAATTCCTAACAATATTATGAATGTCTTGACCGCTAATGTACAAAACTAAATCATCTGCATACCCACATATTTTCACTTCGTTAGAGAATAAGTAGAAAATGTCATAAATGTACATGTTAAAAAGAATGGTGCTTAAGGGAGAACCTTGAGGGAGCCTCTTGGAAGTTTGATATGGTCCCAAGAAATTGCCGTCATCAGATCTCGAATATAAGAGTCTGTTTTGTAGGATTTTAAGGATAATGTTGCTTAGAACCATGGGGATGTTTAGATTTTTGAGTTTATTATATAGATTGTATATTTCTACATTGTCGTAGGCTGATTTAATATCTAGAAAAATGGCTAATACCGTTTGAGAAGATTCAAATGCTTCTAAAATCGTAGAGTGAAAAAGAGCTAAGTTATCATATGTCCCTCTACCTTTCCTGAAACCTGATTGATTAATTTTAAATATTGAATTGTGTTCCATAAACCAATCCAGACGATTTTTTGTTATGATTTCGAGAGTTTTAAGTACACAGGATGATAAGACTATTGGTCTGAAACTCAGACAAAATAGAATTTTTTTGAGGCGTTATGATGTTAATTATGTTAAATTTTTTCCATTCCAAAGGAATAGGACCTCCATTCAAACAATTGTTGTAAATTCTTAACAGTGTGTCCTTGGCTGCAAGTGGGAGATTTCTTAGCATTAAATAGGATATGTCATCGATACCTGGCGCAGAATCTTTTTTATTATTTAACAAAAAATTATATTCATGAATTGAAAAGGGAGCAACTTCTTGGTTATCATATATATTAAAATTAGGGTCTATGTTTACTTAAGACATTTTGTCTAATATTTCTAGTTTAATGTTATCTGGGGGACTATGAAAAACTTTATTATTGTGATAATTGGAAATTTTTTAAATTTTATTTCAAACGTAAGTGATATTGGATCCTCTGTTTAAAGATTCACAAAAATTTTTAAATTTGTATTTCTTCTTTGCTTTTAAGTTCCTCCCCGTCATAGCGATTATGCGTTTTGTTTCGATGAAATTTTCTGTAGAGGGGGATTTATTAAAAATAGAGATTGCTTCTTTTCGTGTTTTGATCCATAAGGAACACTCTTCGTCCCACCATGGATTCCTGGGTTTGCCCTGTACCCCACAATTTTTAAAAGGGATTGCTTCATCTGAAGCTGTGTTTATTACTGTAATGAAATCTTTATAGTTTTTGATTTCTGACAGGTTTTGCTTCTTTAACAGTATGTTCTTGTAATAGGTGTTCCAGTCAGCTTTTTTAGTATTTCAAGTTTTGTATGGTTTCTGTAGGATCCTTTCCGTTCCTTTAAGATTCGCTATATTTAAATTAAGGTAGGTAGGAAAGTGGTTACTGTTACCCCATGGATAATGCCCCACTCAGAAGACAAAGACACACTGTTGCTCACAATTTCCAGATCTATTGCACTGATATTCTTATTAGAGTCTTGAAATAATGTTGCTAAGCCACCATTCAACACTGTAAGGTCATTATCAAAGGAAAAATCAAAAATTGCACCCTTATTGCATACCCCTTTATCCCAAGCAGGATGGTGTGAGTTAAAATCCCCCATAGTGATTAGATTATTTAAGGGTATACCTTCTACCATATCATTTAGTAAAATAGCAATGATTGCGTTATTAGAGCTGGAATATATATTTATAAGGTATAGGTTACATATTGCACTAAAGCTGAATTGAACTTTTTGATTGTCGAAAACCTTATGGACTTCTTAATACATGTTGCCACACCACCAAAACCATCATTCCGGTCTTGTCGGATGATGTTATAAAAATTTAAAGAAAATCTGGCATCATGCTTAAGCCATGTTTCATTGATGAAAATGATATCTGGATCTATTTCGGATATTAGATTAATCAGGTTATCCCTATTAGCATTAATACTTCTAATATTCCATTGTATTATTTTTAGTTTTGGATTGTGAGAGATTGTGGTGTGTGGAAAGTTAGTAAGTTCTGAGGGGAGATGCTTAGCAGGACATGTCGGTGAAGAGGATTGATATTGGTATGACCCAAGATTGAAACTTAGGGAGAAGTGTAATTAGGAAAGCCACCCGCATAGGGATAGAGGCAAAGAGAATAATTATTTTTGATCTACCGAGAATCAACTAACCTACACTGATAAAAACGGAACGTAATATAAATAATTTACTTGGTAATTAGTGGTTTATTCCTAACTCGATAGTTGATAAAAAAAAAACGAAAAAAAAAACAAATAATGTAAATTTTATTTTATTATCAGTACAAGCCACAACTATTAATTTACAGTAAACATTTATATCAAAAACAAAAGATAACGGTCTTCCGGACCTACTTTTCTGAAAATAAATATTCAAAATAGATACACGGCCATTTCCCTTTCAGTGAATCAGTGGGCATATTATTAACAATTTCCTTACAATTTCTTTCATTAACTTCATATGCAAATATATATTCGCAAATAATAGACAGTAAAATACAACTGCCGAACTGATAATCATGCATGAATTCAGCATTATCAATTTTAAAGGTTACTAACCTATTCGCTGATTGCTCCGTGCAAGAGCTGGGTCGAATCGTTCTTTTAAATGATTCGATTTTTTTACTCTTCTAGTTCAATAAACGATTTTTATGTTATTTAATTCTTATTAAAAAAATAATATCAGATATTCATTCTATTTATTTATATTCATATATATATATATATATAGGTATATATATATATATATATATATATATATATATATATATATATATATATATATATATATATATAGATATATATTTATTTATTCTATTATAATAAAACCTAAAATACGTACAAGAAATATTACAGACACAAATGTACAAGTAAACTAGACCACGTAGTAAAAATCAACAAAATAGGAAATGTTGAAGGGCATAAAAAAATTAAGATGCTGAGCTGGGGAGAATCAAATAACTGCTTAAAACTTAAGCTTAAAAGTGGGGGCGAAGGTTAAAAAAATGGTTTAAATTCATATTAAAAATATGACAAGAAGAGAAAATGTCAGAAAGATGGAGTTATGTCCTGCCGATACGTCCCACTCTTAAAAAAGGTGATTAAATTGTGTGAGAACTGAAAGGAATTGGTCGCTTGGAATAGATTATATACTATCTTACAAAAATCTAGACTTAACAGATTTAAAAAACACGCTAGACCTTTTGCTTGGCCTTTATGTCCGGTGCACTTATATCAAGTGAAATCTGACGCCAGATTCCAAAGTCCACGACGAGTGTTGCCTCTCTGATTCTTCCCTTTATATTTTTATTTTTACTTTAAAAATTCACCCATTTCTGAATACATTTGTGGGCTATTTCTTTTTTTTCTTCGTAACCATTTAATATCTTCATTTGTCACGATATACCATGCTAAGTATATGGCAACTTTACCGAGCTATATATACGTGCTGCATCCTTGAGTTTATTCAACAAACTTGGTAGTTTTCAAGCCAGAAATAAGGACCCTGTCGTCTGCAAATCGCAGATAACTAAGTTGTTTATGTAATAACTTAATATGTAATAACTTGAAAGCGTGTTCAAGGGTAATACTTAATAAACTTCTTTCTTAACTTAATATCAGATTGAAACTTTTGGAGATTAGCTTGATTCTAAAATAATTTTGGGGACTCGATAATAAGAATTTTTGATCTACTACCAAGAGACTTTTAGATCAAAATATTTCAGACCGTTTCAGCGAAGTATCAACAGTACAATGGTTTCATTCTACAGAAAGAAGAAGAATGTAAATAAAATATTTACCAAGTTAAGTTGTTTGTATATAATTTAAAATGTTTGATAAATATTTAACTAATTTACTAACTAATATAAGTTGCTTCTACGTAGTTTAAAATAAATAACTGTGACTATTTCACTCATCTTAAAATTTTCACATAATCTGACCAATCACAAACCAAAGACAGCTTGTGTTATCGCGATAACACCAACTGCCTTTCAATTCTGATTTATCAGGTTCGTGTTTTCAACGACGTAACCATGGATACCGATCGCAAAGCAAAGTTTGACGTTTGAAAAAAAAATTATTGTAGCTGTATACGTCAAAATGAGTCGTTTCGGTGGTACTTCAAACGAAGTTATAAACCAAAACATTGAAGAAAATATACCGAGTAACACAAGAAAATCTAAATCTTATATATGGAGACAATTTATGATGTTCTGTGTGGATCGCAACTACAAATTAGATGCAGAAAATAACAACGAAAGACTAACTAAATTCCTTCCTCTCATTCTACTGAATTTTTGACCTATCACTTTGTTCATGAAATAGTCTAATAAAATACCACTCGTGATTTAATTTAGCTTATAAGTCTGTCTTTTATTTCTAAACTCAACTGAGTTTCTTAAAGAAAACACCACTCGTCGTACGGATTCGTGGTGTTTTCAAGCAACTCAGTTCGTTTAGAAGTAAATCGACAGACTTATCGCGGAAAATTGAATCACTAGTGGTATTACTATTGAGCATAATAGAGAAATTTCATTTATTTAAGTTTCTGCTCCATATGTGAGGAGTAGTAAAACACACTTGTTAAAAGCTTTCCTTTTTAAATGAATTGAGACATTTATTTTAAATAAGTTTCTAATTTTTCCAATGCAGGCCAACCTAAACTTCTCTTCTGAGCAGATCACATCTCTGGTGGTCTCGCGTTAATCTTATTTTGCGGTTCAAATACATGTAACTTTCTACAATTTCTATGGTCGGTTTCTTGATTTCTATTCTCTCATTGGAGACGAGATTTGTTATCAGTTTTGTTTTTCCATAGTTTATCCATAAAACAACTCTCTGTGATACTTACTGTAGTTGTTGTTGCATAATTCTGGCTTCCCTCAAGTGATGTGTTATGAGAACAATGTCATCGGCATATCGGAGATGATTTAGTTTCTGTCCATCGATGTTAATATCCTTTGAGTCCTATTTTAATCGTTTAAATGCGTACTCCTTGACTGTTATTAATAGTTTTGGCGACAATGCATCTCTCCGCCATACCCCTCTGCCAATTTTTATTTTCTCAATCATGTAATGGAGGTTTACAATTATTGCTGTTGCATTTTCTTATATAATTCGAATTATATTCGCATACCTGTCTTCTAATCTGCTTTCTGAGAGAGCTTTTAAGATAGCGACTATTTTCACTGTGTCAAATATTTTGTGGAAGTCAACAAACATAAGAACCAACTGTCTATTATAATCGATAGACTTTTCAATTAGAGTTTTAAAGCACTGAAGATGGCCATTTATTCCGTTGCCTGATCGAAACCCTGCTTGTTCTTTTGACTGGTAGAAATCGAATTTTACTTCCAGTCTGTTTGCCAGTATTCGAGTAAGTTCTTGTATAAGTGGTTGAGTAAGCTAATGGGTCTAAAGTTTTCAAGATCTAATTTATCTCGTTCTTTAAAAAGGAGGATTGTAACCGAATTTTTCCAGTTATTTGGGACGTTTTCGTTAAGCAGACATATATTGAAAAGTGTTTGGATTCGTGGATCTCGTAGTTTAATTGCCTCAATGACTATACCATCTTTGCCCGGAGATCTATTATTTTTCATATGTGAGCCAGTTGAACATAAATTCGTAATATCTTTCAATTCTGTTTTCGGTAACGTTCCTATTGAACGATCTATTTGCACATCTCTAGTCTGCACGGTCTGACCCAAACGGTACAAGGAAACGATTTTTGTTTAAGCCTGTTCGATTCGGTATCTCCTTGAAGTTTGTTAATGTTTTATCTCTTAAAAACATCGAGTCGTTAGCCCGTTACGGAATAATTTTTGCAGCTATTTTAATTTCATAACTAGAAATATACAGGAGGGATATAGTAAGTAAACGACCTATGAAAAAGAACAAACTTGCATGTTAACTTTCGTTTCGATTTCGATGCATTCGTCGTTTCGATAGGTTATTTGCAAAAATTCTTATAATCCAACCTCGTACGGCTAATTATAGGCTTCATCTCCTTGTTTCCAACCACATTTATCATGTGACGCTCTCCCAACGATTACTCACACTGGCGCACAAATAAAGGAAGCCTACAGTAACATAACTAAAGCATTAAGTAACAATTAAAGTCAATTTAAGTATTTAATTGGTGACTTTAATGTCAAAGTGATAAAGAGAAACGGCAAGGAACAAGTCATGGGAAAGTAAGGAATCGGTGATAGAAATGAGAGGGGAGAAAGACTGGTTCAGTTTGCACATTACCAAAACATGCCAATTGCAAATACAGTTTTTAAGAAAAAATCTAACAGAAAATGGACTTGGATAGCACCAAATGCAATCACTAATAACGAAATTGACTTTATTCTAACCAACAAGATTACTTCAATAAAAGATGTCAGTTTAATAAATAAATTTCAAATAGGTAGCGACCATAGACTAATCAGAGCAAACATTTTTCGAGATCTGAAACTAGAAAGAATAAAATTAATCATAGAACCAACAGTAACTGGTCATAATTATTAACAATCTAAAAGAAAACTTAGATCACTATAAAAGGACAATTGATGAAAGATAACATAACCAAATCGAAAGCTCCCAATTTATGAAAATCATCCTTGAAAGTGAAAAAAGGGGAGGCCCGCAATAACAAAATAAAGATAGTAGACTGTCTAATAAAACCAAAATAATGCTAAAACAAAGAAGGGAAATCAAAATAAGTAGCAACATGCAGAGAATACAATATACAGAACTTTGTAAGACTATAAGGAAAAGTATTAAGGAATACATAAGAAAAATACAATGAAAGACTGGCAGAAAATGCAATCGAAAACAGAAAAAAATATAATAAAACAAGAAAAGTAGTAATTGTAAGCAATAGTAATTGGGAAAAAACAAATCGTTGCTCGACCAACCGAAAACACCGGAATTACAGACATAAATGAAATAATATATAACTCGTGACTAAGTTCTATGCAAACCCCCTGAAACACTTAAAGAAGCAATCAGTAACCAAGAAGATGTATCAGAAGTCCTTCCGGAAGAAGTAGAATCGCCAAATAGATGGCATAACAGTGGAACTGCTTAAATAAGCTGGCAAAAAACCTGGTAAATCTTAGCAGGCATATTTATGAACTGCTTAAGATCAAGCTGTATGCCAGACCACCAGCCTACTACCAATCAAATACAAGATATTCACACAGCCAAGAGAGCAAGCTGCCTTCAGTATCTTGGATCATATCCATACGCTTCGTGAACTAATGAGTAGAGATAAAGAATATGAAATACCGCTAGAATTAACCTTCATAGATTTCGAGAAGGCTTTTGAATCTATATATCCCAAGGCAGTAATAGAAGCTTTGGGCAACCAAGGCATTGATAAACCGTACACAGAGACTCTAGCAAATATATACAGACAAACAAAAACTAAGTAAAAATTTATGAAAAAACTTCAGAACTTCCCACTGCCAGAGGCGTCTAACAAGAAGACGCAATATCACCAAAGCTCTTCACAGCAACTCTAGAAAATACATTCAACAAAATAAACTGGCAGAGCCAAGGCCTATCCATTGATGGAAAATACCTCAATCAACCATCTAAGATTTGCAGACGACATCGTTCTGATTGCTTATAATCCTGGAGAACTACAAGAATTTATAAACGACCTAAATGCAGCTAGCAAGAAGTTGGCCTCAGAATGAACTTGTCAAAAACAAAAACCAAATGCAACGAGCTAGTGGATGTCCAAGATGTAATAATAAACAACACTGCACTTGAGACAGTAGCCGAGTATATATACCTGAGACAATTAATACATAAATCTGGCTTTTTACGCCCAGAAATTAACAGAAGAGTGAAAATGGTTTGGGCATCCTTTGGTAGAAATGCAGTTATATTCAAATTGAAGATGCCACTGCGACACTTGAACACTAAAGGAAGAGATGATAGTGAAACTCAAAGTCACTCAAAGGTCAATGGAGCGATGCATGCTAGGTATAACAAAGAGAGATCGAGAAAGAATAGAACGGACCAGACAGAAAACCAAGGTCACTGATGTAATCCACAGAATTAAATCTTTATAATGAGAAGAATTCTCAGTATGTGAGATCCACAGAATCTCACATACTGAGAAATAATAAGTACCAATATGCCCAACTTATAGTGAAAGGAAAAATCGAGGGAAAGAGAGGCCTAGGAAGAAAAAGACTATCGTGGCTCAGAAACATCCGACAATGGACAGGACTAAATTTTGAACAGCTAATAAGAACAGCTGAAGATAGAGAAGATTTTAAAATTGTAGTAGCCAACCTCCATTGAGGAGAGGGCACTTTAAGAAGAAGAATGGCAGTGGCATAATCCAATAATCCAATAACTCATTAAATTTGGAAATCCGTGAAAAGTTTACAAGATGTTTCGTGTGGTCTGTACTTTTGTATGGATGTGAAACTTGGACTTTAACGGCCGATATCATGAATAAAATCGAGGCATTTGAGATGTGGTTGTATCGAAGGATACTAAAAATTCCATGGACTAGCAGAACCAGAAACGAAGAAGTTCTTCGAAGAATGGGACATCAACGAACTCTATTAAATATTATTAAGAGGCGTAAACTAGAATATCTTGGACATATAATCAGAGGACCAAGATATGAGTTCCTTCGGCTAATTCTCAACGGTAAAATCGAAGGAAAGAAATGGACAGGACGGAAGAAACTCTCTTGGTTGAGGAATTTGCGGCAGCGGACAGGTTTGACAGCGGACCAATTGCTACACGTAGCGCAAGACCGAGATCAGTATAAAAATATTATGTATAAGCATGGTAGTCGCTGACGTTCCATAGGGATATGGCACTCTAAGAAGAAGAATGGCAGTGGGCAGTACATTTAGCGAGAAGAAATGACAATAAATGGTCCACTAGAATTACACTGTGGTATCCAAGAGGCGACGATATCAAAAGAGTCGCAGGACCAATGTGGAAACGCCTAGCACACAACAGGGATGAATGGCGAGAAATGGGAGAGGCCTTTATTCGACAATTCGGATAGAAAAAGGGCTAAGAAAATAAAAATCCAAGAGGTGTCAAAACACCAAGACGACATCCAAATTTAAGATGGGACTATGACATAATATAATGATAATATTATAATGATAATGATAAAAATCCACTAAATTCACTACAGATAAATGAAGATACCTTGAGTAGCCGTTTGAGATAGCGAAAGTATACAACCTTGTCTTGATTCTTTTAAAATACTTATTTGTCATATCTCCATAAATACTTTGATAAATTCTTACAACACGCGACGGAGGCAACTTAATTCCAGTACAAATTGGCGATGTTTCTACTATACCATACATCCAGTCCCATATTGTTTCCATAATTTCCATAAGCTTCTTATGATGTATAAAGGACACATGGTAAAAATGCTGTAAGGCATTAAGGAAAACCATTACAAACATATAGATGACTAGTGCGACGGACGTAGATGAAATATAAAAACACGGTTGAACTTAATAATATAATTATAAATACAATAAAGACATAAAGGTATTCAGCAAAACCATACGATTGACGGAAACGGTGCAAAAAATGGTATTGACAAAAATTATGCAGCCCATGAAATGACTCATAAGCTGAGTCAAGGGGACGGCCAAGTTGATATTAAAATAGTGAAATTAAATAATATTTATATTGTTAAAAAGTTATGGTATGGGAATCCATCCAATTAACATCTAACTGTATTCACTATCGGCGTTCGAAAACGAAATCAACTTAAAATCGAAATTTTCATCAATTAAGGACCAGCAAAACTCACTACAGAGTGTGGTTTACAGTTACTAAGATTCCTACTCAATTTCGTTCTGATTTTCCCCATACGCCTCACGGTTTACCTTTCGCCCTCGATTCGCACCATTTTTACACCTACTGCCTTACGATAGCAAAGACCTACGTTCGCCGATTTCGTCCTCGATTGCCAAGGACCTATAGCCGAGAGCGTGTCGTAGCTTCGTTGTTGCGGACGATAGCGTAACACATTATGAGCGAAGTTCAACGACCGTCGCTGTTTCACACAACTATAGAATGTTGCAATATGTGCGGCGTTGTGTTGTCAGTGCCAATGGTGATGGCCACTTTTGGCGGTCACTGCCATGTTGAACTCACGAATTTGTTCTTGAGGTAATACTACAGAGTGGTCCAACCGAAACGACTGTCAAAAAATTTTATCAACCATTACATACTGTTGAACATACCTTTAGAAAAGTGAAGTTACCAATCGTCTTTAGTTTTAAGATCCAAAATCAGACTTTAAGGAAGCAGAAAAGACGAAAAAGTTTTGTAGAAAAATTATTAGAGTAAGAAAATAATTTAAATTGATATTGAATATTTACATAGGCAAGGAAGGAGATATAGCAGCTATTACTCTGCTCAGCTTTGACATACTACTAAAAGTTGAACTAAATCAAAATTATTGATCTTTTTACCGGTAGAACTGCAACCTTCGTTTTGGTATTAATAATAGCCTCTGATATTTTCCAAAAATTTGGGATATATCTCAATTTAAATGTAGCATTACTTAGGTTGTTCAATAAAATTTTACTATGGCTTTAAGAGGCAGATTTTTTACTAATTCTCCAGTTACTAAATCATGTCCTGGTGCTTTCTTCGGATTGATGTTGTCTTTTTTTCATCAGATACGTCCTTCGGCGATGTAGGTTTAATTCTCTCTTGTATCTGATTAGACTCTAATGATATTTAATCATTAATTTGGTCTTAATGTGGTTTCAATGTATTTTCTAAATATGTGGCAAATCTCTCCGTCTTCTGCTTATTGCTTCTAGCCCAGCTACTGTCTTCCATTTTAATGAGCGGGGAATGGGTTACTGGTTTCTTTAGCCCTTTTTTTTGCTTTCCGCAGAGAGTAATCAATCCTGCTATCGTCAGTCAATTATTTCAGGTAAGAACTGATTGACTCATTTTTTATGTTTTTAATCTTTCTTTTAAGTTTGTGACTAGCAGTGTTCAAATTTGTTTTTATCTTAGCATTGGTACTAGCTTAGGGTAGCAGTGCTTTTCCATGCTGATTTTTGTATATTTTGTATAAACAGCTCTACCTTCTCATTAATTGTTCAGATGTTCTATCTTCAAGGATTGATCTTAAACTTTCTTAGTCTGTTAGTTTATTTTTTAGTATTGGTTTATACTCTTTTCTAATGATCATCTCACTTCTAGTAAGTATTATGGGTGAATGATCTGAATTTATATCCCAACCATTGTTAATATCTATATAATTAAATGAAATATTTTTAATAACAAAGAAATCAATTTTTTCCGTTATTTTATTTCCAATTTATCCAATTTATTTTATTTATTGGCCAATAAGTCGGTCTGCCTGTTGATATTGCCCTACATTTCTGTTCTTTTTTGGCTGCCAATAACTCTTTTCCTTCAGGTTTTATCAATCTTGATAGTTGGGTGTGCTTTGCATTAAAGTCACCTCCAATGATATATTTTTTTCCCAAACTTTTCATACATTCTACATACTGTTCTTTTTTAACGGAATGCTTCAGGGGGCTATAAATTGAGTTTACATTAATTTCGAAATTAGATTGGAGTTTGACGCGTGCTGTAGTTACTTGTATGTGTTTTGTTTCATATTTTAGCTCCTAATAATATTGAATGTTATCTTTTATTATTATTGCGCTGACTTTTTTTGCTGCATTGTCAGGATGTATATTGTGGTATACACTGTATCCGCCTCTAAACTTTATGAAAGATTATTTAGTGAAATTTGTTTCACTAAATATCTAGGATTGCTTCCAGCTTATTTTGTTGTTGTAGCAGTCCATTGGTACTCCATTCCATGATTCGTAGTTGCTTAGCCATTTCTAATTTTCGTTATAGCTCTTTTAGCGCTATGTTCTAATTTGGTTACTTTTACATATATTTTAGTCATTTAATCACCTATATTATAGTTTTTCTAATATAATTGTCAATGTATTTTCGGTTTCCAATTCTTGTTGCGATTGTTTTGCATTATTTACTATATAACAATATTTTTTATTTTTAGTGACTTTTGCGCTTTTGTATTTTCTCTCCCATTAACCCTTTGTGTGGGTTTTGGAGCATATGCTTTATTTGCTCTCTGATTTCTCAACTTTTGTATTTTTTTTTATCAACCTATCTTCTGCAGTAGTTTGAAGGATGATTTTTAGCACAATGATTCCAAAGATTTTTGTTAATATCTTCATCTTGTCTGAACGTCAGGATGAACATATCTAGATGTTTTTTAGTTCTCCACTTCAATTTCTTATCAGCTTGAATAGCTTTACATCCTATTCTTTGTAGGCCTTTTATTATATCCTGCCGCTAACAGATATGATGAAGATTTTTAACCATTACTCCGGTCTTTCTTGTTTATTTTCATATGTGTGATACAAAAGTTTACTCGTGTTTAAAATCTGTTTTATTTTCCTATTGATACTGTCGGTGTATTAATTTTTATCACTTCATATTTATTACTTTCATGGTGAATTTAATACCAGCATCGATCAGGTAATAAAGTATCCATTCCATATCTTCTTTCTTTTCTTCTTATATCTTCTTTCTTTTCTTATCCATTACATTTCATTTACTAAATCCTCTTCATCGATCCAGTATTCAGGTTTAACTGATTTTCCTTGATTTTTCCTTGATAAATAATATCCATAATTTAACTACTTGTTGATAAGAAACGTCGCGGGCAAAACCTTACCGTTCAGAAGGCAAGTGAACAGTGAGTCTGACTGAGAGGGAAGAAGCTTTGTACATGAAAATGTGGTTTCTTCAGAAAACAAATAGGCTTGCGCCCATTTCGGGAACCAAGTTGTCATTCTGCATATAATCCAGTCTCTAATATTATAACCCAACTAAGTTTTATTTAGTTTGTGAACTAGTTGTAAACCGATTGCAGTTGAAACTAGTTTTCAACCGTTGTTTTAAAACAGTTGCGTCCTGGGTGCTGGACCTTAGAGATACTTATAATATGAGAGGGATATACTTTTATTTTATGTAAAGACGATAGAAAGTAGGTATATATTAATCGAAGAGATGATAAAATTTGAGGGAGAACCGTTGAAACCAATTACGTAGGAAAGAGGCATTATACAAAGAAATTCGTTACTTTACTCCGTGGCGTTACAACCCTTCGTGGGTTTTAGCCGACTCGACAAAATGCCTCCACTGTTTTCTGTCTTGAGCAACCTCCATCCAATTCTCCACGCCCATAGTGCTTAGGTCTCCTGCTATATTATCTCGCCAACGGAGACGAGGGCGTCCGCGTGGTCTCCTTCCAGTTAGGACTTCCTCCCACACCAGTCTTACTGTTCGTTCGTCAGAATGTCTTCTGAGGTGTCCTGCCCATTGGAGTCTTCTGGACTTTATTTCTTTTATGATGTTGGCGTCTGGGTAAAGTTCTTTGAGCTCTTTGTTAGTTCTTATCCTATATTGTCCTGATGCTTCATCCAGCACAGGGCCAAAGATCTTCCTTAGGATTTTTCTTTCCCAAAAACATAGTCTCTCTTCGTTTGCTTTGTTATCGTTCACGTTTCGCTTCCATACATCACAACGGGTCGTATGATTGTTTTCTTCTTCTTCTTCTTCAGTGCCTTATCCGGTCCGGATGTTGGCGATCATCAAGGCTATCATGGTTTTGTTGACTGCTCTGCGAAACAGCTCCGCTGAGGTCATCCCAAACCATGATTGTTTTATAGACCTGTATCTTCGTACGTCTTGTTGTTTCGATATTATAAGGTTTTGGAGGACAAAAAGACATCTGTTGCCAGTCTGGATCCTGTTGTTTATTTCTTGTGATCCGTTATTGTCTTCAGTTATTGTTATTCCAAGATACTTGAATTCTCTAACGCGCTCAAAGTTAAAGTCATCGATGGTGATGTTCTGACCGATTCTGTCTCTGCTTGGTTATTGCGGCTCATATACATATATTTCGTCTTGTTTTCGTTGATTTGGAGCCCCATTTTCTCTGCTACTTTCTCGAATCTGACGAAAGTCTCCTTCATCCTTAGTCGTGTGTTTCCTATTAGATCGATATCGTCTGCAAATGCCAGTAGTAAGTTTGGTCGTTCTCGATGAAATACTGTATTCGGTTTTTCGATTCTTGCACTCCTGATTATGTGTTCCAGAGCGAAGTTGAAGAGTTGTGGTGCAAGTGCATTTCCCTGTTTTAGTCCATTGTTTATTTCAAATGCCTCTGAGTATTGTTGTCCAACTCTCGCCTTACATCATAACCGTTCCATACACATCCGTATCAACCTGACTAGTTTTTTTGGAAAGCCAAGTTCCTGCATCGCTGTCCACAGTCTGGCCCTGCATACTCTATCAAATGCTTGTTTAAAATCTATGAACTTCTGATGAAGCTCACGATCAAACTCCCAGCATTTTTATATTATCTGTTTTATTGTGAATATCTGGTCAATGGTAGAGCGACCCGGTCTAAATCCGCATTAATAATCCCCAACGATTCCTTCTGTGTATGTTTTGGTTCTTTCTAGCAGGATGTTTGCAAGGATTTTGTAGGTGGTGTTTAGGGGTGTTATTCCCCGGTAGTTAGTACATTGCTTTTTGTTTCCTTTTTTATGTGTTGGTACAAAAACCCCTTCTTTCCATTCATCTGGCATTGTTTCTTCTCGCCAAATGTCTTGAATTAGCTTGTATATAGAACTGTAAAAGAAATTCGTTGATGTAAGTGAAATATTTGGTAATAAAATTATCCTATGGAAAAGTAGTTGAAGAAGTAGAATTGATAAACAAAAGGAAAAATATCTTACAACGCAAACAAAAACTGCGATATAAAAACAACAATAAGGCCGTTAAGTTTAACCAGGACAGATACAACCAAATCACAGAGATTATTGGAGGCAGCGGAAAATACTAAGCTTAACATTAACATTCAAACTCAAAGAAACACAGTATTAAGTGAAGAAGTTAGAGTGATGTTTGAGAGAAAAGAAATAATTCACTGAACCAAATAAAAAAAACAGTAAAGTGAAATGGAATATAGAAAGAATTACAGGGTCTGTGAAAATATTAAGAAAATGATCGCCAACTGGAAGCAGGATAATAACACGCCACTACATCTACTATATTTAGTTATTTGTTGCTACCTGGCTAATTTTGATTTTAAAATAACTATTTAATTCAAATCGTATCATAATTTATCGAACCAGACAGAAATTATGTTAAATCTTATTTATGGTATCCGCAAGAGGGAAATTAATAATTATATACAAATAAACTGGTTCTATTATATAGTTTATAATAATTTATAACATATGTAATTAGTACTCATGTGGTTGTTTGGCTAATTAGGATTATTATAACAATTTATATGCAGCGTGTTCGTGTTAGAAACATCAAAATATCTATAAGTGAGGGTTTAACCAAAAAATTCTAAGATATCAAATATTTAAATTATTATTTATTAATATTTAATAATTGGTTACTATTATGAAATCACAACAAAGTCATAGAGTTCATGCCTTTTTTAAAGGAATGTATGGTTTTTGATGAAATCGTTACATCTCAAAGTGACTATAGTTTTGGATATAAAGAGAGTCAAAAATCCACAACTAAGATAGAAAAGTTACCACAAATGATTCATAAAATTTTATTAATATGAAATAAATATAAATACAATGTAACAAAAAAGCTCATTGAGAATAAATCACACCTATAAAACAATATCAATTGAAGTTTTAAAGTAATGCAAGAACTTTTAAATACCAAATCACCTGTTGGAACTCGTGAAGTTAATAATGAGGAGAAGATGGTGTATCACAAAGGTCTCCAAATGGTGAGCTTGTTCTTTACGGACCGCCATTAAGTTCGAAATATAGTAATAAAATGATAGTGTAATATTATAATCAAATCTAAATATATAAATATCTTTACATTTTTAAAATACATAGTACTAATACTATAAGAAGTACTCGTAATCTAAAGAATATGTTTGGACTAAACGGTTTTTCAGTATTTCAGGAAGTACCTACCTAAAAATAATCTTTTACCAAACTAATAGGGAAGCTATCTGAACACTAAATTTATTTTAATTTGCATATTTATGACGTACCAACAAGTATATAGTAACCAGTCTATAATAAAACTAAAATGTTTTTTCCAAACTTTCAGGTAATAGAACCATAAGAAAATTAAGTTCTTTTGTATTTCAAATTTTGAAATTCTTTTGTAAAAAAATTTTAATATTTCAACAATGTTTCAATTTGCATATTTTTGACAGTAACCATTCTGTGAAATTTTATAATAATTCTATTGTATTTAATAAAACTAAGGATTACTGGGGTTGATGTTGGATATTTTCATTTAACATCGATTTAGCATGGATGTTATCGAATACCTAAATATTGATGGCAACACATCGACCATCGAGCCAAGGAGTACGATGTTTATCAATAATCGATGAATATCGCGCATCCCTAGTCTCAGTCTCAGTTTTGCTTGTCGCATCGCAATCTTCAATCAGTCGTCATATCGTATTGTTTACGTTTTTATTATTTTTATCGTGTTTCTAGTTAATACTTTCAAGTGTTGTTTTCTATATAGTTCTAGTGTTGTTTATATTTTACATTCATATCAATATGGATAAGAAGAAAAGAAAAATTGTCATTGGCATCGTCAATTCAAATCATACCTAGAAGACACTAATGCTCAGTTTGACGATTTACTTCTTTATAACAAGGTGAGATGGCTAAGCAAGGGTTTAGTGCTTAAAAAATTCTTTGCAATACTCTACAACATAAAAGAATTTTTGTCCACTATTAATAATGAAGCTGCAAATGACCATTTGGGTTTCCTCTTGGACACAGAAAACGTTGTAACTATCGCATTTTTGGCGGATATCTTAATACATCTGTATTTCTTGAATTTAAAACTACAATGAAGGGGAAAAACTTGTTTGTAAACTTCTGTTGGATATTAGAAGTTTATCGAAAAAATTTAACTTTTTTCGAGGATATCAAGGCAGAACTTTTGCATTTTCCTCTCTTTAAATCCATTTGTGATAGTAATAAAGATGTTGATATTACCCAGAGCTCACGTTTTATTAATCAACTTGATTTGGAATTTAAAAAACGATTTGTTGATTTCCACAAAATTGAAGTGCAACTGTTAATCTCACGTTTTATTAATGAACTTTATTTGGAATTTAAAAAACGATTTGTTGATTTCCACAAAATTGAAAATGTTGTGCAACTGTTAAGCAACGGTTTTTCACTCAAGCCCAATGGTGTATGGAGCAGTGAAGAAGCAGACTTTTTTAAGAGTAATAAAGCTGTCTCTTAGATGGAACTGATCGAGTATCAGGAAGATTCCATTTTAAAAAGGTTTATATTTAAGAGTTCTAGAAACGCTTGCCTGTGACACATTTTGGATCAAATATGTGATATACTGATACTGATAATATACTGATAATAATATCAAAACAATACATAATTTATTTTAATTAATTTATTCAAAAAAAAAACATAATATAATTAAGGAATAGTTATTTCTATAATTAGTCATATTAGGCTATAAGTGAGTGAAATATTTTTTACTTGGTACTGAAATGTTTCTCACGAATGGTCCGCAACAGCCAGCAACGAGTGGTAAATAAAAGTTCAGTGATTAAAAATACTATAAGAATAAGATAAGTAAATATTATATAATTTTATAAAAATGTGTTCTTTTCGCCTATCCGATTTAATAAATCGCTCTATGATTGCATCAACATCTAGAGAAATTTCAGGATGCACATTGATGAGCGCTAAACCAGCCAACCTTTTCGCAGAAGTTCTATTTCTAAGCCAAGTCTTTAGACGCTTAAGCGTAGAACGCTCTGCTGTTGCTGCACTGACTGGCAGTGTAATTAATATTTGCAGAAATATTCTGGTATTTGGATACATATGAATATCGCAGTTTTCTAATACTTCTAAAATATAATCATGAAGTTTTCTATTATTTTGCACGACTCTTTTCCACTTTTGAATCCACAGTGTAAACTCTTGTTCTACTGTGGAATATGCAGTAAGTAGTTGATCCAATAATATCCTGGAAGGTGTCAACAATTTTTTATAATGCAGCTTTATCTTCTGGTGTGTTATCAGTTTTAGGTAAAAAAACTCAAAGATTAAATAGATTCATAACTTTTGGTGAAAGTCGTTCTTCTAAATCAGTTAGGATATTGTTTAAAAGGGGTAAATAAATAGATCTTAGGAAATATTCTTCGCAAGAGTTAGCAGATTGGTTTTGACGACAGGTTTGACGAGAAACTATACGAGGCATCTTCAAATCGATGTCTAGTTGTTCAGCTATTTGTTTACTTCATAGTAAAGTTTGCTAAAAACAGATTCAGCATTTG
Source organism: Diabrotica undecimpunctata (assembly GCF_040954645.1). Taxonomy (NCBI): domain Eukaryota; kingdom Metazoa; phylum Arthropoda; class Insecta; order Coleoptera; family Chrysomelidae; genus Diabrotica; species Diabrotica undecimpunctata. The sequence continues at coordinate 128,916,171 of NC_092809.1, read as the reverse complement.
ACATTCTATTTTGAAGAATGTATTTAGTGTCCTATATGGCCTCAGTAGCCTATTTAAAATTTAATTTTGGTGACTGAAGAAGACGACTAAGTGATACAGTTGTACCTAAAACATCACTAAGACAAACTAATGTTTCACAGTTTCACACATACCTTGGACAGCAGCCCCCAGTTTCTTTATTTGTATTCACTAACGTATCAGACAGAGCTAATGCAACAACAATATTCACTTTAATATTTATTATAGATAAATTATAAAATGTAGCACACAGTCTCAACAATTATAATACATATTCAAATTACAAACAACCAAATAGTAGATAAAACTGAAGATAATAAATACCTAATACAAAATAAAAATGTGCTGTTTTCGTGCGAAAAGTTATGCCATGTACATTGAATGAGCAATAATGTGGGGGCGGTAATTCTATCTCATCGATAATCGAACGATTCTCTGGCACTCAAATGACGAATTATTGACAAAATTTGAAAATCGCGTAACTCTGAATTCGTGGAAGTCTAGTCGAGGTATTACTGTATTTAGAATTGTTGATTTTTTAAAGAGCAATCTAAAAAGGCTTCCGTATAATTCTACACTTACACCTAGAATAAATGAGTTTGAATCATTTCAACTCTTGACTTCCTGCTTATAGGGTTGATGGGTTTTAAATTATTTTTTTTAGGATTATTTGATTAATATTTAATTTTGTTTTGGGGGTGGTCATGACCCCCATGACCCCCCCCCCCCCTTGGATCTGCCACTGGTAGTAGTTTAGTTTTCCAAACCTATCCGATTTAGGAAAACTGGCACTGGACAGTTTTCCTAAATATTTTCTTACTGTCATTAACATTTACCTATTGTAAAATTTTACAGATTACAAATTAAATGCTGATGGAATATTACTTAGTCCCATAAAAAGCTTTTGTTTTCACCTAGAGCAAAGATGAGGTCTTATTTATTGTATATTTGATGATTTTAAGTTGTTAAGTCTAAATGTCGTAGATCAAACATTTCTGCTCCCGCTCTAATAATAAAATTTTCATATCTTTTTGTTGTTTGCATATCTGTTTGTTAAGCTTGTTATATAAAATATCTATTAATATTATTTAGTGGTATTCTCGCCAATTCTTTTCAACGCCTACTCCGAAGAGGTCCTGAAAAAAGCTCTTGAGGGTGAAACAGCTGGAATAAAGGTAAATGGAGTTCCCATTAACAACATTAGATATGCGGACGACACTGTGATTTTAGCCGAAAACATTGAAGATCTTCAGAGACTGGTGACCAGAATAGCAGAGTATGGAAAAGAGTATGGTCTAACAATGAATGTCAAGAAGACGAAATTTATGAGAATATCGAAAACTCAAAGAAATAACGAGAGTCTTCTAATAAACGAAACCAACGTCGAACAAGTGGACAAATATGCATACCTGGGAACAATGATCAACTCCACAAATGATTACAATCAGGAGATAAAAATAAGAATAGAAAAGGCTAGAGCAAATTTCAACAAAATGAGAAGAGTTCTATGTACCAGGGATTTAAAACTGGAACTAAGAGTTAGGTTGGCGAGGTGCTATGTTTTTTCGACCTTATTTTATGGAATGGAATCTTGGACCTTGAATGCTACATCAACGAAAAAACTGGAATCATTTGAGCTGTGGGTGTACAGAAGAATTCTGAAAATATCATGGACAGAACACGTCACAAACAAAGAGGTTCTGAGAAGGATGAACAAAGAAATGGAAATTTTAAATTCAATAAAAACAAAAAATTGGAATATCTCGGACATATTACACGTGGAGAGAAATACACCTTGCTCCAACTGATCATGCAGGGAAAGATCCAAGGAAAGAGAAGCATAGGGAGGCGTAGAATGTCATGGCTGCGCAACCTGAGAGAGTGGTATGGATGTACATCAAATGAACTTTTCAGAGCAGCCGTCTCAAAAGTTCGAATAGCTATGATGATTGCCGACCTCCGCCGCGGAGATGGCACTTGAAGAAGAAGAAGTGGTATTCTGTCTAAATTCTGTGTAAATAGTAAAATACACAGAATATCAAATATACCAAACGAAAACAGAACCATTAACGAATGCTGGTATGATATTAAAAACTCGATTTTAGAGAACGTACAAGAGTCTTTGAAAACACCTACCATGTTGGCAAAAAATGAGTGGATGGCACAAGAAATTCTAGATCTGATGGAAGTTCGACGGCAACACAAAAATAGAAATATTATCGAATATCGAGAAATCAATAAACGCATAAAAAGAAAAATTAAACAAGCCAAAGAATCCTGACTTGAGAATTTATGTAAAGAAATAGAAGAACTCCAAAAAAAGCATGACAGTTTCAACCTCCACAAGAAACTTAAATATACTGCCGGAATTAGAAAACAGAAAAATACTCACATACTTAAAACCGCGGACGGAAAAATTTGTGATCACGAACAACAGTTCAAAGAATGGGAGAGATACATCACTGACCTTTTTGATGATGCTTCTAGAGAAAATGCTCCAAATACTGCCTGTGACAACCAGTTAGACAGAGGTCCCAGTATACTGAATTCGGAAGTCAAAAAAGCAATACAGCAAGCCAAAAACAATAAAACACCTGGACCAGATCAAATCCCTGCTGAGCTACTTAAACTTTTGAATGAGGAAAGCATTGCCTGCTTAACCACTTTCTTCAACAAAATTTACAACGAAGGAAAAATACCAGATGATTGGTTAGAGTCACTGTTTATAACATTACCAAAGAAAAGCAGGCCCACCAAATGCAGCGATTTTAGACTAATCAGTTTGATGAGTCACACACTGAAGATACTCTTACGAATTATACAAAACCGAGTATTCCTTCTCTGCGAAAGTAGGATGGGTAATAAGCAATTTGGATTTAGAAACGGTCTAGGAACTAGAGAGGCACTATCTTGTATGCGCGTTCAATTACAAAAAAGTTGTGAATTCCGAAAGAATGTTTATGTTTGTTTCATCGACTTCGAGAAGGCGTTCAACAGAGTACAACACGATACACTTTTCGATTGCCTATGTGCAGCAGGACTTGACCACTATGATATAAGACTGCTGAAATACTTATATTACAATCAAGTAGCCTCTATCCAAATTGAAGACAGTCCGTCTGAAAAAATATCCATCAAACGTGGAGTACGGCAGGGTTGTGTTTTGTCATCCACTCTTTTTAATCTGTACTCTGAAGAAATCTTTAGGGAGGCTTTGGATGACAGACAAGAGGGAGTAAGACTAGGTGGAGAAGTAATCAACAATATTAGATACGCTGACGATACAGCCATTCTTGCAGAAAATTTACAAGATCTCCAAACATTACTATATCTAGTCAGTGAAGCAAGTTATCGGAGAGGCCTTAAAATCAACATTTCAAAGACAAAGTGGATGGCAGTTGGAAAGATCAATATAGATCAAGGTCTGATTTCTCTTAATGGAGAGGAGATCGAAAGGGTAAATCATTTCAAATACCTTGGCAGCTGGTTAAATGTAAATTGTGACTCTGATGAAGAGATAATAACCAGGATCGAAATATCACGTAAGGCTTTTATGATCTGGAAAACAGTTTTATGCAACAGAAACCTGTCGATGAATATTCGTAAAAAGGTCCTGAAATGTTATGTGTGGTACATTCTATTGTATGGTTGTGAGACATGGACGTTAAAAACCACAATGCTAAACAAGTTAGAAGCATTCTAATTGTGGTGTTATAGACGAATCCTAAAGATATCGTGGGTTTCGCACACTTCCAATGTAGATATTCTTCAAATGATCAATTCAGAACGTCTGCTCATAAACACCATAAAGAGGAGAAAAACAGAATACTTCGGCCATATAATTAGAGGACCTAAATACCATCTACTTCGCCTTATAATACAAGGAAAAGTGGAAGGAAAGAGATGAATTGGTCGAAAGAAACTTTCATGGCTGAGTAATATTAGACAATGGTGTGGTTCCACAGTAGAAGAATTATTTCGCGCAGCAGCCGACAGAGAAAGGTTTCAGGAAATTGTAAACATGATGACGGCCAACGTCTGAATGCGGACACGGCACCCAAAGAAGAAGAAGATTCTGTCTACGTCTAAATTGAACAACACAGAAATTAACGGGAAGTTATGTTTTTCTTATTCGTTGATATTATATTCTGCAATATTGTTATTTGTGACCATTAATTAAGTTGTATACATTTGTTTATAATTATATTATATCTTTTCAAATATTTTCTTTTTGCAACATGAAATTTTTTTTTCAAATATTTTCTTTTTCACTTTACCCTAAAATAAAGGTTCTTGTTCCTCTCGTTGAACTTTAGAACACCATTAATCCAGCATCTCGGAACAATTTTAATTCTTTAACCACTTTTTCAGTTTCAATAAAGAATAGTTGCTTACTTGGCCCGTATTAATAGATAGCATAGAGTTTAAAGTAGACTAAAATTGGTGGGAAAGAAACAAGTTCAATGACACGATGACGTAGTGGTCCTAACCTAGCGTAAGTAGAGAACGTGCAGCGGTTTGATGTAAAAGGAAATTTAAGAAGAATCCATGCGTGAAATCCAAATATCTGATTATAAAACTAAGAAGGAAGTATAAATTTGAAATAAGTGATTTTTCAATTGTATATTCGTAAAATGTTGTTGTTTGATGGTCCGCATTTGAATTTGATTTGAATGTTTGTGCATACTATACAGAAAACTGCGACAAATTGTATAAATTTCACAAAATGCTGATTTTTTGCACATTTTCAAATATTATTCTATTTTACACAGGTGCATCAAATGTGGATAGTAGAAAGTTGTACATATATCGTTGTCCATATTGAGAAGTTAAAAGAAATGAATAGAAAAATTAAAATAATTGAAAAACTGGGAATTATAATGGAAGATGCGGTATATCCAAAAATAATTCATAAATTCATATGAAATATCTGGTGAAAGGAAACTATTCCGGAAGAATTGAAAATGTTTTAGTAGAAACAATTCTTCTTAAGATGCAGTGCGTTTCTGCGTAGGAGTCCACCGTACATTGTCTTAGGTCAAATGTTGTATAGTCAGGATTAAATTATTTCATTTTTAGCAGCATTGCGAAGCATTTCATAACTGTGGATTCCTCTCAATTGGCGAATATCACGCAGTTATGACATCTTTTTACGTCCATGTCCTCTTTTACCCTCTATCTTTCTTTCTAATACTAGTTCCTGGAAAGTGTACTATTCTCCTCGTAATATGTGCCCTAAATATGCACTCTTTATAGTTTTTACTTAATTTAAAAACTTCAAATTTGTTAATGGATCTGATCTTTAACGTCCATGCTTCCGTTCCATACAAAATAACAGGCTAAACTTAACAGTTTAACATCTTGTATCTCAGATTGAAAACCGACTTGCGATCAGACAAAAATTTAAAAAGAGTTAAAAAACATTTCTGTTTTACTCTGTTCTTAATTTCAGACTGAGGGTCCCAACTCCGTTTAGCATACAACCCAAATATTTAAACTTCCTGACTTACACGATTTCTTCTCAGGTACATATATCTTTCTTCTTCTTCTTGTAGTGCCTATCAGTTTCGGATATTAGCAACCATCATGGTAATCTGTGCTTGGCACACTGCTGCTCTGAAAATATTTGTGGTTGTTGTGTTGAACCATGTACGTAGTTCCTGGTCCTTGTTTTCCTTCTTCTTTTCCTCGTAGAATTAATTGAAGCAACCCATATCTTTCACAGTTCCTCATGATTACACCGAGGTATTCGTGTTTGGCTATTTTTATTGTGGTTAACAGCTCTTTTTCTTTTTGCATTCTTAATAAAACGTCCTGATTAGTAACGTGGTCGGTACAGGATATCTTTAGGATTCTAGAGCCACATTTCAAAAGCCTCAATTTTCTTACAGGTAGCGTCTGTGAGAGTCCACCACGCAACTCGGTACAACAGTATAGGAAAGATATAACATATATCATTGAATTTGGTTAATGATATTTCGAAATATTTCGTGTTTTTGTCTTCTTGATATTCATCTTCAAATCCAAAGCTTCACTTGCAAGAGTTAGATCATTTAAAAGACATTACTCTACCACAATGTGCAACCGAGGCGAAGTTTCTTTGGATACACTTGGATGCAGGATTAACCTGGGAACGACATATAGTTAATTTATACAAAAAGCTTTCCCGACAGCTTTTCGTTTTAAGAAATCTTACACAAGTAACTTTTAGGGAAACTATTTTAACAGCTTTTTATTGCAACTTTCATTATCATCTGAGTTAAGCTGTTCCCTCCTAGAGGCACTCTTCTTATATTGATTAAGTGTTTGGGCAATGCAGAAAATGTGTTCGGATTATCTCTGAGCTCAGTTATAGAGCAGACTGCCGAAACGCCTTTAAAGCTTTTAAAATTTTAACTTTACCTTGCATATATAATTATTCAGTATATGTTGTACATTAAACAAAATCTTATAATACAATGGTGGATATTTCCATTTTCACAATTATTCCACGAGAAACAACAGCAATCTTGTACTAGAATTTGTTCGCTTTGAGAGATCCAGAAATGGTTCAATTTATTTAGCTATTAAGTTTTATAACATAGTCCAGTTAAAATAAAAGTTCTTAATTTATATTTACAACTAATTACTTTATTTATATTTAATTATATTTATATTTATAGTTGACTTTTAACAGTTAGTTTTGGATTATTATTACCACTAAACTATCCATCTATAGCATTTTTCATATAAAAATGCTTGCACGTCATTCAAGATTTACGACGTCAGAACCCCACAGCGTTGCCAAAACATCAGAATAATTAGTAAGTGAGGAATTTTTAAAATGTCAACTATTTGTCAAACTATTATATTAACAGTAAATACAATAAGCTTTAAGACTACTGCAACACACTAAAATCCATTAGAAAACATTTTAATACAAAATTATATATTATAAATTTTAAACTTACCTCTTTTAGGGCTTTAATAGTAAAAAAGTCCCGTCATTATTTCTTGTTCAAAATAATCTATCTTATAAGAAAGCTTATTAGCTTTCTACAGACTATTTATTAGTTTTGGCATAGCACAATCACAATACACAACAATAATTAGTTTTTAAAGCTATTAATCTAAATTTAATATGTATTTATAGATACAATTTATTAATATATATTATATTATGATCAAATTGTGCAAGAAACCAAACATAAACAAAATTCTTACTCTAAAAAAGCGGCAACACTTTATACACTTTTGCCACACGCTGAACTGTCAATAAAATTTGAAGTATTCCGGTATCAGTTGCGTACAATTGTCTAATCTATTTAACTAAAATTATTATTTTGTGGAATGTGGAATATTAGACTTAAAGACTTATTTCATAAAATTTATATTATTAATAATAACAAATGTTTTTGGTTATTTAATCAATATAATGCTAAAATTTCCAATATAATGATGATTTTATTTTTCTGATTATTACACCATGTTGACGTCTATGAAAGATCGGGGCAGTTCCGTATGGGTTTCGTATTATTAGCTGTGTTAGGAAAATTTGAACTCTAAGGTTGACGTTCTGGAAATTTTAAATATAAGTGACGTCACTTTATATAAATTGTGACGTGCAAGCATTTTTATATGAAAAATGCTATATCTATTTAACGAACTTAGCAAAATTCTCGTATTCTGCTCGCATGGTCCATTCATTAAATTCAGGTATATTTTTCGAATTCTTTTTAAGTTGGTATATGGCTAGTGCCGAATAAATTTAAATATAGCAACTTTGCAAATTCATCGAATGCCAGAGTAACATAAATGGTGACATAACGTCATACCTCTTTGTGGAGTGCGTATTCTCGACACCTACTAAAAGTCGAAAGTTGTTACAATACCTGTTAAAAGTGTGACGAATTCATTATTTAAGCGTGAGAATGACAAGAAATGTATTGAGTTTATCGACAATTTAAACAAATAATTTTTTTGTAAAATTACGTTTAGTAGGCAAATAAAATATCGCTTGTTTCTATCGTTAATTGTCACAAGAGAAACACCTGTTACTTTGTATCTGCAGGAGAATAATATTTATACTAAACATTATAACACTTTATGAAGATAAATCAGATAAGTTGTTTGAAAACATTTTGCTCAGATTTTTACTCGAGTCTTACAGATCTTTACGATCTTCTACATGAAAAATTACCAAAATTTAAATAGCTGATATAGATGATAGCTAAACTTGGAACGGAAAAGACACATAAAGAAGAAGAATAGCTATTTCTTTTTGCTTTCTTGTTTCGATGTTTATTTTTTATATGTTCAGGACGAAAATTGCGTAGTCTCAAATAAAATCACTTGTCTCTCTCTCTCCAATGGCGCTACAGCCCAAATCGGGCCTTGGCCTCCTCCAAACTATGCCTCCTTGTCGGTCCCGCGCCGATCTTCTCCAGGTTCTCACGTTTAGCAAATTTTGCGCGTCCGCTGCCACTTCATCCTTCCATCTTTTCCGTGGCCTTCTTTTTGGTTTTGCGCCCTGCATTTTACTATCTAGGGCTCTTTTCGGCAATCTTTCTGTCTCCATTCTTACTACATGACCAGCCCAGCGAAGTCTCTGAAGTTTAACGAATTCTGAGATGGGTGTCTCTTTGAACAGTTGGTAGAGTTCATGGTTTTACCTGGATATCCATATTCCGTTTTCGTTAATAGGTCCAAATATCTTTCTTAGGACTTTTCTTTCGAAGACTTTCAGTTTTCTTTTTGTCTCTTCTGTTATCACCCATGTCTAGCATGCATAACATACTATTGGTCTGATAATAGTTTTGTATACCCTCATTTTCGATCTCCAGTGTGTGTTTTTAGAGCGGAACACATAGTCGAGTGAAAAATGAGCTTTGTTAAAAATTATAAAAAGGAAAGAAGTTCTTAAAAGAGAAAGATAGGAAGGACAAATATAAATTAAATATAAAATATAAACATACAGATAAATAAAAAATTGATGACGGAGGCTGCGTAGGCGATTGAACGGTCTGGAAAGACGTGACGCGCTTGTAAACTGAGAGTAGTTTAGTTGATAGGTAAGGTACCATGGATACATCTGGGGGCAAGACCATCAAAAAGGAGAAATTTGTTTGGATGTACTCCATCTCTGCCTGAATTAAAACTGACGCCAAGTAAAATTCACAAAGAAGATTTCCACTCTCACACAAAAAAAAAGAGATTAAGTGTTGTGGTACACCTATTTCTTGATGTCTTAAAGCACTTACAATCCATCGTACTAGAGAACAGTACTGAGGATAAGGCCTACAAATGTTCGACAGCCATGGACTCTCATATCCCCTGCACCTAGAAACATAATGACCCCTTTTTTGCCCCTTATATGAACGAACACCTACCACCTATCCTCATTCAAGCTTCGACTAATCTGTAAAAATATAGAATTGAGCAAATTCCTACCAGGGAATTTGAAAATGATGGAAGAAGGCTTATTGGTCTATAGTTCTCCATATAGTCTCCTATAGTTCATAAATTGATTTATTTCGTTAGTCACCCTCTAAACAGAAATTACCTTGATTTTTGGAATTGCCATTAATCTCTTTTACCAATTCCCAAGCCATTTTAGTTTTATTTTCGCTATTTTCAGTTCGTTCTTTATAATAATTTTTTCGAGATTGAGCGAGTAAAGAATTGTATTTGCGTTTTTCTATCCTGTAAATATCTTTATAATCAACATTATTACTATACAGTGTAAACAATAGATCAAGCCTATATTTACAATATTTTATATCATCATTTTTAAAGTACTTTTGTGATTTTTTTTATTTGCTGTAGTTATCTATTTGAGTGGAAAACATTGTATAAAAATTTTCTGAACTATAATCATAAAAGCATTCGACTGATTATCTACATCTAATGTCTCAAAAACCGATACCCAGTCTACATTACATAACATGAATTTAAAAAATCTTCATTCTCCGTACTAAATATTCGTTTTTTTATTATATTTGACTCAAATTTATTTAATTCAAATTTTACCTTTTGAGCAGTATGATCAGATTGAATACAATAGAATCATATAATCTTACAAATATGTCAAGATTATTTGTAAAAATATTATCTATACAGGATTTTTTGTTACCTTGTATGGATGTGTAGTCTTTGATGAAAGGTTTAATATCAAAGAAGCTCAAAAATATTTTTAATGTGTCTGGCAGGCTTGCACCCTCAAGCAGCATATCTAAGTTAAAATCACCAGCCAAATAAATAATGGAGTCCTTGTCAACTAAATCACAAAGTATTTGGTCTAATTTGTTTATTAAAACTTGTGGGTCTTCTGTTGGGTAGATGGATAGAATAACAATCTTCTGATCAACTCGCACCTCTGCAGCGGAACACTCAAACACCGTTCTTTCTGATAAACTAGAAATATCTTCTCGGGCTTTTGCAATAAATGTGTCTTTGATGTATACCGCAGTGCCAGCATGTTCCTGTGAACTGCTTCTACAATATGAAGATATCAGTTTAAAATTCCTCACATTGTAGTCCCTCAGATATTCTTCTGTTTTCCAGTGCTCAGTTAAACAAAGAGCAAAGCATTCATCATGATCTTCTAGGATAAAATTAATGGAATCAATACTTGTTCTAATTGATTGCGTATTTAAATGGATTACTGATTTTAGTGTGTGCTGTAGACTGTCTTTTGACACTGGGGTGCCTCTGTACATTCTGAAAATGGTTTAAAATTACACCGTTTGGCCATAATTCTTGCTTCATTATATGAGGTATTTTTAGTTCTGGAACAGTAATTTTAAATAAACTTTTATACTTATCTGTCCTGGTTTTTATTTTTTTTTGCAGATAACGTTTTCATCCAGTTTTCTTTCTTTTAGGTAGTTAAGTATTTACTGAGCTTTAAGCCGTCTTTGGATCGAAACCTGACAGCAAAAACGGCATTTATTTTTAGGCCACACTCAGGATACTTCCAGCATTCTCATTGGTTCTCTGAAGTGGATCTGGTCGTTTAATAAGTATTGGAAGAGTTGTTTTGTAAAAAACTATTTTTTTGGGTTTCCGATTTATCATTTTCATCTTCAATCAGCTGACGGTTAATATCTTTAACAGGCGTCACGAGTGCAATTGAACTACTTGATATTCTTGGTTTAGGTGGCAGCTCAGACAAATCCACAGAACAAAATGGCTGTTCTGTGACTGCATCAACTGACCTTGTGGTCTCTATCACATGGATTTTTATTGTTATTCTTAGTTTTTGCGGAATTTTTATCTCGATGGAATTTTTTGGTAACTTTTTATCTATGCTTTCTATTTTTTTCCATAGCAGCTTATTATTTTCCTCTAGGATTTGATTTTTACTTCTCAACTCACAAATTAGTTCATTTAGCAGATGAATGATCGTATTTTCCACCCACTATTCAAGGTTATCTTACAATAACAACAAATCACACGGGTTTCATCTAAAATTTGAAGTTTTCCGGCCCAATCCCGATTTATGGAATGGTTTTCCACACTTTACACTCATATTATTGTGCGTATTTTCTTACTTTTGCAACAATTAAACTTGCTTTTTCCGCTCTCGCTGTCGTGATCAACCTTACCGGACGCTATATTTTTCCTTTTGGAGGTCTTTTCTTTGTAAAAATATATTTTATGACTGTTAGAACTAATATTTCTTCTAATGAATTCAAGCAGTTTAAACAATAATTGTAAATAAATAATTACAAGCTGTTAAAACGATTACAATTCTTTCTTTAACTGTAAAGAGATTTATTAATAACAGATGTTATACAGTCTAATCTCCAGATATTATCTAAATAATAAGAGTGTAAAGAGTAAATATGGATATTACCTGACTTGATTATAATACATGATGAACTGTTTTGTACACTAGCCGTTAAATCATATTAAAATAAAATTTACAGACAATAGATAATTAAACCATGCTCTTTTCTTATATTTTTACGTTCTGAAAATTTTAATCTTATTATTTTAGCTGGACTACTTGCAATTGATGACTTATCTATAAAATTAGCGATGTATTTGCGAACTTTAGCCGATGCTAGAAGAAGAACATATAAATAATCTTCAATTGTTTGTAATTTTTCAGTTGAGTATGCTTGGGTAAAAATAGAAGGCAAACGTGGTCCTGGACGATGAAGAACATCCTGGCTGAAGAACCTGTGTTAGTGGTATGGAGTCAGCAGCACTACACTGCTTAGGCCATCTGTGTGAAATTTTCAATCTAAATAAATTGATGATGAATAAATGATTTTTACAACTAATAAAACTAATCCAAAAAATAATAGAAAAAAACAGAATTACTCAAGAATGGAGATCAAGCATCCTAATACCTCTCTCCAAAAAGAGACAAATTGGACCCGGAAAATTACAGAGGAATTAATTTATGAAAAACAACACTAAAATTAACAACCAAAGTGATAACAAATAAATGAATGAAATTATAACACTAGCAGAAGAACAACAAGGTTTTAGGTCGGGAAGATTATGCACCGACACTATATTTATAATGAGACAAGTGCAAGAGAAATCATTAGAATACAACAAACCGGCATATCTATGTTTCGTGGACCTTAAGAAGGCATTTGACTGGGTCAAATTAAAGGATGTTATCTACTTATTGTACGCAAGAGAGATACCTCGAGGAATTATCAAAAGGATCAAAAATATTTACCAAAACAACATAATAAAATTAAAAGTGGATGAAGAACTAACCGACCTTATTGAAGCTGACAATGGGATAAGACAGGAAGACTCCCTGAGTCCTTTATTTTTCACCCTGGCTATGGATGAAATAATAAAAAAAATAAGAACTAACAAAAGGATACCAAATGGGAGAAAAACAACTCAAAATAATCTGCTATGCAGACGACACAATACTACTCCCTCAAAGTTAAGACGATTAACAACGTATGCTGCACCAATTTAATATCATCATCATCATGCAACCTCTTCTGTCCACTGCTGGACATAGGTCTCTCCCATTTTTTCGCCACTCTTCACGGTTCTGTGCTTCTTGTTGCCATTTCTTGGATATTAGTCCAATGTCGTCCATCCAGCGTGTTGTTTCAAGGCAAATACCTCCCAATTTAATATAACCACCAGAAAATTTATGTTAATTTCCCCAAAAAAGACAAAATGCATGGTTACAACCGCAAATTTACTAAGATGTAAATTGGAGCTGGAAGGTCAGATAATAGAACAAGTGATGGAGTTTAAATATCTAGGCATCACATTATCTAGCTACGGAAAGCTCGAAACTGAAGTGGAAGATCAAGTGAATAGAGCAAACAAAGCCGCAGGCTGCCTGAATGAAACAATATGGAGAAATAAAAGTATTATAATTAATTATAAATAAAAAAATATGAAAGAATTGAAAGGCAGAATTTACAAAGCAGTCATCAGATCAATAATGACATACGCAGCAGAAACATGACCTGACACAAAGAGGACGAAAAGGATGTTAGAAACAACAGAGATGAAAACACTTAGAAAAATTGATGGCAAGACACTATGAGACCGAGCTAGAAGTACAGATATACGACGTAGATACAAGGTGAAGAACATTAAGAATTGGGTAAGAAATAGAAGAGTAGAATAAAACGATCATATAAGTCGAATGACAACAAATAGAGTAGTAAAGACGGCAAGAGACGGTTCCCCAATAGGAAGACGATCAGTAGAATGACCACAAAAACGATGGAACGACAACTAACTGGAGGCGCATTGAAAAACAGACAGAGTCATGGCTAAATAAAAAGAAGAAGAAGAAGAAGTTAATTTATTGGGAGGCATGAAATTGTATTTTATTCCTCATCAACTGGGTAATGTCAGCATTAATAGAAGAAAGTTGAAACAAAGTTGAATTTATGTCTGGTTCGGTATCCAGTCTATTGTCGTATTTTATTTTTGTAGCTGTATATGCCGTTTCACACAAGTACGTTTTTGGGAACGGCAGGAGAACATTCAAAGGCAACTTGTGGATATCGATCACGAACCCTGCACTAAAAATCGTTCAGTGAAATGGTTTTGAACAATGATTCCATGCTTGTATCTGATGTAATTTATACAAATAGTTCAGAAATCTGATATGGCATATTTTCTGCAAATTGGATGAATCAATGCGTTCCATTTTCTTGCCATGTTTTACCAAAATAACATATATAATTACAATTTTAAGAAGATTATCAAATATATAGAAAAGCAAATGACAAGAATTAAGTGAATATATTTATCAACAAAAGAAATTACTTAAATTAAATGAAGATCCTACATACATAAATATACTATCCATAAAGTTGAACAGAACGTGGCCTAGAGAGTTAGGTTATGTCAAAAAAATTTATAAGAAATTATGAATGAGACACTGAATATTGGCAAAGTATTAAATTTAAAGATATTATCAACTACAAATAATATGAAATGATATTAATATGTACTCACCTCAAAAGAGATTTAAATAATATAAATGAATTTTGCGACTGAAACATCAGTTTACATAGATAAAATATATACATAAAACAAGTTCCCACTTCTGCATTGAAGTAAAACGGTCATGATAGAAGTCCAGAATTGCCAATAGACAAATAAACTGCATGGCCTTTAGAGTAGAGCAAAGAGTTGAGCGCAAAACAGAAAGGTAACAAACGAATAACTTCAACAGAAATTGGAATAAAATAATTATTTGAAGTAAATAAAGAGCCTGTATCGGTACGGCGTATTTGGTGGAGATGCTACATGTTAGTTCTTATGGGAAAATGATTAAAAACAATTAAAACTTAATTAGACCTAAAAACTAAGGTCAATTCTGATCATTTTTGACGCTTTTTGTAGTTGGGGTAGAACGGCTCGTCAGATCTTGACGTATGCTGGATTGTTGGAAAGAGGGTAGCTCAAGAAATAAATGATGAAGTGTTTGATAAAAAATCAAAGATAGCGTCATGCCAAAAACGCATTAGATTCCAATATACAAACTACATAAGGAATGTGAGTTTACGATCGATCTGAGGTGGTTGATATATAGGGTTTATGTATAAAGATCATATTACGTGTATATGTTGACATAGGAAAAGCGTTCAAAATTGTGCAATAAGCAGTATTAAGGCATTAAAGTGATAATATTGAGAGGTATTAGCAGTCTAATTTCTCTATTACGGAGACCTTCTGACGGATCTCTGCAGCATAAACGAAATATGTATTAATAATACATTTTTCCCTCACAAAGTACAATACAAATATACTTTTGAAAACAGTAGAAGACAAAGATCTATAATAGACTATATTGTGTCGAATAGAGAGTTACAGTCCTCCTGCTTAAAGCTTGGATGTAAGAGCACTAACATCAGCAGAAATGGTATTGTGTAAAATCCGAATAAAAACACATAAATGTGATAACAAAACACCAGAATACACTACAAAGATAAAAGTCGAAAGCTTACGGGATTACTTCACAAGATACCTATTCCAAAAAAGAATAACCGAAAAAAGCAGAAACACATATATCACAGAAAGTGATGCAGTCGACGAAAACTGTTCAAAAATGAAGTCTAATATCTTAGCCTCGGCCAAGGAAGTTCTTGGTGAAAGAAATGTAAATAAAAATAAATCATTCCCAATTCGAAGAACACCATAGTTTTGTAGAGAAGTGGAGGAAAAGTGGAGGAAAAGCCAGAAAACCAAACTAATAATATATAGAACACTCATCCTACCAGTGCTGACATATGGGTCAGAAACATGGACCATCTCCAAAACATACGCAAATGGTCTGTTCCTCTTCGAAAGGAAGATACTACGTAGAATCATGGGCGCAATCTGTGAGAATGGTATTTGGAGAAAGTGATATAATTTCGAATTGTACGAGAAGTATAAAAAAATAGTAAATGGTAGAGATGTAATATCCTTCATAAAAATAGGTAGGCTTAGATGGGCTGGACATGTGTCAAGAGCAAATGAAAATTACCCACCCAGACGAACTCTATTATCGGTCCCAGTGGGAAATAGGAGTAGAGGCAGACCACGACTGAGATGGAGGGACGGTGTGGACGAGGACGCAAGGAAAATCGGCGCGGCAAATTGGCAACGGTTGGCGATGAACAGAAACGACTTTCGAAATAGACTGGGGAAGGTCAAGGCTCAACTAGAGCTGTAGCACCACTGATGATGATGATGGAGGAAAAATGTGAAGAAAAAAAAAAGCTTATCTGAAATACATGTCAACCAAAACATAAGAGGCATACCATAATTAAAAGACAATTAGAAACGAAACACATGCACTTGTAAGAAATATAAAAAATGATCACCGGGAACGCTTTTCGAAAGAAATGGAACATGATTTTTACAGTCTGCAAAAGGAAATATGGCGCTTCATAAGAGGTCAAAGAACGAAGGTAAAGGAACTAATAGAACCAAAACACATAGAAAAGGATACGTGGATTGACTACCTAAAAAAGCTCTATGCAGAGGAAGAACAAATGACGCTAGGACAGAAAACACCAGAAATTACCACAAATGAACAAGTTTATAAAAGTACAGGAAGTTTGGAAAATACTTGAAAATCTGAAGAACAGAAAAGCAGCAGGTAAAGACGGGATATCAAACTTAATAAACGAATTACTAAAATATTGTGGAGCAGCAATGACAGAACAACTAACAACATTAATTAATAAAATTATAAAACACAATAAAATACCGGATGAATGGAGAACGAGCGAATTAATTCTACTATTCAAAAAAGGAGATAAAAACAGCCAGAAAACTACAAAAGTATAAACTGGTTAAATACCACGCTAAAACTTAAAACAAAAATTTTACAAATACTAATAAATCAGAGGATACGTTTAGCAGATGAACAACAGGGTTTTCGTAGTGGAAGACCGTGTACAGATGCAATATTCGTTATAAAGCAAATTACTGAGAAATCACTAGAGTATAATAGACCAGCATTTCTGTATCTGATTGACCTAAAGAAAGCGTTTGGCAAAGTAAGACTCAAAGATGTAATCCATCTTCTGTATAATAGAGCAGTTCCCCTAAATATTATAAAAACTATCGAAAACATCTACCAAAACAACAAAATGGAAGTCAGAATAGATGGACAACTTACAGAACCTATAGCAATAGGCAGCGGAATAAGACAAGGGGATTCGTTGAGTCCCGTGCTCTTCAATTTGATCATGGACGAAATCATCAAAAGCGTTAACAAAGGAAGATGATACAAAATGGGAAACAAAGAAATAAAAATACTCTGTTACGCAGACGATGCAATATTGATAGCTCAAGATGAAGATAGTCTGCAAAGACTGGTCCACAGATTTAACATAAGAGCAAAAGAATTTAATATGACAATCTCATCTCAGAAAACTAAAACAATAGTAATCAGCAAAGAACCATCCATATGTAAAATAGGAATTGATGGCATCAGTATTGAACAAGTAATGAAAATAAAATACACTGTCTAGCTATGGAGACCTGGACAAGCAAGTGAGAGATCAAGTAAAAAAAGCAAATAGACTGACAGGATGCCTTAATAACACTATATGCGAAACAGGCACATTAACACTGAGATGACGTCAAGAATTTATAAAGCAAGTGTAAGACCAATACTTTTCATGGATCATGGACGTTAAATCTAGACACAATGAGACGACTTAACGCCTTTGAAATGTGGACCTATAGAAGAATTATGAGGGTTTCCTGGGTAGATAGAGTTACGAACAATGAAGTACTGAGAAGAATAGGTAAAGAGAAGGAAGTTGAACTTACAATTAAAGTAAGAAAGCTACAGTATCTCAGACATGTGATGCGGGTCGAGAAGTATGGCATCCTGCGACTCATAATGCAAGGAAAGATAGATGGCAGAAGAAGCATCGGAAGAAGACGAATTTCATGGCTCAAGAACCTGAGAGAATGGTTTGGATGCAGCTCAAAACAACTTTTTAGAGCTACTGCCTCAAAAATTAAAATAGCTATGATTGCCAACCTCCGTAGCGGAGATGGTACCTGAAGAAGAAGAAGACCAATACTGACATATGCCTCAGAAACAAGACCCGACACAGCCACAATGCAAAGGTTACTGGAAACGGCAGAGTTGGGAGTACTAAGAAGAATTAGAGGAAATACGCTGAGAGATCGAAAAAAAGGAAGACATTAGAAGAAAATGTAACCTACAGTGTATAAACGAATGGACACAAAATAGAAAAAAAATCGGTATAACCGCAGAAGCAGAATGGAGGAGACCCGTGTCGTCAAAATAGCAAGGGATAAGTCACCACTCGGCAGAAGAAGTATCGGACGACCGCGCAAAAGATGGAGTGACAACCTTCCATAGAGGTTTAATCCACAAATGAACAAGCACAATTGCTTATAAAGAGGAAGAAAAAGAAGAAGAAATTTTTTTTTCCATAACACATAAGAATATAAGATGGGGCACTTCAAAAAAATCCGGCCGACCGGTGCAGCCCCTTTACTGAAGCAAAATAAAAAACATGTGACGTTTATAACGTTACAAGTTTTCTTTATTGTCTACTGGAAAGTTACTGCCATTTAGATTTCCATTTCGGAAATTCAACAATAGTATAGCATAGCTTTATACCTGATAACTTGATTTCTGATAAATTAAAAATTTCTGCGGCTATACCAATTAACCTCTCTTTGTAGTATTTTACGTCGAATAGGAATTTTTTTAAATTTTCTCTCGGCACAAACCATGTGTAAACTCAATACCATACATACACAATATCATACAATTTTCCTAACTTTCCTTACTTCCTCGAATGATTGACAGGCTACCGAAGAAGCGTCATGGAATTTTTGAGACCTCGTTCTTTGCTCTTTGTAATCGCAAAATATTTCTTCGACGATGGCAATGCCGATGACGATGAAGTGCTAAAGAGAATGTGTTACGACTGAAGTTTAATGAACTCTTCATTATCTGGAACACTTCAGACTTGATTCTTCATAAAATTTTGTATCGTTCGTTGTTTAAAGTTAATATTAACGTTGTCAGATTCACGATTCACTACAAATAAGATCCTTTGTTAATTTTTGATGACCACCTTATTAAATTAAAGCCCAAGAATATTTCAAATATACTAATATAGAAGGCAAGGACTTTGTACATTTGGATAAAAAAGTATTGAATAATTTTTATATCATTTCTTTCTCGCCAAGAACAAACAAAAATTAATCTTATCATTAGCGATTTCTAAGATAAAATATGTACCATCCCAGTCTGTTATTTCACGACAGTAATATTTCAGAATAATTCAATTTATTATATCTCCATTTTTGTCTTTTTCATTGTTTTTTCACTTTTTTTTTAGCAGTGACGGAACTTTGCAACCGGTAATATCGTCGTTTTTTTTTTAAATAATAATTTAATTTCTCTTAAAAAAAACTTTTATTATAAAATTTATGGTATATTAAAAAAGCGATAATTTTTGATCTTCTGATGGTATAGAATTTTTTATTTGAAACATACAAAAAAAAATTCTGTCTCAAAAATTATTGACTGACCTTTTAATTCACACACACGATGTTTCCTTTCGACCAAAACAGCTCCTCCTTGTTGGTTATGTTGGGCTAATAATCAAAGCCTTCTCCGTTCTAAGTATCAACCTGTCAGCATACCATCAACTCTTTCTCCAAAACACGAGCAGGCCTCTTTTACCAGTACTCGTTCAACAAACTCCAAAATTCTCTCCTCTCTTTCATATACTAACAATCTTCTGAAACCCAAGTATTTTTTTTACTTGGTGTCGCAAATATTTTTAATAGTTATAGTTCTTGTGACTTACTCACTTGTACTTTATAGAATCAAGGAGGTATTCGACTTCTCAACTTTGACCTATCTCTCGTTCCACATTTCAGCCACCCACTTCTAACTATTAACACCACTGGCACTTGCTTCTTAACTGACTACACAAAACTTTAACTGCTTCTTTCGGATCACCATCCCATAATAATCTTTTCTACTCCAAACTTTTAAAAGATTCACTCTCTTTCATGCCCATTCCAAACTCGCTAACCAATCAGAAAATTCCTATATTCCTCCTCTTATTTTACATCAGAAAAACCCAAGCATCGCTTCTAAACAACTTTCTTTGAAAATGATAACGGTTTTATCTTATACTTTCTAAATACAATATCTACCTGGTGGCTTTGGCCATTCCAGTGAAACAAAACCAAAGGCTTTTAAAATATAACATCTACAAATACCGGGAAACAATTGTCTATTTACATTTAAGCATTTACTAATGTTTTTCAGTCCTTCAGGGTGTAACGTTCCAACGAACATTCATTGGATGTCAATCTATGACGTGCCAACGAATATTCAGTGGGTGCCAATTTGTAACCCTTCGAGGCTCAATTTGTAACATCCCAACGTTGAGCTGCTGTTGTCAACTTGTAACCGCAAACCTTGGTTTGCTGCTACAACCCGACTAACATCACTAACAACGTTGGAGCGACAAATCGTTTCCCGTTGGGACCAATTTTTAACGTCATAACCCCTAATGTATCAATTGCAAAATTGCTACATTAGACGTTATACGAAACACTCCCTGGCTAGCTCACTCAGGACGTGAATATGGCCTACTCTGGAGCAACACACGCAAACAAGTAAAAAGAAGAAACAATACACAGTTAAATTAACACATGTTTATTAAAATATTAAAAAAAAATGACAGAAAAATACATGTTTAAATATGATATTGAATTTAAATAAAAATTATTTGACTTCTTGCTACAGTGTTACATTATAGTAAAGAAAAATGTTTGTCACCAAATCCTAGGTTTTATCCTGGTCTTTTCTGCTATGGTTGTTTGCAAGCCATGTTGTTAGCTGTGGATTTTCTTGCCCCGGAGTCAACTCTCCTATCGGAATGATAGTGCCATTCTCAGGCCGGTTGGTCTTCTGGATGTTAATAGAATTTGACCCTCACCTGAGAAATGTATCCCGGAGGTTGACTCCTAATCAGAAGACGACACAACAATTGGTTATTGTACTTTTACAGAAGTCATGAAGAAAATCCATATTTTTAGAAATAGAAGCCATTATATCGACTTTTGTATCGAACGGGAAGGGGGAAATGTCAACACAAAGGAGTCTTTGACAGACAGTTAACCAACAATGCAATAACAATGTCACTAGCATTAAACTAAACAGAGAATAAAGATGGCACCTCTCGTTCCAAAGTAACAGAAATAGAGATTAAAATAAAATTCATTCTTTAGAAACTTGACTAAAAGATAAAAATGATGATTATTAAGAAAATAGGAAAGGTAGATACTGAAATATATATATAAAGAAGATAGAATTGGACGCCAACTGGTTTTTATACCAAATACCAGTAAAAATGACTCAATTAGACTCAAAAGAGAATAATGACTGAATTAAGTAACGACATAATTCTGATACAATCTATATCTGAGAAAATATATAGAAAAATAAGAGATACAATGGAGGATATAGAAGAATATAAATTATGACAGAAGATATGGAAATTGGAGAATAGAATTAACGAAATATATTAACATAAGAAAGAAAGCAGGCAATGTAGCAGTTACAACGCTACAAGGGTAAAACTCATTATGGATAAACCCACTGCTTAAAGCTAACTTCTAACAAATATTTACAAATCGATGTACAGGGCGTTGCAAATTTATGTGCCCGCGTTCCATAACAAAATAAAATTTTTATTCTATCTTTGATTGATAAAATGAAACACAACAATATATATATATATATATATATATATATATATATATATATATATATATATATATATATATATAATAAATATGTAAAACAGTAATCCCACTGAAATATTTCTTACATTGTTATACGAATAACCTTATTTATACTGAAAATTATTCATACGAAGCGAACAAATTTTAGAATCTTGTTGATAATAAGTTAACACAACAGAATCTGTGAATAACAAATAAGAGAAAGGTCTTTCCTTCTCTCTCGATCTCGTTGGATTACCTAAATTTGTCAGATGATCTCACCTGAATTAAGGTTATATCATTTAGTATAAACAAATGATAAGTCAAAGACCTCGCTAAAAGTAGAACTTTTGACAATTTTCGGGTATTGGTATATAAGTTACAAATATATCGGATTAACATCAATTGGGTTACTAAATATGCATTAAATAGTTTACTGTATTGAAAGCAAATAAAATAATTTCACAAAAAAAGTTAAAAAAAAGTAAAATACTTTGTGTAGTAGAAGGTGTGCAATATTCCTCGTTGTTATTTTACTACGTTGAAATAAAGTAGTACCGCATCATAGCAACGTTTTCACTAACAGTTGACCACCTTTATCTCAAAGTCCATTATCTTATTTTAATTGTACCAGAAATATACCAATCAGAAGTTTTAGATATTAATAGCAATTTGGAGGTCGTAATTTACAAAATAAATATACCCCAAATAAATAAAAATAAAAATAAAAACGTTTATTGCCTAATAATAATTTGACATTTCATTAAATATTTCATTTATTATTGCCTTCTTTCTTCGGGATCCCGCTCTTGCACCGCCAGATTCTTGATGATTTGACCTCTCGGCATCCTGGACTTCTTTGTGTGGATTTATCCTCGTCTTCTTCTGTAGGTACTAATTTAAGGCACCGTACCTACTTCCCTGCTTGGCTGTTTTCCGGCAACCATCCGGCTATACCCTGATCAGATGGTCGATCAGTCTATGGGTAGTTCTATGCATCCTCTGGTTCCTGTTATTCTCGAGGATGCCCCTGGTCTTATGGAGTCTTCTTGTGGCCTGGTGGAAGAAATACCTGGTCCTTTTCTCGGCCACCTCCCTCAGTGGTGTATACTGGAGCCTTTCTCTGATGGTTACATTCGTGATTCTGTTCTCCCATGATGTTCCGTCGATGATCCGGTAGCATGATGTATCCGCTTCTAATTTTCTCCAGTGTGTCTCTGCTATGGAACTCCACACTGGTACAGCATACAGCATCACCGATCTAACATAGGCCTGGTATAACTGAATCTTCTTGGCCTTGGACAGTGGACTGGTCCTAAAAATTAAAGGGAGAATTAATTTTTTAGCTGCATTAGCTTTTACCTTAGTTTTTTGTGTATGCACCCGGAAGTTGAGTCTTCTGTCGAGGTGGACTCCTAGGTACTTGACTGAATCTTCTTCCTGGATCCTGTTACCTCCTATTCTGATTTGGTTTCGTGGTGGTCTCGAACTCTGGCTGAAGACTATGAATTGCGTCTTTTGGGCGTTGATTTTTATCTTCCATTTTTCGGTGTATCTCGTGATTTTGTCTAAGTGATTTTCTATAACCCTGATTATTCTTCCTTTGTCTTTTCCGGATGCATACACTGCTGTGTCGTCTGCATAAAGAACTGTTGAAGTTCTTGGATCTGTAGGTAGGTCTGAAACAAAAATGTTATATAAAATTGGCGATAAAATGCTGCCCTGAGGCATTCCTTCCTGAATATCCTGGATTGCTGACATCTTTTGGTCCGCTGATACTTGGAATGTTCTGTTGGACAGATAAGTGTCACAGATGTTGATGAGGTAGTGTGGTAGCCTAGCTTTGTCCATCTTGAAGATTAGTGCCTTTTTCCAAACCGTGTCATATGCTTTTTCTATGTCCAGTATGGCTAGCCCTGTCCTTTGTTTCCTGTTGAATTTTATTTTGGTGTCGCTGATGATTCTTGCTAGCTGTAGTTCGCAGTTTCTTCCTTTTCTGAATCCGAATAGGTCCTCTTGGATAATTCTTCTTCTTTCTGTGTGCTTCATCAGTCTCTTGTAGATGATCTTTTCCAGAATTTTTCCCATGGTTTCTAGGAGAGAAATAGGCCTGTAGCTTTCTGGTCTTCTTCCATCTTTCTTCGGTTTTAGAAGTGGGATGATCTTGGCGTGTTTCCAGTTGCTCGGAAAATGTCCTTTTTCCAAGCAAAATTTGAAGATATAGTGCAGTTGCACTATGATCTTCTTTGGGAGTTCTTTTAGGGTGATGTTGTGAATCCCTTCTGGTCCTGGTCCTCTGCTTCCTTTTAGTTTCCTGATGATCCTTGCAACTTCATATGGGCTGGGGTAGTTTTCTTCTTCTACTTGGAATTCGTTTCTTCTTTTTATCCTGTTGTATTCGTAGTCGACTTCTCTTCTTGTTCTTGGGTCCGACATGTCCTGATTTTGTCTGTGTATAGCTGCCATGTTCCTTGCTATGGCATCTACTTTTCCTTGAGTTTCAAAATGTGTTCCCTCGTTGTCCATAATTTGTGGTATCTTTTGTTTTCCTCTTCTCTTGGCTTTCAGCATTTTCCAGGCGTTTTCTTCGTTTTCTTCAGCTTTCCTGATGTTTTTGTGCCACTGGTTTTCAGTAAGACTTCTCAGTCTTACTCTTATTTCTTCGGATAGGGTGTCTCCGTATTCCTTGTATTCCTGCCTTCTGGTCCTCTGGAATGCTCTTCTGGCCTTGTTTCTGTCCTTGATGATGTCCTGAAGTTCTGTAGCATATACCCCAAACCAAACTATCACAAGATATCTCTTGGAATAAACTCTAAAGGCAAAATTTCGAAAAACTTAATAACTACAAAAAAATTAAACTTATTAAACGAATGCTTTTTGTAGCTTTCCGGGTTTGACTCCGCGTTGAATAATTGTGGTTTTGATAAAAACCATTATTTTGACGACGTTTCGGCAAGGTCGCACTTGCCACAGTCAAGTCAGGCAGTAGAGCTTCTCGCTTATGCTTGAAGTTAACTGATTCTCCTGGTCGATGCGTTTTCTTTTTAAAAAGTAAACGCATGCAAGGGTGAAAATACTGTGAAGAACGGGTTTTCGCTTCTTATCAGTCATTGAACTCCTTTCTTTTTGCGGAAATTCTTCCTGTAATATTGGCAATTACAATTATTTACTTAACAAATTTAAATAGAAAGACATTCTATAGTGTATACTGTATATTAAAGTAAAAAAATCGTAGAATTATTATTCAGAATGACAAGACAACTTTTTTTTTATCTTACTCTACTTAGGGGTAAAGGGGGCTCCTTCAGACAGGGGGCAGCTTCAGACATTGATATTGTAGGTAAATTTAAGGACTCGGGTGGGCAACACTGACATAAAAACATTTCATTACTACTCACACTATTATAGTTCAGTCTGTAGAACAGTGCAGTAAAGGGGTCATGTCATAAAGTGAAAAGTTAGTTTTTGGTGGTTGAAAGTCAAATTTTTGGATTGAAGGTAAGATGAGTTTTTTATTAAAAGATAAAACTTAGGATAATTAACATTGCTATTCTTCGTTCACAAATTGTTGAGAGCACGAAATATGCATCAAACTCATAAAACGGTCGTAAATCATAGGCGTTCCTAAGGTGTTTATTCATTAAATAATAATATAATGTTTTAATACTGTTATATATAATATTGATAATATTTTAATACTAATATATTTAGCAAAAAAACAATTAAAACTTTCACGACTAATGTTGTTTATTATATTATATTAATAAAAATAAGAATTTAATCATTAACAATTTTGTAAATAAGAATACCTTATCTCTTTGGATATTTCAATACTAATCTTCGCGTTTAATCACTTTACTAGAAAACCTGGAATTCATATCCGAAGGTACTATTCGTTGCAAGATAATTAAGATGGAATTCCCCAGATTTTTAATATTATAATTATATTCGAAACTTAACTTGAAAGGGTGAAGTTATTACGAACGAAAACAATTTTTTTGTTTAGTACGTTTTTGATCGCATGTAATTTACGGCTCGTCGGTGTTTCCGCGTCTACGGCAGTAATTAGCGTCTCGAATATTTCTTTTGCGAATTATATGCAGTGCGTGAGTGATTTTTTATTCCATATACCTACGAACATATACTACGTACCTTTCGCTCGTGCTCGTTTTGTTGGATTGTTTGTGATGGCTTCATCATCAAGTTTTACACCGGTACTGTTGCGTACAGTCAGTAAGTCTGCCTATTCACCAAGAGAGAAGACTATTGTCCTGAATGTTCACGATGCTCTGTCAGAATCCCACAAACACTGTTCGCAACATAGTCGAAAGTTGTGCCAACATGACTGGCGTAGGAGAGTCAACTTTATATAGGTTCCTATCAGAAAGAAAAAAACACGGCATAGCTAACCCAAACACAAACGAACACTTAAAGAGAGGGAAAAAGCCTATTGAAATTGATGAATTTGCCAAAAATGGTATTCGAAGGAAAATTCATGGATTTTTTTTTCAAAAAAGAAATACCAAACCTAAACAAAATTTTACAAGAAGTTAGAGACGACCCGGATTTGCCTCATATCGGACGAACTAAATTGTGGCAAGTTTTAAAAGAATTAAATTTTCGGTGGGAGAAATCAGACCGAAAATCGCTTTTGATTGACCGGGAGGAGATAATATGTTGGAGAAGAAATTATCTAAGATCCATACGAAAATTCCGGGCTCAAGGAAGGCCCATCTTCTACCAGGATGAAACGTGGGTAAACTTAGGTCATACTCTAAAAAAAATTTGGTCAGATAAAAATATATTAAGCTGCCTGGCAAGCCTTTATGGAAGGTTGGTCTACTGGTATCTCCCCACCTTCTGGTAAAGGCAGTAGATTAATAATTTCTCACATTGGCAGTGAAAAAGGATTTGTTAAGCATGGTTTGTTGGAATTTCATTCCAAAAGCACAAAAGACTATCACGAGGAGATGACAGCTGATGTTTTCGAAGAGTATTTTGAGCAAATGATTGAACACATACCACCAAATTCAATTATAGTATTAGATAATGCACCTTATCATTCACGACTAGTAGAAAGACTTCTAACGAATGCGTGGAAGAAACAGGATATTCTTGACTGGCTGCGGAATAAGTATCTGCCTTACGAAGATGGAATGGTAAAAGCAGAACTTTTAAAAATTGCCCGGCAACACAAATCTAAGTTCAAGAAATACGTAGTTGACAAAATGGCGGAAAGGCGAAACATCACAGTCTTTAGACTTCCACTCTACCACTGCGAAATAAATCCAATTGAACTCATTTGAGCACAAATGAAAAGTTATGTGGCTAGAAAAAATACGTCATATAAAATACAAGTTGTACGTGAATTGTTATACGAGTCTTTATAACATATTACAAAACAAAACTGGAAAGATGCAGTAAGACATGTAATAGAAGAAGAACAAAAAATGTGGGATCTTGATAACATAATTGATGCGACCGTAGAGATTATTAACCTAATTATTAACCCTCAAGACGGATTCCGAAGTTGATCCTATTTATTTTGAATTTGAATAGTTTTCTAATTGTAATTATATAAGGTAAGTAATAGTAATTGTAATCGTAAGGTATTAAAGGGGAAATGCGCAAAATGGCGCCTGTCAAAATGTTCAATGTGTTTTAGATGTATCCATTTTTTTTTCAAATCCTGAGAAAACTAAAAAGCATTTTTGAAAAATTTAAAAGCAGAATGAAATATTTTTTAGAATAAATAAAAAGTTTCTTTTGCATGCAATACTTTCAATTAAAAATTATACTATATTTTCTCTTTTATTTTCACCCCTGTTACATAACATTTTTACAAACTTTTTATTTTTGAATAAAATAAATAAGTTTTATTAAAAAATACAATTTACATAAGTACAATTTAAAAAATATATTTATTTAGTTCAAATAAATGTTTCAATCATATACTCTACGACACTGGTCGTTCATATCTAACCATTCAAAATACCCCCGTAATAGGATTATAAGGTATTGTATTCCTTCAGATATAAGGTGGGTTAGTCGAAAACGTCTTAAACCGTCAGTTTTAGGTTGTTTTTACTATTATATCGTATTACTTATCCTCTCTGTATTTCAGTTTTCTAATTAGGGTTAAACTTGTAGTGAGCTATCAACAAATTGTGAACCGGGTATACCAGTTTTAAGTCCATTTATTGCTGTATAACCTGTACTATTCACATTTGTTACTGATGGCACTGTTAGGTTATATTTTTACATTTAGTCTGGACACATCGAGTGGGACATCTTCAGACAAAAGGGTATGGGGCACTATCAGACAAACGCAATGAAAAATAGACACATTTTTTTTGAAATAACGTGCTTAAAAGTTATATATTTTTAGTTATTTAGTTATATATATTTATTATTAGTTATTTAAAAAGGGTTTCTCTTTGTTGCAGATTGTCTCAAGATGGTAAGAAATAGGAAGAAAGAAAAAATAAAAGGAAATTTCGATGCCGAATCTATGAAAGAATGTGTAGTGACCATCCTAGGTGGTGAATCGATAAGAAATGCTGCTAAAAGATTTGGATTAAAATATTAAACTGTTGGTATGTACGTTAAGAAGTTTAGCGATAACCCAGATGGCGAACATGATATGAAATTAGGAAACGATACTAGAAAGGTTTTTAATGACAAACAGGAAGACGACCTTGAGGCATATTTAATTAAGTGTTCAAAAATATTTTATGGTCTTAACAATCTAGAAACTCGAAATCTAGCACATGAGATAGCCAAAATGAACAATATTGACTGTCCTAAAAACTGGGAAGCTCCAAGAATGACAGGAAAGGACTGGCTATACGGTTTTATGAAATGCCACCCAAGATTATTTCTCCGTGCTGCTGAAGGATGCAGTATTGCACGTGCAATTTCCTTTAACAAACATAATGTGAATGCTTTTTTAATAATTATGAAAAATTAATCAAAAGATACCCAGAACTCTGTGACTCATCTAGGATTTATAGTTACTACAGTTTTGTTTATAAATGTAGATGGAAGTACATTACCTCCTGCACTAGTATTTCCGAGAGTGTTCATTTAAAGTATTTGTTAACGTCTCTTCCCCAATTAAAAATAGACACTCCTTTAGAATTGCTACAGATTTTATACGAAAACTAATTAATATCTTCATTTCCAAACGTTAATATTTGCCTGCGTATTTTTTTCTCCACAATGGTCGCAAATACAAGTGGCGAACGCTCTGTTTCGACATTAAAA
The DNA here is from genome assembly GCF_040954645.1 of Diabrotica undecimpunctata. NCBI lineage: Eukaryota > Metazoa > Arthropoda > Insecta > Coleoptera > Chrysomelidae > Diabrotica > Diabrotica undecimpunctata. The sequence continues at coordinate 128,887,155 of NC_092809.1, read as the reverse complement.
AGGGTAAATACCTACTTAAGAAATTCAATTTCCCAAGAAAATAATCTGAACTCCTGAGCAGTTTTATCCATTAACGAAGACCTGCTAAATGAATTAAATATAAATAATATCATTGACAGCTTTGCTTCAGTAAAAGCAAAAAACAAGCTTTTCAAAGTAAAGGTATTTGATTACCTACCTTATGTTATAGTTTATTTTTATGAACGAGAGAGTAATTAGCATAATTTTAACTGGTAGCTCCGACCACTCCATGGGCGTGCTCAAGATTAATTGAAAAATTACTTTGAATAATTGTAAAAAATAAATGAATTATTTCAGTGTTATAAAGTGTTATGTGTATGTAAACAAAAGTGACCTCTTTTATCACACACTATATTAGAACTGACTGGCCTACATTAAAAAATTTTTAAAAAATTCACATTTTTTTTAATTTTTAAAAATTACAAAAGAGAAAAAGAGTTTTTAAAACCGTCTAAGGTATGTTAAATAGATGAATAAAAATATTAATATAAAACTTACAGCTACTTGTTACAAATCCAAATCAGATTCAGAAGATGAACTTTCAGAACCAAGATTTATAATAACTGGCTCGATCATTTTATCAGTAATATTGTCCAGCTTCCACATTTTTTCCTCTTCTTTAATAGTGTGATTTACTGCCTTTTCCCAGTTTTCAGGTTTTACATTATTTACGGCCTCCAAAAACAACTGTTTAACATCATGAATTTTAGGAGTGATATTTTTTCTTGAAACTTCACTCTTTATCTGTGCCCATACCAGTTCAATCGGGTTTAATTCACAATGATATGGTGGGGATCTAAGTACTGTCATTCCACGATTTTTGGCAATTTCATCAATTTCGTATTTTTTAAATTTTTCTTTATGAAGGGCACACAACGAATAAAGTTCCTTTCTTATAGATCCGGGATGGTACGTAATATTTTTTGAACTCAGCCAATTCTGCAAGTCTTTTTTTAACCACTTGGTTGTGGGCAGTCCTTCTATAAGTCTGGAGTGATAACTTGCATTATCCATTACTATTACACAGTTCTTAGGAAGAAGATCTATCACTTGTTCGAACCATTCTTGAAAGACATCAGCGTTCATGTCTTCATGGTAGTCACCGGTACGAGTTGATTCAAAAGTTAATAAACCACCTTCAACAAAACCGTCTGAACTGCCAATGTGTACTATTATCAGCCTGCGTCCCTTTCCTGATGGTGGGTTTAAACCAGTAGATAAGTTATTTACAAAAGCGTGCCTTTGACTTGTAACAGTTTCATCCTGCCAAAATTTATTTGGTGTATGACCCTCGTTGATCCATGTTTCATCAAGATAAAATATTTTTCTTTTTTGGTTTCTCATTTCCTTTATGGTTCTTAGAAAATGTCTTCTCCATATGACAATATCGCTTCTTTCTAATAAAATAGACTTTCTGGGATTCTTTTTCCAGCGGAAGCCTATTTATTTTAAAAGTTTCCATAACGTACTTCGACTCATTTCTGGGTAATCCTTATCATCTCGAACTGAGACAAGAACTTTATCCAATGTTGGAAATTCTTGTCTAAAGAAGAATTCATGCACTTTCCGTCGAAGTCCTTCTTTAAAATGTTATTCTATTTGAAATTTTGGTTTCCCTGGAGCATTACGTGGCATTTGAAAACTACCACATTTCTCTTCTTTAATAACTCTGTAAATCGTAGATTTCCCAACACCAAGTGTACTTCTAACTAACTCAACGGTCTCATCAACACTTTCACATAAACGTTTGTCTGTAAATGATTTAAAACAATTAAATATTAATGTTTTTTCATTAACTGTTAGAGGACCAATTTTTCGGCGTTTACACGGCACTTCCAAATTTTCCATAACACTATTATACACAATAAACTGCACCTTGCAACTGAAGTACCTACTTTTAGTGAACTGTTAAGAATTTTGAATACGCCACTTGGACCTTCCTATATACAAAATGGAAAAACCCACTATCACATTTTCTGTGGAATAAGTTTAGAAGGTAATTATCTAGTCAATTACTGTCGTAGATTCCTGGAATTAAAGAATTAAATGTTTGATTGTTGAAACCCTTACTTCGTGGAATGCACTCATTTCAGATAAAATAAAACGTTTTATTTTATCTAAAGAATTAAACTTTATTTTGCAAATAGGCAAAGAATTAAACTTTATTTTGCAAATAGATAAAATAATACGTTTTATTTTATCTAAAGAATTAAACTTTATTTTGCAAATAGGTAGGTACTTATTAAACTTTTATTGGTTATATATAACCAATAAAATAAACATCTTACATTTCTTGCAAATTCATTAGTACCTGTTAACCTCCATCACTCCGACACTGGCAACCTTATTTGGGGATTAGTAACCCTCACAACTATTGTATTCTATTCTGCTCCAACCTTTATACCTGGTGGTCATACTCAATTTAAAATTGTTTTCCTATATACTTCTGTATACTTGTTGACAAATATCTGTTTTTCATTGAGTCACCCGTATCAACAGTTTAGGGATGCATACATAATTTATTGTTTTATTACTCTCTCATACATAAAAATACACTATAACTGTTTGAATGTAATTAAAACAGTAAATGTTTTAAAAATGTTATTAAATGAATGTTATTACCAGAGTGTAATTAACAGAATGTTATTAAAAAAGACTATTTTACTTAGGTACATTTTTATTTTACTTTTTGAAGTTCGCCCTTAATTTTTTTCTTGTATTTTGTTAGTATTTATTTAAGTTTTAAACCCAAAAAAATTGTTTTCCTTATTTTAATAAACTTGTATTCAACATATGTTTTGTTAAATTAAAATAAAGTTAAGAAATATTTTTGAGCCTGTTCGCGGCATCCGTATCAGCTCCTATAATAGGAGCAGTGAATGGCAATGGAGTGTGAAGAAGACGATATAAATAACTTCGAACTTTATAGAATATACCAGGAACCTGATATCGTAAGACATATTAAGATAGGACGTCTGAGGTGGATAAGGCATGTAATGCGGATGGGACAAAATGACCCAGCTAGAAAAACGCTCCTTGATAGACCCATTGGTCAGAGAAGAAAAGGAAGACCTAGAACAAGGTTCCTTGATAACAAAGATAAAGACATGAGAAATATGGGAATACCTGCTTGGCGAAAAAAGGCGATGGATAGGGAGTGATGATAATAGGGCATCATTTAATTCAATTACAATGAAGTTATAGTTGATTGGATGGAATTCTTATTCGCTAAAATCTAAAGGTACTTTTTTACTAATAAATTTTGTTTCTAAGAATGTTTTTGTATAATTTTGGTCATTGGAATTGTTTTCGAACTGTGTTTCTAATACTTCAGCTATTTCTTTTCTATTAGTGATAACTTTATTGTCATGTGCTAAATCTGGTATAGATTGAGTTGTTTGAGATGTTTTTTAGCTGAAATTTTCTTGATACTAAATCTTTAAATTAAAGAATTTGCCATATTTATAATTTCAGAGTCTTCAGCTATTATCTGAATAAAGGGCGAATAAATCGTCATATATTTTTGCTAGATTGTATCTAAAAACTTTAAGTACATCTATCCTGCTTTCCCATCTAGTACTACAAAAAAAGTTTTTTTTTAGAAAGAGGATTCAAGGTGCTTAAGATCCGATGCAATGTAATTATTTACGGTTGGCCTATATTTAGAAGTGAAGTAGAAGGTTTTAGTGTCATCAAAGTAGGGATTTCATTTGTTAGTGCTTGACAAAGTTTAGTCGAATTCACAAAAAAAGGTAAAGTTCCTGCACAAGAGCAAAAAAATTTATAATTTCTAAAAAGTGGTCTGCACAATTGCAAATCTGTTAAAACACCAAGATATGTATAACATTATAATTTCTAACTGGTTGCGACTAAGTTGTATACCGATATTCAAAAATTGAAATTTACATACCTATACAATTTCAATTTATCTTTTTATATTTAACCTTTGTGTTACAAGTACAACTATAATCATATATTTATGATTTTATAATTTTTATAATTAGACTTTTCCTATTTTTAAGGCGGCTAGGCTAGATTATCGAAAAGTTACCTCATTTTTAAAAATTTTATACGAGTATGAACCTTCTTTATTTTACATTTTATCTCTGTCTTGATCTAACTGCTCGGTATATAGAATATAAAACAAAAATCAGTAAATTAAAAAACATTTTACAGATCAAAGTCTCCTACAAAATATTATGTGTTTTTTTGTGAATTTTTTGCCGAAAATTTTGCCGCCATCAAATTTCTCTTTTACTTTGAGTCCCACAGTTCGATAAATACTGTCTAGAATCATAAATTTTACCTAACTGTAGCGTTTACAACAGTAATCCGCCCCGTTACAAAAATATCTTCACAGTTATAGGAATAACCCTTTCCTTTCTTCTACTTAACCGAAAATTTTTTGTAATCCATCAAAATATTCCACAATGAAATAAGAAAGTAGCAAATAGCCATTTATGTTTCGTTATGGTGTCTATTCATATTTTCTTGACCACTGTCCTTCAGACCCCTGTAGGGCAAATACAGTTATACACTTGCGGTGTTCAGGTTACTACAGGGGAGTGTAAACTAAATTTGTGGAAGGTAAAATGTTTTAAAACATTTTATATATATTTTTTGGCATTACTAAAGGTTTAAAACCAGGGTACCCTTTATCAACACTTTTTAACTTCATGCTACAAAAAATTCCGATTTTTAAAAGAAACCGGTATAAATATAAACAGCATGTGTTAACTAAAAGCTGCCACAACCTAGCGTAATAATAGGCTGACGATGTAGTACGACTGGGAAGAGGCAAAACCAATCTGGAACTAATTGTAAATAGGCTTATTGAGACAGCAAATAAATATGGAGTGCAAATGAATCTACAAAAGAGATCTATAGGGAAGAGTGGTCCACAGTGAGAGTGAGACAATGCATTTTCTGAGGACATGTCAACAGCGCTTTGCATGCTATCTCCACCATAAGGTTGTCTCAACACGTAGAGTCTACCAGCACATCTTAGCTTAGCGTCAGTTCACTTGTTGTTTTTGCGTGTCAGCTGGTAGTGTGATTTTTGCTCCCGAAATTTGCTTAGTACTTTGATAATGATGGTAAGTAAAGCTTGGGTATTTTTGCATGTAATTACGTAGCGATATTATTTTTATTTTATCGAATGTAAAAAAAAGATCACTCTTTGGTGAAATTGTACCTGTGGGGCAGAGTAAGACAATCTTTAGTGGGGCAGACAGACGCGTCTCACTGTACCCCATCGAGGACATTAGTTGGACAATACAAACTTATATTATTTGTTTCTTTTTTTTTTGTAGATAATGGCAATGCAATCTTTTTCTGACAGTCAAACGAGAGAAGCCTTTGAATTATTTACAAAAGAAGGGTTTTCAATGCGAAAAGCGGCAGAACCGAAGGGGGTGTCATTTCAGACTTTAGCAAGGTAAATTGTAAAGGAAATGAGAATCGATTAGGTTTCGCGTAAAAGATTTTATTTTTTCAATAAAAAATAATCTTTCTACTGCAGATACGTAAATAAACAAAGGAATAACCCTGATACCGAAGTGAAAATGAGACCTTTCTATGAATGCCGCCAAATTATGTCGAAAGAACAAGAAATTATGTCGCCGTTTATCATACAAAATGGCTCAAAGAAAATAATATTCGGATTCCGAATAATTGGTGAGAAAATAGAGCTGCCGGCTTAGAATGGATGAGAGTATTTTTAAAACAATCACTTAACTTGAGCATCAGACAACCAGAAGGATGTAGTCTCTCGCGTGCTACATTTTTTAATAAACATAATGCGTTAATTTTCTTTGATAAATTGCACAATGTCTTGAGCAGGCACGAAAGCTTACCGATGGTTCTAGAATATGAAATCTAGATGAAACTGGGACGACAACTGTGCAGAAACCAAAAAAGTGATCACTTGCAAAGTGCGATCGGATTCGGCTAGTGCCGAAAAAGAGTCTTCAGTAACAACCTGCTGCTTCAGGAAACACGATTCTACCAGCTATTATATTTCCTAGGACTTATTTTAAATCTTATATGCTTCGTAATGTGCAAACTGGTAGTTTAAAACTTGCAACACCTCAATTCCTTAATCAAAAATCCAACATTCCTCTTGTTCGGTAACCACGAAAATAATCTTTCAATTGAATGTGTAGATTTAGCCAAATCCAATGGAGTGATGATTTTTAACCTTTCCGCGCCATTACAGTAATAAACTACAACCATTAGATGTTAGTGTTTATTTTTCATTTAAGGCACACTATAACAGAGCTGTCGACTCTTGGCTCATGCACCACCATCCCAGACTTCTAATGACCATATACGATATACCAGAATATATAACGAGTGCATTTGAGCATTCAATGACTCCGATTAATATAACATCAGGATTCTATAAATAGCGTATTTTCTCTTATGATCGCGATGTTTTTGCAGAAGAAAATTTTCTTTCTAGTTAGGTCAAACATCTTCAGAACAGTCAACATCTTCAAATGGTACTGTCGAATCTTTAGGTTTATATTCTTGCACAAATGATAAACATGGGGAAAAGGATCCTACTTCGAATCTTGGTACTGTGATAACTATTGACCATGATTCTGAGGCAACCGTTATGACAAGAAAATCGGTTTCGAGGCCTCAAGAGTTTCGAGGCTACCCCAAAGCAGCTCCAAGAAAAGGAGTGCAGGACAGAAAACGCGGAAAAAATTTTATTCGTTAAATTCGGACAACTTAAATTTAAATGATACTGGTACTACTACTTTAATTTAACTTGTTTGGGAGACCTGAAGATGAAAAGTAAACTGTAGTGGTCGAAACCGGTAGTCCTAAGTTAATAAAATAGATTAAAGTCTATTATTTGTTTCTACAAACTTGTTTGAAATGGACTCACCAATTCATTATTTGATTTATTTTCATTTATTTTGTCATCCATTGTTGTATTTTAGTTAAGTTATTTTATAGGATTTCTGAGGTTATTTTGGGATTGTTTTTAGATGACAGTATTTTCGTATTATCTGTAAATGTGGCATGTGATATTTGTATCTGTCAGTAGGTCAGCAGTGAATATAAAATATATTATCGGTCCAGGGACGCTTCCTTGGGGCACCCCAGCCAGAATTTTTTGTATGCTTGTGTATTCATTATCAAATTTTACTTGAAAGTTTCTATTGGTGTTATAGGACTTATAAATTATACAATAATTTGTTGGTAAATTCTGTTTTACATAAGAGACCTTTATGTCAGACTTTATCAAATGCCTGACATATCCAGAAATACCGCTGAGTGGTACCTATTATTTTCAAAGTCTTCGTTGATTGTCTCTATAACTCTATGTACCTGTTGTATTGTTCAATGTTGTTTTATAAACCCAAATTGGTGTGATCGTGATGGTATTAGTTTTTGTTTCCTAGTATAGACACTAGCCTAATATGTGAGAGTTTTTCAAAAATTTTGGAAACCACCGGAAGAACATTATAGAGTTAAATAACTGTGTCAGAAATTCTAAGCCTTTTCTAAAAATATCAGTTGTAATGATTAATTAGTAGAAGTAATGCTTTTTTGTTTTTTGTATTTTATAATGATTGACTTTCTTCTTCTTTTAGTGCCGATTTGTTTTGAATATTGGCGATCATTCTGGCTATATTATTTTATTAACTGATGCTTTAAATAGATTAGTTGTTGTTGTGGAGAACCATTTTCTCAGATTTTTTAACCATTATAATATTCTTCTCCCAATTCCTCGTTTTCTAATTACTTTGCCTTAAAAGATTATTTTGAGTAATCGTATTTAGTGCCGTTTCTCATTATGTGTCCGAGATATTCTAACTTTCTCCTTTTAATCGTATACATCACTTATCTTTCTTTCCCCATTCTTTGCAGTAAAGTCTCGTTGGTTATCTTGTCCGTCCATGATATCCTTAGGATTCTTCTGTATAGCCACAGCTCGAAGGAGCCTTACTTTTATCTCCAGATTAAGGTTGCGGCTTTTAAAGAGTTTGGCCATGTTGTTGAATGTACTCCTAGCCTTCTCTATTCTATTTTACTTCTTGTGAGTGATCCCATTGTTCGTCTACTATTGTTCCAAGATAAGTAAACTGTTTTACTCAGTCCACTGGTGTATTGTTGATAAGCAGTTGGACGTCTCTAATTTTATTTTTGCCGATGACCATAAACTTAGTTTTTGGTATGTTTACTTGTAGTCCCAATCTTTCACTTACTTCATTAACTTTGTTTATTAGTTGCTGTAAACTGTTTAAACTGTCTGCAAAAATAACGGTGTCATCTGCATAGCGGATGTTGTTTAGGCGTTCTCCATTTAAAAGGATTCCATGTTCGCAATTTTCCAGGCTTCACTAAATATTTCCTCTAAATATAGGTTGAATAATATAGGTGAAAGTATACATCCTTGTCTAACGCCTCGCAGAATCTGGATCGCTTCTATTGGTTTATCTCCAAGATTTGTTCTTATTGTGGCTGATTGGTTCCAGTATAAATTTTGTATTATATGCCGGTCTTTATCGTCTATTTGGGCTTTTGTTAGAACATCCATTATTTTTCGGTAATAAACTGTGTCAAATTCTTTTTGGTAGTTTACAAAGCAGGTGTAGATATTGCAAGTCATAGTGACTTTAATGTCATCATGACTTTAGTGTCATAAAATTACTGTCAAATTAAACTTAAACAAAAATAAACATTCACTTGGATGGCATTTTATAAAATCTGCTTAGGACAGTTTTGTGTAGAAAATTTGCAAATGGCAGAGAAACACCCATTTACAAAAAATACTCACACACTATGTAACTTTGTAAACCACCCTATAAGTTACCTTGACAAACAAGTATGCCGATATTTCTAGCTGTTATATTAATGGTTGGTATTATTAAATCGATACTGAGGATATTCATGTCTTTGGTATTGCATAAACACATCAACAATATGATGTTTTATTGACATTGCATTTATTGTTATAGATAACTTGATTGCCGATAGCGATGTTTATGGGAGATTTAAAACAGAGTGGGTCAGCGATATAAATATAAATATGTATATATATATATATATATATATATATTTATATATATATATATATATATATATATATATATAGTTATATAGTGTGTCCATCTATAAGATGACGTACATATCAACCTGAGGTCATAACATCCATAAAAATCGGACGTCTGCGCTGGATGGGCCATGTTGAACGGATGTTGGAGACTGAAACATCAAAACATATGATGTAAACAACAGTAGGGAGAAAGTCAAAGGGAAGACCCCAACTTAAATACATGGAACAAGATCTGAAAGCACTTAAGATTACCAACTGGAAAACAAAGCAAGGAACAGAACATAATGGCAAAAAATCCTAGAACAAGCCAGGACCCAGAAAGGGTTGTCGAGCTACTGTTGATGATGATGACATATCAAAATAATGTTATTCACTCTTAAGATTTTGATAGTAGCTTACATACTGTAGTGGAATATATTCGGCTATATTTAATAAATTGGAATGTTTTTCTTTTTTAATTGGTAGTGGCCCTTCATAGACTTCTGTAAGTTCAGCAAGAGTGACTTCAGTTATAGGCGTTTTAGTTGACTTTAAAGAATAAGATGACCATGGTTGAATAGTTTTGTGAGATTTTCTTAACCGTATAGTATTTGGATCATTTGAGCTAATTTGTATTCACACTGACTCAGTTATGTTGCACTTTGGATCTTTCCATACTACATTCTCCGCATTGATAAAATTTTAAAAAAATGTTTGATGCATGTAGATAACTGTACAACATGTATCAATTTTTGTTTTTTACTAGTAGGTTATTAATGAAATTTCTTTGTTTTTGGGCATAATAGGGACTTAGTTTCTCTGCCCTCACTTATGTATAATAATAATAATAATAATAATAATAACTTTAAATGGGTTTTTAACTTTAGCTTTTACAATTACATCTGTCCACTGAAAAGTGATAAACCGATGAAAGTTTCTTGTTGCGTTATTTGAGGGCAAGGTCTCTATCACAGGGCAGAAAGCTCTGCCCACTAGTTAGAAACTTTTGCTCAATTCTGGTGAAGTATTTTGCTAACAGCATAGCATTCTTTTATCAAAAAATCTATTGCAATTTATTTTTAATTGCACAAAGGATTTGATATGGTTTGGCATCACAATCAAGGAGCTATCAAAGAAATGTACTTGTTCTTATTAAAAATGTTCTCCTAAATAGAAATTTCAAGGTAAACGGTCTTATATCTAATGTGAGGTATCAAAAAAATGGCATAAATCAAGTTTTATAGCGATCTTACAGAATTTGCCTTGCAGTTTAATTGGAATTGTTTCTCAAACATACCACGTATATCTGTCATTATCTACTGAAATATTTACAAAACATCAACAAACACAGTACCCAGTAGAAACTTTTTATTAAAATAGAATTTCCCGTATTCTTCGGATATCCTGGACAGACCACATCACTAACGTGGAAGTAATGCAGAGAATAGGCAAAAGCAAAGAAATAATCTTCACCGTAAAGAAACGGAAGCTTGAGTACTTCGGACATGTCATGAGGCATACTAAGTACCGGCTGCTACAGTTAATAGTCCAAGGAAGAATCGACAGTAGGAGGGGACCGGGAAGAAGACGGCACTAATGGATGCATAACCTGCGACAATGGTTCGGACTAACATCGACCGAACTGTTCAGAGGTGCCGTAAACAAAGTCAAAATAGCCTTGTTAATAGCCAACGTCCGAAACGGATAGGGCAAAGGAAGAAGAAGAAGAATTTCCCGTTAAAAACATATTGAAAATAAAATAATAGAAAGGCGAACAGATGCGAAAGATACCAATAAGAATATATGTTTAATGATATTTGATACAGTATAGAGATTTAATAAGAATTCTTAACAGAACTAAGACTAATAAAGATAGTTGATGATAGTTAATGTTAGATTTGCTAAGTAACTGTTGCTTTAACACACGTACTATCTTTACGCAAGGAAAACATCAAGGATATTTAATTTTCGCTAATACTAACTAAACTGACCCTCTATCTACGACTATGCTCAAGGCAAAAATTTTACTTCTTGACATAATTTTTACATTGTCAATACATTTTAGCTAGAAATGGTAAATTGTATTGTGAAGGGCCCTAAACCAATTTACGGTTTGCAGAATTGTATTAGGTATTAGGAACCAAGTACTATTGTGGTAAATGGTACCGTAAAAGTTGGTGAACGTATATTATTTAAAATAGTTTTAGTGCTACTATAAATTTCACAGTTGTAGTTAAAACATCATGCGCATATTTAGAGGACGAATGATTAAAAACTAAAAATTGCAGATTATGTATACACTAGACGTTTTTGAAATATACAAATATTTCCGATAAAAAGAAACAAGTAATGAAATTAAGCTAAGAAATTAAATGTTATAGAATATATTTTGGAAGAATATTTTGATATCAATAAAGAAATTATTTTTTAGTACTCTTGGTAAATAAATCTTGATGCAAAAATTAAAACTTGTATAGGAATGGAAAGAGGAGCATTTACGGAACTTAGACCATGCATTTTTCATCTGAACCTTCTCTTCTTATGGTGCCCAAGTGGTGCCCTGTCCAATTAGTGGATGTAGGCGACAATTCTGGCATACTCCTCTCGGTTATCTGAACCTACAACTAAGAATTAAATTTCTAAAATATTATGTGTATCCTTTATTAATATGATGAACAACTTAGAGGTCTTCGAGATGTGGTTTTATCATAGAATGCTCAAAATATCAATTTTAATGCAGAGTTTAATGCATTACAAACATAGAAGTATTAAACAAAATAGATCAAACAAAAAAAAAGGAAAAATCTCAAATACTTGGAGCATAAATAAGAGCTAACAAATACTGGACACCGCTGTTAATACTTAACATAAAGTTAGAAGAAAATAGGGAAATTGGTAGGAAAAAATATTGGCTCTAAATTTAGACCCATTAGGTACTCAAAGGTAAGGTAATCGAGGCCGCAAAAGACTGTGAGGCAGCGATTTCCACGGGCCGTAAGCCGTGGATATCCGATAATACGTGGTCTGTGATTCAACGCAGAAAAGAACATAAAACTAGATACGGAACAGATGATGAATACAGAGTGTTATCGAAAGAAATCAGAAAACAATCCCGTAAAGACAAAGCTGATTACATCTCTCAAATATGCAGAGAGATAGAGGAACATGGCTGTTGATGATCAAACTCCTTACCAGAAAATTTAAATCTCAAACGTGGTCTGTAATAGATAAGGAAGGTACTCTAAAGACCGATACTGACGAATTATTGGAAACATGGCGAAACTACTATGGCGAGCTATATAAAAATAAAGAGATACCAGCAGAAAATCAATGGCCGTCTGACTACCCTAGAGAACCTACTGTCTTACTCGCTGAAGTCAAAGATGCAATTAGCTAAAAAGATATAAATCCCCCGGTATTGATTCAATACTAGGTGAAATACTACAGTTACTAGGTAACAAAGGATTACATATCATCCATTCTATCTGTGACGCTGTTTGGAATTTTGGAAAATGGCAATCTGATTGGTGTACCTCAATTTATATCCTGCTACACAAAAAAGGAACTACTACCAGATGTGAAAACTACTGTACACTATCACTAATGCTAATAACACCTGCTATTAAAATCTTGTTGCATATCATCAAAAACAGATTAAAAACCTATCTACATTATCAAATACCTTAGGAACAAGCAGGGTTTGTAAAAAGTCTAGAGAATTTCAAGTAAATATGATTATATGCTTCGTTGACTACCAAAAGGCATTTGATAGCTGGATAAACCTGTGGTCCATTTTAATAGAAATTGGCACACCAATGCACCTGGTGACATTTGTTAAAAATCTGTACCAGTCCAATATAGCAACAGTACGACTAGATCAAAAGTTCTCAAACCAATTCAAGACCAAGAGAGGTATTAGACAAGGATATGTGTTGTCACCTGATTTATTCAACATTTATGGTGAACATATCATAAGGATGGCTTTAGATTAATGGTCCGGTGGAGTAACAATGGCTGGTAGGAAAATCTCCAATTTAAGATTTGCTGATGACACTACACTTATAGCAGCAAATGAGCAAGAAATGTTTAATCTCCTGCGAAGAGTTGAGTACAAAAACAATAAAGTTGGTCTGAAAATCAATAAAGCTAATACAAAAAAATGGTGGTCGACAGATTCCACACTATTTAACTGAATAACATGTTACAGAAATACCAGATAGTGGACAGTTTTATCTATCTCGGGTCTAGTATAACTAACGATGGTAAACAAAAAATGCGATGACTTGTCTAACTAAAGGTTGGAAAGATTAGATCTATCTCTCAAAATATCAAGATGAGACTGGTGAATGCCTTTGTATTCTCAATATTTCTATACGGGGCAGAGACTTGGACTCTTCACGGACGCGAGCGCCAAAAAATTGAAGTCTTTGAGATGTGGTGCTCGAGAAGAATACTGTGCATACCTTGGACACCTTATAGGATATACGTTTCCATTCTAAACCAACTCGAGATTAAAAAAATGCTTTTCACAATATATCTGCAACGTATTCTGCAGTTTTTCGGTCACGTGGTTCACAGGGACATAGTTTAAAGAGATTAATTGTTTCTGAAAATGTTCCGGGGAGAAGATCAAGAGGACGACCACCAACTAGAATCTAGTTACTAGATGGTCCGACCAAAAAGAAAAATGGTTAAGAATATTGAAAGAAATTACGATCCTCAGTAATGGGGAAACGACACAAGAGAGATAGAGAGAGAGAGAGAGAGATAGAGAGAGAGAGAGTACTCAAAGAAGAAGAAAACAAAGAAAACAACAAAATGGAACAGTAAATTACAATGCTTGGAAGTTTTATGTACTAGAAAAGAATTTAATAATCTATATCTTTGTTAAATTTCTCGCAGAATGTCCATTTTCTGGATTTTGTTACAATGAATTTAAAAAAAGACTAATTCATATTAGTACAATCTTCTATATAACACCGGGGCTACCATAGCTCATTGGCTTGGTACTGGCTTACCAGTACGGACGGTCTAAGTTCGATTTCGGTACAGACATAAGAAAATTTCCAATGTTTAATTTAATTGAGCCGCCACCGTGCTTTGGAGAGCTTGTAAAGCCGTTGCTTCGGTCCCGACTACCTAAGTAATCGTTAACACTAAAAACCTGATCCAGAAGGTTATACGAATAAAAGCTGTACCTACATCTCTTTCCAATGGGTCGGTTTTATCGATCATGTGACTTTCCTTCAGTTGTGTTTGTACTGAGAAGGTCACGTGAGCAATAAATCCAGTCCATTAGAAATAAATACAGAAACTGCTTTAGGTCAGTATTCTCCATCGCACTGGGGGAACGAGACTGTATTGCAACGCTCAGTCTATTTGTATTATATGTCTATGGCTGTACGATAAAAATCTCCACTTACTGCAAATTCTATAACGTTAAAAGGCTACTATCATTTCATTGGGCTGAACTTTGTCAAACTTTGCTTGTTGAAAATCGATAACCTCTTATAAGAACATAAAACAAACTGCGTTGGCGATACTTATTTTTTTTATTTAAAAACAAAGTCGCATCAACCTAATGGTTCTTAGCGACGGATTTGTACAATTTTACGTGTATAAGTATGTTACATGGTTACAAAAAAAGGGTCAATTGTTTATGTATTTTATTTTGGAAACTCTCAAAGTAAAGAACTTTTTATGATCTACAACTTTTATTTAAAATATTTTTCTCTTGAATGTATAATAAACTTTTTATAGGCAAAAAACTATGTTTTTCACTTTTTGAGATTGAGATTTGAGATCACAAATATGCTAAATTGGTTTCATATGTTGTGTTGGTCATTTTTGTACATTTTCGTCATACATTATAAACCAATCTATTTGCGCTCAGCAAATATTTTCCACAATACTCCAACATGCATGTTTTTTTCAGATGTCCTACAACTATTCTAATATACAGTATTCTAAGAGGGGTCTTACAACTGAAAAGTTAGCTAAAATATTACATGAAATAACGGATGATCAAGCTGAACATTCCAAAATTGAAGGGGACTCAGATACTGAGGATGTAGTAGAACCTGGCACACCATCAAAAAGATCTTCTAGCGGAAGAACGTATTGTTGTCTGGAAATGGTACAGCCAAAATAAACATAGTAACTAACTACAAGCCTCTACGTAGAAAAGTAAAAATTCTACAATCTGCGACTGTTTAGAACACAAAGATTCAGATGATTCTGTAGCAGACAGAGATTACCAGCCCTAAAAACCCTCTCAAAACAAAAATATGAATGCTTCATCATCAAGTGGAGATGAAGCAACTTTCGATGTTACTATAGTAATTTACGTAACAAGTTCCGAAAGTGATATTTTACGAGACGAGTAGGAAGTTTCCAGGGCGAGCCGTAGGCGAGTCCTTCAATCCTGCGACTCTCGTAAAATTATTTTTGGATCGTGTTACGTACAATATTTTTTCTGCAGCCGTTTTCTATGTTAAAAAGAATATATGGATAAACTTTACTTATTAGCTTTTATTAAACACTTTAAAGTTACTCTCGTGAATTCAACATTAGAAAAATCTACTTATGAATATTAATAACACAATTATAACAATTATTTACATTGATATTGTTAGGAATATTAACAGAAGTGGCAGTATTGAAATTAGTGTTAGACGTGTCTTCATACCTCTTTCTTGACTTTACCGGCAATAATTCATAAATAGCGGCTTTAGCAGTTTTCCTAATCTCATCTGGGATCATTTCGGCTTCCTTTTCACTGCTGATTTCCATTTCTTGGAATTGAAAAGCGAAAATACACGAATCCTAAATGACAAGTGCCATAATAAAATACAAAGTTGATGTTTTTGTCAAAGCCGTTACCTAGCTACCCAAAATCGTCCTGAAAGTGAAAAAATTAGTCCTGAAAGTAGCTACTTTCGGTACGGTTGTGTAAAATGGTACTTTCGATTTAATAAATCATACCAAAACTTTTATTTTCGGGACGGCTGCAGAAAAATGGTTTTAAGAGGTGGTCTAAATAACCAAGAATACCTATTGAATTAAAAAATTGTAATTATGCCGAATTCAAGGGTTCAAAAGTGATACCGTCTTCTGAAGACCCAGTAAGTTTTTTTCAATGACACCTTACCACAATCTATTGTAGAACAGTCAAATAGATATGCTGTCCAAGCAAACCAAAAATTTGGATTTGTTCTTCGAAAAACTGAAAGCTTTTAATTCTAATAGGATTTAATAGTTTACCTTCTATCAAAAAATACTGCTCTGTAGACAAAATTTTCATAACGAAAGGATTACTAATATTTTCCCTCTAAAGACATTTCTTAACATATTAAGATATATCCATTTAAATGATAACCAACAAATGCCAGTCACAGGAACTCGGTAATTTGACAAATTGTACAAAGTGAGACCTCTTATTCAAAAATTAAAAAAAAACTTTATGGAATCTTTTTCTCAAAGCAGAAATATTTCAATTGATGAAAGTATGGTTGCCTTTAAACTAAGGACTACTTTGAAATAGTACATGCAAATGATACCCATAAAGAAGGGTATGACAATTTGGGAAATGGCATGTGCTGTAACAGGTTACCTCATCAATTTTGAGGTATATCAAAGTAGAGAACCTGAACGGACTAACGAACATACTCTAGAGGAAAGAGTTATACTGAATTTAATTAAAGTGCTGGAAAGAAGGGGACACTGCTTGTACTTTGACAATTTTTTTACTACACTTTCTCTTACAATATTTTCCAAAAGCACATTTAGTACATGACAGAAAAATGAAAATGGGTGAAATTTATGGAGTGGTCTGCAATGATATTACTATAAGTAAGTGGAAGGATTGTGGCTCAAAATCTGTGACCGTATGCAGTAATATACATACACGATCATGCAGAAACTGGTTTTGTTTTGAGAACATCAAAAACTGAAGATAGAGTAAACATCCGCTGTCCTCTAGCCATTGTACACTACAATATGTATATGGGCGGTGGTGATCGGTTTGACCAACGAATGCAGAGATACTCAGTAGCTTGGAAAAGTCGTCGATGGTGGATGAAGTTATTTTATTATCTTTTTGACAAATGCATAGTAAATTCTTATATACTTTATAAAAAATTCCTTAGGCAAAGTAACAGTAGGAAAAAAGCAATATCTCACCCAGCGCCGGTTTAAACTAGGGGTCTTTTCGGTGCTGTAGCACCGGGCGGTAGAAGGTTCCAGGGCGGTACGCGCGAAGCGCCTGCTTATCCGAAATTATAAGGTTTACGGTAACATAAAATTTGCATACAAATCCACGTGATATAATAATAATAAAATTGTTTGTGTCTTATCATTAACTTTGAAACTTAACAATTTATAAATAAATTATTATTATTAACGTCGACGTATATGGTTTATGCACGGTGTTCAGTTTATGTTATCTAAATGTCAGATAATGTAAAAACATGCCGCCGTAAAATTATATCACTTTACAGCGTTTAAGAAGAATGTGCGAACACCGTAAAATAGCCCAAGTTTGGGTTGGCGGGCGGCGCGGCGGATTGAATTGCAGAAAGATAAAAGTTTGGATATTCTATACATTCTGCCTGACGGGCACCATGCCGATGAGTATTATAAGAGGTTTGTCTTACATTTGAAACTGTGTAGGTAATTATAATTTAATAATTTGTGAATAAAACATTAATATAATAAATATTCAATAGAAAAATATGGAAGGACGGAAACAATCTGGATCTTTCTGGCGTAAAAGGAAATAAGAAAAGCAGGAAAGGCAAAATAAGATTTTGAAAGGTATGCCCAATATGACAGCATTTTTTACAACGGATGGAAATCAAGAAGACGACACTACAAATATTTCCCAATCTGGTCCTAGTTCTAGTGCTACTAGTGATAAATGTATTCACATTCGACCACATAAACATATTTTGGAGACTTCAGAATCAGTGCCAGAGCACTTAGTATCATCTGTTTAAAAAGTATTAGAAGATGAAGCAACTACCAGTAACTCGGGCAAGGCATATTTAAATCTTTTGTAACGAGGCTAAAATGCAAAACGATAACGGTGCCTTTACAAATGGTAATTAAAACAGGACGATCACAAACAATTTTTTTTGTTTCTTTTGGGATCCAAAACGGGATTTACTTAATTTTAAAGATCCAGCATTTTGGTAAGACTGTCATAATTATGCAGAAATGATTCTAGAAAAATGGGTCGAACAGAATCTTACAGATATGGACTTTTCAACGTTAAAAAGAAATTTCGGCGAACAAAACAGATATGACAGTAAGCAAATATTTTATAAAAAACTGGTTAATGGAGAAGTGGTTCGCCGCGATTGGGCAATTTACTCCGAGAGCAGTAGCAATATATTTTGTCTTTATTGTGTCTTATTTGAAAAAAAAAAATAACCAATTTAAAACAGGATTTTCATTATGGAATAAATGTAAGGAAAGATTTGACGAACATGAAAGGTCCAATGATCATATAGATAATCTGAAAATTTATACCACTCGCTTATTAAAACAAGAAAGAGTTGATGTAGAACTCGAAAAGGAAATTAGCACTGCGAAAGAATATTGGGTTAAAGTACTAGAAAGAATCATAAGCGTAATAAAGTTCCTGGCTACCAGTGAATTGGCATTTAGAGGTACTCATGAAAGAATTGGCGAAAAACGGAATGAAAACTACTTAAGTTTACTGGAACTATTGTCAGAATATGATCCATTTTTAAAAGATCATATCAATAAGCGAGCAAATTTAGGTAAGGGCAAAACGTCATCTATCAAAAGATATATGTAACGAATTATTGAATATTTTGTCCAATCGAGTCATTAATGAAATTGTTAGGCAAATTAAGGCAAACAAATACTATTCTATAAGTGTAGATTCAACACCTGACATAACATACCATGACCAACTTACAGTGATTTTGAGATATTGTAACAATAAAGGGAATCCCGTGGAAATTCGTGGGATTTTATAAAAATACTAGGCATAGCTCAAAAAAACTTGAGGAAACAGTTATAGGGATGTTAGAGTCTTTGAAATTAGAGATTAAGAACTGTAGAGGCCAGTCTTACAACAATGCCAGTAATATGAGTGGCAAGTATTCTGGTTTGCAAGCACGTATTAAAGTTTACAATTATTTAGCTCTCTTTGTGCCGTGTGCTGCTCACTCTTTAAATTTGGTTGTCTAAAATGCAGCAGATTGATTGGAGTTATTGTGTCGTGTAATAAAGGATTCGCTTGAGTCGGGGCAGACACTGTTACCTAAAAGAGTGAATACAACGCGTTGGTCTTTTCGTTTTGATGCCGTAAAAGCGTTAAAAAGCAATTATGGTTTAATTCAAACCTGTTTGATTGAGATGTCAACGGATATAAATGAGAAAAATGTAGTTTCGCGTTGAAGCTGCTTCTCTATCGGAAAAACTTGATTTGTTGGAAAACGGAATAATTTTATCGTTCTGGCTTGACGTTTTACAAAAGGTTAATGAGGTCAATAAAGCAGTACAAAAGGAAAAGATAGATAGATTTAAGCACAACCACTCATCTGTTATCATCTTTAGCAGATTACTTTGATTTCTTACGTGATCGTTTTAATCACTACAAGGCCTTAGGAATGTTGTTAACAATGAACGAAAATTATGCTGAGAAGAGGATTATCAAAAAAAAAAAAATTGCAATTAGGAAAAAAGAATTTGGAGGCAAGTTTAAACCAAAAAAAAAAAATGTGAACACAATGTTATGTTTTTATAATAGACAATCTTAAGTCTGAGATTATTCGCCGATCTGATAGTTATAAATATTGTCCAATAGCATTTGAATTTTTGTTTAAACTACAAACTACGGAAGATGAAGATATTTTCAGAACGGCAACCGAATTACAACAAAAATACAAGGAGGATTTGGATGAGCATTTTCCCCAAGAATGTGTTCATTTAAAGCATTTGTTAACATCTCTTCCCTTAATTAAAAATAGACACTCCTTTAGAATTGGTACAGGTTTTATACGAAAACAAATTAATATCTTCATTTCCAAACGTTAATATTTGCCTGCGTATTTTTTCTCCATAATGGTCGCAAATGCAAGTGGCGAAAGCTCTCTTTCGACATTAAAAAGGGTAAAGACCTACTTAAGAAATTCAATTTCCCAAGAAAATCTGAACTCCTTAGCACCGATCTCACCTTCAATATAGATCCAAATTGGCTACCAGTCTTATAAAAGATTTTTTTGCGAGAAAAAAATTGGGAGTCCATTGAACATGGAGTATTTTCAAAATGTCGGTCATTTGCCGCATAAAACCACGCGAAGACTATGCCAGCAGTGTTCAAAAACGGGATTACAAAAACTCAGTGATAAAGAGTGCGTAGACTGTAAAGTGGCTTTGTGCTTGGATTGTTTTAAACCATACCATTCAAGTGCCTGAACTATTATTTTTATTATTATATTTTTGTTTGTTTATTACAATATTGTGCAGTATTTTTGTATTATTTAAAGTCCTATACCTATTATTAATACACTTTTAATCATTTGGTACACCCTATGTACCAGAGAAACTAGCACGAAAATTATTCCTT
This sequence comes from Diabrotica undecimpunctata, assembly GCF_040954645.1. Taxonomy (NCBI): domain Eukaryota; kingdom Metazoa; phylum Arthropoda; class Insecta; order Coleoptera; family Chrysomelidae; genus Diabrotica; species Diabrotica undecimpunctata. Next base: position 128,866,477 of record NC_092809.1, on the reverse strand, counting down.
GATTGAACTCTGGTACAACGCTTGACCAGCATTTTTTTTATAGAAAAAACAAAAATATATTCAAAACTTCGAAAAAATTTCATCATAATAAACTTGCGGCTTAAAGGATTATCAGCTGTACATCTTCAAGGATTTTTCTTCAGCTTTTTTTCTTCATTGACTGTAGTATTATATTCGGTTTTTAGTTTATACAGTTGTACGCCAATGACAATAAGGCACTCTGAACTAGAAAACTTGTTTTTTCTTATAAGAATACAATAAAAGTAATGTTTTCATGCTACTTATATATGCTTAAATTTTGATAAAAATTGATTTAGTCTTTATTAATAATAATTTATATGGTTTTTCTTCAACAAGGCAATAAACACGGCTGCATATAATATAGAGAAAGAGATTCCAAACATTAGATATGCCTGTTACGTTTCTAATAAATAATTTCCGCATGGTCACCATCTCCGTAGCGTACCCCATACATAATACATCCACAGCACCACAGCTTCACTTCCTCGTCCTGTCGTGATCACCAGATCATCGCGCCATCCTTAACTGTCAATATATTTTCCACCGGCCGGCCGGCTTTGCCACAGTCAACCAGTATGATATCAACATCAACAACATCTTATTGCCTTGTTGCCGTGATCTTTAAAAATTGGAAACAAAATTTTTTCAAAATTTTAAAAAATTAAATTGATAGAAAGGATATTAAATTAATAGTATCTGCTTTTAATTTATGTAGTAATTTGGTAGTAGTACCCTACAGGTATTTTTGATTTTATTACTTCCTCTTCTGTCCATCAATGTTTTTCTGTTATTCTTTCTAGGTTCACATTTTCTTTTTGTTGTGCTGGTTTCTGCGCTGTAGGTCATGCTGGGGGCGTAGGAAATTTCGACACTAAGCAGGTAGCGACTAAAATTTAATGGCAATTTTCGACACCAGCCCCAATTCCCGTTTTTATCTTACAGGTATATTCGACACCAAATAAATATAGCTGCGACATAAATAGAATACCATAATTAATTAATTTATTTATTTTGATAAAAGTAATGTGCATTTTATTTCTTTATAACTGTAATAATATCTAAATATAATACAACTAGTACCTAATTTTTGTACATTTTACCGTTAATATACTTGTATACAATGATTTATTTGCTATTATAGGAATGATAAGATACAGCTTTTATAAAATCTAACCTACGTATTTGTTGGGATCGTAGTTTATCCATCATTTTCTCCAAAAATGCCAATTTAGCCTTAACAGTAGTATCTTTGATTTTTGCTGGTGTATGTAAACTATTTATTTTGACATAAGTGTCTACTTGAAATTCTTTTAACTTTTCAATAAAAATAAAAATATAAGGATGTGTTGAATAAAAAGAAGAATTAAATCTCGAATGAAAGGATTCACAGGCATTTGTGGTCCTCGCAATAGACGGATTCTGATTAGACCATATGTGTGGTGGAAATAGAGCGCTATCGAAAATGTAATTTTCCAGTAAATAATCTGCATATATATCAAGTGTTGCCTTTATAGGTTTATATGACATTAAATCATAAAGAAAGCATTCTTCAACTTCTGCTGGATTTAAATAAGTTAAACCAAACGTATGCCTTAACCATTTTCCAATTTCTGAATTTGTATCCTTATATTCTTGTACCAAACCCAAAGATTGAATTTTTTTAAACCAGTTTTGGTGTAAGTGAAAACGGCATCCACTAATTTTTGCATTGGGCCACATATACAATAAAGCACAGTGAATTGCTTTTTCAAAGTCCACAAATATTTCAGTTGGCTCTAATGATAATTGAAATGTTTACAAAAATAAATTTTTGTATGTCATTGACAATTTGTCCTTTAACAAACAGTATGCTAAAGGAACATAATGTCCATTTTCCAAGCCATGTATAGTAAATAATTGTAGAAAATATTTGGTACTGTATGAAAATGTACCATCCATATACAAAGTTTTTAATTTACACAACAAACGAATATTTGTCTCGCATGAAAATACAATTATATTTAATTCAGGATGATTTAAAAACAAAAAACTTTCATTGCGACAGGTTTTAGGAGAATAATTACTAACCGCGTTATGGACTTCTGATATGCTTCTTGGTAACGGACCTGGTAATAGTTTACGACGACAGTTGTAAATGTTCTTTCTTATGCTAGCTATGTCAGGAACCGTCAGCAAATTGGCATCACACTCAGCAACAGCAGTTCTTGTAATTTTGGCAGGCTTTTCCGATATGTCCTCTTGGGCTTTTCTTTTACATGCATTGGTTACCATCTTTACTTCAAGCTTTTTTGGATCGGCTTCATGATTATGTACCAAATCACTTCTTGTGATGGTGAGGTCCTCACAGCCTATTGTAAACACTTTTGCGGAACACTTAGTGTTTCTTTGGATGCAGTGCCAAAATATCTCGCCGCTTTTTAACACTTTCTGTTTCGAGAACGAATGATGCTCCACCACTAATAAATCGCGACCACGGGAACTTTTTATCAAACTCATTTTTTAAATATCCGTATACGTGCACAAGTCAACGTCAAACAAGAAATAAATTACAACTGAAATAATTTAGTCACAAGTACACAAGTGCCACGCCCCCCGCCGTGACAATAAATATTGGGAAAACCCGCTTGTCCTGCTTGGGTGCAAAAGTCCATCGCCGCTAATTATCTACCTACCTGCTTTACGCCGCGGTGTCGAAATTTCCTATAATAAAATTTGACCCTTCGATTACCCCAGGTACAAAGACAATTTGGTGTCGAAAGTTCGCCCGCCGCATGCTGGACACCACCAGATGATGTTACTTTTGAATCTGACTGTGAACGTGATAAAGAAAAATAACTTTCTTTCCCTTAATTTCTTCTGTGTCAATAATTAAAAAATTAATACCATTTAAAATCCAAGAAGCAGAATGGGATTGACTAAAACAAATAGAAGGTTTTTTAAAAAAACTGCAAAAAAGTTAGAGACTTACTAGGAGGGGAAAAGTATATCAAGCTTCTCAGTGAGGTCATGTACATAAATTTATTACTTGACTACCTCGATAAAAAAAATATTAGAGATTAATACTGACCAAAACAATGACGAGTAATTCAATTTGAAAAACTCTTTTATAGCAGCAAGAAATAAGATTATTAAATACTATAACAGAACAAATTGGGTGTACTGTATTTCTTTAGTAATCAATCCCTGCCACAAATTGGAAGCTTTCAATGTATCGGAATGGAGTAGTTCCTTAAACCAAGAAATATAGACAAAACTCAAGATAATTATATAGAAATATGAAAAAAAGAGCCTCAACCTGGAAGAAACAGGAAGTTATATCGTCTTCTGGGTCCTTTAGTGGCGAAGATGATCTCAAAATTTTGCCACTGTACAAGAATCAGGATCTGTGGCCCAGCGAGGACTCAGTGGCTGCGATCCTTTATGTCCAGTCATTGACAAAAGATAAAATATCTTTTAATTTAATTAAAGTTTGTTGCCAAAACTCAAAACTAAAATTTCATGCTATAGGTTTTGAAGATTAGGATCTAATAATGAATCCATAGTGACCGGTCAATAAAAGTGATAAATTTTATTGATCTCATGAGAATCATAAAAAGTGACAAAAATCGCGCCACATTTATTTATTTAACACCTTTATAAAAACTGAGTATATTTGAAGCGAAATGAAGAAATTGCGTACAAAATTTGCATTCTTCGCCTTTAACACGAATTCGATTTTTGACGATAGGACACTCCGGTCAAAAGATATCGAATTTTTACCGTCGAGCTGATATAAATTTTGTTGAACATTGATTTCGCGCGCGTAACTGACATTCAAAATCGACGGTCGCTTCAAGGGTCATTTCTGAGAGAACTGTTCATTCTACACAAAAAGTGCTTATAAACATTTTTGTCCAAAATTATCTTATTAGCTACATTTTTTATTTCAATCATTTTTTTTCTAAGTCGTACAGATTCTTGTAAAATCGATTTTTTCCGTTTTTCCCCACCTACAAGGGGGGTTTTAGGTGGAAGCTCAGGGGTAAAAGGGGTATACTTTTTTGAGGTTTTTTTTGGGGTGCTAAAATTGACATTCTCGGGAAAATTCAGCTTTTTAATTTGATTTTTAGCACGATACATTGTGCAGAAAAAAAATGCCACTTTCAGAAACTGAAGTTATTATTAAATTGGTCTAATAATATAATTTTAATGTTTAATTGTTAAAACAATTTGTAAAAATAAAATATGCTCGAAAAAAAAATATAAATATTAAATTTGTCTTTATACCACTGTTATAAAAATATATCTACTAGTTTAGAAAATATAATATAGGTTAGATTTGCGAGTTTGCGGGACGTCCCGCAGGACACGATACGGGACCCGTGACGGGACAGTGATAATAACTGCAGGACGGGACGCAAGATAGATGAAAAAGTATGAGATGCGGGACGGAACAAGAGCCTGTACCGCGTGAAAAACCCTTCATAATTTTCAACAATTTTTGGCTAATGGCACAAAAACTTTAAACATCTACAGTTTTATCTCATCTAATTGTTCTTCTTTTCCAAAAAGCAATATGAATACACCTATTAACACATTATCTAGTACTGATAGCTAAGTACTAAAAAATGCATCTTTCATCAGGCCATAACTTTTGGTTACCGATTGGTGTATTTGTGTCATTTTCAGCTATTGATTTTATTTGTTTTCGCCTAAGGATGGAGTGCAAATTGTTGACTCCGAAACTAGTCTAAAAAAACAGCATATTAAATTGATTGTGAGTTTTAGCCATTACTCTATAATCTAAATTATAACCATCAAAAAATATGTAGTATTAAATGTTAAATATGCAGAAGAATAGAGAAGTAACCATAAGTAAAGGATGTTTTTTTTAGAGGTATAGAAATGTAAGTTGGTGACACTTTTTAACTGTCAAGTGATTTATGTTAAGTTTAGTTTGGGATTTCAGCATAAATATACTTGATACCTGAACAAGGCTTCCAAATTATACAAATTAATTTTGAAAATTGTGGTTCTGTTCGAAATATGTATCGCAAACTACGTCCATTTTATGGTCAACATAATAGTCCATCATAGCAAGTAAATCGAATAAACATAAAACGTTTTTGCACCACGTTTACACTAAATGATAATATGAATCCATAGACACATCGTACAGTGCGTAAAGAAGTATTTGTTGCTGCTGTAGAGCATAGCATACAGGAAGACCCGAATCAGTCTATCTGTCATCGTGCACAGCATTTGTGGAAGATTTTACGGAAAGATCTTGCTTTGCGTGCTCACAAAATCCAACTCATTCAAAAATTGAAGGTACATCATCACCTAGCAAGGCGTAGATTCGAAGATTCGGTGAGTGGGTCCAAAACGAGATTGCCGTTGATTCCGATTTTCATAAGCGAAGTTTGTTTAGCGATGAAACTCACTTTTGGTTGAATAGCTACGTCAACAAACAAAACTGCCCTAGTTGGAGTTAAGGTAATCCTTAAATGTACGTTGAGAAACCATTACATCCAGAAAAACTGATTGGTTAGTATGCTTTATGGTCTGGTGGATTCATTGGACCATACTTCTTCAAAAACGATGCTGACCAGAACGTTACAGTCAATGGTGACCGCTATAGGGCCATGATTACTGCCTTTTTCATTCCTCAATTGAACAACCATTATGTGCAGGAGCTGTCGTTTCAATAAGACGGCGCAATATGTCATAGAGCTCGTGCCATAATTGATTTATTGAAGGAAACGTTTGGTAATCGCATAGTTTCCCGTTTCGGACCGTGAATTGGCCTCCAAGATCGTGTGATTTAACACTGTTAGACAATTCTATTTTATGTGGGGATATGTGAAGGTGCTAGTCTACGTGGATAAACATGAAATTATTGACCAATTGGAGGACCAACCTACTACACTAACATTCGCCACGTTATTGTCGATATAAGGCGACAAATATTGGAAAAAGTGATCGAAAGTTAGATCTATAGATTACACTACGTCAGAGCCAGCCATGACGGTAATATGACAGAAATTATATTTAAATTATAATCCCAAAAGACTATCTTTCGAATAAAGTCACTTGCATGTCAATTTAAAAAAATCATCTTTGTTTTATTTCATTTCAAAGTTTTATATCTTTAAAAAAACACCCTTTATTACACAAAGCTTGATTTTTGCAATAGCTTAATTCCCTCATTGGTCACCTAGGTCTCACAACACAAGCGACTTGTGGATGAGTATTATCGTGCATGCCTTATACAGCTGATTACCTTTGGGGGATTATAGCCTTAGCACGGTATGAACGCCACGTCGTTCCCGGAAACATTCCGTCCAAACTCTAGGGAATAAAATAGACATGGAGGCAAAAAAAGATGGCTCAGAAGAAGACTCAGAAGTGAGTGACAACTGAATGTACAAAAAAATATATAAAAGGAACAAACAGAGAGACTACCACGAGAACTTGTATAATGAATGATCTTAAATACATGTAAAGCGAAGATTTTAATGAAAGATGTACAATAAACCGATTTGTTAAAATATGAGTGTAAAATACACGACTTTTGAGGAAGATCATTAATGAAGATAATATAATTATAGAAGATCATATCTTTCCATTAGCAATTTGAGCAAATGGACAAACGGGAGGTTCCAGAATGATGTATGACAATATCGGGCTATTAGCGAAGGCGAAGCTGAAAACGAAGTTGGTTCTTCTTCTTCTTTTTATGTAGACACGATTCTGTCTGTTTTTCAATGTGCCTCCAGTAAGTTGTCGTTCCATCGTTTTCGTGGTCTTCCTACTGATCGTCTTCCTATTGGGGAACCATTTCTTGCCGTATTTACTACTCTATTTGTTATTATTCGGCTTATATGATCGTTTCATGCTACTCGTCTATTTCTTACCCAGTTCTTGATGTTCTCCACCTTGTATCTACGTCGTATATCTGTACTTCTAGCCCTGTCCCAGAGAGTCTTGGCATCAATATTTCTAAGTGTTTTATCTCTGCTATTTCTAACATCCCTTTTGTCCTCTCTGTGTCTGGTCGTATTTCTGACGCGTATGTCATTATTGGTCTGATGATTGTTTTGTAAATTCTGCCTTTTATTTCTTTCCCGATATTTTTATTTCTCCATATTGTTTCATTCAGGCAGAATGCGGCTCTGTTTGCTCTATTCACTTGATTTTCCACTTCAGTTTCGAGCTTTCCGTAGCTAGATAATGTGATGCCTAGATATTTAAACTCCATCACTTGATCTATTATCTGACCTTCCAGCTCCAATTTAAATCTTAGTAAATTTGCTGTTGCAACCATGCATTTTGTCTTTTTGGGGGAAATTAACATGTTAAATTTTCTGGCGGTTATATTAAATCGGTGCAGCATACGTTGTAAATCGTCTTCACTTTGAGAGAGTAGTATTGCGTCGTCTGCATAGCAGATTATTTTAAGTTGTTTTTCTCTCATTTAGTATCCTTTTTTAGTTCTTACTTTTTTTATTATTTCATCCATAATGAGGTTGAACAATAAAGAACTCAGGGAATCTCCCTGTCTTATTCCATTGCCAGCTTCAATAGGGTCGGTTGGTTCTTCTTCCACTTTTACTTTTATTGTGTTGTTTTGGTAAATATTTTCGATAGTTTTGATTATTCCCAGAGGTATCTCTTGCGTACAATAAGTGGATAATGTCCTTTAATTTGACCCGGTCAAATGCCTTCTTAAGGTCCACGAAATATACGAAGTTGGTTCTGATTCCCATCGTAATTACTTTGCCAGGTATCACTATAATGCGTATTGTATTATATTATCACTTCTTTATAAAAAAACGATAACAGAAAAAAGTAGAAACATATATATCATAAAATGTGATCGAGTGGAAGAAAGCTGGATAAAAACTAAATCAAATATCTTAGAATCAGCTAAGGAAGAAGACTCAACGATTGAAAAATAAATAAAAATAAAATTGAGAAACGAAACACATGTCCTTGTAAGGAGAATCAAAAATCACACTGGTTACATTTTTCAAAAGAAATACATAATATATCATTTATGGTTTACAAAAGAAAATATGGCGTTTTAAAAACTAATATATTCGAACTGTAAAGAAAATTATACATAGTTCAAAAAATATTTATTATATTCTGATTCATTGTGTCGATATACTGTAGATTAAAATCCTCTTTTTACTTATAAACGCATCAATGTTTGCATTACAACATTCAATTTTTTTCGAGCGGTATATTTTATCAACGTTTTTGCAATAAACTAGAATAGGTAAACAAAAATATAATATTTGAATAAATATATTTCATTTAGTTTTTATGTTTAGTACTATCAAATAAATTTAAAAAAATCAAACTATACATTACACATATTTTGTTATCTAAATATAAAATAATACAAATTAATATTAAGATTACCAATAAATGATGTCTTATATCACGGTAGTACTGATTATTTTTTAAAGAAGCGGCAACGTCTGCGTCGAACCACTGGTACCAAGTTTTGGAGGTTGTTCACCTGTGGGTTCCGTTAGATCGGAGGTTCGAGTAATCACCGCTGAGCGGCGGAGCTACCTTGAACCGCACGGTCAAGTTTACAACTTACCACGGTTAGTTTCGGAAAGACATCGTTGTTAAAGACATCGACAGACACTGTAGAAGAAATGCTGTTGTGGTATCGCACCACGTGACTGTTGTTTTCTTCCGTATGATAAAGACTGATTGCTTCCGTGAGTTAAGACTGACTTTTTCGTGACGGACGTTTTTGATTCTGGACTGGACAGTTTTCTTAGCCATAGGATTATTTTTTGTTTGTTTTGGTTGTGGTGATATACTGGTGTGGGTGACTATTTTTGTTTTTTTTTTGGATTACATTGAGTGAACAACCGCCAAAATTTTTTGGATACCTTGGATACCTTATTTGTCGGCGAAGGACTGCGAGGAAGGTAAGAAGAATCTTTGATTTGTATATTATTGAAAATTTAATTTTTGAGATACAATAAAATTGCCTTTATAATTCAAAGACAAAATAGTACAAATTTTTCAAAAACTAGCTGCCTAGAATTATTACAAATACATATTGACTTGAATTTGATTTAGAAGAATATACTACTATGTATATAAGAATTTAGCGAGATTATATTTGGCAAATGATACCTTTCATAGTATAAAATTGAAGATCATGGTCACTTCATAAAAGGTAGACTAAGGACTATTTGATCTATTCATAGGCCTCTCCCATGAGTGTCTATCCCTATTTTCCGTCTGTGTTTTCTAGATTGGACTTGCTTAATTTCATTTTATATACTATAATCTTCCCTCATTTATTTTCTTGGAGTGTCTATGATTCGTTGTCGTCAGGTAATGTTAAAATGATTTTGCTTCTGCCATGATCGTTATCGATCAATTTTCCCTGAATGATCAGTTGCAAAAGTTGATATTTTCCTGATGTCTCATAATGTAGTCCCTTTTTGTTATATTAGCCAGTTGTGATGTTCGGTTTATCTGTTTAAGGACTCTGGTTCTATCTACCCAGGTTATCTCTGGACTCAACCGATCATTTATGTTATTGTAGAGTTTCGTTATAGACTTGAGTTTCTCCAGTTTGTCCAGTACTGGATCTCCGACTCTAATATCATAATCTTGTATCTTAACATTAAGATTCGCCTCATACTGATCGCAGGTCTGGCTTATTCTATTTATTAGATTTTGGAAGTTCTAATTGCAGTTTGCTGGTATTAAGGTATCATCAGCATATTTAACTGCAACTTTCTTCCGAATGTAGATTGAAGTGTATGTGAGAGTATGTAACCTTGTCCCATTCCTTTTTATGTGTTTTCGTCCAATAGTTCCTGGTCATCTGCTTTTCCTGCATTTCTGGGAATTATAGATTGGTAGTTATTCTTAAGTATTTATCATTCAGTCCAATTGTTTTCAGTATTTTCAGCATATTGTTGTCTAAAATAATTAAAAATTTCTTTTCAAAATAAATTGAGTAGATACATGTTCCTTGATTTATTTCTGTTTTTTAGCGAGTTTGCAGAATTTCTGATCACTTCAAACTATGTCTAAAGATATGTCATCCGTATTCATTATATAGGTATAGCAAGTTCACGAAGGAAGTTTATAAATTCAATTAAATTGTCTATAAGTTTACGTAGGACATACAGGTAGATTTTTTACAAACGCATACCGGAACACATGAACACAAAAATATGAATATCTCGTTATTAATACGTATTTATAATAAATAAATAACATTAATATTTGATTGTAACCTTCTTTTTTTCCTTTCGGTCTATTTCTTCATTGCATATATAAGTTTTAACTATCTAAGTCCTTTTCTGTTAGTATGGTTGTATCATATATTTCTGCTGTTATTTTTCAAATATTTATTACATGGCCTAGATATATTCGTCAATTGTATTAAAACTTCAATCAATTATGTAAATACAATAGGTTTGGTATCTTTTATTTTAACTCATTTGTCAATTATAAACGAATTTATTTTTATTGTTCCGACTTTACTTATAGATAGCTTGAGTGTATAATAGCAAGTGACAAAACTTTCTGCTAAACACTATCAAAAGTTATTTATTTAATAGTTAATAAAACTAGATTATTCAATCAATGTTTCAGAAACTTTTAGTATTGAAGATTTAGTATGTGAGAGTGTATGCGGTGGGGCAGAGAGACTGTCTTTAGTTCTTATGGCACCTTTGGAGACCTATCCTGGCTTTGTCTTTTAACTTTGTGAATGGGAACATTATATGCAAATAAAACATTAGTTATAAGCCCTACAATAGCTTAGTGGATCACAAAACTCTTAGTATTACAATATTATTCATATCATTTTCAGTTTGGAAATATTGTTCACATGCTCCTCACATTTTAGTTTTTAATATAATGACACAATACCATTTTTATTTATCTCCCCAATCAAAATATTCATTTGGGACTACAAAAGGTAATTGTTTGTAAAATAATACGCAGTGTTTACATTGATATAAAGTTGAATAACCTCCTTGATTTCGCATTTCTCGATGACTGCGTAGAATTCCAGCAAGTTTTTTCAAGGTTCAACAATGATCGTTATGCCAACTGCTAAGGTACAAGGTGTTTAACAAACTGCACCTATTAGTAATACAATAAACATATGCGTGTACTGCGAGGCATGTATAACAACAGCTACAAAAGTTGTATGATATTTTTGTAATATATTTAACAGCTACGGGTATTTACAGTTCTTGCAGTGAAGAAATTTTTAAACGATTACAATATGAAGTTGGCTACTTATTTTGACAAAATCTTGCGTTTATTAACACCTTAAGCGCCATTTGTATCCTATTAGATACAAATGACTTTGATCATTTTTGGCTACCTGTATCCAAACGGATACAAAGGAATACGTTCATTTTAGGCTAGCTGAATTCAAAAGAATGCAGGGTTTGTATTTAATTTAATGAGGGACTTATAACCGGTTGGTCTAAAATTTGTTTTTGGTTAACGATTTTTGTTTACAAGTTGATAATTAAACACATTTTGTTAAAAATAAAATATAACTAATTTAAATAAAAAAAACACATTTCTTTTTAGTAGCTATTAATAAAAACTCTTTTAATGAATGTTATTTAACATTAATAGTTCGGATTTATGAGAAATAAAAAAACATTTGAGACAATAAAATTTTTTACAAGCACTACATTTGTGGCGAGTTTGCGAAGATTTGGCTTGGGGATATTTCCAATCGTGCAAGCCATACATCTTCTTTTTTTATTATTATCCACTAAAATATGATTTTCGTTGATGTTATTAGGCGGAGAAGGTCTTGTAAAATTTTCGTCCAAAAGCTGACTTGTTCTTTGAATTTGGTGATGGACATTTTGTTCTTTGTTACCATCTGATGTACACAATACGCATTTATTAGCGTAGTTCCTGTTAGTAATTCTACTGATAATTTTCGATACCATTTGATCCCTTTTCGTGAACTAGTAAAATATGCCTTCAGAAAGAACGATAAAGGCTTTACATTTATTGTACTATAAAATTATTATCGGTTTTTCTATTTCCTCGCCACGTCTTCTTACAGGAGCCATTGCATTGCTGTGTTTTGTTGAAATCACCAAGACATCTTTTTTGTCCTTCCATTTTAAAACAGTACAACCTGTGTTGCTTTGTAAACTTGTAGACTGATACTCCTCTAACTTTGCTTTCACAACTTCAGGAGGATTATTTTTTCTGTTTGAACGTAAGGTCTCCTTTTTATAGTTTATGATGCTGAATCCAAATCGATACAAGTGGCCAACAGCGTCAATTATACAACTATACAGCGATACAACAATGTTTTTATGAGAAAATAACATTATAACATATACATTATAAAAGACACAGTTAAGTGGGGCATTTTTAATACATATTTATGAATTTTACACAGTGGCCCCCAGAACTGCGTTTATTTTTAACATGGTGGCGCTTAACGTGTTAAATAGATATTTTCAAGGAAATGCTCAAGCTCTAGATTATATTTTGTCTTGAATAACAATTGAACAATTTGCTTACCAACCACTGCTACTGAATGTATCTGTTACAATTATATCTCAGATAATCGGGTTGTACTTACAAATGTGTCCACTGCTAGCCCAGCGCTTCCCTTAAATGCTTTTAAAACCCTCTATATTGTGCACTTTGTGTATAATTTGCAAATCATCGATCCATCTTGTTGGAGGGCATCCCTTGTTTCTAAAGGCATCTTTTCACTATTTCCACTCAATAACTTTCCTAGTTCTCCTATTATCGTCCGAGATTATTTTCTTTGTTTGAAATCCGATCTCTTAGAGATAGGCTAAATATTTAATTGTTTTATTGCATACTATGTGGTTTATATTGACTGTTCTTTTTGTCAGGCTTAGTGCTTCTACACCATGTATGAGGACAGGCAGAACATATTGGTTGAAAACTTGTTAAGACACGTGGAAAGCTCTAATTTTAGTGTGTCCTGCAGATTACTGCTTGTCGCTATGCTCTATCTTGCATGCATGAAGTAGATGATCGGTAGCGACTTTCATTAGAATTACAAAGGATCTTATGATATCCTTTGTATTCGTTTTTAGGGCACACCAATGTTTCTTCCAAAGTTGTCTTCCTTTATATTGTTAGCTACCAAGACATCAAGAAACCCCTTAATAAACATACAGTACCAAGGGTTTTGGTAGAAACGCTATATTGTATTGGAGTTTTAAAATTACACAAACTTGTTTTACACTTCTTTTTCTTCTTTCAAGTCAATGACGTGTTTACGGGGTTATGTTTAATATTATTTGCTCTTTCTTTCCTTTTCTGCTGGCGTTTTGGGTCTTAAAATCTTGACTATTTCATCATCCACTATTCTCGTTATATGCTAGTTCCAGTTCATTCTTCATTATCTCCCCATCGTACGATGTCCTGAATATCGCATACCAGTTACTGTTACTGCTTTCCTTATTTGAGCGTGTTTTCCGGTATGTTTAGGTGACCGGTAATATTTACTCCTAAATATTAGAATAAAATCTGGTTTCTGAGTTTAACGTCGATCTCTAGTTGGCATCGTATTGGTTCCTTGGATACAGTTAAACATTCAGTTTTAATTCTTGAAATTATCTTGTTATATTCTTTAACAATCTAATTAAATGTTTATAACAGCCACTGTAGGTTGTCTTTATTATTGGCTATTAGTACAGCATCGTCTGCACAGCATAATATTATTGTTTAATTATTTTTTAGTTATTTATTTAATTTAATATTTTGTATCCATTTAACATTTTTGCTTGCTCTATTATTTTGTATATTATCAAATTTAACAACAATGGACTTAATATGTCACCGTGTCTGATCTCTGTGACTTCTATTAGTATTTCTTCATTTAGTCTTACGTCAGGTTTTATTTTAGTTGGGCAGTCTTAATTAGTTATTTTATATTCCTTATAATTTTAGGAGGTATTTTTCTTGTAATCATTTTTCCTACGTCGGTAAAAGCACATTTGTAATATATAGGTTTAAAATTGTAAAATATTGTGTAGTTGTGAAAAAATAAAAAGTAAGAAATAAAACATACCAAACATAAATAATAAGCGGATGGAAAATCCAGATTAGACAGAGTTAGAAACGAAAGAATACCAACTAAGATGGTATAGACACGTCCAAAGAATGGATGAACACAGAATACCAAAGAAAGTATTGAACTGGACAAGGCATGGAAGAAAAAAGCAAGGTAGACCGAGATTAAGTTGTTGCAAAGCAAATATTTATGAGGTCGTCGACTTTTCAAATTGTTTGCAAATTAATATCAAAATGATAATTTTTGGCAATTTGTTTAATGTTTATTTTTAGAGCTATTGATATTGTTTTTCAGGGAATAATAAATATTGTTTTTTTAATTATTATAAGTAAAACAAATATACAAAAATCTGAACAAAGTATTTAATGTAGTGAATATCTATCTATGTATCTACTCAAATTGTATAACCTCTCATAGCTGATTATATTTACCCTGTCTTCTGTTTGGTTTTCTACATTAGATTAGCAATTTGCCTTATATCACCATTAAATCTCATTTGTGATTAACCCCTTTTGCATTCTTTTGCAGTATCTAGTTTCGTACGTCTAAGACATTTTCATACAGTGTGTACAAAAAAAAAGCAAGGTAAACCGAGATTAAGTTGGAGAGAAGGAATCGATAAAGACTTAAGGGAGAGGGGAGCTTTCATTATTATAGTGGTTGTTACATCAGGCACTTCTCATTATTATTCGATTCGATTTTTTCAGTATTCACTAGTTTGATTAAGAACATCATAAACTTTTTCCTTTGTTATCTGTTCACCCTGTAGAAATCTTGCGCAACCAGTAGAACAATTTGCTTGCATATATAGGAAAACACTCCTGCAAACCAAAGCAAGCTTAAAATTTTGAGGAACCAGTTCCTCGTTGCGCAATTTTGTATCTTATGTTCATTGTACTGAAGGTTACACTTTGATAATTTTTGTATGGGTTCAGTGAACCGCGAGATTCGCCAGCCTTGCGATCATCTCCTATTTAAATTATTTTTCGGTTTTTATGATCATCTAATTAACAAACGTCGATTTATATTCATGTAAAAGTCATCTAGACGGTATTATTAGATGAGCTCAGAATATCAGGGCCGCAATAAATTGTTTTTTAAAATGATCGAGGTATAGCAAAATTTGGTTCCGTCAATCTTGGAGAAATAATAGTTTTAATAAAATAAAATGACATAGACTTAAAGACATATTATTTCTTTAGATGTGTCCTTTTAATACCGTATTAATGGAAATTTAAATGTTATAATGTTTATTTTATGATTACTACATATTTCTCGTTACAAAAGTATCGTTGAATAAAATTAAGATATAGGGAAAACGGCACCTTTCATGTTGTTGAAAATAAAGATTAAATTGCTAGGAGGGACATCTGAAATATACAACTTATGCGTCATTAACAGCTTGGAAGAACCAATAGTCCCTTAAGCAACTAGAGAACTGAAAGTAACTTTAGTATTAGAGCCAGGGCATGAAGAAATTGTTGGTAATGAGATAATAGAAAAACGGAGTATATTGTCTCACAGACTGGCTGAAGTCCGTCTTGGTCGAAACGCCTAAAAACACAATGATGAAAAGCAGAATATTAATTAATTACCCTAATAAGCTACACTCTGAAGATTTTCCTAAGAATACTCCACAACAGAATTAGAAATGTTATGGAAACTAGGGAGGCACTTTTTGCTGTGATCAAAGAAAATATTTATTTGCATGCTTTGTGGACTTAAAAAAGGCATTCGATAAAGTGCAGCAGATAAATTAATGCAGTGCTAAGAAATATAGGAATAGATGGCAAAGGTATTCGTATCATCTGTACTGGGATCAAACTGCTATTGTAAAATTTGGAGAGAACTACACCGACGAAACAATATTGTTCAATGTTTACTCGAACCCGTTATTTAAAGAGGCACTTGGGAGACAGCGATATGGAATAAAAATCAACGGGGAACTACTTAAATAATTAGATTGTAGGTCTCCAAATTCTGCTTGATCGTATTTACAAAGTAGGAGAGGAAATGCGCATTAAAATAAGCTTAAACAAAATCAAATTTTTAGTTTTTAGTCGTAACCCACATCCAGATGCAGAGCTTCAATTAAATGGAGTACAAGTTGAAAAAGTTCACAAAATTACATATTTCTGAACTGTCATAACGGACCAACCAGGTCCAGGAACATGAAGACATTTCTTTGCAATAATCATATTAGTTATAGAACTAAGATAAAGAATGATTAAGTGCTATATTTGGTCTGTATTTTTGTATGGAGCTGAAGTTTGGACCCTAAAAGTATCAAGCATGAACAGAAATGAAGCATTGAAAATGTGCATTCATAGACGGATGCTAAAGATACCTTAGACAGCAAAAAGGAGGGTCAACAAAGGCAGAGAATTGCTTAAGACTGTCAAACACCGGAAAATGTTTTATCTGGAACATATAGTGAGGGAAAATCGATATAGAATACTACAATTGATCCTTAAGGCCGTAGAGGTGTAGGAAGAAAACAGGTTTCTTGGTAAAAAAACATTCGTGAGTGGACTGATATCAAATTCAGGACAATTATTCCATATGACAGAAGATGGACAAGCCTTCGCAATGGTTATCGCCAACGTCTGATGATTTTGATATGACACGTGAAAAAGAAGATATTGCCTATAACTGCAGAATAGCTGTTACTCGACATGTCTTTTTAGAACTTGATATGTTAAAAAAATAACTCTGAAACGATTGGTAAGCTTTTTTTAAATAGCCTTTTGGACTAAAACAAATATGAAGTATCTACCAAATATTTTTCAGGCCGCATCATAAAAAGGTCAACCAGATCAAACAATCCCTTTGTCTAGTCTACAGACCTGGATACATGATGGAAGTGAAGAAATAAGTTTAAAGCGATTGAACAAGTAGTGTTCAATAATGTGTTGGAGTCAGTGTAACTGAGTTACACTCATAAAAATTGCTTGACGATTGTTGTATTGTTAACTAAAAATAATACAAAGTAACTTTAGTACGGGATATGTTTTAAACGAAGCTTTCCAAGACAAAAATCAGTACTAAGGTAGATGAACGGGATACACTCATTAAACAGGTTAAGATTGAATCTTCTTGGTTTTCTTCGGTAACGATTTTAAAACTTGAACACAAAATGTGATGGCAAATCGTTTTAATAAATCACAAGCGACACATAGCTAATAGCATAAACCATGGGTAAGTTTAGTGTGGTTAATTCGGAGTCTTCCAATAATAGATGCTTCTCTTAAGGTTAGGAAGTCCAGGGAGAGATTATCAATAAGCGGTTGGAGATCATGAAAAGTTGTTTTGCTCTTTTGTCATAAGTTTTGCCAGGTATCCCCTACGGACTTTTTGAGAACGAGTTTAAGACCATTAACTAGTTGGATTATGGTTATTCCAGTACTATGGTTGGTAGCTTCGTTGACAAAATGATCTGATGTTTCATTACCGGTAATTCTAGTATGAGAACGCAGCCATATGAGGGAGACTATTACATCGTGAGCAGAAAAATTTGATGCCATGAATGTTTTGAGCCAATGGGTGGTCAGTGAGAATTATATTGATTGGATAAATAAATGAAAGGGAATCTGTACAAATGGCAATATGCCGGTTTTTATAGGAGATACATTTATAAGCTACTAAAATACTATAGTTCACCTGTGTAAACTCTGCATGTTAAGGGTAATTGAAATGATCATGATTTTAAGTTCATGTTTAGTGGTGACTGTACAGCCAAAACCAGTGGTAGTTTCAGAAGCATCGGCAAAGCGAACTAAATCATATGATTTTTTTGTATAAATAAAAATTGTACAAAAAAAAACCGGGGAATGCCGACATAAATAAATACTTTTTATAGCACGTTATTTAGCGCGTTGTTTAGCCAAACCGATCCACTCGTTCTCGAGTTCTTATAAAATAGTTATAAAAAAATAAAATGACATTTGTTAAACGTCGTTTATGATTTACCCTTTGCAAAACCATGATACCGAGACCGAGCGATAAGAAGTATTCACTTATTCACAGTCTTATTGAATTCTCAGACAAATAAACAGATCCAAAAAATATTCACCAAATTTGCAACTATATTTCTGAGATAATAAAAACTCATACCAATCCGTTATTAACCTAACGATCTGCACTCAATGAACATTAAGTTTTTCTCCTTAGAATATATATACATCGGTTTAGAAGATCTTTCGACGTTGTCCGATACCTAAACACCATCTCTTCCTATCTTCGCAGTCGTTTGTTGTTAAATTTCTTTCGCTCATGGACTTGTTTACGCCGTGTTGCCATTCTAATCTGGGTCTTCCTCTTTTCCGTCGACCTATCGGTTGCCATTCTATTACTTTTTTAGACACTGATTGATCACATAAGTTAATATTTCAAATAGTTTATGAGTTCCATTCTTAAGCATTTTAGCATAGATTCCCTCAGGTCCAGCGGATTTACCATTCTTTAGGGTCATTACAGCCTTCCTTACTGTTTCGATGTCTACCCTCGCTTCCTCTCCTTGTATATGTACTGACTGTGTTGGGGAGTTCGCTAGGTATTCTTGTCTTGTCTCTGTCAGCAAGCTTTCATAGTGATCTTTCCATTGTCTTGGTTTTATGGTGTGTATGTGTGCTTTGTCTTTTCCTGTATTTTTTACTAATTGTATAAAATTCCATACCTCTGTACATTGCTTCCCTCCGATGTATGTATTGATTTCTTGACATTTCTGATCCCATGTTTTATTCTTTTCTTGTTTTATCATTTTTCGTAGTTGTCTATCGGCTTCTTTGTAAGCTTGATGGTCTTCAGTATTTTTTGTATTTAGCCATTTTAGATGCTGTTCTTTTTTCTGTTTTACCATATATTCGATTTCTTCGTTCCACCATATTTTGTTACTAATTTTGTTTTGCTGTGTCCCGAGTGTCTCCTTAGAGGCCTGGTGTAAACTAGCAATAATATTCTCGTAAATATCTGAAAATGTTTGTCTCTCTATTTCTCGTAGTTTTTCATCCAGTCGTCGTTGGTATAGCTGTTTAGTACTATCATTTATAAAACTATTGAAGTTGTACTTCGGAGTATCTACTATCTGCAAGTCTTGCTTGTCTTCTAGGTTTTGGTCTCCGTGTATTATCTTAAGTGGGAACAAAATTTTCGCTCTTACTAAGTAGTGATTGTATACGTGTAGTGATAAGATAGTGATAGTATACTTCTCCTTAGAATCAGTATACTAAATGAATTCAGGAAAATAATATATCCACAAAGAAATGCAGGAAATTTCCTGCATATTACAAAGAGATCCAAATCAACAAGACATACTAAGAATGAAAAAGCACAATCAAAAGAAAATCTAAGACGGAAAAAACCTTCATTTTAACGTTTTAAAAGGAAATAAAGATAAGAAGACGAAAGCGAAGATGAAAATCCATTACAGCATTATTGTGCACTAAAGGCATTTGTAATATAGTTCGTATTCTCTCTGGACCAAACTCTGGTCCAATAAGCTTTTGGACTATCATAAATCACACTAAAAATGATATAATTAAACATTGTTGCAACATGACAAATTATATTTTGAAACTCGAAACAATAATAATATTAATTATAATGAATTCTAGATAAGTAATCAAACAAATTTAGGTTCAGACAGTTTGGGTAATTTTAATAATATGCGATATTCACGACGCGACATAATCTATGAAATAATATAATAAAAGTGATATAATGTTTACGTGTCTCACTTGAATAGGGATTTGTTTATTGCAAAGCAAATATTTATGAGGTCGTCGACTTTTCAAATTGTTTGCAAATTAATATCAAAATGATAATTTTTGGCAATTTGTTCAATATTTATTTTTAGAGCTATTGATATTGTTTTTCAGGGAATAATAAATATTGTTTTTTTAATTATTATAAATAAAACAAATATACAAAAATATGAACAAAGTATTTAATGTAGTGAATATCCATCTATGTATCCAGTGGCGCACCCAGGGGGGTTTGATGTTTAAAACCCCCCAGGACCCTATTCCGACACATTTTAAGGACTCAAAATGGAGGTAACATCAAAAAAAAATTTCGGTGACCAACCAAAACCCCCCCAGAGGCAAATTCTAGGTGCGCTACTGTATGTATCTACTCATATTGTATAACCTCTCATAGCCGATTATATTTACCCTGTCTTCTGCTTATTTTTTCTACATTAGATCAACAATTTGCTTTATATCACCATTAAATCTCATTTTTGATCAACCCCTTTTGCATTCTTTTGCAGTATCTAGTTTCCTACGTCTAAGACATTTTCATACAGTGTGTACAAAAAGTAACTTATTATTAAGATTCCCGATAGATTTTACAAAAAAATTTAATTAATATTTTTTGAATAAATAAAGTTATCTGTATAAGTAACTTATAAATATACAGGGAGTCATTACTTCAAAATAAAATACGGATATATGTATTTTTTTCATCTCCACATTTAGTTCACCTTATATTTTTGAAGTGAAGCTTCTATACTGGCGTTGTATTACTTTTTTCTCTATAGTGAAATGCTGAGGTGAGCGTCACGGAACTAGCGCCACAAGATGGCGTCATCACGCCATCGTCACCTCACGGATAGCGTCAGAAAATAGTGGTTCTTCACATCGATTCACTACTCACTAAAACTGCATGAACAATAACTAACAAAATACAGACAATAACTGAGAAGTGAACAGTTAAATGAAAGCTGTCAAGAAAATTACTCGATTCGTAACGATTGTCAAAATTTAAAAGTCATAAATGCCATCCAATTAATATAAATATTGAATTATCCGTATAAATTTTTATGACACTTCTAGTTTTAAAATATTTTCATATAAATACAATTACTATTGTTAAACATCTTATTTAGTTTATATAATAATTAAATTTACTATCAAATGATATTTACTTATATTATTAATTTAATATTTAGTCTAAATTTGAGAGGTCTCTCACTAACGCTCCGCACTAGTCTACTGTACCGCCTACTGTACCAGTTTTTTATATTTTAAATAAAAATATAACTGTTAAAACCGGATAGTCCCAACTTTATTGGTTCCAAAGCCAAGTATCTAAAATAACCTGTAAGAAAATATCTGTGGTAAAAATACTAGTAGGCATTTTTTCTGCCATTTCTTCTTTACTGTAAAGTACGTTTATTATTTATCATTGCTATTAGTAATAATTAAACGTGTTTCTGTACTTTTAGGTATACCTTCTTCGACCTTTAGGTATCTTTACAATTTCAATAGGGTTATCGAAGAGGAAAGTATCAAGATTCTTATGATACAAGGTTACGGCGATCATATGACAAATTTTGATGAAATAGCTGAATTATTTAATAATACCTACCTAAATCGTAATCCAATGATGAAAATTTAATGGATGTTACTTAAACTTTAATGGTAATGATATATAAGCAATGGACGTCACGCAAACTTTTGTAGAAAACTCTTACACATCCATGAGAAAAACTACATTATAATATTATATCAGTGTAACATTCTCCAGGAAAAATAAATTTTATCCTTATAACGTAATGTTGATTCAAGAATTATATGATGAAGATTTTGGTCGAAATTTAGTGAAACCATAACGCAAAATGTAGATATGGACCTTCATTCTACAAAAAAGATAGTTTTCCGATGAAACTGCGTTCATGTTAATTCTTAATGTATTTGGCTATAACTGCAGCTTTTGGAATGATACGAATGATTGGTTAATTTTTTATAGAGATCAATGTAGATGGAACAAATATTTAGAATTGTGGCAAAATCAAGTACTTTCTGCAATAATAAATGTTGGTAACAATAATCATGGCATTTTGTTACAGCAGGATGATGTATCACCACACTTAAATGAAGTTTTTCAAAACAGGTGCATAGGAAAAAGGGATACAATTCAGTAGCCAGTAAAATCTACTGATTTATCACCGTTAGACTATGTTTGTGGGAATATCTTTCAGGACGGCTAAGCAATATATCTGACAGAAGAAAAAATTCCACATCCACTGACTGATATATCTGTCACAAACTGTACCATTATCTACAGAACAGTGTATGATTAATTGGCCATAAATAAAACTGACAGGTAGACAGCTGGCAGATATATCTTGATTTGTTAATTTACCACACAGACGAGTGTCCTATATTTCTTTCACTTGATGATAAATCATTATTTATTTTGACCGATATATGTGCCTTCCGTCCACAAGGCATGCTAAAAACTGCCGTTTGTGTGGAATTTCAATGAAAAATAGATGCCGTCTTGAAAGGGTTAAGTTTCGTATACAAAACAAAACCATATAATTTGGATGATCATAAAAACATAATACATTATAGTGCCAACAACCCGTCAAATATCGAAAGAACAGTTGCGCAAGTCATACCTTTTGTTATAGACGTAGGCTATGATGAAATAATGTGTTGTTGTTAATTATTTTGTTAATAAAAACGTACAAATTCAGGACTAAACTGTTTAATCGATTGTATTTTTAATTTAATGGAATATGGAAAACTGAAATATACAAGGTTTTCTCGCAAAGTATTCGTTCAAAATTCCAATCATCCAATTTGCTATAAACCTGCCGCACACATCTGTTGTTTCATCCACGACAACATAAAAGAAATTGTCCTCTGACTCCCGCTTAATGTTTGAAATACATTCCACATAGCATTTTTCATAGTTTGTTTTCTCAGTTTACTCTCCTCCGGTAAGGATTTATTAAAATGTGTTTCAAAAAAGAACTTAAAACTGTTGTGATAACTTTATACAAACGAATGTTGGATGCAATCATTAGAGGAATTAATTTTTTTTTTAATTACGGTTATGAAGTGGGGTTCCACAACGCTGATCAATAAAGTACTTTTTACTACTTGAAATCTGAGAATTTCAAAAATAATAATTTGAATACCACTTTGTTTAGTTATGGGATGAGAAAGTGAGAGAAAAAATAAAACTTACCGATTGGTCGCATGGTTTACAAAATGCTCCATTTCCTTTTACAGAAAATTCTGAATATGGTCCGATTTATGCATTTACTTAAAGTCGCCTATCTAAACAAACGTCTAAAACTTTTTAAAATGTGCGTTCTTCGCTTTTCATCATAAGCAACAAAACTAAACTCTTATACAGTAGCTGAATGTTGATAATTATTTATTGAACAAGGGAAAAAAGGTAGGGTTTTTTTCAATAGTTAAGCTTCAAGTCTTGATCAAGTACATTTTCCTAGAAATCTATTATAAACAAACCATTGATATTTTATTATTGACCCTAAATTGTATTAAAGAAAAGTTTAGTCACAGTATGAATAATATAATGGGTAGTAGTAGTAGTATTAAAATTTTAAAACAGGCAAAAATAGGTAGAATTTACGTCAGAAGGAAAACTGTGCAAAAAACACCTAGATTAGGCAAAATAGGCAAAAAAGGCATTTACTTACATAGATAACTTGATTTATTTATTAAAAAAACTTTTATTAAAAACCTTATTTGTAAACTTATCAGGAATCAGACATTATTCATAACTACTTCAATCAAATCTAAAATAAACTATTTTTGTTTGTAAAAAGTTTGTTTAATTACGAAAATTACTGGGCTACTAGTTCAAAATCTACGTGAGTCATTAAGGTAACCCTGACGTTTCGTTTAAGTTGGACGAAAATTCCAGAAGGAAGAGAAAGCGCGTCTCTCAGGTGCAACGAATACAATGTTTACTACTGCGTAGATGCGTAGTAGAAGGTTGTGGTTACTTAATAATAATGAGCTTTGAAAGAGGTTTTAATAATGGGTGAATAAAACTTTGACAAAATTTTGAAAGTTTTATTTGAAAAATATGAAACATAATAATCTGAAATAATATAGTTTCCAATAGTTACTTAAGTATCTAATCAATAAAACAACATCGACTTTTTGATTGCCATACTCCTTCTTCTTCTTCTTCTTCGTCTAGTCATTCACGTCCACATTTGAACATAAGCCTCTTCAAGGCTTCCTTTCCATTGTTTTTTATTGTACGCTACTTGTAGCCAATTTTTCCCGGCAGTCCATTTCAGATCATCTGTCTATCTCATAGGAGGTCTGCCTCTGGGTCTTTTGTGTTGGTATGGTCTCCAGGTTAAAATTGATCTGTGCCATTTGTTTAGATCGCTCCTAGCTACATGTCCAGCGTATTCCCTTTAATCCCAGCGTTCAACTTTAATGATTTTTGCACCACATCGGTGACTTTGGTTTCCTGTCTTATCCATGTGTTTGTTTTCTTGTCCTTAAGTGATATACCTAGCATTGCTCTTTCCATCGCGTGTTGAGTGACTCTAAGTATATTCATATCCTTTTTTGTGATTGTCCATGTTTGTGCCGCATAAGTTAATATCGGAATAATGCATGCATCAAAAACTTTAGATCTAAGATGTAATTGAATTTGTTGATTTCTGAGTATAGGTTTTTTTAGGTTTTTAAAAACTTCCTCCAAAACTAAGGTGAACAGTTTGGGTGATAAAGTATCTCCCTGTTTGACTCCCCTGTTTAATGATACAGGGTTCGTGTGTTCATTTTCATTTAGGTAGTATGTACTCCTAATAATACTAATAATACTCCTAATTACACAAAAATAGTGATTATTAAATTATAGAAAACGGATGTTATTTTTAATGTGCACAATTGTCTTTAAAAAATAATAAAGGGTGACAATTTGGAAACTTCCACCCGTTCATATCTTTTATTTCCGTAAATGATCTGATAAATCGGAAAGACAGGTCAATTTTGTTTTAAGGAAACTATACAAGAAAAGAGACAACATAAAATGCAAATGAGCAAGTCTTAAGAGTTTAAGCTAAAATTATACGCCTCAGTGGCAAAGAAAATTAATGCGGAGTTTAATTTACCATAGATAAATTAAAAAAGTGTCAATAAGCAAATGTGTTTACTATATAACTAAACACATATATTATGTCGTTCTCTTCGGGTCAGATACCATCACTATTTACAATTTGGATTGGAAATTTTAATACATCTTAAGAAAATTAGTTAAAAACTGCTTTATTTAGATAATAACTCTACAACCATTCAGTGTTAGCCATCCTGGAGAGTGGGATTATTGTACCAGAGCTGTAAAATTGTAGTAAATTTGAAAAAAAGTTCTGCTAGATGAGAAAAAATATTCCTCAAATTCCATCCTATCGCATTAAATAATTGTTAATGAGTATTAACTGTTGTGTATGAAACCGTTGAATTAAAAGTTTGATTTCAAATCAATTCATATTGGGATCAATTAAAAAACGAGATCTTCTATCGGCTATAATTATCTTTAGTTGAGTCTTGATATATGTATTTTCCATATAAGTATCAAATTCAAATATACTATGCTATTAATGTATTTGAGTTTTTACCAGTACACAAGTAAACTAAACACAGAATATCAAGTACATATATAGTTCACAGGCGAAGTTATATGTAGAATATCAAATACTATATCATATTTTTTATATGCTTGTGGATATAGACTAAACAAACCCCGCGTAATACAAAAGAAGCTTAATATTGTTCTGAAGCTATTTTCTTGTGGCATTTTAAATTAATTACTATTTAACTGGGAATAAGCCACAATTAAAGGTTAAAATACGTTTATTGACGTTTCAATTTCCACTTCGGAAATCGTTCTCAAAATACAAACATTAGTAAATTAAACAAATTTTGTTTTTGTTACTTAGTGAAAAATTCTTCTATTAATTTAATTTTATCTGACTCATCTATATTGACAATTCAGACATACATTATACATTTTAAAGTAGACGACTTTAAAATGATATTGCCAATATTGTTGAGTTGCGTTCCTGGGACGACTTTACTTATAAGATAGTTCATTCGATTACATGAAATCAACTTTAACTTGAGAATATCCGTCAGAAAAGATCATAACATGTAATTCGTCTTTAAAAAGACAAATACATGCCATGATGACAGTAAAATTCTCCTGTTAGTGATTCCATAGTAAATTATGAGGGAAAAACCAGGAAAAAAACCTCATAATACTATCCCGACATGGTAAGTATTTGATCTTGCATTTATTTTACCTTCAATAAATACCAAATTCCGATTTTATATGTTTGTTATTTAAAAAATATAAATGATGTATTCTCTATATGTTACTGACTTACCAATACTGGTATTTTCTTTTTAATAACTTCCTCTTTCAATATGGGTAACCAGATCCTACTTATTGAAAGAAAGAAGTTATTAAAAAGAAAAAAAAAGTTATTAAGTTATTAAGAAAGTTACCCATATTGAAAGAGGAAGTTATTAAAAATAAAATACCAGTATTGGTAAGTCAGTAACATATAGAGAATACATCATTTATATTTTTTAAATAACAAACATATAAAATCGGAATTTGGTATTTATTGAAGGTAAAATAAATGCAAGATCAAATACTTACCATGTCGGGATAGTATTATGAGGTTTTTTTTCCTGGTTTTTCCCTCATAATTTACTATGGAATCACTAACAGGAGAATTTTACTGTCATCATGGCATGTATTTGTCTTTTTAAAGACGAATTACATGTTATGATCTTTTCTGACGGATATTCTCAAGTTAAAGTTGATTTCATGTAATCAAATGAACTATCTTATAAGTAAAGTCGTCCCAGGAACGCAACTCAACAATATTGGCAATATCATTTTAAAGTCGTCTACTTTAAAATGTATAATGTATGTCTGAATTGTCAATATAGATGAGTCAGATAAAATTAAATTAATAGAAGAATTTTTCACTAAGTAACAAAAACAAAATTTGTTTAATTTACTAATGTTTGTATTTTGAGAACGATTTCCGAAGTGGAAATTGAAACGTCAATAAACGTATTTTAACCTTTAATTGTGGCTTATTCCCAGTTAAATAGTAATTAAAAGAAGCTTATATTAAAAACTAAACATATCACGGGAACCGAGTTAACAATCGATACTCAGCATTGAATATGTTTTGGCAATAATTAGAATGACGAATTAAAGTCGTAAATAAATGACAAGTCGGTCAAAAGACGCAATTATCTCAAATGCATTTTTTCTTTTAAGAACGAGTAATTTTGGTCGTATTATTTCACAAATCGCTTTAACATTTTTTCGTAATTTAGTAGTCTACAGTATCTACAAAAAACTATCGCTTACAATTTTTCTTAGCTTTGTATTTAAAACCCCATTAAATTCATGACCTTCTTAATAATACTTAATTGAGATGTTATAATAAATAAAAATGAAATAAAAAAATATATAAAATCAGTATATCTTGCGTTTAGGTGTTAAATTTGGTACTAGATTTTATTATTCCATTATATTCAACGTTTCGGCAGGTAATCCTTGCCTTTATTCGACACGTAAAACAAGACACTACATTAATCATTAATGTTGCTAACACTGCAACCATTAGCCAACTGTAGGAAACTTCTAATTACTTAAATTACTAAATAATATAAGTTCAAACCTTTTATAAGCTCCTGATGAATATTTTGGGCTTATTTTATTTTAAAACATTGTTTTTAATTGTTAATGAAGCGGTTATAACAGGGTTAAATAGAGTAAGAACATTTACAATGTTTTAAAATAAAATAAACCTAAAATTTTCATCGGGAACTGATAGAACAAGGTTTTACTTTGCATTTAAACATTTAAGGTGTGAGTCATTTCAGAAATAATATTTTTTACTTGTGTTTTAGAGCTCTGAAAATTGTCATTTTTCGTTTTTGTCGGATTTTTAATCGTTTATAACTCGAAAACGATCAACTTTAGAAAAAAAAATTGCAAAAAACCTTTTTTTGTTCAGAATGGTTCAAAAAATTAAAAAAAAATTGTTTGAGACAAAAAAGTTGATTTTTACAATTTCATTTAAACAATTATTAATGCACAATAAGGAGCACTTTTCGCATGGAAGACTTCTTGAACCTTATTCTACAGTGTCTCACGAAGATGATTATGCAAAAATATCTCAAGCGAATATTTTTTCAAAAAACCCGAGCTTTTTGCATCTTTATATTTTAAGGTATATTTGCAAAGTAACTGCACCAAATATATATAACTATATTTATTTAAATAATTCTTGATAATATAGTTAATACTATAAATAGTATTTAGATCTAAGTATTCGGACCACTTCGATCATCCTTACAAACATCATTATTTTACCTATTTTAAATTCTTCACAATCGTTAGTCGCCTCCTACAAACAACTTCTAACCTACAAATTATGAAACTCCCCAACATTGAACGCATTGCTCATTAAAACAATATCAAAAGCTAACGGTTCCAGTTTTTTATAGTCGATACGAACGGAACGAACACATTCCTGTGAAGGTAGTAATCTACGGAGGTGGTCATTTCTGTACTAGTTCTACCAGCTTTAGTGTGGGTACAAAAAGAAGACAACATAAAGAAGATACAGGTGAGGCCTTGTGTGTACACAGGCGGGGTAGAGGCTTTTTCAAATTTAGTAACAAAAATGTGTGCGAGACAAGAAGAATTAATGATCTGTATTTTAGTTTCTTTATGCATTAAAGTTTTAGTAAGTAAGGAAAAATGAAAGCTTTGTGGATTAATTTGGAATTCTTGAGGCGCTCAACTAGAGTTTTATCAAAGAAAATATTTTAATAAATAAATAAAAGTACTATTTACAGATACACTGATCAAAAAGTATTCTTAACAATATAGAGAAAGAAGATCATATTAAAAAGTTACATCAATTGATTCAGACAATGAGAAAAATAGGATACGAAATGGTGCAAATGGTTGTTCAAGAAATTGCAGCCAATGAAAATTATCGATAAATGGAACCTTAAGAAAAGTAAGAAAAAAATTACTTGAAGCTTACAGGGATATGGAAAAAGAGCTGTGGATTTGCAAAACTATTTTGTACCTTATTTTGTAATGAGATAAAGTTATAAACAACAATAATTATATATTATATAATAAAATTACTCAACATCGATACATTTTGATGTTGTATCTTCTTCATGTACCGTTTTTGTCATTTGAGGTATCGGTTATGGTGGTAAAGATTTCTCTGCCTTCAGCTGTACACATAAGTTCTAAACCTAGTCCTATCTAGTTTCTAGTATTACGTATTTATGACAGTTTTTTCTTCGTGTAATCCAACAAATTTTAAAAATTCTTCGATACATCTATATTTGAAATGACTCTAACTTAATCAACTCATTATGTTTAGAGTCCACCTTTCGACTCCATAGAGAACCACAGATCAAACAAAGATTTTACAAGTTTCAATCTCAGTTTGATATCTATATCTGTATGATAGAGTATACCACGCATCTTGAAGAAACTATCTCTAGTTTAAGCAATTCACGCTTTATTTCCTTGCTCTGGGTCAAACATGTAGTTAATAGAGCAGACAAGGTATTTATAATGATTTATTTATTTTAATATCTTCCCACTTATCATTCTTCTCCTTCTTGTTAGCCTTCCTCGTCAATTTTTTTACATAGGCCTCTCCCAATTCCTTCCATCGATTTTTATCCTGAACAACATACTTCCAATTTGTTCCGGCTATTCTTTTGATGTAGTACACTCATCTCATCTGTGGTCTTCCTCTTGGTCGTCTACCTTTATAAGGTCTCAAATGTTGTATTGTGGCGTTGCAACGTTGTTTTTTTTTTGTCTAACAGTATGACCTGCTAAGCTCCATTTGAGTTTGGCAATTTTTGTTGTGATATGTGACGTGGTACCACCGCGAGGAGGACTGACATCTTAAGGCGGGTACACATTTGCGAGCAGAACTGTTCGCGAACCGTTTGTGAACGCTATATTCGTTAATGTGTACGGCAGAAAAAACCGCTTGCGTACTGTTTCATCGTGACTCGTCGCGAACCAAATTGTTGCCGTTTATTTCACGACTTCAAAGGAAGCTCGGCTTTCAGTTTGGACGGCGCTTACTAGACGCAGCGAACATTTTTATTGTGTCATCAAATCGACATTGTGTGAATGACGTGTTCCTTCCTAGAGAGACGTGAGAAAACAGTAAACTGATTATTGTCATGGACGTATAAATAAAGATAAAATCTTTATTTATACGTCGATGATTACTGTACATAATTTTATTTTTGTTAAACAAGCAAAAACAGGAACATAAATCAGTACCCAAATTATAAATAAAATGAATCATTTCGCACATGTGTGTTCGTTGTTGGTTTGTCGCTTTCCATGGATCGAGATAAGTATGCGATTAGTACGATGTAGAATATTTTTCAAGGATCTGTACGCGTACTGTACGTATACCGTTCGGCTCGCATATGTGTACCCACCTTTAGGTGCTAGACCGTAGATGTGACCATCTCAACTTCTGGTTAACTACTACTTAGTGCTCGGTTATGTCTGTGTAGGGACATCTTCCTATCTCGGTGATCCAGGAATATTTTTCGAACTAATGAATTTACAATGCAACAATTTAGATACGGTTTCAAGAAATTTTATCTTTCAAAGGTATTTTTGTGCCTTCGGGAGAATTAAGAACAAGTGGTTTCTCAGAATTTGACGACAAAATATGAATCAGCCAATTTGAACGTGAGAATATAAAAAGGTAATGAAAATAAATAATGAAAATAAGTAATTAAAATATTTATTAGAACTAAATAGATCATATTATAATAAAATAATAACAATATTAAAAAATAAAACATTAAAGTCTGTGGTTTGAGATTTAACCATGCATTAACTCCAACATATCTACATACAATACATTTAAAGTACAACCCATATTGCCAATGCGGAGAAATAAGAAATGCTTAACATAAAATTTTAAAGAGCCCTCAAGTAAAAATGAATATAAATATGTTTAAGTAAATTATAAAAATGTATTAGTTAACGTCAAGATAGGAATTATAATGTATTGTAGTATATAAGTACACCTATGGGTTTTTCCTAATGTAACTAATGTATTCTTCTCTTCTTTCCGTGGTTTGTCCGTGTTTTGTTTAAAATCGCCTAGAAAGACCGTTTGGCGTAAATATATATGCCAGTGGTAAATACTTAAAAAATAATAATAAATAATAAAAAAATATATAATATAGTATAGGAAATTATATAGTAAAATAAATGAGCAAAATCGGTGGATCGGCAATGAGCCTTAAAGAGCCCGTAGTCATATAACTCCAATTGAAAAAAACGTTTAAGTAAATGCTAAATTCTTTTCCAAACAATAATTGTTCTTTTAAGTAATTCTCCACTAATATTAAGATCAATTACTATTAGCATACGCTATATAAACACAAATCTAGTAGTTGTTATTCTGTATAAATGCATCTTACAGTTTTACTTCTTGATAAGGAACTGATGATAGAAACTAAACTGCTGTGATCCACTAGGAACTATGCATTTGTACGCTTCTTCTTCTTCTTTTAGTACCCTGTCCAATTATCAAACTTTGGCCATTATATTGACAATAATAACTTTGTTTACGGCAACTCGAAACAGATTAGCGGTTGTCTCTTAATACCACTCCTAAAGATTTCGGAGCCAGGATGTTCATCTTCGGCCTAGACCTCTTCTTCCGGCGATCTTGCCCTGTATTATGAGGTGTAGAAGGTTATACGTACCTCTCTGGATGTCTCATTGCATGTCCGAAATGTTGTAACTTTCGAGGCTAGCACACCTCAAACAACACATACACTGTAAATCTGTTTGTACAGTGTGCAATTTAATCGCAAGTGTATAGAACCTATTATTTAAATAATGGTATAATGCCCACTTCTGTTTTGAGTATTGGTTAGGCATGTACATTCCTTGATTCTTGTCAATATTATTATCTTAACATTATTCTTTTCCATGGAAATATTATAGAGCTATGGTTATTTAATATTTTATATCTATCAATGAGATCACTTCTTTAAATTCTCAAAGTTTTATGCAAATCAAATTTAAATAGAATTATAAACGAAGTAATGCCGACGATTAATAAATTTCAATTATTCTTCAATCATTGTAATCGACATTTGCTATTCTAAATATATCAACTACACAATATTTTCGTTTCAGAGGTCGTTCACTTTTAAAATTTTGCCATACATGAGATATTTCGAATATTAATAGGATATTAAATATATCAAAACAATTAGGAGAGGCAAATACTTAGCAATTTACTTTTGATTTCCGGGTTCAAAATACTTTTATATCTAATTAGTTTGATCGTAGACGTAGCAACAGATACAAAATTTAACAAAATATTTTAAATTAGGAGGTATATATAATTTTATTCATGACTATTGTGTTTAACAAAAATATTATACTTGGTTTTGAAATGCATGATAGCACAATTTTTGTAGCAGAAGGTTACAAACGTCTTTATACAGCACCTTTTAGTTTAGGGCCAGCTAGGTCATCGTAGTCTTTTCTCAACATTTTTTGTTTGAAAATCTATAAATTAAGCTTTAAAACGAGACAGTAAATTAAATAGAGACAGTAAATACTCATTTGTATGCGTAGAAGCCGAGTTACGATCGAAAAGACTTTGAAAATTACTTATTTTGCAACCATTTTGCACTAATTATATAATATCTCGAGTTCTAAGTATTGGATTAACGTTTAGTAAACGCCATTTTCTTTGTTTTTTTTAAGGAACAAGATTTTATTTAAATTTTTATTATTTCTTTTAGTTTACGAGCTAGAGCCTTATAAACAATTAATTTGTTTATAACAGTTGTTTGACCACTCGAATTTAAAGGTGGATAATTAGGTGGATCCATCTTGTCTTAGATTTGTTCAAGAATTTACAAAAATAATATGACCACTACGACAAACTTGTAATACAATAAGCTGTGTGATAAAACTATGGTATATATCCATAATTTTATTATAACAGAATAAACAGAAAGAAAGTTAAACAAGCTGTGAATGAAGTGATCCAAGCTTGGATAACTCGTTTGAGGTTCACAAGTAAACAGTAGTTGATCGAGGCCAGATATAAATAATACGATAGGCAAGGAAGCAATTCGAAGTATAATGCACGTCATTTCTCATCGTTGTACCCGATTCGCGAAAGAGTGCGTTGTTACGACGTTCTTTTCTTTTTCATTTGTGGCCATTTTTTCATAATTTCGTCTTTGATCACATCACCACGTCAACACTACATAGCATTCGATATTGTTGCTTCTTCTGTTCTAAAGGTAATCTTAACCAAAATCATTCATCATTATCTTTGCCTTTATCCCTATGCGGGGTCGGCTTCCCTAATTACATTTCTCCATAAGTGTCTGTCTTGGTTCATATCAACACTAATGCCCTTTACCGATATGTCCTGAATCTCCATCTTTAAATGAAAACTTTAAATACTCTGGTTTTGTCCTACTAAGTTTTAAACCTTTTTCCTCAAGAGCTTGTCTCCACTGTTCCAGTTTTTGTTCTAAGTCGCTTTCAACTATTTCCTAGTAACACTACATCATCAGCATATATTAAGCGCCATGGAATATTACCCTGTAGTTTCGCTGTTATTTAATCCAGAACCAATGATTCAACCAAAATCATTTGACTAAGGAGTTGACTTTGGAGTGAAGTAGTGGATCCATGTTTCATACACTGTCGCAAATGGATCTTCTTCTTAAAGTGCCTATCCGTTCCGGATGTTGGCGATCATCACGGCTATCTTTACTTTATTTATTGCAGCGCGGAACAGTTCAGTGGTAGTCGTGTTATACCACTTTCGTAAATTTTGAAGCCAGGAAATGCGTCTTCTTCCCGTCCTCTCTTACCATTTACTTTCCCTTGGAGAATCAGCTGGAGAAGGCCGTAACGTTCTTGATTTCTCATTACATGTCCTAGATATTCCAACTTTTTAGTTTTGACGGTCATGAGAATTTCACATTCTTTCCCCATTCTACGCAGGACCTCCACATTAGTAACTCTGTCAACCCAGGATATACGTAAGATGCGCCTATAACACCACATTTCGAAAGCTTTGAGCCGATTCATAGATACAACAGTCAGTGTTCATGCTTCCATTCCGTAGAGCAGAACTGTGAATATGTAGCAGTTCAATAGACGGCATTTTGTTTTTAATGATATGTCTCGACTGTTGAAAATGGTTCTCATTCTAACGAATGCTGCTTTTGCTTTTATTATTCGCTGTTTAATTTCTGTTGAGTGGTCCCATTGGCTATTTAAATTGGTGCCTAGATATGTATATTGCTCGACTCTTTCGATATTCTGTTGGTTGATTGTAAGTTGAGCGTTTAGTATTGGTTTTTTACTAATTGTCATAAATTTGGTTTTCTTTATGTTAAGAGCTAGTCCGTATCTGTTGCTGACTTCTGTTATGCAAATGGATAAATAGATAAAAAACTGATGTTAATTGCCCCTAAACAGCTACAAACAACGCTCTAACGGGGTACATAATATACAAACAGCTTTCTCATTGGTACATGTTCATGCAACATGACGTTATAACAGATTCATTATGCTGATATCTCACATAACTTTCTTCTTCTTCTTTAAGTGCCATCTCCGCTACGAAGGTTGGCAATCATCATGGCTATTCTGACCTTCGAGGCAGCTGCTCTGAACAATTGCCTTGAGCTGCAACCAAACCACTCTCTCAGGTTCTTCAACCAGAAAACGCGTCTTCTTCCCACGCTTCTCCTACCCTCTGCTTTTCCTTGAATTATGAGTCTCAAGATGTTGTATCTTTCGCCTCTCATCACATGTCCGAGATATTGCAATTTCCTTTCTTTTATTGTATTTTCTATTTTCCTCTCTCTGCCTATTCCAGTTAACACTTCTGTATTGTATTCACTATATTCACTATATATTGTATTCCGGTTTAATGTCCACAATTCAGCTCGATAGTAGAGTACACTGTGTACATCTTATTCTGAGGGCCAATGTCAGATCTTTGCTGCATAAAATCTTTTTCATTTTCACGAAGTTGGCACGTGCTTTTTTAATTCTGACTCTTATTTCTGCAGTATAATCATTATTTTCTGTGATTATCGTTCCCAAGTAAGTATATCTTTTTACTTTCTCAATCTGCTAGCCGCCTACCGTTAATATTTCGTTTGTATTGTTGTTCTTGCTAATGTTCATGAATTTGGTTTTTTTGATGTTAAAACAGAGTCCGTATTAAACTATATCTTAATATTTTGTTCCTTATTCTTTCTAAGTCTTCCAAGTTGTTGGCTATTATGGCTGTATCGTCGGCATGCCTTATGTTATTAATTAAACTTCCGTTCACTTTTATGCCGACTGTCTCGTTTACCAAAGCCTCTTGTATGATTTCTTCAGAATAAGCATTAAACAATAACGGCGACAGTATGCAACCTTGCCTGACCCCTTTCCTTATCTCCACTTCTTCTGACACTTCTCTTCCAATTTTCACATTTGATCGTTGGCTGTAGTATAAATTTGATATCAATGTTACATCCCTCATATCCAGATTCTTGTTTTTAAGTACTTCTATCAGTCGGTCATGTTTTACCTTATCTAATGCCTTGTTGTAGTCTATAAATCATACATAAACATCTCGATTAACATCCAAACATCTTTGAGTCAGCACGTTAAAAGAAAATAGTGCTTGTCTAGTGCATACTCAATTCCAAAATCCAAACTGAGAATAACTAATATCCATCTCCAGCTTAGAGTGTATTCTATTACTATTACACAACTTTAATTTACGATTATTCAAAACAATTTTGTAATAGCAATGCACATGTACTGCCCTAGAGAAATAGTCAAATACACAGGCAGTTGGTTGGTTCTAGATAAATAAAAATTAGAACTATATCCAAGGTATCGGTGAAAAAAAAAAAAAAAATTGATTCAGATATGTACAACTAAACTGATATTATTCCTGAACTAGATTCAAGAGTGGATGAATCAAAACTAAGAAGAGAGAGATACGTTTTTTCGGTGTGGACTTAAGTGCACTTTATAGCTTCCGTGGATATAGACAGAAAAATATTTTTGGATAAGTTATTACTAATTGACGTAATTAATTAGTCAAATTTTCGCTGCAGGCGGCTGCAGATTTTTTCGATAACAAGTTTTGTCTTTCTTTTAATATTTTAATATTTGCTGCATTTTGACTTTTTACAATTAAGTGCATTCAAGTCATAGAGATAGCGCACTCGAGTATTATAAATTTGTATATTCTTCGTTTGTAAAATAGTTAACGTCAAAACATACATTTTAATACTAAATAATTCGTGGGATGGACCGAATGGTAGGTCTTTTTATTTAAATACAGTACAAATCCCTTTTCTGTATTTACCTTTTTTACAGTTATTGACTAAATAAAGCTAAAAAAACACACTCATGGTTTTGTAAATCTATAGCTAAATATCATCTAGTAGCAAAAGTTCTTCTGTTAATTGTTTAGTAGTGAAGACTTTATTATTTATGTAAGATTAACCCGATATACAACCAGCAGATGTAGCTTTTGGAAAATAACTGATTTATTATATTTTGAAGTTATTTTAAACGGGCACGCCCATGGTATCTTGTTCACCCAAGGCCTCTCTTACAAGGGTCGGGATTCCTTAGCAGGCCGTCATCAATATCGAGATTATTCATGTACCGTTACTTAACCTCTTTCCAGTTTTGATTAAGTAACCCTTTTTATAAGAACCTTCTAGGCCATATCTTAATGGAGCATTTTTACAAAGCCCCCACCTGTATGCAGGTGTCAATAGTGTATAATACACGTTGAACCGGTAAAATTTATGCGTCATAGCGGTACAGAGACAATGTTATTCAATTAAGGAATGCGTAATTAGAGTAAGGTAACAGTTTTTTATGTTTCTAATGGTAATAGGTAATGCAGGAGTGTAAGGTTAATGTCACTGATTGCATGGTGTGCGATTTCCGGAACATCACTTACTACAAAGGAATCACACGCTATTCGCATGAAGTTATTAAGTTTTTATTGGGTAACAAACAACTATTAAATACTAAAAAAATGCGAAGAAACTGTTTGTCAAAATATTAATTTTTTTTACCCTTGTACTCAACTAGATTCTGTTTCAAACTATGTACATTATCTTTCTTTTTAAAAAATAACATTATTCTATAATGAGTGATGAATTCGACCGTTACTTGATGGAAATTCATTTTATCGAACAAATGAATTTCAGAACAGTGATTCTATTCTGTTTCTATTGTGAATTTAATATGACTATGGGGTAAATTAAAAAACAGAACAGAATCAATCCATAAATTTTCTAGATTTAAAAATTTCTCCGTATTTCATAAAGCTACCCATACTGACACGACTATACACAATTCATCATCCCATCCTACATGACATAAATTGGCTGCCTACCATAGCATTTAACATAGATTAATAGAAATTCCCATGTCAAAAAAAAACTTTGAGGAACTATTAAGCAAATAGCAGTAAACAATGGGTACAACAAACAGACTATAAATAAAATTTTAAATCAAAGTTACATAAGAATACCTTGAAATTAGTATTTCCACCACCAGAGGAAAAACCCAGTACTTTCTGCTCGATTAGATATGCAGGCAAGATATCAACAAAAATAGACAAACACATAAAAAAGAAAGGATAAACACCATCTTTTAGAACAACTTAGGCAAATATATTAAGAACAACAAGAGCTAAAAGAAAAAGCACTTACACAGTGGTGTATACAAACTTAAATATGATGACTGTCCAAAAACTTACATTGGTCAAACTGGTAGAAATTTTATCAAATGTATAGCACAACATAAAAGATCTTTCAATAAGAGCAAAACAGATTCTATGTACGTAGTTCTAGACCATATTCATTCTTTTAATGACGAATTTTAAATTCTTCACATTCAAAAGGCCTTAAGCTAATTTTATTAGAATCTATGGAAATTAAGAAATTAAAAAATACAGACATAATTCTGAATGACCAACTTGTCACAAACACTTCTCCCCTCCTTAACTTATTCAGTTAAAGACTATAAAGTGTAAACGTATACCACAAATAGATCACTTGAGAAAAGCACTCTACAGAAACAGCTGTAGTGATAATAATTTAACATAAATTGTGTGAAAGTGTTTTATTCTATAATAGCTTTTTCTCTTTTGTTCCAGGGTTTAGGCCTTTGTTGGCTGAGAAAGCTCATTTAAGAGAGTAAGTGTTGCCAATGTCTAAGGTTTTATCATTGTATCATTTCTTGTCTTGCTCTTCTAAATTGTTCCAAATATATATCTAATTATCTTGCCAGTTTTTTCTTACACAATGTCATTCATTAATCCATGTTTCATCTGGATAAAAAATATTACTGCCTCCTACAACAAATTATGTCTTCTTTCTCTACAATAACACATTTTCTATCGTTACAATGACACATTTTCTATGAGCCTCTTCGTGCAAAATTTTACACAATTTGTTTTTTTAATTTTTGGTAAAGTTTCGTCACTATAAATGTTTGCTGAAAATTTGCCTAACATTATTTTGGACATAAAATGAGTGTAGTTTTCTTCGAATTGTTTATTTTACAGTATCGTTCATTTTCTGGGATGTTCTTTTCTTCCTGCTGATATTACCGGTATTTCTCTAATAGTTCTTTACTTTCCTCTTTTCAAAATTCAATAAATGGTTGCTGGTCCAACTCAGGTTATTGTTGAAGACTTAGAAACTATACTCCCAACAGTACTAGTAGAGTGTTTTTGTACAAGAGAAGCAAGCACACTTCAAACGCATTTTTAAATCAAACTTTAATTTCACTGGAGAAACATTATATTTTTGTACCACTTTTATTGTAAGAGGTCACTTGCTATTGCTTTTTGTCGCTATTAGTACAAAACTAATAATTCTGAACCTTCTCTGCAAAATAAGCGTTTTTTTCGTCAATGATCTCTTTATTCGATCTGATTTTTTCATTTACGAGTCATCTCTTCAGATTTGGGAGTACGTAATCGGAGTGGGCAAATCAGGAGAATAGGGTGGATGATAAAGCAATTCGACTACTAATTAAATAACACTCTTATACGAGTCGGTGTGTTATCTTGAAAAACAATCACATTTTTCTTATGTATATGAGGCCGTTTCTCACTGCGTTGCTACTTCAATGTGTCCAATAATGCATAATACTATTGGCTATTAATAATTTTACCGTTTTCAACATTGACAATTAAAATTATGCCCTTGCAAACCCAAAATACAGTGACAATAAACTTTTCGACGAAATGAGTCGCTCTTGGCCGCTTCAGAGCACTTTTGCCAGCTTCAGAGCACTTTTGCCAGCTTCAGTTCACCGCCATGCCGTCCATAAGTTCCAAACACTGCTGAGAAGTGGTCACACGTTATTGTTTTCGGCCGATGGTCAGCAAACGCGACACTCATAAGCAGGATGTTTTTTTAATATATAAAACTTTTTTGAAAATATGACTAGACCGCTCTTTGATAATTCTTGTGGTACGTGATTCATCCAATGTAGATATACGGACAATAATGAAGAAGCATTAGTCAATATTAATTTTCGGTTTGCTCTAATCGGCGAAGAAGGTTATTTATCAAACTATCAGATAAATTTCAACTGAAATCATAGACAATTAGAAATTTTATGTCGATTGGAAATTTTAATTCTTTCCAAGAACAAGTTTTAACACAGCCACAACGCAAAGGCTACTGGAAATGGCAAAGATGAGATTACTGAGAAGAATTACAGGAAATACGCTGAGGGATCGAAAGAGAAGTGAAGACATTAGAAGAAAATGTAACGTAAATTGTATAAATGAATGGACACAAAATAGAAAAAAAGAATGGAATAACCACATAAGCGGAATGGTGGAGACAGACCCGTTTCGTCAAAATAGCAAGAGATAAGTCACCAATCGGCAGAAGTATCGGACGACGGCGCAAAAGCTAGAGTGAGGACCTTTCATAGAGGTATTAATGAACAAGCAGAATTGCTTATAAAGTGAAAGAAGAAGAAGAACAAGTTTTAATGAAAACATTTTATTACTTCAACCGATTATGTAAATATCCACATTATTGATTTATTAAAATTACTGTCACTTTTGAGACTGCAATTTTAAATAATTTTGAAATCCTTCGTCACTGGTTTGTGACATTGCGTTGGTGATTATCAGCTGATCATAAAAACCGTGCTATCAATAATTTTCCAGATAAGTATACCATATTCTCAGTTTTTCTTGTAGAAATCTATGATTTTAATATTTCTCTATTGTTGCAGAATTTTCAACCACAAAATACAAATACCTAGTTGGTAAACATTTTCATTTCATTTTCTTAAAATTTCGTACCTTAAACTCGTTTAAAAATGACTTGTAAATTTTAACGTATCTTTTATTTCTTATTTTTTACTCTTACATTAATCAAGTTCACTAAATCAACAAAATCATTTTTTTCTAATCATATACTCACACTTCTACAACTTCTGACAAACTTTTTCACATTAGATTATTATGAAACATCCACTAATTAAAGGAAACGATAGTTTTTATTCAAATTTTTGTTATCTATTTATAAAACACGGTATAATATACTTACTTTCAGATTTCTTAGAAGTCTTTTATATTTCTTTTAGAAACCATAAAATTGAAAACTTTCTAACCCAAAAAGAAAGTATATACGTACACAAAACTTTTCAAAATGTCCTTAAAAGTCTACCTGAAATTTCCATAAAAGGTAACCGCAATTTATCAGTTTGGTAATATACAAACACATAATTAGACACCTATTCTAAGAATTGTTGTCGGGTTTGTGCTACCTAATCTTTAATCCTAGTGACTATAGAGATTTTTCGAACTGATATCTTTGTATAATTGGTGTGGGTTTATCTACAATAACAAAGTATGAATAATTGCTATATAATAATCGGACCTTAGGAAGTCCCATTCGATTTGTAATTAAATGAGATGCACTATAATGCTTCTTAAAGTTATTTCAAAAATTGAACAGCGAAAAATTCACATTTTGGACTTTCAATCGTTCATTTTTCATAAAATATTAGGTTAAATTGTATGTAGTACAGCTCAAATCAAGTCTTTTTTTATGTTCTTTCGATCATTACTGTGCTTATTTTACCCTAAGATATTGTTTTGATACAATAAAAATAATCAAAAAATACCATTTTTATACTTTAAAAGTGGGATAAAAAAATTATTACCTACAATTTGGAGTTGCAATCACTTGCAGGTTACTCCAGGCATTGTCCTCCATAACGCTGTGCTAATTTCAAAAATTCATTAATTAATGGTCAAAATCATCCATTTTTGTCTCTACAGCATGGCCTATATGTACTTAACAGAAATGGAGGAAATTCGTAATTTTGAAGTACTCCTTGAGCTATCCTTCTTGAATAGAAAACTCTATTATTTTGTTTGTTGATCAATTTAAAGATTTATTAATTTAAAAATCGTTGACCTTCTAATCGCACATCAAGCAAGAAAAAAAGATATTTAAAAGAAATTCCTTTGTATTGGGTATACCTTGGCCTAAACCGTCAAAGTAAATAAACAAATTTTAAACAGACGGCAGCTGCAACACGTCACTAGTGCGGTATTTGCTAAAAGTACTTTTAAAGGATACTGAAATAGCTTGTCAAGTACACATCATCAGTCAAAAAGACCGATAACCGTAATCTCCAAAGCAAAGAAACCAAAATCCAAATTCTCGGTAATCTTAACAATCGGCAGCAGGTTATACTTTCTAATTTTCTATACATATTTTGTGTGTTCAGTTGTACTGAATATGTAAAGATTTGGAAAAAGTTAACCGAACCTTGATACAATTTTCATATAGTTTTTGTTTCCTCTAACCTATAAACATTTGTAATAAACTTGTTATTTTTGTAGTAATGACACTTTAAAAGATAAAAAAATAGTTACCAGAAACAATGTCATTGTTAAAAATTAAATTTTAAAAATAGGAATATTGTGTCATCTCCTTAAACGTGCTGTTTCAAGTTCCTTTGACGCTGGCGATTAACACGGCAAGACTCTCTATCTTGAACTATTCTAAACAGCTGTTCTACTCTACTCTCTGTATCCCGGTCTATTCTCTGACATTCGACAACCATGGGGTTTGTTTTCTACCAATCCCCTGCGTCCTTTGACTTTATACATCATAATTAGTCGAAGAATATTATACTGTTTTCCCCGCATTATGCAGGTTAAATTTTTACTGTGACAAAACATAAAATTTTCTAAATGGGACACCCTGTATATTTTCTCATATTTTAGATTCTTTTCATAATCCCTGCTCTTACAATATGGGGTTTACCATTACCATACAGTAGTAGACAAATTGGTTCTGCCTTATTTATCTTGGCATCATTTGACCTTTTTCCTTCTTTGATATTTTAAATATGTTTTTATTAGTTTAAATGTTGCAACAGTTGATTAGACTAGAATTATTTTATCTGATTTATAATAGCAACAAACAAAATGACAATATTAATCAAAACTAACCATCCTTTTCGGACCTCCTCAACGAAATACAAATCCAAAAGCATTAATTAACGGTTAATTGTTAAAGTGGAGATCGCAATCGTCGTAGAATGTGTATCTAATCCATTCCATCTATTGCTTATACGCCGATAGACCCGACCAACTAACAGTGATCCAAAGAGTTCGTTGAACTTGCCCCAGTGTCCTACTAATCCCAAAGAAAGGTAAGCAAGCCGTGGAAAAAGCTAGAACATACTACACCGAATATTACGTTATAATGTACTCGAAGTTTCGATGACGAGTATGTTGGAAATTTGTTTGTAAAAAAGTATTTCATAGATATTTTTAATAGTAGTATGTGGGGTGATAGTGCAAGAACTATTCGTAATAATAAATATTATTTCACTGTGATACTTTTGTTTTGATATTAATACTTCAATAATACTTGTTCTTAAATGTTCTTAAATAATTTAAATTTTTTTAAGATCCATTTATTATTGAATAACATAACAACAATTAATTTTAAATCG
Organism: Diabrotica undecimpunctata; assembly: GCF_040954645.1. NCBI lineage: Eukaryota > Metazoa > Arthropoda > Insecta > Coleoptera > Chrysomelidae > Diabrotica > Diabrotica undecimpunctata. Next base: position 128,823,435 of record NC_092809.1, on the reverse strand, counting down.
CAATACACAACAATTCAAGTAGAAGGATAATAAGCATAATTACTTAGCAACTTGTACTGAAATCTTTCGATATTTTCGATGTCAAAGTCGGATGATGAAACCCATAGTTGGATTGCGAATACCCAGATAGATTTAAGAGCGATTTTATACACTAACATTTCGTATTCGGAAGGTAACTATAATTTGCGACAAACCAGTGCCATTTTGGCAGTTGAAGATGAAGTTTTTTCATTTATTGGAGTGTTAAGTATTTATTTTCGTATTTTACACTAAAGTGGCGATCTTCAAGGCTGGATTTCACAATAGGAAGTAGTTAAGTTGAAGGAATTTTCTAATATGTCATCATCATCATTGGCTCCACAATCCATGGTGGGTCTATTCTATAATAAACCTGTTTGCAGTGCTTTTGTCTTCCAAGTTTTGCCTTATTTTTTTGCAATAAGTTAAATTTCTTCTGCAGTTGTGTGGTCTTGACGAAATCTAAACTGGTGATTTGGCATGATTTAGTACTTTACCAAAATTAGTTCTAATCTGGATTTAATAATTTTTTCTTAAACTTTTTTTTAATATAGAAAGCAAGCTTATAGTCACACTCGTATGGTTTCAGGTTATCGGTAAATACACGTCAACGAAAGGGCTGATAAAGTTGCTAAAAGAGGATTAGTTACAAAATTCTTTAGTCCAGAGCCAGCCTTGGGGTTACAAAAAAGCAGTGTCCGCGACCGAAAAAAGGTCTGCCTCCTAACGTAGAATACCACATCGTAAACTGGATATTGGACGGACAGGCGCTAATAGAGCTGAAGTACATCTGAAAATAAGTAGAAATCAGCTCAAAATCTTAACAGCCTTTCGTATTGGACATGTGCTAGTCATGTCATACCTGCACACAATGAGATTGTTTCTTAAAGGCCTAAACTGCAAACTCTGTGGTATAAAACCTGAATCTGTCAACCACTTGTTCTTTACCAAATCCTGGTTTTAATAGGCTTTCTGTTGTTTTCCACTGACTTGTTTTATACCTGAATTATCTATGAATTTTACGATGGATTTTCGAAGTAGTACGGTCATAACCTAGTAACTTTTCTAGCGTACTAGTAACTCGGTGAATTTGACCAGTTGTCTTTTTTTAAAGAGGTTCTAGAAGGTAAAGAAACTCGAAGTAACTTTATATCTATCAAGATACTATCACTACATTTTGGCATCGTTGGGATTTAATGGGTTTGGTTGAAATACATTTTCTAAATACTAGATCTCCAATGACTAGGTCTCTTCAAAGCAAATTGGTGTATTGATTAGTGTTGAGGACGATCTAGTTTTTTCATGGTTTTCCAGTGAGCGACCAGTTGATTTTACTGCAAAAAAATTTCTTAAGTATTTGTAAATGCCATCGTTCTTAAGTTTACCGAGTGATCTCAGTAAAATCTGTTGAAATCTAGAGTTGAAGAGAAACTCGAAGTAACTTTATATCTATCAAGATACTATCACTACATTTTGGCATCGTTGGGATTTAATGGGTTTGGTTGAAATACATTTTCTAAATACTAGATCTCCAATGACTAGGTCTCTTCAAAGCAAATTGGTGTATTGATTAGTGTTGAGGACGATCTAGTTTTTTCATGGTTTTCCAGTGAGCGACCAGTTGATTTTACTGCAAAAAAATTTCTTAAGTATTTGTAAATGCCATCGTTCTTAAGTTTACCGAGTGATCTCAGTAAAATCTGTTGAAATCTAGAGTTGGTCTATTAACTATCACTTTGACTGCAGGGCTCTTTGTTTTTTGATGGCCAGGTAGTTTTTGAAAGTAATTGCTGCTAAGAAGCGGCATTTCATCTTCAACGGAGGGGATCTTCAGGCCATCATGAATAGTTTTGTTCAATATCATCGAGCTTGGAGGATCTTACCAAAGTCGTTGTATAATCTTTGCATTTGTATGATTTGGTTCCTCCCCGTTACTGAATACCATATGGCCATATTGGTTTAATGATACATTTGTAAATAAGGACGTTGTTTTCCAGTTTAAATTTGGATGTCTTGGTAATGAGCCATTGCATTTGCCTGTCATTATTATCGGCGCTCTTCCTTAATTTTTATCTATTGCAAGAACACGAGTATCGTCTGCAAATGTACCGATGATTGTTTCATTCATTTTTGGAATATCTATCATGAATATGAAAGAAAAGAAATGGCTCTGCACACTGCCCTGTAGTACACAAGATTTTATTGTTTTGCGCTTTTTGTAGTTTGGAAAAAGCGATAATTGCGATAAAGCGCATATTTTCTTTTCTGCTAGACTCTTTATATTTTGTTTACAGCTTTATAATACTATTACAATTTAATAGAATATATTATAGTCGAATATATTATAGTAAAATGCTCCTGGCTAAGAGATTGTTTCAAATATTTTGGCCAATAGTATTAAAAGACTTATGGAATGATAGGATCTCTCCAAGTAGGTCCTTCTGGTAGCTCTGCAGGTTTTTTGATAAGACTAACTTGAGCAACTTTTGAGGTATTGGGGAAGTAGGTTAGAGGTAGGCTAGAGAGTTGGTTGATGAGTTGGACGGTGCTGAAGTCAAATCTTGAAGTTTTATAGTGGTTACACAAATCTATATATTTTTTAAATTCTGTAGGGAGAGGTAGTATAATTTAATTGATATATTCGTTGGACACGATATGTCCAGAAAGTTTTGAATATTTATATCATTCGTATTTGTTTTATTATTATAATCTAGCGGGTTGAAGATTTCTGCTAGATCTTCAGTAAATGTATTCGTTTGTTCTTGATCAGGTCTTGCCCAATTGTCGTTATTTGTTCTACGTGAAGATATATAATTTGTTGGTGTCTTAAATTTTTTGTTTGCCTTCCATATCCAAATTACCTTCTCTTGAAAGGTTTATTATATAATTTTTCGCCTTTGAATACAAATATATAAAGACGGTTGTAAATTTCAACCATAAAACCGGTGCTATCATATATTTCCAAACAGAATATAGTTAAATAGACAATAATAATATATAATAATAAAATATATTGAAGATATATACTATTTCATTCATGTAATAACTTTTACTCTTATATAGCAAAATAAAATTTTAAAAACAACCCCAATTGCATGTTTACAAGTACTGACAGAATTGTTAACATCACTACTTATATATTCCGTTGCCAATCTGCAATATTTCTTTGAAATTATTACATTTTTTGGATTTTCTATCAATTTTAACAACGTTTGCAATGAAGAACATAAAGAGTTTTGCTTCTATCATAATTTTCCAGCTAACATTGCATTTTTGCTAGGCCGCCCGTAAAATTACTGAATATTTTTATATCACCAAAAGCCTAAAAAATCTCAGCCAAACAGTTCTACAAATATTTTTCATCAATGAAATGCATCTTACAACTTTTCATTGCCAGTCAGTTACAACATTAATTTATTGAGCATTTTAAAAACCAAAAACATTTTAAAATACTTAACTGCATAAAAAACCTCCTTCTGTTTGCGAGGTGCAAGCATGAAATTTTGATAGACAATCTCATTTTCTTGTTGCAATTGAACGATTTTTCATTGTTATTATGCACCTGAGCTTCTCGTACAACACGCAAGTCTTTTCTCCTCGAGAAGGAGAACACAAGTCGGCTATGAAGGCGCTGTTGCCGGAGTTCGTCTGGATTTGTCCTTGAAACAGAATAAACTACCCAAATGTTGTATTAGGGGAAGTAAAACGAAAATAGTACAGGGATGAAGCGTACGAAAAAATGTTGTTAATAAATGGATCTACTTAAAATTTTCCGTGTTTATCCAATATTTACAGTACAGCTTTTAGGACAGTTGGCTTCTTTTATTTTTCATAAACTATTTAATAAATATTCTGAAAATGTTTTCTTGTGGTATGTTTAACTCAGATATTGATTGTAATAACAATTACATTTTACATTTCCTATGTCATTTCGATTTTCAATCCGGAAATCGTTTTCAAAAACTTCTGAAATAAAAATTATGAATGATCTTAACCTATAAATGTTTATAATTGGGGATGGGCAGTGATACCAATTTGTCAGCTGACTTATTTGGTCTCGATTTTATACGCATTTAGCCATTCAGTATTTAGTTTTAATGTGAAATTCTGAGGGGCGTTATACGAATGAAATTCCGATTTTTTTTTGTGTTTTTGTAGTTAGTTATAGATGATGTGTCTCTGATCTGCTATTAATTCGTTAGTGTTGGTATATTCTTATTGCCAACTTCTTCTTTGATTATTGGTAACTAGATCTTGCTACATTATATTGATGTGTTTACTATACATTTTTCTTCATTTAGTAAGATGACGGTTGCTTCTTTGATTGTTTTCTTTTTGATGTGTTTTTAGCTCTATCATATAGTGATTTATTGATTTCCTTTTGACATTTATGTTGTGGATTGAATGATAATTTGCGATAAAAAATTACATTGTTGATGACTATCTCTTTCTGGTGTCATTCGTACGGAGTTCCTCCACCTTGCTTTAATCCGTTTTGAGTCGCGAATGATTGTAATACTCTCTTCTAGTGTATAACACGATATCTATTTTTTTTCATTAGTTTTATATATGTACATATATGTACCTTTTTGTGTTATTTGTTTCACTGTGAATAATGGGTTTGTATGCGTTTTCCCTTCATAAATCCGCTTTTTGATTTTTCTAGTGTATTTTATATTTTTGGCAAAATTTTATTATTTTTTATTTGTTTAAAAAATTTTGTAACTGTTCTTATTGATGATATTCCTCGGTAGTTGTTGCAGTTTTGTTTGATTCTTTTCTTGTCTATTGGGAGGATTAGTGTCACTTGCCAATCTTTCGGTATGTGTTCTTCTCCTCATATCTTTATTGGCATTCTTTGTGTAGATTTGTGCTTGTTTTCATTTGCTCATAGTTATATTTTCTTCGTTACCAGCATTTACTACCTCGTTTTTCTTGTTGCCTTCATCTTGGTGCCGTTCTCCTAGTAGATCTTAAAAGTATTATTTCGATCTATTCATTATTTCTTTTTTATCGGATAATATTTTTCATTTTTCATGCGTTTTATGTAGTGTGTTCTTGCTTCTAAATCATTTTAGTGTTCTATAGCAAAATTTAAAATTTTCTTTACTATCTCTCACCAGGTTCTCGCCAAATTCTATCCATTTCTGCTTCTCTGATTTAGTTATTTGATATTTAACTTTCTTTCGTATACATTCTTTCTATAACAAAAATACAGAGATCAATCTCGTTCCTGAGGAGAACCGACCAGGACAGACTACTTATTGAGTAGGTTAACAATTCACGACGTATCTCTAGCTTTACGAGTATATTTACAAAGATAGTAACCTTTCCTGCTAATATCACCCGTGTGAAAGTATATGGAGGCTAATGTTCGAAGGAAAACCAGGAGGAAAGAGAATTAGTCAATCATAACCAGATAGACCTACATGAGTGCCATGGAAATCAACACTCGATATCACTAAACCCAATGATTTTCATTATTACTTTAAATTCTAATTGAGCTGCTTCAAATCGATAAAAGCTTAAGGTTACAGTCGGTGAAAATTCTAAAAATGTCACAGCACCGATCAAATAATATTAAATTATTTTAAATCAAAACCTCACAAATATGTATATTTATTTCAGCAATAAATATGTATATTTACACTAAAAAATGATCTTAAAATAATAATAAGTTACTAAATATTAATATAGATTGAGGTATATGACCTCCGTGATATTGGAGAAATTACTTAAGTCGGGCAACAACGCACCAGACAGGTGGGAGTAATAGTAGGGGAAAATCGTAATGTGCCGGTCAATGAACTCTTGGTCCCAATGTTGACATCCCGGTTAGGCCAACAATTCGGATGTGAAGAAAAATCGAACCAATAAGGATCGCATTTCTAATATCTATTTTATTAGAAAAATCTGAGTATATAATAGAATATTAGATTCTTATATATTTGCTACAGTTTCCTGTGTTGGAGATTTGTGTTAATTATCAGTCCATGGCGAGTTGTTAATTTGTAATTCATGCGTACTGTTATATTTGAGCATAGACGTGCAAATGATTTGTTAAAAGGACAGAAGTGTTATATTATATTTTGCATGCTTGTCCATGTTTTGAAGAGAAGTTTGTAAATTGTAGAGATGTAGGGATATACTAGACCTTCGGCCTCTACATGAATATAAGGACTATGGCCCCAGAGAGTGCCAACATGCACTCAGTATCTAAAACTCGGTTACCTGACTTGATGTCGATTGTATGGGTTGGAATAATACACCCATAAAGATGCCATATAAGTGTTGTTTAGAAAATAAGATTTAAAACGCACACTAAATATCATCATAAACGAGCTTGAGTTAACAAAACGTCATCATTTCGTTTCACAAGATGTCATTTTACTGCTGGGACATAGCAGACTGTCTATTGTTCTTTATCCTTCGGAATAATGTAGTGGATGTATGCTATTAGTTTAACTAGTTCCGACCATCTCTTTCTTGTATAATCATGTTCTTATTTGGCCTGATTATAGCGAGGGACACCAACTTTGGTCAGCTACATTCTTTCAGTGACTAGATTCATCAGTGACTTTTTGATGATGCTTCTCTAGAACATGCTATACATACACATATTACCTGTAGTCACCAGTTAGGTAGAGGTCCCAGTAAACGAAAATCAGAAGTTTGAAAAGCAATACAGCAAGCCAAAAATAATCAAGCACCTGGACCAGATCAAATTCTTGCTGAGCTACTTAAACTTTTGACCGAGGAAAACGTTATCTACTTAACCACTTTCTTTATAAAAATTTACAACAAAGGAAAAATTGCAGATGATTAGTTGGAGTCACTAGTTAGAACATTATTAAAGAAAAAACGCCCACCAAATGAACCACACACTTAAGATACTTTAAGTTTTCCTTCTGTGCGAAAGTAGAATGGATAATAACTAATTTGGATAAGGTGTTTTGTCACCTAGTCTTTTTAGTCTATACTCAAAAGAAATCTTTAGGGAGGCTTTGGATGACAGAGAAGAGGGAGTAAGACTAGGCGGAGAAGTAATCAACAATATCAGATACGCTGATGGTACCGCTGTTCTTGCAGAAAATTTACGAGATCTCCAGACATTAGTAAATCTAGTCATTGAATAAAGTTGTCAAAGAGGCCTTAAAATTAATATTTCAAATACAAAGTGGATGGCAGTTGGAAAGATTAATATAGATCAAGGTCTGCTTTCTCTTAATGGAGACGAGATAGAACGTGTACACTATTTTAAATACATTTCAAATGGTTAAATTGTGACTCTGATGAAGAGAAATAACCAGAATCGAAACATCACGTAAGGCTTTTATGACCTTTAGTTTTATCTAACAGAAACCGGTCGTTGCTTATTCGCAAGAAGATTCTGAAATGTGATGTGTGGTCTATCCTATTATATATTTTGAAATATGAACATTAACAATCACAATGCTACACAAATTAGAAGCATTCAAATTGTGGTATTATCGATGAATCCTAAAAATATCGTGGGTTTCTCACACTTCCAATGAAGATATATGTTCTTAAAATAATGAATTCAGAACGTCTGCTCATAAACATCATAAAGCGGAGAAAAACAAAGTATGTACTTCGGCCATAATTGGTGGACCTGTGAACTAGATGTTATGAACTTAACTAATATTTTTATATAATCACTCCCACTTGTCCCTTGCCTCTTCTTAACAACAACAAGAACTCATAATTGCTCTCAAAAAATTATTTCTTTTCTTGGATCACAGCAATTTTTGCTCAAAAATCTCTTTCTTTATTTTCAATAATACCGTGACTCTCAACCCATACAACTGTAAGATTTTGTTTTGTCTTCATTAAGCACCACAGTTAACGTTTAATTTCTAGTAAGAAAAAAAGCGAATGTTGAGGATTCCATGGGTACAAAGAGTTACTAATGTTGAGGTACTTCGTCGCATGTGTAAACAAAAAGAATTACTAAGAATAATCAAAGAGAGGAAAATGCAATACTTGGGTCATGTGTTGAAAGGCGAAAGATATGAATTACTTCAAGTTATACTAGAAGGAAAAGTACAGGGCAAAAGATCAGTAGGAAGACGCCAGAACTCGTGGCTGAAAGACCTGAGGAGATGGTTCGACCGCTCATCCGCAGAGATCTTTCGCGCAGCAGTTTCCAAAACTACAATTGCCATTTGGATCGCCAACCTTCGAAAGGAGACGGCGCAATGAGAAGAAGAAGAAAAAAATCATTTTTAAAGTTTAATGACGGAACCAGTAAGTGATTGCAATACTGATTTGGAATTTGAGAGTATTATTGATCCAGTTATTGGATTTTTAATTCGGGAGAGCTTTATCTAAAGCTGAGACTTCTGCACAAAAAAGTAACAGTGAATCATTCATTATCTCCTATCATACTAACTAGTTGCACCGCGTTTAGTGTTTTTCTTTACACTGCTTCGTCCTTTTGTACTTTTTTAAAATTCTACTTCTAATAGAACATACAAAAAACATTCACAGAGTATTCTTCAAATTTAAAAATAAGTTTCATTAAATAGTTATTGCTTTAACACAACAGTAATACCAAATCACAGTTAATTGGAAATGAGAACAGTGTTTAAAATGAAATAAAATATGACCAAAATAGTCCAAAAAAGAGCTATAGAAGAAACACTAGCGGAGTACGTTCACCCGATAAAAAGATACTTGTACGAATGTCTTTATTTGCCAAATATATCTGTGCTTCTTTTTATGACTTTTTATGTATCTTCATACTCCCTAAATTATTTACCTTCTTGTAACAAACAAAAAGATATACCAGGTATGTCAATCGGGTAAAACCGAACCTGTATCTACCATCTGCAATAGTTTTCTTAGCATATACGATGTGATCTTATTTCAAAAATGGTAAATCTCATACTTTTTGGCCATCCGTTTTTTGCTAATGTTGATTATGTTTTACCCAAAAATATAGCCAACCAACATTCTTGACTCTCTTTTGTTAAAATGACGTAACAAACGTCAACGTCCTCGGCTAGTTTAAGTAACATCGACTCGACTCAAAGAAAACTTTTTAACTCATAAGTAGGCTAACGCTGAGCTCGCTTAGTTGACAACTTTTCGATCGGACCGGTAGATTCCTTTCATTCATAAACACATGATTAGCTAGTGAATGCATCGTAGTCGGTCTGTGAAGAAGATTGACTTAAATCAGGTCAGTATTGACGAACTGACCAATACGCGTTTGGCTTTCGCACTACTGGCCTTTTGGCCTAAAAACGTTCAGTTGACCTACACTATACTTAATTTTCTATAAACACTTATAGTATAGTCAAGCTTGACGCAGTGGCGTAGATTATTTACATAACTATCTCAATTATATGAAATTTTTCGGTATTTACAAAAATAAAAATTGAAAAGTGTTTCCAAAGCAGATTTTACCAAATAAAATGAGAAGATTGTCTAAATTTACATCGGACAAATAAGCAAACTCATACTATATCTATAACCTATACAAATTTCGAAGGAAAATATCACGGGAACAAGCCTTCAATGGCATAGAACCAACTATAGGTAGTCGAAAATCCGTTAATTTCCCTGTAGATTCAAAATATAGAATTTTATTCCACAATATTTACAAACACAGTCAATTAGAATTAGTAGAGGAGTTGGATATATTTAACACATTTTTTGATAGCAACATTTGAGAAAGAACATTTTGAAGCTTTTCATACGTCAACGAAAGAAAAGGAAATTAAGAATTAAGATATTTAATGCATGTGTAATACAAGGAACAACTTAGATGCAGTCAAGAAAAAGAAATATTGAAAGACAATGGCTTGTGATCTCGTTGCGAGAAATATTGAACGAAAAGCTAAACTAACAACGGACGTCGCCGAACAAGCTCTAAAACCAAAATGAACACGGTCTGGGTATAACTAGAAATATGAAGGTGGATAATGGAACGATGAGATTGGATGTTGCAATAATACTTCTATATACAAAAGATCAAGATCAAAATAAGGTCCAACAATGAGCCAATGATATTAGCAGACAACATTGTGGAAAATAGAGACGAATGAGACCGGCATATATATATATATATATATATATATATATATATATATATATATATATATACATATATATATATATATACATATATATATATATATATATATATATATATATATATATATATATATATATATATATATATATATATATATATATAGTGGAAACCATAAAACAAGAATATTTAAGCTCAAAAACATAATTCAAATATTATGCTCTTTATATTCTGGAAAAGTCATTTATTGTCAGATTACTTTGAATATTACGTAGTTGTACACGATTTTGAAACTCCTATCAAATGTACTAACGAGTAAGTTATCAAAAATACTCACTATATAAGATGAAAAATAAGAATTCAGAAGTGGAATATCTTGTAACGATGCTGTCTTTTTAATCAAACAAATAGTTGAGAAATCTATAGAAAACAAGAAACTAGCCTACATGTATTTCGTCGATTTAGAAAAAGCGTGTTGAAGTGTGCGACTGTTAGACGCTATACAGCTACTGTATAATAAACAAGTATCAATGGTTATAACAAAACTGAGAGAAAATATATGGGTACACGTAAACTCATTACCAATTAGGATAAATAAATTCGTAGCTAGTTTAAACTCATCACCGCAATACAACGAGGGATTTTAAAATATTCCCGAAGATATTTGCAAACTGATCACTGGCCTATCTGCACTCTGTGGCAGGTAAAGACCATAAAAGGCTTGCAAACTGCAAAGACTTGATAATTTGAAAAAACAACGCAAAATTTCGGGCGAATGCTTTTTAAATGCATTCATTTTTTTCGATTCCTGAGAAAAGTAATAAATATTTTTGAAAAATTTTAACGCACAATGAAAGATTACATTTTTACCGAGGGCGGAAAGTCCCTTAGAATAAGGAAAAAGTTTCTTTTGAATAAGATATTTGAAATTAAAAATCACACTTAATTTTCTGTCCTTTTTCACCCCTGTAACTTACTAAAATAAACATTAAAGAAGTTTTCAGGGACTTTCTGCCCACGGTAATAATGTAATCTTTCATTCTGCGTTTAAATTTTTCAAAAATACTTATTCGTTTTCTCAGGATTTGAAAAAAAATGGATGCATTTAAAAAGGATTGGCCCGAAATTTTGCGACTACGCTCTTAATTTCGAATGCAAATAAAATAACGAAGTTCGGGACTATTTCCAATATAACCGCAAATAGCACATGCTCCCAAATATTTTCATTAAAAAGTTCACTATTAACAACCTATGCAGCTGAATATTTTCAGACATCAAACCGTTTTAGAGCGGTAGATACGTCTAATACGTCACTCACCGAGAGACACCCGATATCAATATATCAGTTAAATTTTAAAGCAATTTGCTTAAAATAATTTCTGAATTTAATAGATTACCGCGTAAACAAGAAGTGTAACAGGTAACAGGCAATCTTCCGCATCAGAAACCAGCACCTTGGGGCAAAAATGTTGGTGATGAGTTTACCTATCCGCGGTGATGAGTTTACGGGCCTCCAAAGAATGCCTGTGAAGCTATATCTCGGAAGGTCTAATAATTTTATGTGTGGCTGTAAAGTAATGGGTTCGTACACGTCCAAATATATAAGCAAGATACAAAATTGTAAAGGTCTAAGCAGAAACAACAGAATTCTTCGAAAAAACAACTGCAATTAGATAGGGAGACTTATTATGTCCAATAATATTTAACCTCACATTGGATGCGGTGATAAAACAAGTAAAAATAAAAAGTGGATATGAAATGGCGAATACGGAAATAAAAATAGCCTGTTATACAGATAATACAGTCCTCATAGCGAATTGCGTAATACGGATACAATTTTTCGTTATCTTTCACAGATCATCATGTAGGTCGTCTTTCTTTATTTCGTTATCTGCTCTTATGTCTTTATCCCTCAGTTCTTTCCAGTGTTCTCTACACTGGGCTGCTTGTAGCCAGTTTCCCGCTACACGTTTTTTATTATCGGTCCATCTAGTCGGTGGTCGTCCTCGGCTTCTTTTATAGTTTCTGGGCCTCCATTCCATAATACGTCTTGTCCATCGTCCATCTTGTGTTCTGGCTAAGTGCCACGCCCAGTTCCACTTAAGCGTCGTGGTTCTTTCGATGACGTCTTGAACTCCTGATCTTTGCCTGATTTGTTGGTTTGTTATGTGGTCTTGAAGGCTCACGTTCAGCATTGCACGTTCCATGGCTCGTTGTGTAACTCTGAGTTTATTCTCAGATTTTTGCGTGAGTGTTAAAGTCTCTGCTCCATAAGTTAGTACAGGCAAAACACATTGGTTATAAACCTTTCGCTTGAAACACATGGGAATTGAACTTTTTAGAATATGGCTTAATTTGCCAAATGTTGCCCATGTCAGGCCTATTCGCCTCTGTATTTCATGTGTTTGATTGTCTCTGCTTATTTTGATCTCGTGTCTCAGATATTTGTAAGTGTCTGTTTGTTGTATGGTATTATTGTCTATAGTTATATTTCCACTCATTACGAGATTTGTCATAAGTTTAGTTTTCTCAAAGTTTATCTTTAATCCTGCTCTTTCAGACATACTTTTAAGCGAATGTATCATAGAAATTGTATCCTGTAAGTTATTTGCGATTAATACAACATCATCTGCAAACCTTAGATGACTTAATCTTTCTCCATCTATATTAATGCCTTGCCATTGAGTGTTCATAAATATTGACTCTAGAGCTGCCGTGAACAATTTTGGTGAAATATTGTCTCTTTGTCTAACTCCTCGACCTAAGTTGAATTTTTCTGTGTCTTCGTGTAGTCGTATACTTGATGTAGCATTCTCGTAGATGTTTTTGATTAGTGTCGTGTACCTGTAATCTATTCGGCCTTGATTTAGGGCTTCCAGTACTGTTTCAAACTCTACAGAACCAAAAGCCTTTTCGTAATCGACAAATACAAGAACCAGTGGTATGTTGTACTCGATGCACTTTTCTATTAATATCTTTATGGTATGCAAATGGTCATTTGTGCCATATCCTGCCTGTTCCTTGGGCTGATAGAAATCAAGTTTAGGTGTTAGTCTCTTTGTTAAGATTTTCATAAAGTGTTTGTACATATATGTCAAGAAGCTGATGGGTCTATAATTTTCTAATTTTCTAATTTTAATTTTCTAAATTAGAAAATTAAAATTTTACATTATCCTTGAATAAATATTAGTAAAATATGAAACTTTAAATCATGCTTTGGTAAATTTTTTTTAGGTTAGTGACTTTTTCGATTATGTTGAGAACCGTTCACTAGTAAAATTTGGATCAAATGCCTAAATTGATCCTCTAATTCAGGGGTTTTATTTAACACATTGTTTAAGTTGACGTTTTGACAAAATTTAATTGGGCTAATTGGAAAACCTAGTTTGTTTCGTTTTAATTTTCTTATTATTGCTAAATTACAACGAATTATAATAATTAAATTATATCTTTCAGAAAATTGCAGAAACTATATTATAGGACTGTGTTTACACTTCATGTCTGAAAAGTACATTATCGATTACTATAAGGAATAGCATGCAAGAAAACTCAGGTTGTAAACACTATACAAATCGTTTTCATAGATAACATCTTTACTGTGATATTAAAACATCGTAAACGTCAACGAAGGCTATTACGATAATTAGAAAACGAACAAAAAGTTTTGATAAATGATTTGAGACGAAACAAAAGGAATATATTGCTCATTTTTATGGATAGTATCAAGAATGAAAAATAATAAGAAAGCTTAGACGTACACAAACAAAGGAGGAGATAAACTTTGTAAAAATTTAATTCATCACACGAATTTTGTACATTTACAAATACTTTTTACCCTTCTTGAAAAAAGTAGTAACTACAAGAACAAGGAGTGCACTTTACTTAAAATAAGACATATTGGTAGGCGTTATTTACTCAAATTGACTTGTAAAATCTTTCAATATCTTGTACATTTATTATTATTATCATTCATAATTATTTGTGGCGTCGGTAGACGGGATTTTGTACGCATAGTTCTGACACAAGCTTCGGTAAAGAAGAAGAATTTACAATTGTCAGACGAGGAAGAATTGACATTGAGTTGACATAAGATAAGGAAAAGAAGAAGACTTGACAGTTGACAAATGGTTCCGGTCTTGGTTAAGGTTCATGCTCGGCCGGTAATGCAGATTCAACGCTTACCGACAGTGACGTGATACTGTCTGTCTCAAGTAGCCCATACTCTGTCCAAAAAAAGTTTTACGGGAATATTAATGTGAAAAAATCCTCTTAACAAAGTAATAGTTCAGTTGTCAGAGATTTGGCCTTTAAAAATCATACGAACATTCTGAATTTTGCTGAGAATTTTAGGAGCCAAAAACGTTGCAAAACAGTTTTCTACTCCTACCCCCGGGCCTCCCCTTAAAACACCACTTCGTAAGAGTGGAGGAAAAAACATCGATTTATCAAGAATAGAAAAAATGTATCAAACAAAAAATCTTCTTCTTCTTCAGGTACCATCTCCGCTACGGAGGTTGGCAATCATCATAGCTATTTTAATTTTTGAGGCAGTAGCTCTAAAAAGTTGTTTTGAGCTGCATCCAAACCATTCTCTCAGGTTCTTGAGCCATGAAATTCGTCTTCTTCCGATGCTTTTTCTGCCATCTATCTTTCCTTGCATTATGAGACACAGGATGCCATACTTCTCGCCCCGCATCACATGTCCGAGATACTGTAGCTTTCTTTCTTTAATTGTAAGTTCAACTTCCTTCTCTTTACCTATTCTTCTCAGTACTTCATTGTTCGTAACTCTATCTACCCAGGAAACCCTCATAATTCTTCTATAGGTCCACATTTCAAAGGCGTTAAGTCGTCTCATTGTGTCTAGATTTAACGTCCATGTCCACAAAAAATCTAGCTGAGGTAATTTTTAACAAAAATGTTAATTAGTATTTTTTGTGTAGAATGAACAGTTCTTTCAGAAACAATATCTGAAGCGATCGACGATTTTAAATGTCAGTTACGGGCGTGAAATCAACTTGTTAATTAAAATTTGTATCAACTCGACGGTAAAAATTCGATATTTTTCGATCAGAGTGTCCTATAGACAAAAATTAAAATTGGTTTTAAAGGTGAAGAGTGCAGCATTCGTATTCAATTTTTGTATTTTTTCGTAAATAGAGTCAGTTTCTATAAAGTTGTTAAATTTATCGCTTCTATTGAACGGTCGCTGGATAATTGCTCTAATAATAATATTATTAGAGCCTAATCTTCAAAAGGTTAGAGCACGCATCGGAAAAGATAGATCCAGCTTCAATCAGATGGGGGATTTCTTCAAGAGTCACAACCTCTCTTTTGATACAAAAGTAAGAATGCTGTGATGCTACGTCTTCTATGTCCTTTTTTATGGTGTTGAATTGTAGACCTTGAACGAAGATATGTGCAGAAAACTGGAAGCATTTGAGATGTGGCTATATCGGAGAATACTTAAGATTCCGTGGACTGACCGAGTCATAAATGAGGAGTTCCTCAGAAGAATGAATAAGAACCGAGAGGTACTGATCACCATCAAATCTCGAAAGTTACAATTCTTCGGACATATTATGAGAAATGAATCCAAATATGCTTTCCTTCAAACCATCCTGCAAGGAAAAATATTTGGAAAACGAGGTCCAGGAAGAACCTCAGAATCTGGTTCAATACAACATCTGTGCAGCTTTCTCGCACTGCTGCAGTTAAGATAAAGATTGCCATGATGATCAAGCACATCAAGAAGAAGAATCTTCAAAACCTATAACATAGAATTTTAATTTTGCATTTTTGCAATAAATTTGAGGCATCTGAAATTTGCTGAAAAAACGATAAATTTAAACTTTCAGATCATAAACAATCTCACGTCACGGAAAATGCTTCCACGGAGACGACATTGGGTGAAATTTGTAGATGAAATTGTGTAGTTTTGAAAAACGTACTTGTGAAGATAAAAAGGAGTTTTAAACGGTTTAGATCATTGGTAATGTGAGAGTTTATATTCAGCGTTTTTTAGGCATAATTCAAATGCCTCGTATTTGTTGCTAAAACTTAAAATCAAAATTTCGTACTACAGGTTTTGAAGATTAAGCCCTAACAATGGAAATTGAAAAGGAAGTCAGTAATTTTACTGATGTGATAAGAATCGTAAATAATGGGAAAAATCACGCAGCGCTTATTTATATAACATATTTATAATAACTTAGTTTAATGCGATAAGATGTAAAAATTGGGTACTCAATTACCGTCGAGTTGGTACAAATTTTATTTAAAAAATTGATTTCACGCTCATAACTAACATTTAAAATCGCCGGTCGCTTTAAGCATTGTTTCTCACAGAACGATCCATTCTACAAAAAAAAGTGATAATTAAACATTTTTGGTCAAAATGATCTCTGTTACGTTTCTTGTTTGAAACATTTCTCAAAGTCTACAGATTTTTGATAAATCGATGTGTTCCATTCCCCCCTACGAGGGAAATTGTACTAAACATTTGTTTGCATCTTATTTGGGTTCCCAAAATTGACATTCTTACTAATAGTAGGAGGAAGGTATAGTACTCACTATACCTTCCTCGCGCCACCGAACGAGATATATTATACTTCATTTAATAATACAAGACAAGATAGATGGAAGAAGAAAACCCAAGGGAATGGTTTTAACAGATCCTCTGCATCCCTTTTCCGAGCTGTCGTCAACAAAATTAGTATAGCCAATTTGCAGGGCACAAGAAAAAGAAGAGATACCTTTTTCGTATATCAAGTCATAAATTTATCTTGAGAAAATATTTTTTCTGCTTTTAAACTTTAAGAAGTTCCGAAAACGGCCGAATTTTGTTAAATAAAAAAATATAAACTAAAAGAATTGGGCCTTTTTTAATTTAGAATTTGGAATATCCAGTAGAAATATTAACTATCTATTATCTTCTCTAATAATAATAAATTTGAAAATTCCCAATAGTTGAATCAATCCTATCCACAACAATAATTCTGATTGCTTTCATCAATTCATCCATGAATGGGGAGAATCATCCCCCAGAGTGGTCGTAAACAAACGAATGTTGGAGTTCAACAACCCCGGCAGTTTCGGGAGAGACATGAATGCGGAAGGTCCGGGTTTGACCCCTTATGACCTGGGCCAACACTTTCCATGGTAACCGGCACGCAAGTCGGAAAATTCGATCGATTTTCCAGGCAATGGCCCTCCCTCTTACAACTATCATCTCTCCTATTTTCCATTTTTCTGTGGCTCTGTTAAGAAAGAGCGCTTTTCGACAAAATTGAGCAAAGTGGTTTGTCGGTATAAGTGTTATTTTCTTACATACTTGATATTTTATATTTAAATAACAGGGTCTTTTTCAAAATTTAAGCAGACGTTTTATGCAAGCTAAAGAATTCTTTTTGAAAGTTCCACATATAATATTTAAAAATACAGAATTGTATATAATTCATATACAAATAGCTCTAAAATTATTAGAATGACAATAAAATAACATTTTTTGCACTGGTGGGACGGAAATAGGTCTTGTCCTCCAAAATTTCACTAAATTATTTGTCTAATCGAAAAATTGCAAAAGTTTAATAATTTTTCTTCAATTGCTATTATTGACCATTACGATTTATTAACAATATTAAATAGTTGTTTTATTTCTTTCTTGATATGCTGTTAGGATTTTGGTTTTCGTTCTCTAGCTATACCAGTATTAAGAGACGTTTATTTTCTAAGAATTGTGGTACACTTACGACTGATTTATTCAACGGCTAACAGAATATTTCTATTTAAAATAATACCGTAAACTTCTATTAAGAATTATTAAGAATATTAAAATTATCCGGAGTTTTTTTTCAAGAAAACCCCCTCTTTTTTGGTTTATTTTCTTTCTTGTACTGATTGCAGTTTTTGTTATATTTGTAAAACCTCTTACAGAATACAAACATTTCTGTAATCTTGCCCAACATATATCATGTCTACTCTTCAAATTATTTTTAAATTAAATCCTAATAATTATGCAACCAATAATACACTACATTAACTATCTTCTTTTCTCCGTCCATTACTGAACGTTGGCTATCACAATAATTATATTCAGTACAGCTCTAAAGAGTGACGACCAACACTGATTTAGTGAACGTCCAACTTTCAACTTCATAGAATTATATCAAGTAGATATAACTTTTGACCAGTCGTATTTTTAGGTTATTGTTAATACTCCTAATACAGGGGTTCTTCCTTCGAAAGAACACTGCTCTAGCCTTTTAAATACAGAATTTTATCTCTTTGCTTGTATCTCAATTGTCATTAATATTTGAACCGAGATAAGAGATGTTCTCGGTTTTTTCTATTTCAATACCATATGTTATAGCATATTATTATCTGCAGAATTCGCAAATAACGCATTATCATTCGCCTATCCCAGGTCACTTATTTTAATTCCGTTGAGTGTGATACCAACATCAACCCTCTTTGAGAATATGCTCTGAGTACAGATTAAAAAGCAGTGCTAAAAATTTCAATTGATTTAGAAGATCTAGGTCAATTCTGACATTTGCTTGCTGGTGATAGTATAGAGTTTTCATAACTTCCAAGTCTTTTCTACTCAATTAAGAATGTTAATTCATTTTCCATGTTCAACCTTGTCGAATGCTTTGTTAAGGTCTATAAATCACATGTACATAGTATGATGGACATCTCCACATCTTTGAACCAGTACTTGCACGCTGAATAGTGTCTAGTTGCAAGGAAACTTGTTCCAAGATTATTACGGAAATCAAATTGCGTAACAATGATTTCTCCTACAATTTTAGCATATATTCTAGAGTGAAATATCCGAAGGAAGATTTTAAAACGTGACCTTGTAAAAATATTGGTCCTATAGTCGGAGCATCTTTTAGCATTACCTTTTTTGTAAGAAGAAGACTAAAAGTGCTTTTTTCACTTTATTTCCAAGTATTTTAATTATTTCTGTTGGTATATTATTTCGACCTGTATCTTTTTTGTTTTTTTGGCTATTTTAATTGCATTTTCTAATTCATCTACTGTTACTGTGGGAGCTGTAAAACAATATTGTATTTCGTTTACTTGTCAATCATCGCTGAATAATTATTTAATGTACTCTTCCCATATTTTTAGTTTATCTATATGGTTTGTGATAAGGTTACCTTCTTTACCGACAAGGTTGTATGATTTTTAAATTCGTATACCACTAACTTCTTTTATCTTTTTGTGTCAATTGAATACACTATGCTTCTATTGTAGATCTTCAATTTCAAAACATTTCTCCCCAAACCACATTTATCTTACTTTTCTTCTTATCTCTTCTTATCTTCTTCGTATTTTCTTCTTATTTCTTTCTGTATGTTGCTGTATTATTGATAATACTTAAAATCAAGGCGACACCTTACATTGCCAAAATATTTGTAATAGGGATCACAAGTCCAAGCCCTATATCAGAAGAAAGTATAATGATCTATTGCCATCACTGCTATATGTTTCTATACTTTGTCACTAATTAAAAAAAACTTGACTGATCTGAGGATAACTAAGTGGTAGTTTGGTAACATCTACATAGATATATGATTTGTATTTGTGAAGGTTTTTTTAGGTCAAATAATATTGTGTTTAATATTGAATGCCCCACACTAACTCTTAAAATCGAATAAAGTTCTTCGTATACAACACCATGTCCATTTAAAGGTTTAAAAAACTGATAAAAATAATAATTTAAAAGCGAAACATTTACATGGCGTAAATACCATTAATTGTATTGATAAATATTATTGAAAAATATTATTCAATAGTTATGGCAACAACATTTTTAGATGATAAAATATTTAACAGTACTCTCCTTTAAAAGTTAGGAAAATGTGTCATAGTGTGTCATTTAGAGCGATAACTGTTATTAAAAGAAACGAATGCTTTTGGTAATTATATATTGAAAATAGTCTGAAAGCTCAAAAAATTTGATATTTTCTTTTTATCAGTACTAGTCTATTTTTAAAATTAATGTTAGTAGAATTTTTTTGCTGATTTTTCTTCTAAGATGGTTTGTTGTAACCTGTTTTCTCATTTTTTACATGATTTTTATATTGTTTTGTATTTTAATCATCGTTTTCTTTTATAAAAAATAATTAAGTTGGTAAAACTAAAAAAATAAGAGTATTATATAAATTGATTAGTTGATCAAAAATTGATCAAAAGTTATTTACAATTTCCCGAGTTCAATGCTCAACTGTAAACATGAAATATTTCGCAACGTAGAATGACTAGTCACTACCGAGAAACACAAGAAATTTCCCATATAAAGAACCATAAATAACGGAATTCTCAATTTATAAATGCGGTGTCACTGAACTACCCCAACAAGCACTGCCGAAAGCCCAATATTCGTGTAACTTTTCCGAGAGAGTTTCCATCAAAACAAAATAAAAGTGAAACTGCACAAAATCAATACCAGTTCAACGACCTCCACTGCTGCTTTTCGCCCGGAAAATCCCGGATCTCTCGGAAAACTTATCACGAATTTCAACTGGAAGCTCACATTGCGCGGCTTGAATATATTGTTGGCCTTTTTTTGGTGGTAAAAACTGAGCACGACAATTGGAGAGGATAAATTTGGAAAAACGAGGAAAATTACTTTGAACACCAGAGGCATGACCTATACTTAAAAATAAAAGAACAGTAATGGATCAGAAAGAAAAAGGTTTTAATTCTGAATCAGTTAGAGAGGTTTTTGTAATTTCCATTAATTGTATACATTATTTTGTTGCTTTTAAATAAAAACATTAATATAAATATATATCTTCGAATAGTTTTTATTAAATTTTTTAAAAATATAAACTATTGTTGACCAATTCATAAGTTTTTAATTGTGTTTTCATTATGTTTTATTCGTTAATGCTGCCTTTCATATTGTATATTTTTATATTTTTTTAATGATCTTAAAAATGTGCAAAAACAGTATAAACTTTGGCGGCAGCGCCGTCCTATATTTGGTGGAGGTGCTCTTTTTGATAAAAAATAGAATGGTATTTTTGTAAGACAAATATCAAGAGAAATAAACTAAATGATAAAAACAAGCAAGGTGATAAAGGTATAATTCTTAAAAAAATATGTTGATGTATCAGAGCTTAAGAATAATTTTATTAAAATCACGATCTGTGAGAGGATTAATATCCTGAAGATTGCCAATATCCCCATACACAAAAAGGGAGTGAAAGATTTATGTAATTGCGGAGGAACAAGCACGCTTTGTCCCCGAACGTGGTACTAGGAAGCAAATTTTAAATTACGACAGAGTGTAGAAAAATCCAGAGAATTCAACATCGCAACATATCTGTACTTCATATATTATAGTAAAGCCTTCGATCTTGTCAAATGGCAAAATGTGGCATAATTAATCTGAAATGGAAGTCCGGCATACATACTAAGCCCAATTTTGTTCAATATATATATGGTGAATGTATAATGCGGAAAGCTACTGAAGCCTGGAACAGTGGCGTCACTATCAGCGGGAAGAAGATCTACAACCTGAGATATGCAGATGATACAACCATCCTCACTAGCTCCGAACTTGAACTGATTCACCTCCAGTACAACTGCTTCCAGAAATAAGCTTAATAATCAAAATCACTTTAGACTAATAATTAATATTGCAGTTGTAAATAAATTTGAGTATCGTGGTGCGCTGCTGCTGAGAATACCATGGGTAGCCCGAAAAGCAAATGAAATTATACTGAATCAGAAAAACATAACGGAAAAAGTAAGGATACAAATATCAGAACAAACAAGATACGTGTTTCAAAGTTCTTGAAATACTTTCCATCCAGGAAAAAATAGAATGCATATAAACCATATTGTTGCTACTATTGGTGCTTCAGTAGCAGAATGTCCTAGAATGCCAGAAGATAGAGAGAGGTGAAGGAACATTGAAAAAATCAGCTAATAGTTTTTGCTAAGAATAAAAAATGCACATCATAAAACTAAGGACAAAATAGATAAATAAAAAATTTAAAAGCCTAAAGATAAACAACTAGAAAGATTAGATAAAGTTCTTGATATATTTCCTCTAGAAAATATTCTGCAATGTCTTAATATATTTCCCATATATTTCCTCATATAATTCCCTAATAATTGAATACACACTAATTTCACAGTCTGCCTAGGTAATTAGTCAGTCACAAACCATTCCTGGACTTTGGAATCAGCTTCTTTTCTTTTTTTCCACTGTATCATAGGACGTTTATATCAATGATGACAAACATGTTATTTGCTATTTGCAATTTCAAGTTGTGGCGCTTCCTCTTCTATAACGGATTAAGAGAAGGATTCCTACCACCATTCAATATTATATACTAAGAGACCTTTTTGGAAGTTTCGGATGGTGTTTTGGTCAACGAAAGTAGCATCTACATTAGATATGCCGATAATACGGCTATATTTGCAAATATGGTAGTATGATTCACACCAACAGTCACGGAACGTTCAGATAACAGTCAGAGACGATACAGTCAAGATTGCTACTGTAGTTTTCCAATGAGGTAATTCGCTGCAGTCACAGTCACGGTACAGTCCAAATCACTACCAGTATGGAAGCTCTGCCAGCAATTAAGACTGTTACTTGATCTTGACCAGACCTGACTACCGAGTTGGTGTGAATATAACACAGTCAGTCAACTACCAGTTTTTAGTTGTTGTACCGCATTTTCGTCACTTGCTTGGTTGCTCTTATTTAGATTTTTAATGGAGGACGAAAAATTAATGTAGTGCGTTTATAAAGAAAGATAAAACGACAGTGCTAAAATGAAAAAAAAATGCATTGTAGGAAATAAAATAGTAAAAAGTAAGCTCAATGGAGAGTTTGTTTTTTGGTATAATCCGCGATCTGGAGGAGTTTAATTTCAATCAACCACTTTGTAATAAATTTGCACACTCTTTGTCTATTGCGTACGTTCATTAACATTCTAAGCCAACATATTTAGAATAAACTGATATTAGCTATCTTAAAAACCAACTTAATCACAGTGCCTAATCGCAGTATTGTCCAGCAAGCATTAATCAAAATTCAGGTTCCTACAGGTTTCTTTGATAACTCTACACATTTTTTTATAGTGCAAAATGTTGAATTATGCACATAATTTTATTTTCTTACCTTCAATTTACAGTAAGAAAACCAAAATTATGATAGTCCCGAAAAACCCAAATTATGTAGATAACTGTAACAACATCAAAAACACAAGATAAAAAATGACAATATATAAAACTTAGTAGAAAAGTAGTTAACTAAGGATGGGGAGAAAAAGCAAAAAAGAGATCTAGAATAGAAATTGCAAGAAAAATTTTCATAAAACTGAAGAAGATACTTAAAGGAAACGTAAAATTATATAAAAATAAATTACAGTAGGGAAATATGTATGAAAAAAAAAAAAACTAAAATAGAAAATAAATCAAAAACGAAGATGGTGGTCATACGAAAAAGAAAAAATAGAACAAAAACGAAGTAACAGCAAAAAACAAAAGATAAATTATATAATAGAAAGCAAAACAGAAAAATTATTCAAGAAAAATAAAAAAGAAATATTCAAAATATTGCCATGGAACCTTAAAACACCATTAATTATTGGAAATAGAGAAAACATAGCAAGAGAGCTAAAAAATTTAAAATAGTCATTACAATACAGGAAAAAAGGTTGGAGAGATTAGGAGAAATCATAAAGGAAGACTACATATTTAAGTACAGCGATAAACAGGGCAATAATGGAGTGGGGTTTTACATAAACAAAAATCTAAAGATATAATAAAGTTTAGCCCAATAATAGGAAAGTTCTTTACCCCGTGATGGAAAATGAAAACTAACTATGTAACAGTAGGAAATATATAAGGATTAACACTGTAACAAAATAGAGTATTAGACTACAATGTACCAATATAGCAACCGATGTGTAACAATAAAGCAGTCATATTGATCATTGAGTGCCAATTGTTTGACAATAGAATGATACAGTCGTGTAAATATAAAACGACAATTGAGATGCCAATTTTATTTTTAGGACTTCGATTAGCTCCTTCTCATATGTAGTTACGCCTTATTTTAATGCAAATTGTACAATGAGAAATAAAGAGTAGGCTTCAATTCAGCTGTTGGCCTATCCTAAGATGTAGCAGCGCTACATCACTTGTGGGGATCACCTGTTACAGTTGTGGGGAACACCACGTGGTGTCAGTTGCGGAGTTCTAACAAAAAGGGGCAAGTAGAACCCAGTACCTATATAATAAAAACTGCAAAAAGAATTTTTTTGTTCACAAAGTGATCCTTTTCCAAGTTAACATTGTCCTATGCTAACTAAGCCACAATAAATGCCTACAGCTAAGCCATCTCTCAAGAGGCTGTATGGGAATCTCTTGTAGAAATTCTTGTGAATGAAATTGTAGTCTTCGGATGTATCATCAGTAATAGTAGATAATGATCGTACGGACATTTTTGCAAATTTATAGTGCATATTACAGTTAAAAATAAGTACAAAAATTATAGCATAGAAAAAACTTGAATGCAATAAAAATGATACAATTCATGTTTTCACAATGAAAACAATCAAGAAATATAGATACCCTTGTCGTTAATAAGACCAGATATAAAAAATAACAAAATATAAATACTTAGTAACCAAAATCGTGGTATAGTCAACGGAAGATTGACATCAAACCAAAGAAATTAGATCTATCTAGGATGAAATTTATAGCAAGCTGGTTGAGAAATGTGTTGAGAGAATAGTTTGAGTGTAGCTCAATAAAACTCTTTATAGTATAGCTCTTTTAAGTATATTATAAATAATTATTTTAAACCTCCGATAAGAAAAGGAACCGGAAAGGGAAGAATAGTCTTCAGTGCTCATTAGATTAGTCTCAAAAAAATAAATATTCTTTAGTTGTAATCTTAATTTAGTTAAAAATTAAAACATTTTTGATATTAATATTTCTGATGCTATACCAAAACAATATAAGTCTGATTGTTTCGCTAATCATCGATTGCAGCTATAAAAAACTCATATTGTTTCATATGTCAACGGAAATTCGATCGAGTACATCAACTCCCATCCCAGTTCAACGTTTTCTGAGTCCGACTAACCCCGCTTTTTGGCGATGCAGTTCGAAATGCATCTCCTGCAGTGGCAACTTGGTTACTGAAGCTCGCGGAAAGGCAAAGTTTGCGAGGATGCGGTAGAGCAATCGCATTGGGCTATGAGTAGAAAACGCATGAGCAACGGAGTTTACACCAATTATGCAAAAGATTGTTTTTTCAAAAGGAAGTCGACGGAAACGGTTAAGATGTCAAATTTAATGATACTTGAACTTCACTTTTAATATTTACATAAGCAGATAAGGGTGCGGCGGATTCTTGAGAGTATTAATTATGAGGGGAAATATGATGTACTTATTTTAAAAAATATTTTTATATTAAGTTAGATGAATATCAAATTTAAATTATGCGAGTAGTTGGTTTCGAGATTCATGATAGCATAGTTTTTATGACAGAAGATTACAACGGTCTTTATGTCTTCTTCTTAGAGTGCTGTCTCCCTACGGTGGTTGGCAATCATAATGGATATTTTTATTTTTGAACTGGCTGCTCTAAACAAATCAATCGATCTGCATTGATACCAATCACGTAGATTCTTTAAATATGAGTTCTGCCTCCGGCCAACAGATCTTCTTCCTTGAATCTTTCCCTGTATTATGAGTCTCAAAATTTCTATTTTGGTCCCCTCAACACGTGGCCTGTTGTGCGTACAACACGTATTCCAGTTTTCTGGTTTGTATAGTGGTGATTATTTCTGTTTCGTTGCCAACCCCTCTCCAGTACTTCTTTATTTGTAATTATATCAGTCCATGATATTTTTAATACTCTGCATTATAACCAGAGTTCAAAAGCTTCGATTCTTTTTAAATTGCATTTTTTTTTTAATGTCCAAGTCTCAGCTCCATATAATAATATTGAAAATATATATCAGCGAATAGTACGTAGTCTGATCTCCAAATTTAGATTTTTGCACGTGGCTTCATTCGTATAAATGCTGATCTGGCAATCTCTATTCGCCTGTCTATTTCTGCAGTATGATCATTGGTTTTATTGATCCCAAGTAGTGATATTTTTCTGCTTGTTCTATCACGTTACCATTGATTGTCAATAGGTGATGTATATTTTGTGGTATTTTTGTAATTAGCATGTACTTCGCTTTTTTAGCGTTTATAGTAATTCCCATCTCAGCACTATTCATACGTAAGCTTTCGATAAGATGTTGTAGATCTTTTATACTCGTTGCCAATTTTCCGTTAACTGTAGACTTTGAAAAGGCATTTGATCGCGTAAACCATAATAAAATGTTAAATTCCTTGCAGAGCATCAACTTGGATAGCAAAGATCTCCGACTAATTAAGAACTTATATTGGAGGCAGAGTGCCAAGATTAGGATCGACGATCATACATCTAGAAATATTAGTATAAATAAAGGAGTAAGGCAAGGATGCATACTGTCCCCTATGCTGTTCAATCTTTACTCGGAACTACTATTCAAGCAAGCCTTGGAAAACCTTTCCACAGGAATAAAAATTAATGGAGAACCAATATCTAGCATAAGATATGCAGATGACACTGTCCTACTGGCTGATACAGACACAAACTTACAGAGGGTTATAGACCACCTTAAGGATGCTTGTCGAGAATTTGGAATGAAGATCAACGAAAAAAAAACAAAAGTAATGGTGATCCAAAGAAAACAGAATATCCCCTTACCTATAAAAATAAATGGGAATATTTTAGAACAGGTAAACCAATACAAATACCTTGGCTGTTGGATTAATTGCAAGCTGGACCCAGAACAAGAAATTAAAGCGAGAATTGCTCAAGCTAGGGATAGTTTCTTTAAGATGCGCGTTCTATTCTGCGATACACATATAAATATTAAATTGAGATTAAAACTTGTAAAATGTTTTATCTGGTCTGTTCTTCTCTACGGAGTCGAAACATGGACTTTAAAAATAAAGAGCCTGAATAGAATCGAGGCATTTGAAATGTGGGTGTACCGTAGAATTTTAAAAATTCCTTGGACAGCACGAAAAACAAATGAAGAAGTACTAGCGAGACTCAATTTAGAAAAAGAACTATTGAGAACAGTCAAAAGAAGAAAAACCAGTTATTTAGGGCATTTGTTGCGCAACGAGAAATACTACATCCCTCAGTTGATAATAAAAGGCAAAATAGAAGGAAAGCGAGGAATTGGAAGAAAAAATTGTCCTGGTTACGTAATATCAGAAACTGGACAGGACTTGGATTTGAGGAACTCTTAAGAACAGCTGAAGATAGACAAACGTTTGCCACCATAACCGCTAACCTCCATTGATGGAGACGGCACTTGAAGAAGAAGAAGTAACTCCCGCTTTGATATTATTGAGCGTGTTTTAGAAAATTTCTTCAGAATATAAGTTAAAGAAAAGTGGCAATAAAACACATCCCTGTCTAACCCTTCTACAGATCTTCATTTCTTCTGAGTGTTGCCCATCAATTTGAACTATGGCACTTTGGTTCCAATATAATGTTTGTACTATAATTATGATTTTACTGTCAATGCGCTTGTTCATACGTATTGATATTAGTTTTTCGTGTCTTACTTAAGCTTTTTCGTAGTCAACAAAGCACAAGTGTAGATCAACTTTTACATCCCGACATCGCTGAATCAATATGTTGATAGCAAATAGTTCTTCTCGGGTACCCATTCCATTTTGGAACCCGAAGTGCCTCTCACTAATATCCTCCTCTACCCTTTCTTATATTCTCATATGTATTACTTTCAGCAGTACTTTTAAAGTATGACTCATGAGGTTCAGTGTTCGATAATCAGAGCACTCTTTTGCTGCTTGTTTTTTTAGCCATGTTTATAAATGCTGACTTCAGATACTCTTGTGGTATTATACCCGTATCGTACACCGTGTTGAATAAATCTGCCAATACTACCAAGTTATCTTCTTCCACTAGTTTTAACAGTCCTACTGGTATTTCATCTAATCCAGCTGCCTTATTGACTTTAGAGTTTTTGATAGCATATTTGATTTCATCTATCGTGGTCTTCTGTCTCTCTAAAAGATTTAACTCTTGTATTTTCTGCATTTCACCTGTTTCATCTTGGAAAAGTTCTCTAACGTACTTCTCCCATCGTTTTAATTTCTCTGGTAAATCTATTAGTAGTACTCCTTTTTTGTCTTTTATGTGTCCTTGTTGTCTACTTCGACCGATTCCAGTCACTTCTCTTATTTTTTTTGTACATATTTCTCATATCATATTTTCTTTCTAGTTTTTCTATCTCTTTACATTGTTTCATTAAATAGATTTCCTTAGCTAGCATCAAATAGCTGTTTTGATTTTTTCCTTAATTATTCGTTGTATTTCTTTATACTTCTGTAGATCTTTTTCTTTATATTTCCTTCTTTCTTCCATCTGTAATAGTATTTCTTCTGTCATCCACTGTTTTTTAGCCTCTGACCTATGTTGTTACAAACTTTCTTGAGCTGGTTTCAGTAATGTGTAATATTATACCACTTTTTATTTACATCCATAATTTGTTTGTTGTCAGTTAGTGTTTTTTGCATATTAACATTCACATTATTTTTTAATTCGTTTTTTTATTTCTTCGTTTTTTAACATTCTTACATTAATTTTTGGTTGTTGTTTTCTGAGTTCAATTCTTTTTAGTTTTATTTTCTCGTCCGCAACTAACGGATTGTGGTCTGAGTTAACATCTGCTCCAGGAAAAGTTTTAACTGATGGTATAGAGTTTTTATATCTGCTATTAACGAATATAAAGTCTATCTGGTTTCTGACAGTGTGGTTTTCTGTATGTGAAGGAGACGTCCGTGTATATAGTCTTCTCTTAGAAAGCTGAAACCAAGTATTGGCAATTACCATATGCTTTTCTTGGCAGAATTATATGGTCTTTATGTAGGACTGCTCAAAGCAGAAACATATAAATAATGATCTTGTTGCCCCAGTTTTAAACAAAAATATATAAAAATAATATAATCGCTCTGACAAACTTAAAATACAATAAAACATAAAATCCAAATAAGCAAGGCCTTAGGGTTTAATCCAGAACTACCAGTATATGCCTCAGTAGTTAAGGGCCAACCAGGGTACTATTAAAATATTTGTAAGTATTTACTTTTCTTTATAATAACCTATTTGAACATGAAGTTGGATGGAATAGCATTATCAATATCATCATCATCACTACATTCTTCAGTTTCCACAAAAATTATATTTGGCTCAAGTGTTCTTTCTATTATCATATTGTGTTTCCACAATTTTTCTTTCTCTTCTATATCATATCTTATAGCTGTTACAAATGTTGGCGATCATCATGGCAATCTTTATCTTATCTGCAGCAGCGCGGAAAAGCTGCATATATGTTGTATTGAACCAGATTCTGAGATTCTTTAACCAAGATGTTCTTCTTCTTCCTGGACCTCGTTTTCCAAATGTTTTCCAAATATTTATGATAATGTATGGAACCAAGTAAATGTATCTTTGAAACTAAAAAGACAATATGTATAAAGGATGCATGCAAGTGCAATGCCACATAGCGCATCTGATGCCATATTTTCTTTACAACTATACTTTCAATTTCACGGAAAATACCCTTAACTTATTTAATTTAAATGGGACACTTTATACATATACCAAGTTTAGTAGAAACATTTGTTATAAGAAATAGCTCACGCTAGAATTAAGCCATAGTTAAATTTATATACCAAGACAAATGAGAATAATAATTTTAAAAAATCACTTCAAATGTTCAAAATGCTCGCGGTTTAAATTCAGAAGCTATTTCCAAAACAAGTTTTAGAATAAAAAGGTCTTATTTAAGTGAAAAAGTACCTACTTACATATTAACGCTGATCGGTTGAGGTGATCGTCTTTGACACACAATGAAAGAAATTCGATGTTATTACGGTTACTAAAACATTGCAACGTTTTAGTTGTTATTAGACAAAACATTACAATTGATTAAGAGGAATCGTCTCAAACTTCCACAATAACCCTGACAGTAAATTGGCACTTAATCATGGTATATGTTCACGTAATGTAAGGAAAATATTTAAAATTTAAAAGTATCATCCGTATATCATGAAATTGGTTCAAGAATTGTCAGACGATCATTTTAACTGACGAATATAGTTTTAGGAGCAACTGATAGACATTTATAATGACGACGAAGATTTTGCAGCCAATCTAGTGTTTTCCGATGAAGCAACTTTTTGTTTGAATTAAAACAGTTTACCGCCATATCTTAAAGTATTGGTCAAATACGAATCATCATTGGATTCATGAAGCACATACCCAGCATTCAAAATGTTGAACTAAACTTGACAGTATTTAAATTTACTAAATAATTAAATAATTCCTGTACTACAACAAAACGGCCAGTTTTGCCAGCATAAAAATGTATTGGTTTTGGCCAGATGGAGCGCTCCATACTATTATCGGTGGGTTAGAGATTTTTTAAATTGCGAATTTTCCAAATCGATGGATTGGACGTAGAGGATTCATAGAATAGCCTGCTCCTTTTCCAGATCTTAACCCGCTAGATTTTTTTAGGGTTATCTAAAATCAGATAATTACATTAGGCGACCAACATGCTTGCAGGGTTTGAGACGAATAATTATTGATTAATATGAACTAAACACAGATAAGTATTGCAAAGACTGACTCACGAATTTATTAATAGGGTTGCATGCACATGTAAAGTGATTTATTTCTCGTTTTAACAAATTTTTTTGCCAAATTTTGTGTGTATGAATTAGGAATTAGGAAGTTCTTTTAAAACCAGCAAAAATATATAGGGCGTCCTATTTAAATAAAAAAAAAATAAGTTGAGTATATTTCCGATGAAACCCGATGTAGATGTATTTGGGTTTCGTTGTACGTGTATACAATGTTCCATGTACAACCTTGTACATATCTGAAGTTTAGTTGCTGGTTCTCCGTGGTCTTCGCCTACAGTAAAGACAGCAGTGTCATTTGTGAACATAGAAAATTGTTAATTTACGTATATCTCTGGTTAGACTGGACCTAAGATGTTGGCCTATATTGCTTAAACTTGCTTTGACTTCAAAAGCTTTATTTGAGATATAACATATCATTAGTGTAGATTATTTTATGGACAACAGTCTTTTTAATTTTAATAAAAGACCTGTGTGACACATTTATCAAAAGCCTGTGCCATGTATAGGAAAACACTAAAGTAAGTTTTTTTCTTCCAGTATTTTTTCGGGTTTTTCTAATTTGCGAACTGTTCTATGCTTAAGTGGATCTCTGTGTGCAAATTCTAACTGAGATTGGGCTTTTGTCCACTATAATTGGTTTCAATCTTTTGAGTAGCAGTTGTTCGTACATAGTTGATATCACAGGCAATAGAGAGGTCGGCCTGCACTACGTAACTTCGTTTGGAAGTTTTATTGGATTAGGGGTTTTATCATATCGGTTAATTTTCGTAAATTTCGGATTAGTTGTATCTGATGCAGTATCCTAACTATTTTCCTTTTCTGAGAGTTTTAAAGACAATTTTTCTTGATCAATGATTTTTTTGATCATATTCTTAATTGAGCTAAAAGCAGAACTAAAGTTTATAAAAAAAGTAACAGAATTTTGTAAATTATTTTGACATAATCAAAAGTTTTCTATAAAGATTATGAGCAAAAACAACATATTTATTAAAGAAAATATCACAATGCTTAAAAAAATGTTAATCAATATAAACCAGTAAATTAGTTTTTTACTGAACTGTACGGATGATAGAATCCAAGGACGTCAAATGATTAAATGTTTAGACTAGAATGGTTGTTTATTGGTTGACGTTTAGTTTTCGTAGTGGGTTTTCGTAGTGGAAGATCGTGTACAGATGGAAAGAACAGGGTTTTCGTAGTGGGAGATCACGTACAGATGCAATATTCGTTATAAAGCAAATTACTGAGAAATCACTAGAGTATAATAGACCAGAATTTCTGTGTCTAATTGACCTAAAGAAAGCGTTTGACGGAGTAAGACTCAATGATGTAATCCATTTTTTGTATAATGAACAAGTTCCCCTAAATATTATAAAAAATATCGAAAACATCTACCAAAACAACAAAATGGAAGTCAGAATAGATGGACAACTTACATAACCTATAGAAATAGGCAGCGGAATAAGACAAAGGGATTCATTGAGACCCATGCTCTTCAATTTGATCATGAATGAAATCATCAAAACCGTTAACAAAGGAAGAGGATAGAGAATGGGAAACAAAGAAATCAAAATACCCTGTTACGCAGACGACACAATATTGATAGCCCAAGATGAAGATAGTCTGCCAAGACTGGTCCACAGATTTAACATAAGAGCAAAAGAATTTAATATGACAATCGCATTTCAGAAAACTAAAACAATAGTAGTTAGCAAAGAACCAACCAGATGTAAAATAGAAATTGATGGCATCAATTGAACAATTAATAGAAATAAAATACCTGGGAATTACACTGTCTAGGTGTGAGAAGAAGTGAGAGATCAAGTACAAAAAGCAAATAGACTGGCAGGATGCCTTAATAACACTATAAGGCGAAACAGACACATTAACACTGAGATGAAATCAAGAATTTATAAAGCCAGTGTAAGACCAAGAATGGCATATGCCTCAGAAACACGACTCGAAAAAGCCACAATGCAAAGGCTACTGGAAACGGCAGAGATGAGAGTACTGAGAAGAATTACAGGAAATACGCTGAGAGATCAAAAGAGAAGTGAAGACAATAGAAGAAAATGTAACGTGCAGTGTATAAATGAATGGACACAAAATAGAAAAAATAATGGAATAACTACATAAGTAGGTAAGCCACCAGTCGGCAGAAGAAGTATCGGACGACCGCGCAAAACATGGAGTGACAACCTTCCATAGAGGTATTAATCAGCAAATGAACAAGCAGAATTGCTTATAAAGAGGAAAAAGAAGAAGAAGAAAATGTTTAGTTTAATTGTTTGTGTTTATAATACAATCTTGATGGATTCTTTTATAGTTCACATAGGATGAATAATAAGGTCCTTTTAAAATCACAAATCCTCATCCTTTAATTTTCTTGTGTCCACTGCTAACCATAGATCCCCCTATTTTTTTCATCCTTTTCGATTTTGTGTCGCTTTCATCTCTCGTCACTTCAGTTTCCGCTTTATCTCTAGGTTTTTAATGATGGACAAAATCTTTAAGAAGTATCTCAGAGTAGTGTCTTAAAAGACCTAGGAGCACAAACTCAATACGCCAACTTCACATTTTAGAAAATAAAAATCATAATATAATGACGGTACTAGATTTTTGTTTTGATACAGGGCAGCGACAACCGCTGATACGTATTTCGACCTCTTTAGGTCTCGTCAGAACGGTATAGTCACTGCTCTGAACCAAAACAAAAATCTCTCCCGTCCTAGACAATAGTTATCAAAATAACTATATACGGACGTAACTACGCCATCTAAAAACAAAAAGAGAAATCAAACGATTTCTGCCTAGCGAAACCGAATTCAAATTTTTACCACTGTGTTTCCTAAAATTTGCGAAACAAACAGCTGGATAAATTACTCGGCAAGGGAATCTAAAATTGCATTCTACATGCCGTTCATCCTGGTCAAAATTTGTAGTGAATTCAGTTTCTTGTACTCCAAACGAAGTAAGTAATAAAACATAATGACGGTACTAGATTTTTGTTTTGATACAGTGCAGCGACAACCGCTGATACGTATTTCGACCTCTTTATTAGGTCTGGTGGAATGCAATTTTAGATTCCCTTGCCGAGTAATTTATCCAGCTGTTTGTTTCGCAAATTTTAGGAAACACAGTGGTAAAAATTTGAATTCGGTTTCGCTAGGCAGAAATCGTTTGATTTCTCTTTTTGTTTTAAAATAAAAATCCTTTATTGAAAATTTGGTACTTTGACTGGTAATTAAAAACCCGAAAGCACGAAGAAACGACGAATGCTAAAAAAAGTGAGTGCAACAGAACAATCATCAATAATTCCTTGTTATCACAGACTTGACAGACTTGTATCAAATCGCTTAATTTATTTCATCGCAATGAATATTGGCTCTTTTATTTTCCAATAGTTTATTTTGGATTTTGTATTTGCATTTTTTTTTTTTGGACTTAGTTTAAATTATAGTTTAAGCAAAACAGTTTTTAAAAAAGAAAATAATATATTAGATAGAGTACTTAATACTTGATCATCATTACTAGTGGTTCTACCGAACTGACGAAGAATCTGGATCTTTTATCACCACAATTTCGTGTAGGAGTTGGAGTATGAAAAAGGTATATTGTTGATAGCTCTGAGGTGAGGGTTCACTGTCTTAAATATGCGAAGGATATATACAGTCAAGGGGTGAGGTATATCTAATTGTTGTCAGTAGGTAGAAAACATGAGCCCGGGAATTTAGAGGATGTCAGAATCCTTAACCACAGACTGGCGATAATAATCCTTTAGGTGAGTTTGAAAATAACAAAAGGAAATCAAGAAAGGAAATGCTGAGTTTTCTAACATGTTTAATACTAAAAATAAGATACTTGTTGTACGTGGGTAGGTCAAACACAATCAGATCTGCTTTAGATTCTTGAAAAGAAACCAGAACTATCTTAGGAGCTGTAAGGGTACTAAAGGTGGACCAGGATACCGGAAACTATTTTATTTTAGTAAATAGCAATTGCAATTCACATTTATTTGATCCTTTGTGTTTCTAAAGTGTTTTTTCATCGTTATTTAGTCTCGTTGAAGTAATATTTAATTAGATTTTTCTTTCTTTCTTGTAGTACTACAACCCGGGGTGGGTTTTGGCTGACTGCACAACTTGCTTCCATCTTGAACGGTCGTCCATAATAGTTGGGTCAGTGGACAGTCCCATTGTTCTTAGATCTGATCATATATTATCTCTCCATCGCATTCGTGGACGTCCTAAGGGTCTTCTTCCTGTGGGGGCTTCCTCCCATATTAATTTGGCAAGGCGGTTATTAGGGAGTCTATGGACATGGCCAGCCCATCTAAGACGTTAGGATTTAATCTCTTGGACTGTATCGCTCGCTCTATACATCTGCTTGACCTCAGCATTTGTTCTCATTCGGTATTGGTTGCTATTAATGTCGTGATAAGGCCCAAAGATTCTTCTGAGGATTTTCCTCTCAAAACATCTAAGTTTTCTTTCAGTTTCTTTGGTCAGGGTCCACGTCTCATACCCATACATGAGCACCGGTCTAATCACCGTTTTATATATTCTAATCTTTGATGTTCGTGTTAGGCTTTTAGATTTAATAGTATTGTGGAGGCTGTACATACATCTGTTTGCTTCCTGAATTCTTCCTTTAATCTCTTCCGCGATATCGTTATCTGCAGTGATTGTTGCTCCGAGATATTTAAAACTCTCCACTCTTTCAAAGTTATATGGGTCTATTGTCAGATTTTGCCCTATTCTATCTCTTTAATTAGATGTGATCATTTATTTCAAAATAAGGTAAGTACAGATAGAGACAAAGAAGATAAACACACCAAATAGACAAAGGGTTTTAGTAAACAATATATTTTCTGCAGCACCGTAATCCTATCTAAGTTTTTTTTCTTCATGCAGTAAATATCGTCAAATACCCTTATAAATAATAAAAATGTGCTCTTTGAAAATTCGTGTCAACGTCAATACTGCGCAAATCGGACCATCGTACTTCCGACAAATCGCCGCCGGTGCCACGATACTCAGGACGAAGTAGATGCACAATGCAATGCTGCCTACGCCAGAGTGTGTTGTGCTAGGTCGGGCGTCGGGACGGTTGCGGCGTTCTTAGTCGGTCGTGGCCTACTGCATTTCCTCTCGCGCTTTCTTAACCCCTTCCCGCCAAAAAACACTTTTGGAGTGTTTTGAAAAGGTGCGTTTGGAAAATACATGAATATTCATGGAAATTCTAATTAATACAAAATTAGATCAGTTTAAAATGTGTTTTAAAAAATAACGTGCTTTGATTAGGTTAGAAATATACCGGCATTTTGAAAATCGGTTTACAGCGGTTGGCAAATATGTGCCAAGTCGTTTAACGGATGTGCTTATATACTAACCGGAATTATTTTGCAGATTTGACATCAAATATAACTTTTTGTCTTAGAACAACATGTTTTTGAACCTTTTATTGGTGCTCCAGTAACACTATTTTGAATATTTTAGATATATTTGCCACGTTCTACAAAAAATATGTTGAAAAAAATCGTTCATTGTCGTAACACAATTTTGAGTGCATATCAGAAAAAGGTTTTCACGTATTTACGACATGTACTACGCAAAATTAATAAAATGTGTTTAAAATTTTCGTAAATATTAATAAAAATCGATAACAAATTATTTTATTTCTTTTAATTGCCATCTACTTCACAAAAATTATGAAGAGATCTTAATTTTGGACCTTTAAGGATAAGCTTTTTAATATGTATGCTCGTTGTGAGATTTTCTTCTGATTTTTTAAAACATCCATGTTGTTACGTTGTCGGCAAACGATATTTTAAGAGTCCTTCCATAAAGACACACAAAAGTTAATATACAAATAAGTTTTTTAAACTGTGGATCTTTCTTAATTGGCCATTATTTCCTGTAATAGGAAAACACTCATCAGGTAGCAAGTTTTTACATAAAAATGTGTTGCGCAAAAAATGTGTTTTTTCCTTATTACTCTTACTTTTATTATTTTGCTCATTATTATGATAGTTTTATTAATTTTAGGCAATCTATGTTTTATAAATATAGTTTATATAAATATTTTCGTATCTCATACCTTAGAGTATATGTTTTTCAGCTTTTCCATTTATTTTCGCACTTAACAGTGATTATTATTTAACTTATCATTCACAGATACATACGATAACCAGAAAGACCAAGTTGTTATTTTTAAACAACAATAATAGAGAAATTATTATCATCATATTTTAAATATATGTCTGCTGCTCGATATAGTCTTTTCTAAAAGTTTCCAAGTTGTTCTATTTTGTGCACTTGCATTCCAGTTTTCTGTTATCTTCTTTATGTTATATATCTATTTTTGCTTCATCTTGTCAGTTTTTGCTCTCAATTGTTAAGATTTTTTGTCCCCAGATTTTTTTCTTTGTCAAGTGCCAAACGGGTCCAGCCCCGTTTCAATTTTGACATCTTTTTTTTTCTATTTATGTAGAACTTTTCTTTGTTGTTTATAATTAAGCCTGGGTTGTTTATAATTATTGCTGTGTCATCAAAAATCGAAGATTTTTCATTCTGGCGCCGTCATTAGTATGCTCTTATTTTAATGTTTGAAAGGCGTGCTCCGACAATAACGTTAGTGACGTAAGGTCCCCTTGTCAAAGCAATCCTTCCACTTTAAGTAGGTATTACATTTAAAAACCTTTGTGCATCGTTCTTACACAGCTTTTGTGTAATACTTAATTTTAGTAAATATCTTTCATGATGTTACTTTTTTCCGTGTAGAGAATAATTCAGCAAATCTTGAAAAATATATACCGAGAAAAATTGTTTTACTGTCTCACTAACAATAATCGATAGACGGATTTGAAGTTGTAAATATGCTACGAAGAGCTTTAAATATTACTTTAATAATGTTTTCTTAGTTTAATATTTCAACAAATAGAAACTTGTAATATGAATAAATGTAATATGAATATCTTTTCGCCCACAGCAACTTTTCGCTGCAACTTACTTCTTTTACCGGTTCTTTGAACTTTCTTTAAAAAATACAATCGTTTACAAAGTTTTCCTAAATTCCACCTACAGTATTATTTGTTATTTGATTTTATTGTAAGCAATTAAATACCAAATTCATGATTGTATAATGAATAATAAATACCTAATCAACTTGCAGCTAGATTTTAGATTATTCCATAAAGTACTTTGTTGCGATAACTCTATTAAAGATCTATTATTCTACTATACGTGTATTCATGAATTTATATGCTTTTAATGGTGAAATTAATCATTTCAAGTTCTTTATTTTCTTGCTAGATTTCCGATAAATTTTCATTCACTAACACAACCACCCAATTATATAGTTTCATAAAGCTTGTAATATTGTATGACTTCAGGCTATGATTCAAAATTTATCTCAGTTTTATCTTGGGTTATCTTGTTTAATTTTCTTTTGCTTTATTTAGGATTTCCATACAAACTTGGATCTTATCATTTATGAAAGTATCGATTTAAAACCTATTGTAATCGCGAAGTATAATTTGTCGTGTCTTAAATATGATATTTTAATAGAATTTGGAAAAAAATGCAGTGTTCTGCAAGAAATGGGACAACTAGATGGAAAGGAAAATACCTGATGATTATAAAATAACATTTTTATGATAAAGGAACTTCACTTGCTATAATGGTTATGCAATTAACTAAATTAGGAAAATGTTAGCTTTTTATTCGGACTGTTAGTCATACACTTATTAATTATTGTTATTGTAGGTAATCTAATCTTATAAGCCATGTCGTTCCATGACTTGATATTTCTATACTGATGATGAGGCTATTGGTTTTATTAGTTTTATAACAAACTCATCTATAATTACCAATAGAACTCCGTTTAAAATCAGTTTTCATTTCAGATAAATAAGCTTTCATCCAGAGCTTACCATAAGTTCACTCTGAGGAGTCCAAAAGAACGGAATACGTATAAGCGAGTGGTTGTGCTCTGTATTGAAATTACATCTGAACTGTTTGTTGTATTATCTATAATCTCTTCTTAATTCGATAGTCATTTTGATTTTGCTGTAAACTGCCCAAGGACATTAGGTAGTGGGCACAGTTATAGATACTCAATCACTCTCAATTTGTTGAATCTGATCATTTAGAACACGTTTTTTGACGGTCCACACCAACGTCGATGTATGTGGTCGGTTTATGTTTACAGTACAGACATTGAAACTAAAAATGATAGATATTCTTCTTCTTCATTACAGAGATTACGCATTGCCTGTTAAGTCTACATAGAGGTATTATATCATTTTTTCATCTTATTTAAAGTCTATGCAGCTTTCTTTAAGTGTTTTAATAGAATAGTATAAGTGTCCTTTTAAAACAAATAAACTTAAGCATTTACAATTTTTTTTACAATGCGTTTTTAATGTGCTAACGCTCATATCTTTCTTATTTTCATAATGAGTTGGTCCAAAATTCTTAGAAAATTTTAAACAATTCAAAGGAGAATACGTATGCACTTAACAGTAGAGTTAATCAATCTGGCATTTTGTAAGTGCTTTATGTTTTCAATTGGAGGGGGCACTTTTGTTATTTTCTTAAAAATGTATGGTCTTTTTGGACGAAAAATTCGTTATAAATACTACATTTTTGAATAGTATACTCGTTTATTGCAAAATCGATAACGAATAGTTCAGTTGTATGTGATAGTGAATTTCGTCCGACTTTTCGTAGGAAACTATGTATTTGATACTCTCCTATTATAGGTAAATGATTAGCCCCCCCCCCCCCAATGTGGAATTAGATCACTATCATATTATTGATACTTTTTATAATACCTGCTAATTATTTATAGTAAATAATAGAGTATTTAACGTGCAAATGATTAAAATAGACCTGAAATTTATTAGTAGCCGCCTACACAATTCTAATTTTAATTGTCTGTTTAGATTTTATGCCACACTTTTATATAATTAATTAAAAGTGAAAAATATTTATTTAAATATCTAAGCAATACTGGTATTTCTATTGTTTATACTTTTTTTGTTGTCTTCATTGATTCATTTTTTGTAGCTACGGTCTAGGTACTCCGTCTTATACGAATATTTAGTATTAGAATTACTCTATTAATTATAAAAAATAAGTAGGTGTAATGTTAGCAAATCCAAAAAATTAGGATAAAAAATATTTAAATCACATACAGTACCACGACTCTTCTGACATTTTAAATTCTTAACAAAGTTAATTCTTTAAATTTAAGAACAATTATAGTCATATATATGCATTTTTGCAGTAATTTTCTCTTAAGCATGGAAATTTCAATTAATATTCTGTACACCACTTAAACTAATAAAACTTTCATTTTACTTCTGACCATCTAGCACAATTTCATTTTTGTGAAATATGGGGAAAATATAATTTCTATCTACTTTGTGAAAAATGTAAATGTCCTCTACTTCTTTAACAAAAACACATAGACACACACACACACACACATATATATATATATATATATATATATATATATATATATATATATACATATATAACCTAATATGATTTTGATACATTCAGAAATACTTGTGGCATTTTCTTTTGTAATTTAGATACCGGGAGTTGACTATTTAGCTTAAACCCAATAAAAAACAAGAAAAGATAATGTAATTAATTTATAAAACATCTTGTGAATTAAAAAAAGCTCTAAATCTATTTTCTCCTTTATTTTCTGTTAACTACTCTATTGAATGGACATTAATTACAGATTTAATTGGAATAATCTTATATTTACGTTTCTATTTCCACATTTCCAACGATTTCTTGTTCTCAGATAACAATAATTATTATTAGAATGACTCCCTTACTGGAAATGAAAATGTCAAAATACACAGATCTTCGTTTAAAATTGCGGCGTATTCCTATTGAATATAGTAGATAAAAAACTTATTTGGGAGAAATGTAAAGACTACTATTTGCATAAAATAAGTGATCTTGAATCTTAAATTAAAAATAAATAGAGTGTTTCATAGATCTCAGATGTGCCATAATGCGTGGGGCAATGAAAATAAGTCAAATGGAAAGATTAATTTAGTATCTTCAAAGAAGGCACCTCCCAAATCCTGATTTAATTTTTTTCAAGTCTTGTACTGTAAATTATTTGGAATAATATCTGAATTGGCATTAGAAAAGAAGCAAAAAAAATTAAACTGATTTTCAACGTAGAAAAAACAAAATTATCGCTTTTATTTTTTAAAAATTTGTATTTTATAAATTATTTTCAAGATGAAAATCATAATGTCAACAACATCAATATATACTGATTAGAAAAATCATAAAAGCTATTTAGGTCATATTGTTATCCATCCGTAAATGTTGATT
This sequence comes from Diabrotica undecimpunctata, assembly GCF_040954645.1. Lineage (NCBI taxonomy): Eukaryota > Metazoa > Arthropoda > Insecta > Coleoptera > Chrysomelidae > Diabrotica > Diabrotica undecimpunctata. Next base: position 128,782,206 of record NC_092809.1, on the reverse strand, counting down.
TAAATTATTGTCTTCAACATAATTGAAAATCTAACTAATAATTTAATGGAACCCGAAATTCCTTCGATATTTCAAATTAAAATCATTTATATTTTTCCAAAAAAATTTAACACAGCATTTTAAATAATAACAACATAACTTTATAATGTTTTTTTGTGCTACTTTTTTTTATTGTCACCTTTTTTATTTCTCCAAGAATCTCTTCGTTCTTTGATCCAATAAGGTTTATTTGTAGAAGGAAACTTCAAAAAAGGGTCATATTTTTCATTTTTTTAAATGTTTAGGTTTTCTTACTATAAGTACTTATAGTCCATTCGCATTATTTTTACACGTTTTTCTGTATTTTTTTTCTACTTTCTTAACTGTTTTCATTACTGATTTTACTGCTTCTCTTTTCCTTCTTCAAGTACTATCTCTGCTACAAAAGGTTGGTTACTGAAACTTTACATCATAGACAGAAAGTTGCGTTACGATTATATTTTATTGTATTACAATATACAGGTAATCAGAAAAGTTTCTGTAATAGGTTTCTGTAATATTGTTCCTTTAGTTTCATTAAAATTCAGCTTTTTCTTCCTCATTTACTATGTAATCATTACTGTAGTTTTTCAATGTTTGTTTCTATTTCTAATTTTACCTCATCATTGCCCTCTGTTTATTTTTTCTTTGTTTAATTATTTTTGGCTCTGGTATTTACTCCATTTCATTGTATTTGGTCAGTGTTTTTTGGATATCATTTCTTATCTCGATCAGGTACTGTAGTATTCTCAGGAATATTAGCACAAAAGATTTTATTCTATCGGATAATTTTTTTACGACAATTGAGATATGTAGAAGTTTAACGAAAATAAACTAGATGATAAAAACGCGACAGCGATATCTGGAGCTTTTCTATCTAGGTAGTTAGTTTGTTCGCTTATTTTTTTTATGTTAGTTCTTATATAAAAAAGTAAGTACTAAGTAAAAAAATAAAAGTACTACTACTACTAAGGATTTCCACAGTTTTCACTGTCTTCCTTCACTCAACCGTTTTCTCCAATTTTCCCTGTCATTCCAGTCTCCATCTCGCAGGGTTCTTTTCTCCATAGCCTCGTCGATTTCATCTCTGAATGACCTTCGGGGTCTTCCTCTCTTTCTTCTTCCAATCGGGCTCCATTCTGTGATTTTGTTTATCCAGCGTTCTCTGTTCGCTCTTCTGACGTGGCCGTACCAGGATAGTTTCTTCTCCTCTATATAGTCGATTATGTCTGATTGCACTCCCATTCTCCGCTTAATCTCTGCGTTTTCAATTCTGTCTCTTTTTGTAAGTCTACAGCTTCTCCTCAGGAACTCCATTTCTACTGCTCTTATTCTACCTCTATTTCTCTTGTTTATTGTCCAGTTTTCGGACCCATATGTCAGGATACTTCTTGTCAGGGTATTATATATTCTCTTTTTTGTCTTTATCGTAATGTTCTTATCCCACAACACTGAGTTTAGTTGTCTTATACAGTTTCTTGTTTGTCTCAGTCTGTTGTTTATATCTTCTTCTGTTGTTCCCTGGTTCGATATTATGGTTCCTAAATACTTGAATTTATCTGTTCCATTTATTTGTCTTCTGGTTTTCTGTTGTTAGGTATTCGGTTTTCTCTAAGTTTATTTCCATTCCGTTGTTTTTATATTCTTCTTCTAGTTTTCTGAGCATAAAGCTGAGATCTTCTTCATCTTGTGCGATGACTACTTGATCGTCGGCAAAACTTAAGGTGTATAGGTATTCGTCTCTTACTGGTATGCCCATTCCTTCGCACTTTCTCCTCCATGGTTTGAGTGTCTTTTCCAAGAATATTTTAAACAGAGTAGGGGACGTAGCACAGCCCTGTAGAAGTCCTTTTGTCGTCTTAAATGAATTGTAGGCTTTATTTCCACATTTAATAGCTACTTTGTTTTCTAAGTAAAAATAAAAGTAAAAGTTATATTTGAAAAGTTAATTTCACAAATGACACTTAGGAATGTTTTTAGCTTAAAAGATAAATAAATTAATAAAAATTCAACATCTGAAAGTAAAGATTGTCTTTACAGGCTAATTTAAATGTCGCGCGATGACAGAATTTGTTCCAAAACCTGTTGGAGTGTCCTTTTTTCCAAACCTGATAGAGTGTTTTAGTCTCACAATTGTACTATTTGAATAATTTCGTCCATCATAAATGCTGCTGAATGCTTTAATTCCATATTTACTTGTAGTTCTTTTCTATTTGTGTTTATGATAATGTATTTTAAAGCAAATATCAGTGAAATAGTCAAAAATTGGATTTTACTCCAGTCCCCAGAGACGAAAATGTCACTGAACCTTTAACAATCATGCGAACTAGCTGAATTTTTCTGAGAATCTCAATTTTGTGACCCTTAAAATATGCAAAAAAGTTGGCTACTCCTACCACCATACTTCTCCTAAAATTTACCCTCGTAGGGGGGAGGAGGGGGTATCGATTTACCAAGAATCTTTACGCTGTAGAAAAAAATGTTTTAACAAGAAATGTAGCTCACATCATTTTGAACAAAAATGTGTATTAGCAATTTTTCTGTAGAATGAACCTTCTCTCAGAAACAACGCTTGAAGCGAGCGGCTATTTTAAATGTCAATTACTCGCGACAAATCAATTTTTCTAAATAAAATTTGTATTAAGTCGATAGTAAAAATTTGATATCTTTTGATCAGAGTGTCTTATGGACAAAAATCAAATTGCGTTTTAAAAGTACAGCTTTTGTACCAATTTTTTTGCATTTTGCCGTTTTCCTATAACTGCCCATAGTCAGTTTCTATAAAGTTGTTAAAGAAATAAACGTTGCGCGATTTTTGCCATTTTTACGATTCTCAATAAAATGTATCGCTTCTATTGACGGGTCACTATAGAATTTCCATTGTTGGACCCTAGTCTTCAAAAGTTATTTCGCCCGCGTAACTGACATTTAAAATCGCCGGTCGCTTCAATCGTTGTTTCTGAGAGAAGGGTTCATACCATACAAAAATGCTAATCGATATATTTGTTCAAAATTATCTCAGTTACATCTTTTGAATTTTTTTTTCTACGGCGTACAGATTTTTGGTATATCGATATTTTCCGTTTCCCCCCTGTGAGGGGGTTTTATAGGGAAGCCCAGGGGTACGATTGTTATACTTTGTTGCATCCTTTTTGAAGTCCCACAATTGACATTCTCAGCAAAATTTAGCCTTGCTCGTATAATTTTTAGGTCAAATAATCTCTGCGACTGGACTATTTATTGTGTTTCTTTTACATTATTTTAGTTGTATTGTAGGCACAATCCATTAAAATATTTACTTTTCTTTAATAGTTCCTTATTCTATCCAATTTGTAGTTTGAGGTATATATTTGTCAACAGCACTTTGTATATTGTCACGTGAAACAGTTCCAAAACGATCAATTTCGTTTAAATTTATTTTAAAGTGCTTTATTTAAAAGAGTCCAAAATAATTCAATCTTTGTTGATATTTCCATGCAATGAGAAGGCAAAGAAAAGTTTAGCAATCTTTTGTGTTCTTACAGAAACGGAATTGTCAGTAAAACCTTCAAAATTATATTTCCTTTAACTGTATTTATCTTTGCTACGTTATATCTTCTTAAATTTTGTTGTTCTTTTCTTCTTTTTCATAAAGTAACTATTTTAGTTATGGATATCGCCATCCTAGCCTGTTTCTTTGGTACAATCATCTCCATCTTTTCTACAGATTGTTCTGATCATTGCCTTCTTTTCTTTAAGTTATTTTATTAATGAATAGCTTAAATATTTATTTTTTCCATATCATATATTCCAAGTAGTTTTAGTTTCATCTTAATACTATTTGATCATTAGCGAAACCTAATACCTTTTAGATAATATATGTATACTTATATTTTTCCATTTTTCTTTTTCATTTTTTATAATTTTTATTTCCAATAAATGTAATAAACATTTTTTGTAGACAGCGTCCTATGAAAACTTAATTTCAAACCTGTATGTAAAGTTGTTTAATAAATACAATTATGTAATGAACATTAAATAAAATCGCATAATATAAATATGATTCAAAATAATTGCACAATCAGTAATGATAATCGTTATATTTTAATAGATAATTAAAATAATATTACGCCTTAGAACAGCAGTTGAAATTTGCTGACCTAAGTCAAAATAATACGTCATATATGAATTTCACTTCGACCTCAGTAATTTTAAAATTAGCTGCATTTCCCAGTAGCACGCGAAAATTGAAAAACCTTAAGTGATAATGAAAACCTAGTATATCGATTTGCCTATTTTTAGTTGTCAAAGTCGAATCAAGCGATGCACTCGGTAAGTTGCAGTTGCATAGTGCACTCTCGACTTTAAACAGTTTTTCCTTAATAACAATTAAAAAATATAGTTGCTTGTGAGTGAAAACATTTTTTTAGTGCCCGGCGAGAGTTCAAAAGTGAAAATTCAAGATGGCTGACGATAGCGTTACTCTGAACATTGTTGACTTCGTACGCCCTGGTAACAAGAGATAAAATGATTTTTTACGTACATTCAGGTAACATTGAGACTAGTTTTTGTAATTTCTTTACTATAGCCACTCTTTTTAGCATGTTTGTTAAACAATCTTGTTGCTAGGTTTTCGAACTTTGACCTTTAACATTCAACTTTCTTCGGCGTCTCTCTTTTTTCAAAAAATCACCAAAATTTTCTCATTTACTAACAAAATTATACTTTATGGTTACATTTATAGTACCCGATGTAGTGTTTGTGCATGCCAGTTCCTTACAAGCTCCTGTTTTGTTTCTGAGCCATGTCAAGTTCAAGGCAAGGTGAAAATGTCTAACAACGTATATATTATTAGATAATTGTTTATTTATGTCTAGTGTGAAGGCAATTGGGGATTTTCCGATGTGCGTTCTTCTAATATGTTGCAAAAATTATTTTGTTTAACAAATTCATAGCATTGCGTTATTTTTGATCAATTTCGAGGTCGTTTCTGTTGGGTGTGATATCCTTGAATCCGGCGAAGAGTAAGTTCCCTTTTTATCAATGCAAATATGTTATGAACTTTATTGTTGTTCCTGTCTTAGTACTTTTAAGATCTTTTAAGAAAAAATATATTAGTGTCTAGCATCAAAAGCAGGTAAGTTGTTTCGCTAGTTTGCATCTCGTCCAATGCTTTTTACTAAAAAAATATCATTTTTCTGATTGCTTCTCTTAAAGCCTTTATTTGTGCAAAATTTACCTCCTTACTTATTTCTACTTTTCAATGTTTTACTCATAATTTCTATCCCTTTTCACCCCTTTCTTTGATCTATGGTATCTTTACTATATGTTTTAATCTACTTATTTTTTATTTTTTTTTCACAATGCTTTATTCTGTCATGTAATATGAATTTGCTTCCGTTGCTTACAAAAATTATGTGTTGGTGTTTTTAAATAAAAAACTATCGATTATAGTATCAAATCTTAACTCAAGTCTTTTTTCCGACTCCAGATGTCCAATATCTTTATTTTTTTTTATCTGTATCCTTGTTATGACTGTAGCCATTTTACTGATAACCTTGGTTTTTGTTTTCTTTATGTTTATTATTAAACAAAAGTTCTGCAGTATGACAAATTGTGTTTAGTAGCGTCTAAAGGTCTTTCAGCGATATTGACTGTATTGTCGGAATAACGAATGTTATTTATATTTTTACCATTTATCTTGATCCCTTCTGTACAGTTTTCAAGTACCTGTGTAAATAGCTCTTCAGAGTATACATTAAATAGTAATGGTGAAAGTGCACAGCCTTGTCTCACTCCACTACTTATCTGATACGCATCCGTGCTAATTCCATCTAATGTTTCCACAGACTGTTGGTTCCAATAAAGATTTCTCACCATGTTAATATCATTTTTGTTGAGTCCTTTTCGATTTAGACATTCTCTGAGAATGTTATGTTTGGCTTCGTCGAAAGCTTTCTCATAGTCTATAAATGCAAAGAAATGATCTTTTTGTTGGTCTCGACATTTTTGAGCAAGAGTTGTGAAACTATACAGAGCTTCTACTGTTCCAAAGCCATTACGAAAGCCGAACTCTCTACTGCTCATATCTGCTTCACACTTTCTGAATATTTGTGCCTGTATAACCTTTAAAAATGTTTTCAATAATTGTGACATTATATTGTCTCCAGATTTAAAAAACATTTCTAAATAATATATTGTATTTCCTATCTTTTTTGAAATATTGTAGTTGTAAATTGTTCAGAACTCCTATTAGTAATGTAACATAAAAAATATCTTCAACGCCTATTAAGTTAAAAACAGGGGAAGCAAATCAGTTTACTCACTACATATCTGGTTGAAATTCTTTGTGATGATTATATTCAGTGTTTGGGCCTTCCCCATTAAAAAATACCTAGTTAGTTACTTGCAGAAACCAACAAAACAATATTAAAAATGTTCTTAATATAGCTTTTGAAAGCCTTACGTTTTTGTTTGTCCTCTTAACTTGTTTTTCACATTTATGGGTGTGTCTTCATGCAATCGTCTCCATTGATTACATACTTGTTACTTTAATAATTTCTTTGAAAGTATTTACTTAGTTTTTCTGCTTCTTTTGGAATGTTCATATTGTCTTCTTTTTATTGTGCTGTTTTCTAACGAAGGTTGGCGATCACTTCTCTCTGATCTCGACTCTTTGACTTTTGACTATTTTTTGCATCTAAGTCAAGGCTGCTAAGCCATTGCAATATCTATTTCTAAAATCATTCTGATCGATATAAGTGAGCACCAACTTGTGTTCTAAATGTAGGCTTTTTAGTGTCAAACTGAATGAAGTATATTTCCATAAAAAGTACTTAGACTGATCCTTTATAGAGCTTTCAGTACCGTGTATTTAAATTATTGTTCAATATGATTCTACATTTGTTGTCTATTTAAAATAATTACGAATGATGTGTCGACTTCGACTGACTTGGTTCCCTTTGGCTTATCCACAGAATCTACTGACAATTTTACTGTGACCTTAGTCATCAAAATTTAATTTTGCCATCGCCACAATTCCTAAATCATGTGCTGATAGCTGCCCACCCTTAATATGCAATATGGCAAGGGAGGGATTTACTGTATTGCCTCTAATTCTGCTATGCATATTCCTATTACTCATGAATCATGTTTCATTCTTTATGTTTATCAATTGTGATTTTGACTTGTGATTGTTTTGTACAGCTACAGGACCTTCTTGTTTTCTTTTTAGGTTTGGTGGCCAGCTTCTCCTCGATCTTGCGTTGAAATGTTAAGTAAAGTACAGCATTTCGTTCTAGATGTACCAGACAGCATCGTCCACCATACTTTACTTTACTTTTTCGTGTCTGAATCCAAATGTTTAAAGTTTCTCCGCCAAGGGTGACGTCAATGGTATTACTGCTGGTATGCTACAATTCTCCGAGGGTGCATCTACCAAGGCATAGTCTGCACTTCAGTATGTGTTCCATGTTTTAAACTTCCATTAGCATAGTGGGTCCTGGGTGTCGATTCTACCCCAGCTGATTTTATTTGTGTTGACAGGAGCAACACCTGTTCTTATTCTATTTAGTGACTTGCATGTTTTCCAGTAAAGGCGTGTGATTCGAGGATTATCTTGGCGTTGCTTATAGTCGCCAGGTGGCTTTAGTGGGATTGTCTTTAGCAAGCTTTTACTTGATCTTATTCTAGACTGTTCGTGTAGTGGTTCTAAATATAGTGGGTGTCTATGTTTCAACTCTTATTTGAATCATTCTATGTGTTCTGCAGCTTTTTGTCGTGCTTGATGAGGGACAAAGCCCGCGGTTGTATAGAGGTACGAAAGAGGTTTAGTATGAGGTACAGCATGTGTAGGCATGTTTTGTTTAGGGCTACATTTACCTGTCTTGCTTGTGCTTTGTTTTGAAAACTGTATTGTTTGCTCCCCATGGACACATGGACGTGTTTTTTAAAAAGTTTATTCCTAGATGCTACTTTTTGCCTACACTCTCCTCCACCGTAAGGTTCTTGGACTAGCATTTCTGGATGGTAGTATTATTATTCACTTTGCTGATTTTACTCCAAATTTAGATTAAATAAATGCAAATTGGCTGGTAATACTTCCATATAAAATGAGTTTTTTCTCTAAGCATAGCTTGGACCTCTCGACATTAGACTCTATACTTATAAATTATATTATTGAGGTGTAATTTTGGTAATTACTCTTTCAGAGTAAAGTTTACTTGGGCTGTTTGGGATGGTTGATTTTTTTTCCATTTGTGAAATATTGTTTGGAGAATTTCTGGATGATTCTGCAAAAAGTTTGAAGCAATTATGGGATTATTATGCGACGTTAGTATGGTGGTATCATTAGCAAAAGTTTACATGATTCTTCTTGCTTTTATATGTTAGGTCTATTAGATGGGCTTACTGGGTAATATTTTAGTCTTATTTGTAATTCCACCTATCACGACCACCTATCTTGTCATCTTTATGGTGGTCTTCTTGAGAGCCTTCTTCCAGGAGTTTTTGCAGGAAAACATAAATATGTGAAGTAATACTAACCTAATATATAAAATTAGGAAATATGTAAGTATACAGAATATAAGAAGGATATAATTAGATATGAAAATATCAATAAGAAAGAGAGCAGGTCGTACGAGGAATAATTGGATATCATAAAGAAAAAAACACAAAAAAAGAAAGATGAGGCAAAAGAAAAGCAAAGAAGCGCTTACTTATTAACGGGAGAAAAATGAAAATAATGGGAGGAACAGGTTATTGATCCTTGAAAACATTTGAAAAGATGCAAGGAAAGAAGAAAACGATACCTCTTTAAGATTTCTTGATAATTGGATATTCATCTACTTATCTATACATAAAAAATTAATAAAAAACATACAGTGACCATAACAATCAAAAGATTTAAAGATTTTGAATTGTGGTATCGTAGACATATACTGGAGTTTAAATGAACCTAATTAAACACGTTGACCGTGACGTTGACACGTTAACGCATCTGGGAAACTATTGTATCACTATAGAAGATGTATTAGAAAGCAAATAATGTTGCGATCGGTATCAACTCATCGTCTACTTCTGCTATTATGTGGAGTTGGCTATTGTCAAATCGAAATGCCCTATAAAAAATGTCATTGCACTAATTCGGATATCATTGACGAATATTATTTGCATGTACCATTGACAAAGAGAAGCTGTTCTTGATATTTTGATTTTGCCTTGTTTATCATAGCTCCCATGTATTTGTAATTATTCGCCGTTTTAATAAGGGGTGTTATTTATAGTAATCTTTGTATGATGAATTATTTATCACTTTTTTATTAATGATTATTTCCATTTGCGCTTAATAAAACTTCCTGACAAATGTGCTGTTAATCAGTAGTAGTGACAATATAATTCCTGTCTCACTCATCGTGTTACTCTAAGTACGTCTGACATCTCATCTTCTATTCTTATATTTGGTCTTTGATTCGATATAAAATCAGGATTATTATCTCTCAAGAATATTTTTGAGTAAAACATGGCATACCATATCAAAAGCCTTTTTAAAATCTATGAAACATGTTTATATCACTTGATTGACGTCCAAGCATCGATGTGTGAGAACATTTAGAGCATTCTCTGGTGCCTAGCGCCCTTCTGTATACCAACTGTGAAGAATGATTTTTAGAAACAGATTATCAGTTTTAAGAGTCCTTAAATCTTTTAATATGTGACCAAGATACTCAAGTAGTAATCTTTATATGAAGTAAAGCTTTAAGTTCTTTATTTATTTTGAGGAACAAATCTTCATTTCGTACTCAGTAAATTTATGATATTCTAAGCATCTACTGTGAAATATGATCAATTTTTTCCACACTGCATTAAGATTCAGGTTTTTATTCAAGGCACTCAAATTGCTAGAGACAGTCTAGAATATAAATTATAATATAATAATAATTATAATTTATATTAATAAAAGTTACAATATCCATATTTAGTCCAAAATTGAAATAAAATTGTGAGTCGGACATGCTGTATAGTGTAAAACGAAATATTCTAAAAACAGAGCTAACATAATAATGTTGTCACATATTTATTACATCCATGTTAGCATTTATTATAAAAAATAATATTTTTTATTACTATTAATTATTATTGAAACATTGTAAATCTTATAGACAAGAACCACCGCCTGGTCATTACCATAAACTTAATAATAGTTCCTGACATTGAAAATAATCAACATCAGTCATGGTCTCATTCTATGCCAAATGCTTGTGCAAGGTTTCATTGAAAAGAAAAAGAGCTGCACTTTACGCGCGCCAGAGAGAGACGGTACGACCGAATTTGACGTCATTTCATATGCAGTTCAACCTTGCACTAATATTAGTAATAGAAACAGAATTTGTTTGATTATTTCAATAAATTTCGGAGTAAAATTTTTATTGTATAAATGCTTTTATCACAAATAAATTTTTTCTTGGTAAGAGATATATAATATTACTGTACGGCGAAGATTTATCAATAATTGTATAATAGTTGTAAAAATATTGCGGAAACAAATATTAAGTGATGTGTAAAGGAGCATCTTAAATTTTAGAGGTTATGATTGATATTTATAAGTTTACCGTCGTACCTATTGGATTTTTTGTAATTGTCGTTTTTGTTTTAGGGCTTAAATGCCTTGAAGAACAGCGAGTTTCCTCTAGTGGGAGCAACATGAGAGAGGTAAGTGTTTTATCTGTTTTATTTATAGAATCCTGGCATTTTATAAAAACGTTTATATTAGAGATTATAAATTTAATAAACTAAACGAATTAAATACTTGCAGTGCGTGTATTTTGCATACAGCATTAATTATAAGAACAAATAAGTGATTTAGTTGAATTAATATTCATCTATAACTCTAAGAAGGCTTTTATTTGATAGAAATACATTATTATATTAAATATCTAATTTCAACTAATACTTTTGAAAAATTCTTGCTGTATTTATTCAGATATACTAACAACTAAGGTGATGCTAACTTAAAACTAAATGATAAATATTTATTACAACTTTATTTAGGTAAACACGGAAATATCTACAGATTGTATTTATATGTGTAAATATTTATAAATTTTAACAATCTAGACTCATTAATATTCTCAGAAAAATAGGTATTAAGAGAAAACATTTGAGGATCGAACAAATCTATACCTGCGAACAACCAAAATCCTTTTTTTGCAACCACAGCTTAAATCTAAAATTACGTCAGTAATGTTTGGTTACGAGGCACCGAGACCTGGACTCTGAAGGCTGATACGATCAATTGTGTAGACGCGTTTGAGACGTGGTTGCGTAGAAGAATGTTCCGAATATTCTTGACAGCGATGCAGACCAACGAAGCTGTGTTAAATTGAGCAAATGATTATATCCGCCCGGATTGTGTGTGCTCGGTCACTCAGCCACAGTTTTGACCTACTTGAAGAGCCTTTTAGTTGAACAGCTTTTCTGCCTGTGCTGCTGATCAGCATGCACTCTACTTTTTTGTATTGTATTGGTGCTGCATGGCTGCTGTAATAGAGGATTTATAAGTATCAAAAATAAAAATAACTAAATAAAAGAAATAAAATATAAGGATATAGTATATAAAATCTTGTCTATTCCATTTAAAGTCTCTTTATAAATGGTAAAATGTTAGGAAGGGTTCATAATTTTACATATTCGGGATATAACGTAAAGATAATAATGAAAACATAGAGAAACAGGTCCAGTCATACAAAAGAAACCCTAGAACAAACCTGGACAATCAACGAAAGTCAACCAGTAAGGACGGAAATGTGGACCAACTGCAAGCAGGCTTTGAGATTAGCAGCCGAAAACACATTAGAAATATCCCGTGGCCAAGAGAGAAATGGCAGGTTCGATTAAGAATGCAAAAAAAATAAATGATGAGTAAACGATATATTTAGGGCCATGCAACAAAAAAAACTAGGACAGCAATAGATAGGTACAAAAACTTAAGTAGAGAGAAAGAAACGAGAATCAGAAAACGAAGAGCTCGAAAGCCAAGGAAAAAGAAAAATTCTATCACAAAATAAACATTATTAGAAACTAATTCAAGAAAAAAAAACAATTCCTTTAATAATAAAAATGGCAACTTACTTACCAACAAAAAGAATATTCTATTACGATAGGTAAGCCACTTTCTAGAGCTACTAGAAGGGGAACCTACTAACAACATAGAACTCGAGTACCTAATTGAGGAATTTGTGGAACTCCTTCGATAGAAGAAGTGAAAATATCTATCAAAAAAACTAAAAAAACCACAAATTTCCAGACAGTGATGGTGTCTCATCAGATTTATTAAAACACAGTGGTGAGCAAATCGTTAATCTGATGCAAAAAATAGTTTGTAGAATTTGGTCTTAGTAGCAAATGCCAGAGGAATTGAGGTTAGATTTAATATGCCCGTTAAATATAAAGAGAAATCAATTATAATGCAATTACTTTACTTTATCGTGTCCGGATATGTCATTCATAAAATTTCGACCCAGTATCGGGCTACGTCGGTTCCATCTTTGTTGGCGAACCACAAATCTTCGAGGGTACATCGATGAGGACAGTTTCTGCATGTAAGAAGATGTTCCATATTCTGTGTTTCTCCACACAGTTCACATTATCTTGGTCTATTTTTCCCCATTTTGCCATGTTTGATTTTACTGGAGCGATCCCCGTTCTTGTCCTATTCATAGTTTTCCACGTTTTTAAAGTCTAGGGACTGGCCGGTCCATTGAACCTGGGGAAGAGGAAAATACTCAAGCGGTTTATCTTGCACTGTTTCAAGGAAGCTTTTACTGGATTTTAGTCGCTTTCGAGGTGTTCGAGCTTTGTATAGGGCAGGTCGCTCGTCCGCGATCTGTTTAATTTTCTCTATGTGCTCTGCAATGCCACTGCGTGTTGAAAGTTTTGCAAAACCCGCTGCTTTATATAGATTTGAGAGTCACGTTGTTTCATGCACCCCGTTACTATCCTGTCTCATATCTCATTTAGCATGTCTCATTTAGTGCAGTATCAAATTGTTTGGTATGGACATCTCTGTCCCAAACGGGGCACGCATATTCAGCAGTTGAGAAATACAGTGCCTGTGCTGTTGTTCTTAAAACGCCAGGACGTGCACCCCATTTACTTCCCGTTAGCTTTCTGAGTATGCAGTTCCTAGTTGTTACTTTCCCTCTCCTTTTTATGTAATGTTGTCTGTAGGTGAGAAACTGGTCCAGAATTACTCCAAGATATATAGGTTGGTTTGTGTGGTCTAATGTATTACCATTCCACGCAATTTGGAGTTTTCGCGTGGCTTCCTTTGCGCGAAGGTGGAAAGTGCAGACTTGGCTTTTAGAGGGACTTGACCGGTGCAAGTTTAGCCAGGTCTGAATCCTCCTTGTTGGGGATGAAGTACTTGTCGACATTTTTTTCTATTCTAGCGAGTATGAGTCTCTCGTATAGTTTGAAAAAATGACACAACAGCGAAATAGGTCTGTAGATACTGGGATTTTTTGGGCCCTTTCCTGGGTTTAACAAGGCTATCACTTTAGATTTCCTCCATGATTTTGAAATTTCGGAGGCTTTGTGTTATAAAGTTGCAAGATCCAGTTTTTTGCTCCTTGGCCTAAATGCTTTATTTTTTTTTATTGCATATATCATCCACACCTGCAGCTTTCCCATTTTTTAACCTGTTTATACCATCGTGAAGTTATTTTAGTGTAAAAGGAGTTTTTTAAGTGTTTTGTCTCCGAATCCAAACTTCTTCTAGTGTTTAGGTCCTTATATCGGTTCGTAGTTCTGCCATTCATAAGGAGTTGAGCAGCGACTTGGTTTGCTGTAACCTTGCAAGGTGGTTTATGTTCTTTTGGATTACCGCTAAGTTTTTTTACAAGGTGATAATGTAATAATAACGTATTATTGTCAAATTATTATAAGACAGTCTTGAAACATGTAATAAGAAACATTTTGCATGAGAGATTGAAACCTTATATCAAAGCATTTCTAAGAGAATAATCAAATCTTCACACTACGACAAATTCTGCAAAAAGCAAAAAGCAAAGAGTTTAATAATGATATGTACCATCTTTTTGTGTCTATTTTAAAGCAGCATATAACAGTGTCATAAGGCCAAGTCTATACAACGCTATGAGTATTTTAGAAATAAAAAAAAATGATAAATGTGACGATTGCCAAGATGCTATCAGATGTATTAAAATTTAATACAACTTGTCAACCCCATTTAAAATACATAGGGAGTTAAGGCAGGGGGATGTGCTGGCGGTTCAGCTTTTTAATATAGTCTTAGAAAAAGTCGTACGAAACGCTAATCGAGATAGCAGACGAGCTATTGAATAGATCAATCCAAAATTTAACATAATACGCTGACAACGTAGACATTATAACAAGAACCAGAGCCAGAACCACAAAAATCTTAACCGATAGCAGCAGCCGAACGAATGAGATTATATATAAATTAAAATAAAGCCAAATTCATGTCGGTTAACATAAACCTAAAGGCTGAAAATGGATTAAAGGATCAAACGGTTGATATATTTAGGGACATCGGTTATCCCCAATAATAAAACATCAGGGGAAATAAAAAGGTGGATTATAATTGCAAATAGGTGTTATCATAGTCTATCAAAGCACTTAGCTAACAAACGTATGTCTCAAAAAATTCGTTTAAGACTGCATTAAACACTGATAGTCCCTTTTTCACATATGGGTCAGAAGCATAGACCCTAACAAAAACAGATGAATCCTCTCTATCGATTTGTGAAAAAAAGCTACTACGCAAGATATTCAGAGCAGTCTGTGAAAACGGAATATGGAGGCGTAGAAATAATTTTGAACTGAAGAATATCAACAAACATAATTTCCGCTTGATTGTCGTTAAAGGTATTTATTTTTTTTCTTGATAGTATCTCTTAAGCGTTTCATTGGCGCACGTTATCACTCTTCTTCTTCTTCAAGTGCCATCTCCGCGGCGGAGGTCGGCAATCATCATAGCTATTCGGACTTTTGAGACGGCTGCTCTGAAAAGTTCATTTGATGTACATTCGTACCACTCTTTCAGGTTGCGCAGCCATGACATTCTACGCCTCCCTATGCTTCTCTTTCATTGGATCTTTCCCTGCATAATCAGTTGGAGCAAGGTGTATTTCTCTCCACGTGTAATATGTCCGAGATATTCTAATTTTCTTGTTTTTATGGTATTTAAAATTTCCATTTCTTTGTTCATCCTTCCCAGAACCTCTTTGTTTGTGACGTGTTCTGTCCATGATATTTTCAGAATTCTTCTGTACACCCACAGCTCGAATGAAAAAACATAGCACCTCGCCAACCTAACTCTTAGTTCCAGTTTTAAATCCCTCGTACATAGCACTCTTCTCATTTTGTTGAAATTTGCTCTAGCCTTTTCTATTCTTATTTTGATCTCCTGATTGTAATCATTTGTGAAGTTAATCATTGTTCCCAGGTATGCATATTTGTCCACTTGTTCGACGTTGGTTCCGTTTATTAGAAGATTCTCGTTATTTCTTTGAGTTTTCGATATTCTCATAAATTTCTAGTCTAGAGAGTTGGTGATAGTGTTGCTCATTGGAAGAACCCCTTCGTTATCTTAGTTTTTTTATGTCTTATATCGGAGTTCATTCTGCTCTGAAATATTTGAATTTTATTCACCAGATATAACCTATCATTTTTTATCAGCTTCTCTAGTACTCATATTTCATCTCTGGTTAAATTTGTAAAGATAATAAACTGTTTTATATGCCGCTTTGGAAATTGTTCTGTTTTTGGTCCTTGATTTCTTATTTTTATATTTTAAGTTGACTATTATTTCGTGTTATCACTTTTGTAGTTCCATGCAATTTTCTTATTCTCTAAAGATATTTTGATCTTTACTCAATATACATATTACCAATTTAAAATATGCAATTCTTATTCGGGAGCAACGAATTGCGTTACGCTTTTGTAAAATGCGACTCGAATTTTCAGAGTCAAGGAATATAGTTTCGATTTAGTTTGGCTTGACTTCAAGGTGTTAAAAGCAGTGTAAAATAACCTTACATTCTTTATTTTATCGCATTCACTTTGAACTTGAATTTTAATCATGCAGTCCTACACGGGTGGTTCAATTTTTCTAATAGTTTGGCAAGAGGACAGTTTGTATTTTTAACCAGTTGTGAACATAATTCCAGGATTGATAAATCTATAAATATGAGATTCATTTAGAGGTTTATGTTGAGTGTTTCAATAATAATTAACTGGAACATAATTTTTGTAGAATCATTTGATGTGACTATAATTTTACGTTACTGTTTTACTGAAAACTTTTTTTTTAATTTTTGTATATACTCCAGTCGTCAGAGACGAAAATACCACTGCACCTTTAAAAACCATACGAACAAGCTAAATTCTGCTGAAAATGTCAATTTTGGGACTCCAAAAAGTTGTAAAGAAGTTTGCTACTCCTCTCCCTAAAATCCCCCTCGTATGGGGGAAAACGGAAAACATCGATTTACCAAGAATCTGTATGTCGTAGAAAAAAATGTTTCAAACAAGAAGTGTCTTCTTCTTCTTTAGGTGCCGTCTTCTTAGCGAAGGTTGGCGATGACCTCTGCAAAGTCTTCCCTATTTTCGGCTTTCCTTATTAAACTTTGAAAGTCTAATCCTGTCCAATCTTTGATGTTGCGCAGCCAGGTCATTTGTCGTCTACCCGGGCCGCGTCTGCCTTCTATTTTCCCTTCTATAATAAGCTGAAGGAAGTTATACCTGTCGTGTCTAAATATGTGTCCAAGCTAAGACCTTTTACGATTCTTGACAATTTCTGTGAGTTCACGTTCTCTATTCATACGCCTTAAAACTTCTTCATTTCTAACGCGGTCGGTCCATGGAATTTTCAGCATACCCACATCTCAAAGCTCTCTAAACGTCGTAACGAGCTGACTGTTAACGTCCAAGCTTCCACACCGTGTAATAGTACACTATATACATAACACTTTATCATGCGGTATCGTAGGGACAAATCAAGATTACGGGTAGTGAGTAACTGTCGTATCTTTAAGAAGGTGTTTCTTGCCTGTTCTATTCTACATTTAACCTCTTGTTCTTGGTCTAAGGTTTCATGTATCCAACAGCAAACTTTTTCACTTGTACAACTAGATTGTTGTTGACTAGTATGTTTATAACTGGTGTGTGTTTTTTTGAAATTACCATTGTTTTGTTTTTTTTACATTCACCTTAAGGCCGTTTAGTTCTCCTTCTCGCACTACTTTGGTTAGCAGAATATGTAGTTCATCTTCACTGCCAGCAATCAGTACTATATCATCAGCATACCTGATTTGTTCATGATTTTTCCATTGACTTTTATTTCTTCTTGTGCTTCATCTAGAGCATGTGCAAAGATGTCCTCTGAGTACAAGTTGAATAATAATGGTGATAGTACACAACCTTGTCTAACTCCTCTTTGGATGTTTATGGTTTCAGTATCACCCAATTCAGTTCTGACAGAGGCGTTTTGGTTCCAGTAGAGTTCACGTATTGTATTAATGTCGTTTGGATCCAGATTCTTTTTTTGCAAGCATTCTATTAGCTGATCGTGTTTGACTTTGTCAAAAGCCTTTTCATAATCTATAAAGCACAAGTAGACATATTTTTGTTGATCTCGACACTTTTGCATGAGAACAATGAAACTGAACAAAGAATCTCGAGTTCCCATACCGCTTCGAAAGCCAAATTGTTCCGGACCCATATCTTCTTCGCATTTTTTGTAAATTCTGTTATGGATAATTTTTAGAAATATCTTCAGAATATGAGGCATAAGACTTATTAATCGAAAGTCGTTACATTTTTTTTGCGTAGTTTGATTTGGGTATAGGCACAAACGTAGACGTTAACCAATCTTGTGGAATTGAACAAGAAGTGTAGCTGAGATAATTTTGAACAAAAATATACAATAAATATAGAAATAACGCTTGAAGCGACCAGCGATTTTGAATATCAGTCATGCGCACGAAATCAATTTTTTTAATAAAATTTTTATCAACTCGACGGTAAAAATTCGATATCTTTTTTTAATTTCAAAACTTTCTTTGGCTGCAGCGGACACATTATACTTTTATGTTCTTTTTCTTTTTTATACGTTAGATCTATGACCTATGCTTACTGGGTAATATTTAGTCTTATTTGTGATAAAGAAGACTAGCTATTTAATCATTTCTTTGGTAGTCTTTCTGTGATGCTTCTTTCGCTTGTTTGCCCATCTCTTACAATGTTTGCAATACTATCTTCTCCCATTCTCTTGACATATTTATTCTAATTTTTTTTTCGTTCACTTCCCCATCTTACTACATCTTGAACATCACATTTTGCCTGATAGCTTCATTTCTCACTTGGTCCCGTTTAGTTTTTCTGACTGTGGATTTTAAAAGTCATTATCTTAGCTGTTCTTATCTTCTATCCTTTCTTATTATTTCTTATTGTCTATATTCTTATCTCTAGATGCTAAAACTGATGATCGCCAACATTCATCACGGAAAGGCTCATCAAGAAGATGTCTTCTAACTATTTGGGAGTTTATGGAACAAGCTACCGAGACATATGTAATAAAGAAACAGCCAACCAAGTCACAGCTATTTAAGGTGTATTAAGTCACGAGGCGCGTGGTTTGCCTTCAGTGGAGAACCATCTCTAAATGAAGCCAAATGTCCGTTTAAAAATTTTTAAATTTTCGTACCTACGAATATCAACATTATTTTCTGTAGAGTTTGTGTGTTTTTTGTTTTTTTTTGTTAAGTTAGTTTTAAATAATGAGTAAAGATTACAGTACATATAATATAATAACATCGATAACATAGTACATATTGAGTTGAACTAATGAAGCTTTAGAAATATAAAGCGAAACGTCTTCGATAAACTTGTGAAGTAGTTAACTTCTTTTTTTCTTTGCCAACCTGAATGACCGATTAAACCACCGAATTCCCTTTTTTTATCGGGTTACAGTCCTTGTACGATCTGATCTACTCACGTGTCCATAATTGTTGAACGTTTTTCTCCAATGTAGCTTACGTGCTTAGTATGTCTTATTTTACTGCCATTCTTCCATTAACAGCACTGAATTTTTCGATGCCGTTAATTTCTCTTGTTTCACGTTCTTGTTCTGTTGTTAATTATTCGGTATTTCCTGGGTTTATTTGCATTGTCTTCTAGTTTTCGGAGCATATGGGATAAATCTTCTTCATCTTGTGCCTTAACCACTTGATCATCTGCAAAACTTAGTATATACAAAAAGTTGTTTCAGCTTGATATTCCTATACCTTCACATTTCCTTATCCATAACCTTAATATTTATTCTAGCAATATCTTGAACAGCTAGTTTAAACTCTTACCCTCTTCTTGCATAGGTTTTTTTACGAGTTCAATTAACCTCTAAGTTATCCCGAGTTCCTTTATAGTTTTCCATAGTTATTTTCTGAGAACCGTATCATACGCCCTTTTTTAAATCGATGAATGCCATGTGTACCGGTCTATCTTTTGTGTATATATGTGGGCTATGCAGGATCTTCCTGCAGTAAAACCTGCCTGATCATCCCCGATTTTGTTTGAGATTGATTTTTCCAGTTTTTTTTTCATTATTTTCCTATGTAATCTGCCCATATCTAACCATTTTAACCTACCTTTTCATTAAGTCTAATACAATGTTATATCTGGAATAAAAATTTATAGTTTTGTGGGGTACTAGCGAATAACTAAATAATAAAATTTTCCATAAAAGAGGAATTAAAGATAAAATACGTGGTCAAATAATGCGATTAACGATTGAAAATATGATATTGAATAAAACATAGGATAGTTTTCATTAATGGTGACTTTAGTCACCTTTACTAGATATATCACTATCAGTTCTTTTCTTGGTTTATACCAATATTAATCCCTTTCACAACCATGTCTTTCCAAACAGTTTCCCAACAGGTCTCATTTGATTCTATTTTCCTATTTTTTCCAGGCGAGAATTTGAGCTTATCGATTATTCGAAGATGATTAAATTTTTTGCTCTAAACGTGCCGAAACCATCTTTACCTATTCACTCTAATTTTAGAGTTAATAATTGCAGTCACACTTTTGGTACATGCTTTTGCATTTAGTTCATGCTTTGTCCATGCTTTCATTGTTTTATTTATTTTTAATTGCCCTACATTGAGTACCATACATCGTTTTATAAAATCTTAAAAGAAGAATTGTGTTGGGAAGCAAGAAATCTTGGGCTAACAAAAAATCAAGAAAAACTAAAATATTTAATAACAAGTTAAATAAAAATAAAAAGGAAGAAAATTGGACATGAAAGAAGGTAAAACATATATTTTTTAAGAGTTATAAATATTGCTTAGGTAGGGATGAAAATCGAGGCAGAGAAAGTGGAAAAAACTAGATTATCTCGAAAAGAACAGAAAGTATAAATCAATCACTACATATATATTCCAGTTACGTATGCGAGTAAACCATGGAAAATGAAAATATTTGACGTAGATCTTTGGAGAGATGGGAGAGAATAATCTGAAGATTAATATGTGTCGTTGTGACCGCAAATACGTTATAGAGAAGAACAAACATTAAAGAATTGAAAGAAAGGAAAGAATGGCAAAAATGGCACTTTTTTTATACCAATAATACAGAGAGTAAAGGGCAAACCAGGAAAAGATGCTTAGAGAATTTGTACGAAGATCTATAACCAACATCGGTAATTGGAAACAAAAACATTGTTCATAATTAAATAGAAAGAAGTGGTAAAGAAAATGCCTTAAATATGACTAAATTGAGTTTTACAAATAAAAATTAAAATAAATAAAACTGAAGTTTTTCATACAAACATTTTAAGTTACTAACATTAGAGTAATGGTTCACTTTCGTAACTATTCCACTATGAAATAATTACCCTAACAGGAAGTACTATAATCTTGAAAAGGTCAGAGGTGCTTGTTTTGAACCCTCGACATTTCTGCTAAATACAAATCTTAAATTTTTCATTTTGCACTAACTTCCAGGCAGAAATCGGAAATGCGCGGAAAAGGGCTCACGATGCACGTATCTTTTCTTTATTAACTACATAAATTAAGAGAAAGGTCAAGGATTGCTGAAGCGGTATATGTTGGAGGTTAAGCTATGAAGTTCAAGGAGGTTTACTAGAATTTATGATTGACTTAATTCGTTGCATGTTGTTCTGCTTTAAGTATTGTTGGAATGAGGTGAATCTGAAATAGGGAATAAAAATAAAAAGGCATTTTTCATAATTCGTCTTGTATATCAAATTTATTGAAAAAATTTTGTTTTGCACTAATGATAGAACCAGTAGCGCACCTAGAATTTGCCTTTGGGGGGGGTTTGGTTGGTCACCAACATTTTTTTTATGATGTTACCTCCATTTTGAGTCCTTAAAAAGTGTAAGTAACAGTATCGGAATAAGGTCCTCCCCCAAAACCCCCCTCAGTGCGCCACTGGATAGAACACACTTTTATTTTGACGTTTTCACTTAGAGGTGACCTTCAAAGAGAATAATAAAATTGATGGATTCGACCGTTACTTGATGGAAATTCATTTTATGTAACAATAAAACACTGAAAACTTTGTTTTCAAAACTTCCACAAAATTTATTTTAAATTCTTATCACTACAGCTGTTTCGGCTGATTGCCTTTCTCAAGTGATCTGTTTTTGGCATGGGTTTACACTTTATAGTCTCTAATTTTAAATTTTACATCTGCTTGAAGTTTGCATAAATCAGGACTACTTTGAATTTAACAATGAATTATATAGTCAAGTCAAGTCAAGTCAAATTTATTGATCACATGCGACATTATACAAAGTACATGTATGAGACAAGTCAAAGTTACAGAAATACATCTTAAATGTATATAAATTAATAAACACGATAAAACATACTTAAAAGTTATTCTTAGAATATGGCTCTAGCTCACAAATGTATGGATGTACACACCTCCGAAAGTTTGGCTGATGTAAATTCATTCGTATATCTATTGGTAATTTGTTAAAGAAACTTATGGCTGCATAATGTGTGCTACTTTGCAACAAAACAGAACGATGTTGTGGAAGCATAAAGTGATTGTCTCTGAATCTTGTTGAATAAACATGGTTAAATTGAAATTTATTAAATTCATAAATTTTGCTATGTAAATACATTAGACACGAAAATATATACAGAGCAGGAATTGTAAGAACATTGTTTTGTCTAAAGATGCCTCTACAAGAATCTCTAAATTTCATTTTATACATTATCCTAATAGCTCTTTTCTGAAGTACGAATATCTGTTCTAATTCAGAGGTACAACCCCAGACTTCAATGCCATATTTGGCTATTGAGTAAAAATGGGCAAAGTATACTGTTTTTAATACTGATGTATGAAAGAGACCGGAAAGAATTCTCAATGCATAACATGCGCTACTTAATCTGGATTTCAAATTAGAAATGTGGTTTGACCATTTACAATTACTGTCTAGAATACCTCCAGCAACTTCGTGCAGTCTGTTATATCTATTGCTGTTTCTATAGTGGCTTGATGGTTTTATACAAATAATAGTGCAAGACTTATAATGGGCAATCCTCTAAAACCCATTGCTATGATATTTTTATGGATCATCTAGAGACAAAGATTTCAAAACATCCCATTTTCAAACAGTTTTTATATCGGTGGAGATACGTAGACGACGTACTGGTATGTTTCACAGGAACTAACAGGCAACTCAACCAATTTTTATCGTATATTAATTCTCTTCATAGTCGTATTAAATTTACAATAGAAACAGAACAAAATCAATCCATAAATTTTTTAGATTTAAAAATTATCAGACTTAAAAACAAATATGACTTCTCCATATTTCATAAACCTACCCATACTGACACGACTATTCACAATTCATCATCCCATCCCACACAACATAAACTGGCAGCCTATCATAGTATGTTACATAGATTAACAGAAATTCCGATGTCAAAATACAATTTTGAGACTGAATTAAATACCATTAAGCAAATAGCAGTAAACAATGGATACAACGAACAAACAATTAATAAAATTTTAAATCAAAAACTACACAAGAAAGCCCTGAACTTAGTATTTCCACCACCAGAGAAAAAACTCAGTACCTTCTGCTCGATTACATATACAGGCAAAATATCAACAAAAATAGCCAAACACATAAAAAAGAAAGGAATAACACCAGCTTTCAGAATAAATAACAAGCTAGGAAAATATATTAAAAACAACAAGAGCCAACATAAAAAACACTTACACAGTGGTGTGTACAAACTTAAATGTGGCGACTGCCCAAAAGCTTACATTGGTCAAACGGGTAGAAATTTTAATAAACGAATAGCAGAACATAAAAGGGCTTTCAATAATAGAAAAACAGATTCTACATACGCACTTCACCTTCTAGATCATAATCATTCTTTTAATGACGAATTTAAAATTCTCCACATTCAAAATAAAGGCCTTAAGCTATCTTTGTTAGAATCTATGGAAATCAACAAATTAAAAAACACAGATATAATTCTGAATGACCAGCTTGAGACAAACAGTTCTTCCCTCCTCAACCTATTTCATTAGAGACTATAAAGTGTAAACCCATGCCAAAAACAGATCACTTGAGAAAGGCAATCAGCCGAAACAGCTGTAGTGATAAGAATTTAAAATAAATTTTGTGGAAGTTTTGAAAACAAAGTTTTCAGTGTTTTATTGTTACATTCAAAGAGAATAATTATTAGTAAAACTGGGCTTTCATTATTAATACTGTAGTGTCTTTTGTATTACAGTATTTTAAAACAGAACAGGATTGTCATATTATAAATGTTTATGAACAAAGTGTGCTTTGATATTTATATGATACGGTGAAAATTTCTTACATGAACTTTTGTAATGTCTAATAGTAAAGTATGGATCTGTAAAAAATTAGCTAAAGTTTGTTTAACTCCTAAACTAAACTATCCTAAATATAAACTATCATATGAACTAAAAACTATCCTAAATATAAAATTGATAAAAATATAATATAAAAAAAATACAAATAAGCAAGTATTGAGGATTTAATTCAAAATTTTATGTATCAGTGGAGAAGAACATTTTTTTTTAATAAACATCCCATTTAATTTGAAATCTGTAAAATTTTACAATATGTCAAATCGAATTCCTTAGCTCCATATCGATTTTTAAACGACTTTGTAAATTAACAGTTTGTTGGTAACTGTTAAATGTGATTTAGGACCTAACACCCAGTACAATTTGCTAAGTTTTTTTAAGTCCAGGTGCTTTCTCTTAGTAAATATATGTGTCCTCCACGTTAATCATCGGTCCAGATAAATTTCCATATATTTTGCATCTTCCTTTTGTTTCAAGAATTGGCCGTGTAATGCCACAGCTGGATAGACACTTCTTCTTAGAGTGTGGGTGACATGAATAGATTTAATTTTGTTTGCTTTAATTCGCCAAGGTTTCTAGCCAAGAGGAAATAGCATCCAAGTGAGTCTGCAAAATTTGAGAAACAATGACGGATCTGCATATGTTGAAATAGTTAATTTTTACTAGTGGGACGATTACACTCCCCTGAGACACGGCAGACCTTATTGGGGTAGAGTTGTGGTTTTATCTTGGTACCTTACTTAAAAGTGTCTACTTTGAGGATAAGGAAAATGTTGTTCGGTAAGCTTTTTCCAATTTTGTATAATAGTCCATCGTGCCAAACTTTGTCGATGGACTAAAAAGGCAGCAAAGCAGTATTCTTGATCTTTAAAGGATTTATATAATTTTTTTCTGTGGACTTGTTAGTGGGGGCATGTTTCGCTATAAATCCTAATTGATGGTTAGGAATTAATTGATTTGCTTTCAGAATTGGTTATATTATCTCTACAAGTAATTTTTCTAGTAACTTTGCCATAGCAAAGGAAACAAAGGAGTAGGCTAAAAGGTCTGTAGGATGTTGTTTGCTAGACAGGTTTTCCTGGCTTAGGGATTAGTATAATTTGGGCTACCTTCCACAAAAGTGGAAAGTATCTATTTGTGTCAAATATCTCAGTTCGTTTTACAAAAGTTCTTTCAGAATTTTAACACTAATTAAGTCATCCTGCAGATTATTTTAGATTCAACGTATGTATGAATCTTGTGACTTGGTAAACGGTACAATTTTGAATAGGTAGTAGTTGATATGGGTTTTGCAGAAATGCTTTCACTTTACCTTCAATGTCGATGTTATTTTCAGCGGGATATAGTTAGGAGTTCGGCAAAAACATTGGCTCTGTCCTCATCGCTTTTTGCCCATTGACCATATGGAGTACGTATAGGAGAGTTTTTAAATTTTTTAGGAGGCCTTTTTAATTTTTTTACAGCTTTCCATAAATCATAGTCAGTAGCTTCTGAAGCTGTTAAGTTTCTAAGATAGTTTTGAATTTCATTGCTAAAATTGCTTTTATTAGTATTTAGTAAAGTTTTGAGTTATGGGATATCTTGATTTAATTTAGTTTTGTCTGCAGCAGCACGAGTTCTTTGCCAAATTTTCTTTATATTCTATTTCTAGGCTGTTTTTTGTTTAATTATCGAAGGCGGTTCTTGAGGTATGCTAGTTGACACATGACTTGTAGTTATATCTCATATTGCTTTCTGTATCGATCTTGCAAAAACGTTCCATCATGTTCTCTATTTCATCATTGGTTTTTAGTGGAATGTAGAGATTCAACAAGGTATCTGAATATTCACGAAAAGATCATAAATTTACTTACTATCATACAGAAACAATTAAAAAAAAAATGGAATCTTCTGCACAGAGCTGGATTGAAAAGCTACTATGCAATTAGAAATGAACCGCATCTAGGCAATAGAAACCTGAAGCGAGTTTAAGAGTATAAATGTAAGAAAAAAGCATTAATATTAATAATTATACATTAATCATATTCTTCATGATTATTAAAAAACTGGGAGCAGTTATTTAAAATGTACAAACAGATTTAAAAAGCGTTAATTTCAATGGGAGAACATTGAAATGTTGGGCAGTTTAGGAAAGAATTTTCTGCCCCCAACACTGAGTTGAGTTCTACTAAGCTAGTTCCACTCGCTCATGCTCACCTCTTAGAATTATTGACTCATGGCTTTTGGGGGGTTCACTTACTTTTACAGCACTTTTTTTTCGAATTTCCTCACTTTGGTTGAATTTTCCTATTACGATAGCCCAAGGTATTCAAATCTCCCTGTTTTTTTTAACATGAATGATTAAATGTTTAAAATCTCTATATACTCGTAATTCATACGTCGATATACATACATATAATTTTTTTTTCCTGTATTGTCCCTAAACTATTTTCACGACGACAAATAGATTAGGTAAGTGAGATATAGAGACGATTATTAAATACAAGCTGAAAAATAAGCTTTATTCAAAACAAAATCACCAAGAATTTTAGGGGGATAGTTCTGACCCCCTAGAAATGTTGAAAATACTGAAAAACGTAAGTCCTTAAAATTTTCATCGCTGCATACAAAGGTAATTTAAATTCATAGGTATTTTATTCTAAATTCTCCTGTATATCGAAACGATGCTGACTTATCATCTTATCATATTCTGAAATTTGACGTACCACGAGCCGGTTCCATTATTCGTTTCCAGTCAAAAAACTCTTCACTTCAAACTCCGCCTTTCTTATAAAACTCCTTCTTCTCATTGGCCGTAAATCCACATTGGCTCCGCTCACAACTATGACGTCATCTCGCGAAGAAATGACGTCGTTGTTAAACGCAAAAGCGTCTCGACGCTGGAATCGATACTCACTGTACACACTGACCCATATTGTCCTTTCACTTAGCGTTCAGAGACCGGGATGAAAATAAAAGGTGGTGAAAGGGTAAGGGGAGGGATAAATTAATGAAGTGCATAAGTTTTATGGGGAAACGATCAAAGTGGCTTAATATGCCGGATATTTGAGCAGAATTTGCCTCTCGTGCGTTAAAACGGAGACGAATTTTTAAACGCGGTCGATTAAGAAATATTTTTTATTAATCGCTGTATTCTCTAAAAAAGCGACTCAACATTACACGGTCTTCTCTTTGCATTACATAAAATTCAATATTATGTAGATATACGACGCCTTCAGAAGAAAAATTCTAAGTTGAAATGAAATATGTAAAAGTAATATTAGATAAAAAAGAAGCTTCCTATTTGTCTAGTCACTTCATTATATTTTATTTCTTGTGTGGAAATTGCTTCTTCTTACTTGTTTTTCTTCTTGAGACTCCATACTAACATTAGGAGTAACCAACAAGTCTGCACCATTAGTAGAACATCAATTATATTAGCAGTATGACATAAAACTAAGATCAATATAATCAATGCAATCAATAATTTCTTCCTTGCAATAATCTAAAAATATTTATTTTTAATTAAATGTTAATGATATACATAAGATATTACATATAGTGTTCTGGAATTATTATTTCTTCCTGGTACTATTTCTCCTCGGGTGCTTCCTAATGGTGCTCTTGCTGTAGTGTATTCAATGTTAGACAGTTAAAAGGAAAGAAGGTGAAAAAAAATACAACGTTAAAGCTGGCATAACTAGCATATTGATTGGCACCAACTGATGCAGAAAGGTTGCCTACACTTAAATTTGAGTATGGCACATTAGAAGGATGCCAAAATGGAAGAGTACAAGTTAAAATGATTTTCACACCTTACAACAACAAACTAATCATCACCAATGCCAATAATTGTGCCATGGAAAGAATAGTAGAGATAGTGCAAACACTACTGACTACGGCGCAGTAGACAAAATTTCGTTTACAATAGAACCTTTCTGCCTTTACGTGAATTTTGACTCCGCCTTCGCACAGCTCCATGGTCAGGAGTGTTTGCACTATCTCTAAACTAAAGAAAGATCGACGATGACCTAGTAGGAGACAGTTAGACAAGACATGTGTATCATAGAGAAGATTGGTATTACCTAAAAGAACTTTTGATGAAAACGATGATACCAGGAAAGTTTTTTAGATAAAAACTTAAAAAAAATTTAGTTTGGAAAAATGTGAGAAGGGTAGGGGAAATCACCCACGGGTAAAACTAAGAATAATAACGATGGTGTTTCTTCGGTTGTTTCACATTCACACATTATTATAGAACAGTTTTCCCAGATTACTGGTGGTTGACGACTAAGCAAAAAGTCAGAAGCTCGCCAAAATTTTTATATTTCGTAGCGCCATGAATTTGGATAATATTCCTTTCTTTATTATTGAAGTTGAATGGGAATTTCTATTTTACGAATATCACGGACAGTAGTTTTAAGGTTTTACTAAGCACATGTACATTTAGAAAAGATCTGATAGTTAATCTGTGTGATTGTATTCTGTATGGGCTGATTTTCCTGATTTACCACATCAGCAATTCCTGGGTGTTCAATCAAAAGGATTTTTATATCTGGCTTGGTCAATATTACTTTAATGTTTACAATCAGACATATACAGGGTGTTCCAAGATGTTGTTAACAGCCTATAATTCAGTAATAAATATGTGTATTTGAAAATTGGGAAATATCAACTGGACCTACAATACTATCAATTGATGAATACATAAGATCTATGACGTCATCACGAGCGCTGTGGCGTCATTAAAAAAAATGGATCAGGAGGGTGAAGGTTAGATAAAAGGGTTTTTTATCCCAAATTCAACGGTGTAAATTCTCTAAAAGGTAAATGTTCAATTTAATATTTATTTTTAACAATAATCAATAACATTCAAGATGTGAAATAGTTTTGTAGGAGGTGTTCAAAATGACCTCCTATTGCTTTAATACAAGCGTCAAGCCGTCCAAGCAGTTTACGTGTACATGCCGCATGACGTTATCATCTCTGGCGTAATCAGGGTAAATGCTTATCTAATTTTAGTTTTTAAATCGTCTTTATTAATAAGCTCTTCGTTATAAATGATTCCTTTTAGAGAGCCCCATATAAAAAAACTCACAGAGTCGTAGCACAGGCGATCTTGGAGACCATCGGAGTCCGTCAGTTACAATCCATTTGTTTGGAAATGTGGCATTAAGGTAATTGATTGCAATACAGCTGTTATGTGAAGGTGCAGCATATTGTTGCCATACCATAACTACTATTTCGCGTAAAGGAATATTCTCCAGTAACAAAGGTAGCTTATTTTTCAGAAAATTTAGATATCTTTGAGCATTTACATATTATTAAAAAAAATTTGGACCTATTAAACGCTCATTAAATAACCAATACCAAATATAAATTCTTATGGAAACAGGATTTACAATCCCATTATTATGGAAACGAGCTTCATCATTTCACAAAATTCTAGTTGCAAAGTCATAAGTGTCTTGCATCATCACTTGTATTATGGCAATGAAGGTTACTCTTTGATACAACTTGGTGGGTCGCAATTCATAAACCAAACACAGTTTAAATGGATAGTAATGCTGATTTTTTAATATCCTTTGAACTGTACTTGAAGACACTACAGTTTCTGCAGCAATGGAGCTTATGGAGAAATTTAGATTAATCGTTGCATATATGCTAAAACATTCACCAAGTTCAGTTCGGTCTGTATTGGTTTGACATGATGTCTATGTTTACCGTTCGGAAATGAACCTTGCCGCATCTTCTCCTCAACCATAGCTAAAGTTACATAAGACAGTGTTCTTTTGGAAAAGTGTTCCGTGTGTAAGTCTTGAGCTTTTCAAGCACATGTCCTAAATTCACCATAAATCAATAACATATCTAACTATTCATTGTCAATAGGAAAGGCACCTTTACTACTGTATGAACTTACGATATTTCAAAATTCTGACTGACTGAATTTTAATTATTATTGATGTCAAAAACGACTTAAATAAAATCTTAAGGCAAGTTACTTTTCTTGTGAATTTGTAAAAACTATAAAAATATAATACTTTCGGGTTAATTTGGAGATGATAAATGCGCCATTAAATTGAAAATTTAGCGTATTTATTAACATTATTACCCTCATTATGTACATTTCATGATCCACTTAATTTTTTCAATTTTAATGACATCACAGCGTCCGCGATGAAGTCTCAGATCTGCTGTATACATCAATAATTAATGTATACATCAATTATTGCTAGTATTATAGGTATAATTGACATTTCCCAATTTGTAAATAAAAATATTCATTACTTCTTGAAATATAGGCTGTTAAAAGATCTCGGAACACCCTGTATAGATTAAGCAATAAAAAACTCTTTCAACAAAAGTGAATTATCTTCCAAATCACAATTTAAGGAAACGATAAATTTGTTGGGTAGTACCGCAGTGAAATTCAAAGGTTTTCTTCCTGATAAAAAATACATAATTAAACTTTGATAAATAAAGGCAGATATCGAGCACAGTTTTATTAATTAAATCTTGCCCGATATCTGCCCGCTCTTTAGGGCAAGATTTAATTAATAAAACTGTGCTCGATATCTGCCTTTATTTATCAAAGTTCATTTATTTGAGCATTCAACCTTATATCAAAATATATAATTGTTAAAAAATGTCTTTCAAATTTTAAACTGCGAGGTAGTACATTGACCAAAGGAGTAGTTATATAAATAAGATAATAGAGGTTGTAGTACAGCTTACCAAAAATCCATGCTGAAGCATGAAGCAAGTAACAAACAAGAAGTTTAAAATCCTGCTTTACACATATAACTGTTATCGACACCTTAAAAAGTTAACAGCAATCGAAGCTATAGACTAATGTCATGATGTTTTTATAATGAAAAACGCAATTGGTAATCATATTAGCCAAGAATGAAGATATTTTAATAAAGCTACATGACAGAAATGCTAATGCAAATATTAAAATTTGATTTATTTGCTATCTCTAAATTTTGTCTTCCGTGTTTTGCTAACTTC
Source organism: Diabrotica undecimpunctata (assembly GCF_040954645.1). Lineage (NCBI taxonomy): Eukaryota > Metazoa > Arthropoda > Insecta > Coleoptera > Chrysomelidae > Diabrotica > Diabrotica undecimpunctata. Next base: position 128,751,279 of record NC_092809.1, on the reverse strand, counting down.
TCAAGATGGTTTATTGATAACTAATTCATAGAAGGTAAGTCTGGTAAGAAGAATACAGCAGAAGAAATTGAAATAATGATAAAAGAATCTATACTGAAATACGTGAGACACATAATGCTTGGTGAAAGATCTTAAAGCGTCTAACGAATTACCACATGCAGAGAAAAATAGCGAACGAAAGATTCGGAAAATACATAAATATATCCTGGTTCAGAGATTTGAGGAAATATTTTGGATGTAGCTTAAGTCAACTCTTTAGAGCAGCTATTTAAAAAGTCAAAATTGCCATAAGGATATCCAACCATCGTAGCAAAAAAGAAGTTCTCTCGTTAAATTGTAAAAATTATTTTAATTTGTCAAAGATACTAAGAGAGTTTTGTAGTTTTATCAATATATGATGCCTTCTTTAACATTAATTTTGATGCCCTGAGATTATTTCTAAATCCATTAGACTGTCTAATCTTGAAATATAATGATTGGTACAAGTGATATCAAGTGATATGATGTATTACTTGCTATATGATCCCAAAGAATTTTACAAAATTACATGCCCGTCTTTTTAACCCTTTCGCTACGGGCCAAGTATCGGTTGCGCGTTGCTCATATACGGCGCCGGGAAAATTGTGCACTTCGCGATAGAGACGGCCCCTCCGTAGTATACATTCTTTATATTGAAGTGGTTGAATCGTTTTTCGTTTGTCGACATTTTGTTTATATTCGTTTTATCGTAGTAGTGGAATTTTTTTTTGTAAAACTTCACAAAAAAACGGTATTCAGAAAGTACGGCGCTAGGGTGAGTGATGTGCTGCCGTGTATGTACGGCATCAGTATGGTGTATTTGTGGATCGTAACGTAAATGAACGGTACTAGTAAGCAAGATGGACAATGTAGAACGTACTATTACGATTAGAGCTCTTCAAAGATGTAAATAATTCAAAATGTACGGTGACAGAACCTGAACGATGGAGATTAATTTGCGTAATAGTACGGCGCTCGCTCATCAAAGCTGCAAATAAAAATCGTACTTTTACGGCAACAGTATCGAAAGGGTTAAGAGACCTTAAACACGCATTGTATATAACAACATTAAATAAGAATATACTGAGACATGAAGATTCATTGCAGTTAAATAAAATTCATAATACAATTACAATTCAAATATTGACACATGCGAATGAAAATAAATTAAATGAAAATGAATATATAAATAAATAACAAAAATAAGAAGAATACATTTATATTTACCTGACAAAGTCTGGCAAAATATTAAGAGCTAACAAGGAATAATCAGAACCAGAAAAAAGAAACCTATTGGCAAAATAAAACCTGTTGATCAGAGATTTAAAAATGTTGAAAAAAGTATATACAGGCCCAATTTGAATAGAATTTACCGAGAATATGAACACATAATCACAAAACGTTTAACAGTAATTAAGTTTTCTATTTATCTAAAATATTCGTCAAATATTTTAAATATACAGAAAAAACAATAAAAAAATGTTTTTGATTCTATACTTTCATAAAGATTAAAATCGAAAAAAACAGTCAAACTTGTCCATCGTAGTCATGCTGCCTTAATTACTTAATCAATACCGAACCAGAGTCAAGCTGAAAATATAGTAACAACCCCGATACAAGTGCATATTGATTATCATTTTCCACCCTTTATGCATCTATGCATAATCCTCAAAAGCATCCATTGATGCAGAAAATAATAAGGACATCGTATAACTTTTGCTTTCAGTAAAAGTATCTCGATGTAGACTGAGACGACAGCGGCCTTCATATTGTACCAGAAATTTAATTCCTTTTACAATGTTTTTAGGTTAAGTATGTTGTTCACTACAATGAACAACCTTCTGCAGAAAAGATTATGCAGAAAAGGGCGACACTATTAAAATAAACATAAAAAGCTTTGAAGCTTTGGCAAATATTTTTATTTAGTTAATTATTATCATGACAAACTTTTGTCCAGTTTGTTGCTAACAATTATTTTCATATACAGTATGGTGGAAATGAAAGGAATAAATTCGTTATTTCGTAAACCGGAGACTTTAAGGACAAATCCTGAAACCCATCGATTTTTATTTTTAAATAAGCTATTCGTAAGAATACATTTTTATTTTTGACGTCATCTATGTGAGCGTTATGACGTCATTGCTAAAATTTTTAAATAGAAAGGGGGGTATTGTAATACATCATTTGAAAGGACTTTTAAATACCTATTCAGCCATATCAATATGTCTGAGTATTTGATGTTTGTAATTGTTTAAAAAAATTATTAAATATTTATTATTACAATAAATATTTATTAAGTATTGATATGACGTATTATTGACACCCAAAAATAAATTTTATAAAGGCCATCACTGGTAATGAAATGTTTTTTTTTTATCTACTTTTTACCTTTTTAAAAAAACTAGTTACCTTATCAATATGAACATTGATAGTTGGACATTCAAACTTAATTATCTTTCTGTCAAGTGATTAATAGTATTATTGTAGTAAACGTATTCAAAAAGTCTTTGTATCTTTGAACATGAAGTTAACTGAAACGCAAAGAATTGAAATTCTCATAATGATTGGTTATGGAGATAAAACACGTACGCAGAAAGAAGTATGTGCGTTATTTAATAATAAATACCCCCGTCGAGAACTAATTTCACAATCCACTGTAAGCAAAATTGAGAAAAAATTTAGAGAAACGGGTCATGTTAAAGACCTTCCTAAAGGTAGTAGAAAACCAATATCTGAAAACCAACAAGTAGACGTTCTGTTAGCTTTTCAAGATAATCCTCATAACAGTTCACGGCAAGTAGCATTAGATAATGACATGGACCATTCAACAGTTCTTAAACAGCTAAAGAAGGAAAAGTGGCATCCCTACAAAGTAAGTTTAGTACAAGAACTTATGGAAGATGATTTTGATAGACGAATTGAATTTTGTGACATTATAATGGAACGAAATAACAGAGATCCGATGTTTTTAAAAAAGATTATTTTCTCTGATGAAGCTACATTTCTACTAAACGGTCATGTCAATCGTCAAACTTATCGGTACTGGGCTACGGAAAATCCACACTGGATGCAAGAGTACCGTACTCAATACCCAGAGAAAATTAATGTTTGGGTGGGAATAATAGATAATAGGTGTATTGGACCATACTTTTTCGAGGTATTTAGAATTTCTTCAAAAGTTCTTGCTTCCAGAATTGAACCGGTTGTTTCCAAACAGAAATGATTTATGGCTACAGCAAGATGGTGCGCCTCCACACTATGCTGTCTTGGTACGCAACTACTTAAACAACGTCTTTCCAAATCGGTGGATAGGTCGAAGAGGAACAATAGAATGGCCGCCTAGGTCACCTGATTTGACTCCTCTTGATTTCTTTTTATGGGGATATTTAAAAAGTAAGGTGTATCAAAATAGACCACAAAATATTAATGAACTGAAAGAAAGAATAGGTAATGAGGTTGTTCAAATAACTCCGGAAGTTTTAGAGAATGTTAGAGAAGAGTTCGCGGCACGGCTTTCTCATTGTATTTTAGCTGAAGGTAAACAATTTGAGCACTTAATTTAGGTTTCGTTGTATTTATTGAATAATACTTAATAACTATTTATTGTAATAATAAAAATTTAATTATTTTTTTAAACAATTACAAACTTTAATTACTTAGACATATTGATATAGCTGAATAGGTATTTAAAAAGACCTTTCAAATGATGTATTACAATACCCCCTTTCTATTCAAAAATTTTAGCAATGACGTCATCACGCTCACATAGATGACGTCAAAAATAAAAATGTATTCTTACGAATAGCTTATTTAAAAATAAAAATCGACGGGTTTCAGGATTTTTCCTTAAAGTCTCCGGTTTACGAAATAACGAATTTATTCCTTTCATTTCCACCATACTGTATACTAATTAATATAATGAACCAGAAATAAATCTAAAAAAGACAAAATTACTAATACAGACAAGAAAGATGGAAAATAAAGACCAAATTAGGGTAGAATACAATGTTAAAGCAGTAAACCTTCACATTCCAAGAAGTCGAATTCAATACAGGGGTTTTAAAAAATAGTTGTGTTTGGAAAACGAAAAAGTCAAAGTTACGAGTTTATTTTATGGTTTGTTTATAACAAGACAATAGCATTAATAGTGGTTAGAACTTTGCATCTCGAAAAACACAAAAATCAAAGAAATAAAACCCAATTTCTTTCTGCCTTGCATCTCTCTGAAAAAAAGAAGTCATAACTGCAACGGTATTCTTCTCACTATCAAGCTCATCCTCGTAGAATGTTAAGTTTACGAGGACATCCACGTAAATTACAAAGTAACCAAAAAAACCTAAATCAATTTCTATTTTGAAATTTATATTAAATTTGTTTTGATTAAGATTTGGCTGTTTTTTATTTAATGTAACTATTTCGATAACTATAAACTTGCAAAGTTCTATTAGTTAAATATGAGTCACATATATTAACTAAATAATGTAGCAATCTAGTTCTGTCTATCTTGTGAATGCGGGCTTTCTTCCAGACCGTGTTGTACGCCTTTTCGATGTCAATGATGGTCATAGTCTAGTTTTCTGGTTTCTGTTGAAACATATTTTCGTGTCGCTGATTACTCTTGCTAGCTGTAGTTCGCAGTTTCTTCCTCTTCTGAATCCGAATTAGTCTTCTTGGATTATTCTTCCTCTTTCTGCATGCTTCATCAGTCTTCTGTAGATGATCTTCTCCAATATTTTTCCTATTGACTCCAGGAGGGATATTGGCCTGTAGTTTTCTGGTCTTCTTCCGTCCTTCCTTGGTTTTATGCTATATCTCTGCCTACTGGAATACTACCCACCTTGCATTTCTTAGTCAAAAGTGAAAGATGCCTGATTGACTGTATTATCTCTTAGAAATTTTATTTCCCCTTTTCAACTCCTCTCTGTTTGACCTCTCTCCTTTTCAGGCCAATTTTTTTATGATCTCTTGTTACAGTTCTTCTCCAGCTATTATCCGGTCTTTCTTTTCATTCAAGTGCCTCCATTCTATTTGCCTTCCATTAATTTTAATTTTCGTTTCTTGGATGTTGTTTTTTAAGGGTTTCGTTTTTTCTGTATTTATTTTAAAGCACATCACATTGGAGTATTTTACAAGCTTGTCGATCATCTTTTGCATATGGTTGCTATGTTCTATTAGGAGACAAAATGTCGTCTGCAAAAATCAAGTCTTCCTACTGGTTGTGCAAGTTCACCCTAATATCTGTTATTTTATCGCTTAGTTTCTCCATGATCCAATCCGTTATGATTAGGAATAGTATCGGGATAGTACGCATCCTTGTATAGTTATATCTTTGTACAGTTATATCTTTTACCATTTCTCCCACACGTTCCAGTCTGGTTCTGTATCCCTTGTAGAATAATCTGATCAGGTTAATATATTTCATCGGTAGTCCATATAATTTCAGAGTATTCCATATTTGCTCTCTGTTTATACTATCGAAGGCCTTTTTGAAGTCAATAAACATATTAATCTTTCTTTTACATTCGCTGGCGTGTTCCAAGCGTTTAAAGCAAAAGCCTGCTTGGTTGCTACTAAGTTTCTTTTCTAGCTCTGGCTTTAGTCTATTCAATATGACCTTGGATATTATTTTGGATGTGGCGCTCAGCACTATTATTGCTCGCCAATTCTCGCATATACTTAGGTAGCCCTTTTTTAGTAACTTAATGATTACAGACTTGTTCCATTCCTTCGATAGGTTCTATACTGATCTGCACTGATTTATTATATATTGAACCAACGGTTGTGATTTGTGACATAAGTTTTACTTTTTTCAGAGCCAGATTCAACAGTATACAGGAGGGAGGGTCTCCCTGGCGCAGCCCGTTATTTGTTTTAAAAGGTTCAGACAGCTCCCTCCGAATTCGTACTCTACAATCAACTTTTTCAAGAGTTAGTTTTGTTAAATTTACCAAATTATTTGGTATTCCCAGCTCTTTCATTGCTTTAAACATTTCTCTTCTATTCACAGAGTCGTAGGTTGCTTTGTAGTTCATAAATATGTGTACTTACTTTAAACAAATCACTGAAGTACTTTCAAATACTTTCTCAAAAGTGAATGAGATACCTGATTATGTTTATTTTTTAATATATTATTTTATTCGATAAGAAAGCTCGTCGAACTGATAAGTATTTTTAATAAACAGATTTCTAATTAAAAAATAAAAAAATTTATAAATATGCTCAAAGTCTAGCAAACCTTCCATGGACCTAGTTTTCTATAATATATTTTTTTCTTTCAGCAGGAAATGATGGAAGAACCTACGGTTTCTTCTGCCAGCGAGTTCGACTTGGCGAACATTCGCGAAGAAGAATTCGAACTGCATACCACCTATATCGTTCCAGATCTTCCTGTCGATCCTGGAACGCCGAATCGAGCAGAAGCTACTCTTCCAAGAAATCTCGTTCTCAAGTCTTCCCAAGTAGTTGCTAACGTAAGTAATATTAGTACATATATGTTTACATCAATTTCATATATTCACGATCTTTAAGATTATGAAGAAAAACAAATTTACATAAAAGCTTCAATTTGGACTAGTGTTCGACTTTATGTTATTTACTGTATTTTATGGGAATTAACTACAATAAAATTCCCATTAAACAAAGTAGATAATATCTAAATGCCACAAGCAAATGGTTTCCGAACCATATTCAATTTTATATTATATTATCGCAGTATTTAATATCGCAATCGCCCTCCTGCATGCTTCTGTTTTGTATGGCGAGATATACTTCTCTCTTCAGTGATAACGGAGCACTTTTCCTGTTCGTTGTTCTCTCAAAATTTGTCGCCATTATATATGTTTAAACTATTAAAGTTATCTTCATATATAGATAATCATATATTATCTATAATTTTTGCCACAATATTACTTTTTTTATTTCTAATTTTTTGCTTTTTTGAGTCTTGGTTCCCAGTCTCCACTGCGATCTATTTTGTCACATTTGGCACATATCCACATTTAGCCTCTTTCTTTAATTTCACCATCGGTAACCCTCTCCAACTTGGTCGTGACCTATCTCTTCGTTGTCTTCCCTATGGTATCCAATCTAGTATCTGCTTTGGCAATCGATCTTCTCCCAAGAACGTGACCTTACAACTATAGTTGTTTGTATTTTTTGTAGTCAATCATTGTGTTTTCAACGTTCATCAATCTGCAAATATCCTCACTGGTAACCCTTTTTGACGTGATCTTCTAGATGACCTTTAAATGGATTTGACAAACCATTTGTCGTTTTCACTTTTATAATGGTGTTTTGTGTATATCTCATTCACAAAGTTTATTGAGCTAACACTAATGTTTTGTTTGTGGATACTGTCATAACCTTTCTTCATATTAACAAATAGAATACGTACTTTTTAATTAAATGCATTTTTTTTCTACTGTTTGGGTAATAGTAAGAAGATGATCGACAGTAGATCTTGCTGCTCTAAAGCCTGCTTGTTTTTCTGCTTTCATGTCTCTTATTCTGCTTCAATTTAATATTTCAAAAGTTTACTATATATTTTGGTGATCGTAGTTAGTTCTGACAATCTTCTCTGCTTCTCTTTTTATGAATGGTAGATAGATATGACAATTTCCATTCTTTTGAAAGTTTGTTGACATTAAGACAATTTTGGAACAGTTCTAATAGATGTTGTTAAAGGTTGTTTGTTCTATTTTTAATCAATTCTGCTGGGACGTTGCTTGGGCCTAGTGTTTGCAATTTTTTAATGTCTTACATATATTTTTAATCTCTGAGACTTCTGTTTGGATAGGCCAAGAACATTTTTGGATAAAATAACTGGTGTCTGGTTCTCGGTTATTTTTTCTCTTTTTAACGTATTCTCAGATACTACTAATAGATTGCGATTGGTTCTGCTATTATTATGTATAAATATTTGTTACAGCCTTTTACTTCATAGCCTTCTAAAATTAAATCTGATACTCTTGCCACTCTCCTAAATATTCGGTGTTTGTGCTGTTCATGGTGAGGTCCTTTTTTCGAAGAAAACTTCTTCATAAATTTAAAAAAAAAATGGATCAGAAGAGTTTATATTAATAGGCGGCTTATACTGCCCAGAAGTGACCGATTAAACCATTGTTTGCTTCTTAACTTCATATTATTCTGTCCTGACAGTCACTTTCATCGAGGCCTCTTTTCTCCATTGCTTCTTTGACGTTTTCCAACTTCTTGGTGGCCGACCTCGTTTCCTTTTTTTTTTACTTACAACCAACTCTATAATTTTTTTGGGCATTTAGTATTAATTTCTAAAAAGCCATACCACATCAGCCTTTTCTTTTCTATTATTTCTATTAAATATCTTACCATGTACATTGATAATTCTTCCAATTTTATCATTTCTGGCATGGTGTAGCCATGAAATATTGGCGCTTCGTCTCCAGTACTCCATTTCTTGGAATAGCAATTTGCCTTTCGAACTTTCTACATTTCTGAACAATATAAAAATATGCTTTTAACAATGGTTTTGTAAATAGACTTTTTTGTTTTATTTGTTATTATATGGTTCCAGAGGATTGAATTTAATTCGAAATAGCACGTCTTCCTTGATCAATTTTGTTTTTAATGTCTTGCTAGCTCATTCCGTCTGATGTTAATGATACACCCAATTTGAAGGATAAGCAATGCTTACTATTAAATTTTTTTGTAACAAGATCTTTCTTGTTTTCATCGCCAATTACCATATATTTGGTCTTATATACATTTAGTTTTAATCTCTTTTTCTCATATTACTCATACAGGTATCAGCACTTGATCGTCTACGAAGAGAAGAGAATATATTGTGCCATTACTCTTCGTTATTCCTATTTGGTTACATTTTCGTTGCCATATTTTGTGTGCTTCTTCCAGGGATATTTTAAACAATAGCTGCACTAAGGAACATCTATGTCTTGAGCCTTTACTAATCCAAAAATCTTCAGATGACGTCTTGCCTACTTTGACTGCACTGGTACATCTTGAGTTAGGGCTTTACAATTTTAATGTAACCTTTACTGACACCATTGTTTTTCATGTGCAACCACTTAATGGTACGGTATCGTAGGCTTTCTCAAGGTCGACAAAGGTTCAATGGATAGTTAGTCCTCTTTATAAGCTGTTTAATACTGAATATCCCGCCTAACAAGAGCAATCATCTTCGAAATCGTTTTGATCTTCTGATTCGTTAATTTGTTTTTCAATTCGGTATTTTAACAAAGCTTTTGGGTGGTATCTCATCGCTATCGAGGCACTTATTAAAGGTATCTGTAAGGATCTCTATTAATGTATTCGAAGCTGCTTTAAGTGGTTCGTTATTTGTATTTCCTGCATCAGAGGCATTCCTATTATTGCATGACATTTTCTATTTCGCTGCAGTTATTATTGCTTCTTTTTGAACTTTCCTTTCGTAGATTTCTTCTTAAGTATCTTCCTGAAATTCGATTCTATCTTCCGTTAGGAGCTTGTGATAATATTCTTTCCACTCTTAAATGCCAATAAGATGTAGTCCTGTATCGTCTTTTTCCTGTGCTCGTAGTCCACTAATAATTTTTCAGGCTCTATATTCGCTCTTGAATTATCGGCTAACTTATTAACTTCTGTATATGTTATTTCCCAGTAATTGTTTTAAGCATTATTTACTTCGCTTTTTGCTAATCTTCTTTGCTCATTACTTAGCTCCAGTAGCTACCCATTTGGCGTAAGCTTCCTCGTTCTCTTTCACCAGAATTTCTAGTTCATAGATTCACCATGGGCATTTCTTTCTTTTACAGTTGTTACAGGCTTTTTCCCCTTGAGGTTCTTTTGCAGTTGACATATATGTTCTCAGCTGACTCATCCTTTATCTGCGTAAGTTTGTCAGCCAGTCGTAGTTAATATAGGAATTTAATGGAATCATCTAAGTTATACTTGACGAACTGATTAGTTTCTTCGCTTTTTAAAAACAAGGTGTATAAGCATAAAAGTGCGCAATCACGGACTAATTCTTTGTCCTAACTTAAGCATCTATTGTATGAATATATTAAAGCAAAACTTTTAATGGCAAACCAATTATTACATCCTAAAAATCTTCTTTTTCAGGCTCAAGGTGTTTGGAGTACAGGATACATTCCACGGGGCACAAGGTTTGGGCCTTTAGTGGGAGAAATATATGCCAAAGATGCTGTACCTAGTTCCACCAATAGAAATTACTTATGGAGGGTAAGTTTTGTTTAAAAAATATATATGAAATAAATGTAAAGTAAAGTTAAAGAAGAAAATTATTTAAAATTAACTGCCTTTTAATATTGCTAACAACTATTTTTGAATATTTGGATATAATTTTTATTCTATAAATGTTTTTAAAAAGTTGCAAAAATGCTTTTATTACATATATTATTTATTGTAAATAATTGGTGAATTTTTTTTCATTCATTAATTTATCTGCATATACCTCTAAGTAGTACCTGTTAAACTCAATACATTTCTTACGGATAAATATGAGATTTAGGAGGAATTAGACACCATCTCCCCCATCTATTCATTACAGCTTTAGAATATGTGTTTAAGGAAGTAGATTGGGCTAAAAAGGGAATAAATATTGATGGAAGGAAAAAGGAAGCTTACAAAAGAATGGAAGAACTAAAACAGGAAATAAAACAAGTAGGCCTGAACATTAACTTCCAAAAAACAAAATACATGATCATTTTAGTTCCAAGTGATGTTCTGGGAATAGGTGGCAATGAAGTATATCTGGTTTATAGCTATATTTACTTGGGACATGAATTTAGAATAGGAAAGGCAAACAAACCTGTGAGATTTAGTGCCTTATAGGTTTGAAATGGCCAGCATTTGTTAAGATGCACATATTCTAAAAGGAACGCTAGTCATTTGCTTGAATAAAAAGTTTACAACTAATGCAAACTGGTGACAATAACTAAAACCAAAAAATCTGCTAGTAAATCAAAAGTAACCCAAAGAGCAATACTGAGGATAACAAGAAGAGGTATGATATAACCCGAAAAGGATAGTAAAAGAGATGACTAAAACAAAAGATTGGACAAACCAAATGGAGATGGACTGGCAATATAGAACGTTTAAATGATAATAGGTGGAATAAAAGACTCATACAATGGAGACATATTAGAAAACAAGAGACGGTCAGGTAGACCACCAACTAGATGGATGGACGACTTACGAAAAAAACAGGAAAGTTAATGCAAAAAGCACAGGATTAAGAAAAGTGGAAGAGGATGGGGAAGACCCGTGCCTAACAGTGGATTCAGAGGTTGATAAATTTGCAGTTCGCCAATTTATAATAAATAAGTTTCAATTTTTTATATTATGTATATATAAATAATTTTTCTGTTAACATTTTCTCTTTGGTGATTGGTTCTTAATACTTTTTTCTTAATCTTTTTTTTCTCTTTGGTATAGGTGCAAGTGGGAGAGGGATTCTATAAATTTAACGGCCGTGATAATAAGGTGAATTTTTATTTTTAATTTATACAAAATAAATAATTTATCTACCATTGTAAATTATAATTTTAAGTGACAAAATTTGATCTGTACTGCATTAAATATTGCATTTGCTACAATGATCATGTAGATCATTTTAACATGAAAACTGTTGTATAAATCTAAGGAAATTATATAAAAATATACTATAACTTTCATTATTTTACACATCTAAGTAAGTTTCTTTCACTCTCCGAAATACCAGTTTTTTATTGATATTTCTCTTAGAACTACGATTTTCCTTCAATCGTTTCACATTATCTTACAAAATAAATTAACTAACCTGTAATCTTTATTTAATAATACATATAATTTTAAACAAGCGTATAAAATTCTCGTGCAACATGGCAAACGGTGGTATTGATGTCAAGCCAAAAACAACTCAACATTTTCTGGAGGCTGTCAAGTATTTGTAGCGACTGATTATAATAAACGGTATGGCTCAGTCGTAAAGATACCTCATCAATATCTAGTCAACAGATTCCGATTTCTCCAAACCGACCATCTTCCATTTTATAAATGTGTTCCTGAAAATACTGATAAAACGGGTGTCACTCCGAAGAATTTAGAGAACGACAAACGTCTTGATGAATATCTTTATAGCACAAGTATATAAACACCCATAAAAATTAAGTAACATTCTATTGCAATTTTTATAATAATCCAATCGTCAGAGATTTGATTTTTAAAAACGAGACGAACACGCTGAATTTGACTGAGAAAGTCAATTTTGGGACCCCAAAAAGATGCAAAAAAATTTGCCACTCCTACTCCCGGGCTTCTCCCTAAAACCCCACTCCTAGGAGATTAGAACCGAAAACGAAAAAATGTCAAACAAGGAATATAATTGAAATAATTTTGAACTGCCCGCGTAACTGACATTCAAAATCGCCGGGTGATTCAAGCGTTGTTTCTGAGAGAATGGTTAATTCTACAGTTCATTCGGAAGATTAGGCTCTAACAATGGAAATTCTATAGTTTCCGGTCAATTGGAGTGATAAAGTTTATTAATCTCATGAGAATCGTAGAAAATGGCAAAAATCGCGCAACGTTTATTTATTTAACAGCTTTACAGAAACTGACTTCATTTCATAAAAATGCAAAAAAATTGTTACAAATTCTGCACTATTTACCTTCAAAACGCATTTTGATTTTTGTCCATAGAACATTCTAATCAAAAGATATCGAATTTTAACCGCCAAGTTGATAAAAGTTTTATTTAAAATATTTATTTCACGCGCGTAATTGACATTCAAAATAGCCGGTCGCTTCAAGGGTTGTTTGTGAGAGAATGGTTCATGATTCTGCGGAAAAAGTGCTAATAAACAGTTTTGTTCAAAAATTATCTCAGCTACATTTGTTGTTTAAAAAATTTTTGTCTATGACGTACAGATTCTTAGTGGATCCATGACCCTTCTCTTGAGTGGCAAACTTTTTTGTATTTTTTGTCCCCAAGTTGACATTCTCAGCAAAATTAAACTTGGTTGTATGATTTTTAGAAGTCCAGTGGTATTTTCGTCTCTGACGATTGGACTATAACATTAGTTTTTTTTGTCCTTTTAAATTCAGTATTACGAAATTACAAAAATTACGATTTTTTGCATAACATGACTTGGTGGAGATGTGGAGCTGTTTCTAAAATATATCGTGAATCTATAGTTAAATTTAATGATCGAATTTTGCTAGTAGCTTTCAATCAGGAATTGTATACGACAAGTTTACAATTTTTGCAAGAATGAATGTTACAGAACTATATATTCAGAGCATATAACGATTCTAATAGTAACATATTTACTGCAGAGCTGATCAAATTTTATAATATTTTACATACATATTAACAAAACATTCGTGTGCATACTGTATTAATTTAAAATTTTGTAATAAAAGGTAAACGAATATTGGCTAGGTATTATAGATTTTGCTACTGACTTTGATATACAGGGTGAGTGGGTATGGGCATAATATACGTAAAAATAATTAAAAATAACTTGTATATTTTGATTTGATTTTCATTTGTTTTTGAGCTATAGCGATACTAACACAAAGCTGTAATTTTTTATTTATTCAGTTTTAAATGTTACTGTAACACAAGTCGTTACAAAATTTGGCATTGTTGTAATAAATGGCTTTAATTGTTATTTATTTTTATAAGAAATATTCTGGAGTCAGCAGAAGTTGATCCAGGGATCAGCTCACGAAGAATTGGTACTCATTTGGGCATTCCTCAAATGAGTGTAATCAACACATTTCACGAGCAAGGCTTATATGCATACCACCTAAAACTTGTACAGAATCTACAACCGAAATATTATGCCATCCTCATGCAATTTTTTCAACGGATAAATAATAATCGTCGTGTTCTTTTGCGCACACTTTTTACCGATGAAGCAACATTCACCCGAGACGACATTAATAACAGCGCAACTCTTTGAAAATTTTCGGTAAACCTGTGGTATGGTGTGATCGATGGTTATTTAATTGGCCCTTTCATATTTGAGAATCGCCCTACAGAAGAGGAGTACTACTAAATTATGAGAACTCTTATATAACGTTCCACTAAACGTTAGAATGCAAATGTATTATCAGAACGATTGAGCTCTCGGTTAATCAACATTTAAACCAAATTTCCAAGGCGTTGGATTATTCGCAGAGGCCCTATTAGTTGGCCTCCAAGGTCTCCAGATCTAACACCATTAGACTACTTTTTGTGGGGCTGGTTCAAAAATGAGGTTCACAAGGTAAAAGTCGACATTCGAGATACACTAAATCGTCGTATTAGAAATGTTGCAAGCACAATTAGAACAAGCCATGGCGCAATCAGGAGAGCAACGTTGAATCCTAATAGACGAAGCAGAAAATGCTTACAGGTCAATGGCGATATTTTTGAAAATTTATTATAGGAACATTTAACATTAAATCAATGTTAAGTTTGTGTTATTATCACTAAAACCTGAAAACAAATAAAAATCGAATAACAACATATGAGTTATTTTTAATTATTGTTACATATAGTATACAGTCTTAAAGTTTGGTGCATTCCTCCTCACTCACCCCGTATAAAGTCAAATAAAAATCTCTTTTAATCATCATCACCTTTCTCTGATTGATTTTTCCCTACACTCGACCTCTCAGTAGTAGTTCACCATCATTTTTGTTTCATTCATGTCAAATTTCAATGTCTTTCAAAGATATACCCCTCCTACTACCTCTTACCTTATGTCTTCAGATCTTCATCTTTTCTATTTTTCCAGGGATTGGAAAATGAAGAGCTATTGGCATCAGTTTATAATTATTTTTAATTTTATCACTTTTTGATTTCCTCGTTTACTCATCCAAGCATTATTGTATAAAGTTATTATTATGTTTTCTTTATAACAATCTTAAAATCCACTACCGATAACTGATAAACTGATAGTCATCTAATTTTATATTGCATCCACACTCTTGGTGAGGCACTTCAATGAGAGAATGAGGTCTCCACACTCTTGTACCGACATAGACAAGACATACGACATAGACAAGTTCGATGCTATTGATGTCTTAGGATCAAGAATCAAATGTAGAACTACTAATCACCATCTGTGTTTACCAATTCTCGCCCATATTCGAGAGTGGAAGGATTGGGCAATGTACAATTTTATTTTAATTTTACTGTTCTTCTTCTTATCTTAACTCCTTTTACTACCATATTATTTTAAAAGTGAAATCATTCATAATACACTCACGTTTTTATATTCGACCCATCCCATTTTAACTCCAAACTATATCATCTCCTCCAAAATATTTATGTTTATTCGAATTCACACAAAATATGCTCCAATTATAACAAACATTTTCACAGAGAGATGGCCTAAACAATCGACTCTCCTTACCTATCATTTTTGCTGAAATATTTTCAAGAACACAGCTAACAAAATATCTAAATACCTACATAATAGTACTCATTTATTTAGGATTACAATACATTTACATTAGTTCTAATAAAATTCTATCTCTTAAATTTTCAGCTTTATAAAGATAACGAACTGTATTACTACATAGACGGATTTGACACTTCCAAAGCCAACTGGATGCGTTACGTGAATCCTGCTTATTCGGGTGAATCCCAGAATCTCATCGCCTGCCAATACAAGATGAACATATACTTCTACACGATCAAACCGATTTTGCCTAACCAGGAACTGTTGGTTTGGTATTGCAAGGAGTTTGCTGAGAGACTGAACTATCCCTTGAGCGGCGAACAGATGTTACGGAGATTAAGTAAGTATTATTAGTCTGCAATCCATTAATTTTAATAATGTATTTTTTTCTTTTCAATTACTTATGCTCTTTATTATTTATTACAATCTAATATGTACTTATATATAACCATTATATAGTACTGTGGATACTACGTTTCTTTGATCTACTTCTTTTAGTTTTGTTTTAAATCTCACTCCCTTCTCTTATTTCTTTCACCGTCTTCCACGTTTTTATCATACTTTCTTTATTTAATCCGTTCCTTATTTCTTGGTCTACAATTTATCTTTTCCTTGCTTAATTCCACTTGTCTATTTGCACTTGGTCGAGAGCCCGTACAGGACTGACTTAAATGACTCAAGTATGTCGTCGGGCGATGCCGTCTTCTCGACCATTGGTCAGAGACTGAATGCATCCGATGTCTTTTCCATTCAACTGGCACGATTAATCTCAGGATAAGGCTTTAAGTGCAGCCTGTTCAATTCTACTTCGGACATGAAAAGTCCTCATGTTCACAGTTTTTTTTTTAATTTTTATTAATTCATTCGTTATTTTTATTATTTATTTTTTAAATGAACAACTTCATTTTACACCAACTTGTTTCAGTTGAACTGTATCTGCTTATTTTATTAATATTAGTCGTTTTTTCACTAACGATACTTTTATTTGTGTAGGGCAACAAGCTCAACAAGCATCTGAGATAACCGTCAGTACTACGGAACCTCCTCCTTCTAAGGAACCACCGTATGAGCATCAGCTGACTCCGACGGAAGGCAGTGTACGATCTGATGAAGGGTACCACAGCAATGAGTACCACGATGACGTTTTTACACCTCCAGAAGATTCCAGTGACTCTGACAGTGAAAACAACTACGTTCTTGATTTTAGCAAGAAGACTCCTAAGGAAACTACTGTTATCAAACCAGTTTCTCCTGAAAATCAGAAAAATGAGTACAGGAAAGTAAAAATTAAGATAACGAAAGCTTATCACTATAAATCGGTGAAGAGCGAAAGTGAACCTGATGTTGAAAAAGACTTAACTATGGATGCTGCAGTACCTGAAGTAACAACACTAACCCCAAGAATTATCACTCCTCCGACGACTGTCATTGTGATGGATTCTCCACCTCAAGAAGTTCCTAATAAACCTTATTATGAAACTGAAGTTAAGAATACTAACGTTATATCGAGATACAGTCCTCCATCGTCGAGCATTTTGGAAAATATTCTTTTAAGAAATAGAATAGATACTAATAATAACGATAATCATCATAGACAGAGCAATGCAACCCCACCTCCCAGTTCACCGACGGAGATGGCTTATTCCTACAAGAAAAGTCACAGGTAATTATTTAACTTCTAAAAAGAAACTACTATAAATAATTTATAATATATGTATAACTAAAACAATTAATGTTCTAGGTACTCTACTTTACCTTGTAGTCCGGATTCCAGCTCCAACGTTCAGGTACAGAATATGATGCCCCCTAGTCCAGCAACCTTGAAATCAGAAGTACAAAATAACACTTATGTCCCACATCCCACGGACAACTATCACAGCACGATCCAATCAACAAACTATTACAGTGTGTACCCTTCTCCAAATGGTATTGTTCATAGTACCATAACATCATCTCCAACACACACGTACTCGCCTCCAATAACAAGCAACTTCAGCAATAATCATCACAACAATGGTACAAATTTGATCGTTCCGACAAGTCATATTGTCAGCTCTAATTTAACGCATCACTTATTGACACCTTTACCAGCTTTGCAAATTAACGGAAGAATGTCTCCTGGTTGCAAAAGTCCCGACGGGAAGTATGATCTGAATTTATGTTCAAGTAACCCAACAAGTCCCAACGGTGGGCCCTCAAGGGGTTATAGGAGCTTACCCTATCCGCTAAAAAAGAAAGATGGAAAAATGCACTACGAATGTAACGTGTGTTGCAAGACTTTTGGTCAGTTATCAAATTTGAAAGTTCACTTACGAACGCATAGTGGAGAGCGACCATTTAAATGCAATGTTTGCACGAAATCATTCACTCAATTAGCGCACCTTCAAAAGCATCACTTGGTTCACACCGGAGAGCGACCTCACGAATGCGGGATTTGCAAAAAGAGGTTCTCCTCGACATCTAATCTTAAAACTCATCTTAGGCTGCACAGTGGGCAGAAACCTTACGCTTGCGACTTCTGTCCTGCTAAGTTCACGCAATTTGTGCACCTGAAGCTTCACAAGAGACTGCATACTAATGAGAGACCATACATCTGTCAGGAGTGTGGGAAAAATTACATAAGTGCATCTGGGCTAAGAACGCATTGGAAGACGACCAGTTGCAGGCCAAACAACATTGATGAAGAACTGAATGGGGATGGATCTTCGAACGGATACTATGATTTTGCGGGATCTGATGCTGGTTTAGGTAAGTCAGATATTTAAATATACAGAATTATATTATTAATAACTCGGTTGTACCTGCATCATCATTAAATTTATACGAATTAAATCAAAACTTTAAATTAAACGTATTCGACATAAAAATTAGAAAACTTTAAAGTCTCGAATTGAATTTAAAATTTAAATAATTAGTAAAAAATAGTTGTAATCAAAGAAAGTGTCTCAAGACAGTTAAATCGGAAATTTTTCGGTGTCAATAACGATTCTTCGTCATATTGCTCTCTTTGTTCGATGTATAGATGTCTATTGGTTCTATGAGTAGAAAAGACACGTAATATATAACATAAGTCATGAATAGTATACAGGGTGAGTCATAACTATTGGGACATAGACTAAGGATAGGTTATTTGGACCAAAATATGGCTATTGGGTCAAATATGCCTTAATAAAATGTTGCTGAGAAAAAAGATACAGGGTGTTAAAGTTAATTTTTGTTTTTCGTTTTTTGCTAATAGTTTCCCTGTATATTTATAAATTGCTATCAGAATTGGCACAGAGGCATAATCTTAGACAAGAAATAGTATTTTATTTACAATTTTACGTTTTGTCATAGAGGGCGCCACGTGGATCATTCCTAATGATCAAATTGAGTCTAAACTTTTTCTGATGAAACTTTTTAGTAATTTTTATTAGAAAATATGACGTAAACATCATTTTTACGTAAAATTGGTACTCTTGTTTAAACATGATAATTTCAACCGTTTTCGATAAAAACGTAGTCGAACTGCTTAGAGTCTTAAAAAAGGATTTCAAATATTATTTCATTTACGAAAAGTATGCTTTGGACTGTCAGATAATTGTTGTTGGCAAATGTCATTTGTTCAGAGTAAATTATTTTTGATGTGACAGTGTAGTGTAATGTTGCATTTTTTAAAAGTAATCATTACTTTTTTTAATTAAAATGCCTCGTCACAATCATTTTACTAATGAAGAAATGCGAGATATGATTTGCGTATACGCACAAGAAAATTTTTGCGGTCGCTCGGCAGCCAGAAGGTATGGAATTTTATACGCAAACAGAAGGCAACCAAATCACAAAACTTTTGCAAGATTATATCGTAGTTTAGGTGAAACTGGGTCATTTCACACTAAAAATCGGGGTGGTCGACCGAAACAAATCACACCTAATCAAGAAGATGAACTTTTGGTTCGAGTAGATGAAAATTCTGAAATAAGTTCACGACATCTATCAGCAGCAACAGGAGTAAGTCAGTCGTCTATTGTTAGAATTCTAAAAAAAGAGAACCTCCATCCTTATCACTTCACTCCTGTTCAAAATTTACTTCCAACAGATCTTCCACGACGGTTACAGTTTTGCCACCGTATTCTGAATAAACATCGCAATGACAGACACTTTATTAAGAATATTATGTTCACCGACGAAGCAACTTTTACCAGACGAGGGGTTTTTAATTGGCGAAATAGTCATTATTGGGAAGAAGAAAACCCGCATGCTATTAAAGCTAGACATTTTCAGCATGAGTTTAAATTGAATATTTGGTGTGGCATTATAGGCGACCAACTACTATGGCCTTATGTTCTTCCTCCGAATTTAAATGGAGATTCTTATTTATTCTTTTTGGAAAATACTCTTAGTGATATTTTAGATGATCTGTCACTGGATGTAAGAAGAAAAATGTGGTTTATGCAGGATGGAGCGCCACCTCATTTTTCATTAGCTGTTAGAAATCATCTTAATGACGTATTTCCTCAACGATGGATTGGCAGAGGCAGTGATTTTCAATGGCCACCAAAAAGTCCTGAGTACAACCCGCTAGATTTTTATTTTTGGGGACATATGAAGTCCTTAGTTTATGCCAATGAAATTAATACACGAGACGAACTTTGGAGATACATTCAAAATGCAGCTAGTCTTATAAGTGGACAGAATAATATTTTTTTTAACGTCCGAAAATCCTTTATAAAAAGAATTAGAAAAGGCATAGAAATCGGAGGAGACCATGTAGAACATTTAGTTTGAGTTTTTGTGAGTTCTTTTAAGTTAAAGTGTGTTTAGTTTTGATTTATTGTCAAAACGGAAACCTTACGTTAGTTGCAACTTTATTTATTAGTTTGGTATTTGATAGTGGAATTGTAAATAAAATACTATTTCTTGTCTAAGATTATGCCTCTGTGCCAATTTTGATAGCAATTTATAAATATAAAGGGAAACTATTAGCAAAAAACGAAAAACAAAAATTAACTTTAACACCCTGTATCTTTTTTCTCAGCAACATTTTATTAAGGCATATTTTGCCCAATAGCCATATTTTGGTCCAAATAACCTGTCCTTAGTCTATGTCCCAATAGTTATGACTCACCCTGTATAATATTCGCCAAATGTACTTTATAATTTTTTATAATATATCTTTTCCATACCTATCCTTTGACAGTATCTATTTAAATTTTGCTAGTATCTAGCTATTCTGGCTTTACAATCCCATCTATTTTGAGCAAGTTAGTGGGTAATAACCGGCACAATAATTGTTCTCTAGTCTTACCGATTAATTGCCCACCTCTGCAAGCTCGTATTCCAATTTTGGATCTTTCTCTTCTTATAATGGGTATATCAAAGAGCATTTTTTCTCACTGAGTTTCTTCTCTATCAACATTACATGTCTTATCCACCTCAAACGTCCTATTTTGATATATTTGACGATTTTGATTCATGGTATAGTCTGTACCTTTCGAAGTTATATCATGTTCTCCATACGTCATCATCATTTACCGCTCCTAAATTCTCCTCAGTAGTTTCCCAAAACATCTTAACATGTTTTCATTATACACAAAATAAAAGACCTGCAGCTATCTCCAAAAAAAAGTTAAACGGTTTTTTCGAAAAAAAAAAATGAATACTCAACTAAACCTACGAGTCAAAAATTTGTAAAACCCTTAGCTAATGCGTGTGAATTTTTTGAAATTTTAAAATATATTGTAATCCACTTATCTGGGTCTGAGTCTTATAAAAAAAATTGAAAAAATTGATTCAGATTGTATCGATTTCAAAAAATATGATAACCCTGCAAAAACTCTTAAAAACACTGAAAACACAAGGTTTTTTTTTAATAAACCTATATAGCCTATAAAAAACCCTGATTTGATCTATTTTAAAGCCTACACAATGGGGAAAATCCCCAAAAAAGCTCTAAAAACAGTTTTTTGAAGGGTTTTTGAAGGGTCTTACGGAGAGATCTGGAAAAATCAGAAATATAGTTTCTGATTAAATACACGAAATAGAAAAAAACTAGACCTGTAGTCACCTCAAATAAAAAGTTTTAGGCTTTTTCCGAAAAAAAAATGCATATTTAAGTGATGTACACTCAACCTATGTGAAAAGCCTCAAATATGAGTTTGAATTTTTTGAAATTTTGAAATTAATCGCGAAAAAAAAAATAAAAACGAAAAAAGTTCTCTATTTTTTGATCACGTAAAATTTTAAAAAATTGAATTCTAAAGTGGGGACATTTTGCCTTCTTAACGGGAAATACCCTTTAATAGATTGTGTACTTCATTAAAATATGAAACCTATGAATAACATTTAATTATTTATTTTAGGACCCATCGAGTTAAAAGACGGTTCGGAAGATCCGAAAGAACCGTACGAGATCCACACCTCTCAGCCGCAAGTAAGTCACACAGTGCTCCATCCTGGTCTTTCCAGGCCGCTTCCATCTCTAATTCAGAACGGGGCTCACCAGAGAGCGCCATCGAACTCTATTCACACTGGGAAAGAGACCAGACCCAGTGTCATAGAGTCTTCGCAGCCCCACATCATTGAATGTACCTAGATGTATTTTCCTGCTCAGTAGATGTTAGTTTCTGTTAAGTTTTTAATGTTTATTTATTACTAGACGTTATTTGTAATGCTGTGTTCCAAAAATTGTGGATTCTTTTCTATGTTACTGCAGACTCGGTTACTTATGGAAACGGAAATGATCTGATTGAGACTATTATTAAAAATATTTGCAGCGATACGATTTGTTTCATATATACATCACAAATAAGTTTTATTTATCTATAAGTTGATAAAATTATTACTTTGATGAAAATCGTCCATTTTATTTATCCTAAATATCCTAGCGTTAATTTTATTTACTGTTTTTGTTCGCATTATCTTCAAAATTGGTTGTGTCTGTAGTTAAAATTTTCCACAATTATATAATATCACAACCAATATGGAGCATCTTCTTAGTCGCATCTTTATAGATATTAAAAGAGTTTTTCCTATTCGTGTCTTTACTTTCGTAACATGGTTGTGTTAATGACAACCTTATGTACAAATACTTTCCTAATTTGTCATGCACAACTCTAAAGGCTTAAGAAATGAGGAAATTAAAACAAGATGTGGGGTAGAAGGTCCTCTGTAATAGATTCACAGCTAAGAAAAGGCTTTCCTAAACAATAAAATTTACATAAATTCTAATTTTGGAATTCCCCACTACAAAAACGCAAGCAAATACAAAGCTGTCTCAAGATACGACTCACCTCCTACTCTCTTCAGCGCTATTTTACATTTTGAATGACAAAAAATGGTGGTTGTAGTGAATTACTTGATTTAGATGTTATCATCAATGTCTTTACTACACTCATGGATAAAAATATCGAATATTTTGGAATGTTCCAATTTTTTTTTTGTAGTCACTATTATTTCAAAATAATTTTAGATTACTGATAATACTCATATAGTAGGCTAATGTACTCAACTGGTTTAAAATATTTTGATGTTTATTTTGACGTTTATTCAGTGGTTAGTGTCATTCGTACATTTTATTATAAAAATCCTTCTTCACGTAAAGGAAAAATCATACTAATTCGGTTATTTTTAGTTTAATTTATTAAGTTTAATTAAATATTGTTTTGATTTAACTAAGTTTAAAACAAGTATCCCACCAATTCGGCACTGCGATGAAGTCCAAGTAGCACATATTGCAATTTTGTACGAGGAGGGATATGCACAAAAAGGTATCTCACGACATCTCAGCAGAACTGAATCTGTTTCAAATACTCTAAAAAGGTACCGCGAAACAGGAAATTTTGTACGAAGGTCTGGTCAAGGACGCCCAAGGTGCACAACCGCAATTGATGACCGTTTTTGGTTCTTAATTCTACACGAAATCGTTTATTGACAACGATGCACCTCAGAAATAAGCTATTTTTATGAGACCAGAATCCTAATATGGAAGCCAGATGATCAAAACTACGTCTACAGAAGAGTTGGAGAACGATTCGCCAGCTGCAGTCTCGCCCAGACCGTTAGTTTTGCAGTTGATGGCATAATTCTTTGGGAAGGAATTAGTTGGGAGGTACGTACCGCACTTGTGGAAGTGATTGGACGGATGATTGGTGACTCTTAAGTTTAAAACATCCTGCAAGATCATGTTTTGTCATATGTTGGTTACATTGGATATGAAAGATTCACGTTAATGCCTGATAATGCTCAACCACATGTCGCTGCCATAGTGAGTAATTATCTTGATGAGGTCCAAATTCGAAGATTGGATTGGCCACCGTCTAGCCCGAATTTAAATTCAATAAAGCACATGTGGGATCACCTAAAACGCAGCATACGACAAAGAAATCCCGTTCCAAATACGATAAAGCAGCTTAGGCTTCTTGCACAGGATGAATGGAATGCAATTTCCCAAGGATATGTCCAAAATTTACTTGCAAACATGCTGAGAAAGATGCAAGCAGTAATAAGAGCTAGAGGGGAAAATACTCTTACTGATCATGCACTTCTTTCAGTTTAAACCAGTTGTTTAAGCAATTTAAATTATCATTTAAGTTTAGAGTAAAATAACCTTATTTACCCAATATTAAACATTTATTTTTTTCACAATTTTCTCCGCATAAAAACTTAAAATTCTTCATTTAACATTGTTAAAATAAACTCTATTTTACAATAAACGACTTGCTTCACCAGAATTTATTTTGAAAAAACAAAAATTTGAAAATTCCAAAATAATCGATATTTTTGTCCATGAGTGTATATTGACAGATAGGACAAGGCGTGCCTAAACAATAACACCTACATAGATTCTAATTTTAGACGACCAAAGGACTCAAAACAGGAAAATAGAACGTAATCAACATATAGAAAAATGACAAATTTGTGAGAGTAGAAAGAGAGCGATCTCCAAATGGAAGAGCGTGAAGGCACACCCAAGAAAAATATTCGGAAAAAATAAATTGAACCTTGATCAAACAGGCATGTACCTATCAAAATAGAAGGAGAATCGTTAAGATTTTATTCTTTTAAATTCTTTCATCAGCATCATCATCATTATCAATGGTATTACTAGTTAAGCATTGATCTTCCTTAGACTGTTTCACTAGTCATTCCTGTCCATTGTTAGTCCTTGCTATTTAACCATATCACCACCATCATTTTAATACAGCTTTGACGTATCTCTCACAGCCAGTGGGAATAGCCTTCGTCTAGGAGGATCTTTTTTATTCGTTCTTGATAGGAGTTCTGCTAATCTCAACTTATCTTTTTTAAAAAGAGTATTAAATATCTAGTATTTACTAGTTGCTTCCATTTCTTACACATCGCTAAATTATATCGTTTTGTCTAGATGCTGTTTTTACACATTGCACAAAGTATTCTTAAGATTTTCCAGAGAAAAAGTAATAAATACAGGACGTTATATTTCGGAACTCTTTAATATGAGATGCTGCATTAAATCTAGCATTAAATATTTACTTTAATTGGAGCTAAAGTCATACAGAACAGATCATTTTTGTTTCCCCTCCTTCGATTTTGTAGGAACATTAAATTTTTAGTATTTGGAGCGTAGTATAGTACTGACAAAAATCTTTGTATGTAATTATTTTCTCTGAAGATACTCATTATATTATTACTGTTGAGATAATTTATTTAGTATTTATTATTAGTTATTAATTCGAAGTATTTTATGGAATTTACCCGAATTTTGAATTTAGACTGATAATGAAAAAGCAATATTGTACTCACGAGTTGCACTACAAATTTGTGTGAGAAGTTTAGAAATTTGGGTTAGGATTTTGGTACTTAAACCAAACACTAAATATCTGGAACAAGCTCATTTAATTATTCATAAAAGCATTACATATTTTATATGTAAAATGTGTAATCTAAGATTGGCTGGAAATTTGAATTTTCTTAAAAAGCTACAGAATATTAGAAATAATCTAAGAAGTCTTTAAATTCAAACACATGTTTTTACCAAACATCTTTCTTATCCAATAACTCTAATATCTCTGATAGGATATAATTTAAAAAATATTAACTTTATTATCCAAAGCTCTAATGTAAGGGTTTTTGATGCTTTTACCCTAGGAAGGTTCCTGGCTCTTCTCGGAGGACCATTTCTCCCTTCATCGTCGGCCCTGACTCTAGATTTCACTGCTTGGTTACTTAACTTCGCTAGGGTTTCTCAGATAGGTTTACCAGAGTTCACCCATTCTTCTTAAAGGTGAGGATAGAAATTAAGTAGTAGAAGCTAGAGGTGTTACCTAAAAGCAACATCTTGTAATGCACATCACTACCTCTTGGAATCAACAATGGTTAAGCTAAAAAACGAAAGCACCAGGACTGACAAAATAAAAACTCTATTTAATAAGATTTATAAAACGACGAATGTTCCAGAACAGTGGAAACAAAGTGTAACTATACCAGTCTTTAAAAAGGGGGGAAAAGAGACCCACAAAATTCTAGAGGCATAAGTTTATTAAGTACAGTCTCAAAGCTTTTTACAAAAATTTTGGCAGAAGAAGTGACATCAATAAAAAACAGCAACAATTCCGAAATAAAAGATCCACCATAGATGCAATATTCATTATCAGACAAACAGCCGAAAAATATATCAACTATAATAAAGTTGTTATCACTTGCCCAATTGAGCTTACGCGTGCTTTTGATATTGCTTGCCGATGTTTTGAAACTATTAACGGAAAGAAACTTAAACCAAAAATCAAATTGAAATTTTTCGACAATTGATCATGGGGTACAGCACTTCCATAAGAGCAAGCAATAAGCTGTCAAAAACAAAATAGCAGTCTCAATAAAAATTAGGTAAGGGGATAGTCTCTGTCCAGTCCTCTTTAATGAAAATGGGAAATAATTCGTATCAAATATAACCATAGATTAAAATATTAAAAAATATATCATAAATGAAAGATGTTCTAGTTTATATCCATCATCGAGTGAAAGATAATGAAAGTTTATAAATATTATTAACTCCAAAAACCCATAGATGTCATCTATTTTCCAATTATTTATTTAATTCAGATCTAAAAAAGGCAAACCTTGAATAGGTTGTTTCTAATGTTCTGGAACCATGGTAGAATATGCTGATTAAATGGATAATAAGTTAGCAAAGATATTTGGTCGATTGGTTTTCGATAAAACGTTTATTTCATCCAAATATTTTCATTTTCTTTATAATCAATTGTGTTCACTTAATTTTATTGTACATTGACATGCATTGAAGATATTTTTCGAGTAGTTCTTTATAATTCATATAAAACTTGCATTTTTATACTCTTTGTACAAAATTATACATAATAAGCAATTTTAGTGCATGTTCTACTGTTAACAATAACAGCAAAAATCTCTTATTATATTTCTATAACTTATACCAGTATAATATCTGGCAGATTTTTTGTTATTTTATTTAGAAACGATTTCAGTAAATCATGGCATTTGTATAGCATAATAAAGGTCCTTATATGATCGAAATTTCCTAATTTATTTGCTGATTTAATCGATAATCAAGACAAATTTTATTAATAATAAGTTACGAAAAACATTTGGAACTCTTATGTATTGTAAAAATTGATCTCACACATTTTATTTTCCGGTTCATTCCGTTGTGGTAGCGCTCACTAAGTCAGTAGACAACACACCGGTACACACTAACCGTGAAAATATTTCATTCAGAGTTTTCGGTGTGACTCTATGTGTTATGTTTCCCTAAAGTGCGGGCTGATTCATTTGAATACACTGCCGGTTACGTTGTCGGCCGGTTTGGTGCGTGTGTACCTTTATAGAAGCATTAATTAATCGTAGCAATGAACAGTGGCGGGTGCAAGTCTATTTGAATATTGACTAATATTGATCAGCTACTAAAATTTCTCAGAATGGCCTCTACGGAACGATTTACAATTTGTCAAATTCGCCTCTGATTTGCTTACTTCCTATGACTATTTCTTTAGATCTTGGGTAACTAAGAATTTAATATTCCCAGCAACAAAACCATTACTGTTAAAACAAAATATGCCAGATACTATATGTAGTCCCTTCAATAGCTTCAATAATTCTTCAATGCATGTGAGCTCCATAATTTACTTACGTTTAAATGTATCCAAATAATTATAAACCAAATAAGATCATTTCATTTAACGCTATCAAGTTTATAGCCCTGTAATTCTGTGTATGTACTTTAAGAACTAAATGGTGCTTGTGACGTTTCTTTTTAATGTGTGTAACAAATTTTGGAGCTTTAATAGTCAGTGGGTCAGACCAAAGTATGACGTAATAGGTATTTTTTTACAAATGAAATTACTTTAAATGCAACTGTCAAAATTATTACGTTTTAGAATAGTATAGTGTAGTGGTATCATCTCTTGTTACATAATACGATCACTTTTGTTTTGTATAATGAAACTCTTAAATGTTTTTCACGAGATAATTTTGTCAGTTGTATTTTTTCATGTTTTTTTTACTCAATTATGATACAAAATGGTTGTTATACTTCTTTATATACTTACTTTACTTAACTACAAAATGAAAATACCAGTGTATTATTTTTGTATCTACTAGAAAATAAAATACTCTATTGAAAGGTAAACCTAATATTTTATTTTATAATTTCACTGTTAAAACAATGCGACTCTCCCGAATAAAAGATTTTAAAGAGTTATGGATTATTTAAATGAAGCACTAATAACAACTTATGCAAGCCATATACACAAAAGTAAAACATGTTAGAACATGTTTAAAATAAGTGTTGGTATGGGTGTGTAATAAAATATTTACTGTAAGTGAATGAATGCCACAGGATCACTTTTTGTCTCGATTTCTTTTTCTGATTGTATCGTTTGCTACTGTCCTTTCTTGTGCGTACAATAATAGTACCTACTTTATTTTTATTCTTTATGTGTGCTATGTCGTTTTTACGTCTATTCTGATTTCGTTAATTTCATACAAACTCAAATCTACGTTTACATCGAACTTCTTTTTTAGTTTCACAGATTTTAAAATAATTAAGTACGTCAGGGCAATGAAAAATTGGCAAATAACACTAAAACTCAACAGTAGATAAGACCTTTCATATGTGCCACTAAATGAATACCGAGCCTCCGATAGTTTCGCATGTCGGACACACTTAAACAAATGATATTTGCTGTAGTTATTCTGCAGCTTTTATGTGATGGATTGATTTCTATTGTTATTAATAGCCAATAGCTGCCAATCTGTCGGGATCATCATCATCAGTTGTCGCTACAATTCGTATGTCTTGGCCTACCTCAAAACATTTTTTCATCCTTTCCTGTCGAGGGTCTGTCTTCTCCATCCTCTTACTTTAATGTCCCTTAATTACTTTAATGTCCCTTAAATCGTCCTGCACATCGTCCAGATACTTGAGTTTAGATCGCCCCCTTCTTCTTTCGACCGGCCTATTTAGCGTGGTTATTTTAGAAGGATCACTTTCATCCATTCGCATAACGTGACTGACCCATATTAGATGGTTTTTTTATGGTTTTCACGATCATCTGTCGGGATACCTTGTTTTAATATGTTTTTGAGCTGTATGTAAGTATTTTTGAAGTTGTAAAATTTTTATATCACATGCCCTGTCGACTATTATTCTGGGATATTCAATTGGAAGCTTTCATAATTTTTCTCTTCTAATTCATCATCTTCACACAAACCTAATCCCGGCACCGACAAAATTTTCAATTTCTAATTTAACTGAGCTGCCACCGTGCTTCGGAGGGCACGTAAAGCCATCAGTCTCGGCTACGAAAGTAGTCGTTAAGTCATGTTAGAGGCGCTTGCGCGGCCTAAAAACCCTAACACTAGACCTTAGCCAGAAGGTTACACGAACTTTACTTTACTTTACACAAACCTAATTTGGGCCTAGCACTTCTGCAAATTCCGCTTCCAATATTGCCGATCAAATATATCTCGACTCAAATATTGTGATATATATTAGACATTTTAAGTCCCTATCCCATATTTTTCAAATCCAAGAGTTTAGCTCCTTTTTGGATTTCTGCATTGCATTTAACTGTCTAGTCATTTCTTGGTATTGGTCTTAACAAAATTCCATAAATCTGACTTATTTGGTGACGTCAAACTACGAAGAAAACTATGAAATCCGACATTACTGAAAACATTTGATTGTCTGTAGTGCGTTCTCATAGCAAGACAGAGTTCAACTGGATTTTACTTTAGTAAAATAGTTGGAGTATTTATTGTTTTTCTGTTAACAGTCTTTTTTAAAACTTTATATTGAATTTAGTATGAAATTACAATAGTCAAATGTTTTTAGGGTTCATTTTTTTCGGACAGGCGTATTTCCAAGGTCAATGAACTTTTAAAACATCCCTGATCTGTTATTATAATTACAGCTTAGGTTATTTCGTTTATTAATCATTGATTTTGTTTTTAACTATCTCATGTTTACTTTACTATATTGCAAAATATTAAAAAGTTCCTTTCTACGTGGTAATAAATGTTTTCTGCTTGATACTATTACTTTTTGGGCTGTTAAAAATATGGACACAATCGTTCTTAGTGATCTATTACACTTCTACATTATGGGACTAATCAATATTTGTTCTGATGCGCTGTGGCGTAATTATGGGGAAATGTTGAAAGCTTCTTTAAGTTTTTTTTTAAAGATGTGTCCAAAATTGTGCACCTGTTGTCCTGTTTCGTCGTCTTTCCTCAGTCTTTTCTTAAAACAATTATTTTACATTTGTTTTCATCAACAATTCTAAAACATTTACAGTCATTTTCTATTTCCCTTAAATATTTTATTTTCTGTAATGAGGATTTTCCGAAATATAAAACTTAAACACGAATACATAAATACTTAAAAAAAAGCAAAGTAAAAAATTTAGCGTCTCCAGATCAACAGATTCTTCTTCAGTATATTGGGACATTGATTCTCCTCTATTTTGAATGACTACAGAGGTTTTGACATAATAAAACTTTTATTTCTATAATGTTTTTGGCGAACCTGATTTTTTTCTTAATCTTTCCATCCACAATCTAACCATTTACGGCATACGCCTTAGCTTGTCTTATTCGCTGATCTTTATTTAGTGTTATTCTTGTTTTTTTACTTCATCCAACACAAATCTAGGGATCCTCGACATATCTTCATCTCTTATATTCCGATGGTCACCACTTTATTCTTATTTCATATCCCATTAATTTTTCGAATGGTATAGTCCTTAAATTTATATTCAAGTTATATAAGTTGCTCTGTAATTTCTCTAATCAATTTTTAAGCCATTAAGCTAATGGCATTTATTGTAACAAGCAATAAAAACAAGTGATCAGAACAAGATTTTGATTAATTATTTATCGATATATTTAACAATATTCTATGCTATTTTAACACCTTTTTCTTAATGTTTTCTTGATTATAGTCCGTTTTTGACTTCTGCTTTCCTTCTTCTATTCTCAGACAAGACACGGAGGTCTCTGACACTTGCTCATAAGATCATTTATCAAATTTTTCTTTCCTATTCGGTTCTTGTTTATCAGTTTATGGTGGTATATGGAAACTTTCTTAAAACCCCCACACACATCTTTTTCTGCGTCGTCCCTTGATGTGGTAGTTCAGCTTCCACTATGATACGCATGAACCATGATCTTCTATATATCTGATGTTTTTGAAATTGCTTACATGTATAAGTAAAAAAACATAATAGGACCAAATACCTAAACGGTGTATGGTTTCTGCCTATTACGCAGAAAGTCCGGTCCAGCATGGTCCCAAGAATGGAACGAATGGCAAAATAACATGCCCTGCATTACCCACAAGCCACCAGGTTTTGATCTTCCACGCAAAACATGGTCCACTCTAAATAGGATCCGAACCAGACATAGCAGATGTGCATACATGCTACATAAATGGGGAAAGAACCCGTCTCCTCAATGTGACTGTGGGTGGAACCAAACCATCGACCACATTATTGAAGAGTGTCCCTCAAGATCCTACAATGGTAGCCCTGAAGACTTCCTGTTTGCAACTTCAGAGTCAATTGATTATATAAATACACTTGATGTTTGTTTGTAACTATTTAAAGTTTGTCAAATACCTATATTACTAGTGTTTGTGTATTTGTTCTAAATGTGTTGTAATTGCCATACGATAAATAAATAAATAAATCCGGTCCAGTGCCTTCTGATTCCCAGACTGCATTCATGTCTATCGTCTTAATCTTCTAAACGTAGGTCTCTCTGACATTGTCTTTTCGATTTCATCAAACCATGTTGTTTTCGGCCTTCCTCGTTTTTTCGCTCAGGTGGCCGCCAACCAATATTAATTTCAGTATGCGATGGTCTGTCATTCTGTGTATATATCCGTACCAAACAAGCTGTTTTTGCTACATTTCTTCTATTATGGTGGTTGTTTTGTTTATGATTTGTCTTATTCTGTCATTTTAACGTGCATTATTCTGGATATATCTGCTGATCGGCGCCAAAAATCCATTTCCAGAGCAAGGAGTTTTTGTTTCGTTCTCTTAGTAGATTGCCACATTTAAAATCCTTAAAATACAACGCTTTTTACAATGTTGTTATATGGTTGAATCTTTTTATGTTTAGAGATAGTTTTTGACCATAGTAATGATTTAGAGTGTGGCTATTATTTTTTCCCTTTTATTAGTCGTTCTTCGATTTCTGTATCAGTGCATCCATTTGTTTCCATTTTTGGCCCCAAATAGGTATAGTCGGAACATGATAAAATTACTTTTTTATTCACTAGGAAACTAAGTTCCTGTAGCTGGCTGTATACCATGTATCACAAATTTTTTTTTTCAAATCTTTAGTAAAAGGTATATAATAAAATACCCAAACGGGCTATATTACAAATACAGAACGTTTTCGGAATGTAAATTCCATCATCAGTGTAACAAAGTATACATGCTATGAGCCACTAAAATATATATAAAAAAACTAACCTTTAAATGTTATTAATTTATAAATATGTTACATTATAATGTTATTAAAAATTAGGATGTTTAAGTTACCGTTGGAATTGGTAACATGGCAACGTATGGCTCTACATTGGTTACCGCGGTATAGTCCAGTTGTAGACGTATTGAACCATTTCCTTAGGTTTTGAAGCCAAGATATCCTTCTTCTCCCTGGTCCTCTCTTTGCAAATACCTTGGCCTGAAGAATGAGTTGCAATAAGCCATATCTGTATTTATTTCTCATAACATGGCCAATAAATTCTAATTTGCTCTCTTTGATTGTGTTAGTGATCTCGCATTCCTTGTCCATTCTTCGTCTCCATTCGGTTACATTGCGTGCCTTCCATCCTTCATCCTTGTCACGTGGCCTGCCCATTTCATTTCAATCTGCAAGCTCTCTCCACAACATCTGTAACTCTGGTTCGGTTGCGTAATCCGTAGTTCTTCGTTTTCATTTTGGCCTTTATTGTTACTCCTAGCATTGAACACTCTATCCTTCTTGGTGCTATTCTTAACTTTGAAGCATCGTTTTTGGAAGGAGACAGTGTTTCCACACTGTTTTTTACCAGTCTTATGATATTCAATGGTTCTTGTCTGTTGTATCGTGTATGATAATCATAGTCTGTCTTTTAACTCCACAAAACATAAGTATAGTAATTGATAAATAGAAAAACTAACGCTTCACAGCATCTATTATTTTCAAATTTTACTAAGAAGAAGTGAAGAAGAAAGAATCATGTAGTTATGGGTTATCTATTCTGGTTGTTCCAAAATGAGAATCTAGTTTTTTCTAGTTCTTTCTAAGTGGCGGATACTATAGCCTTGATGTTAATATTCTGTAGATTTCTCAGCTATTTCCAAATTACAAATACTGCATCGTTACAGTATCGTCCACAGCTAAAAATTATTAATATTTTGTAGAATATCTAGAGAATTATATCCTTTTCACATCGTTGTCTTTCAGTGATCATCATTACATATTAACGCTGGTATAATCATTTTGACAAATTCATTGTCGGAAACATACAACAACAAAATTCCTACCACACCTTATTAATAGCTGAATTAAACTTACTGTTATAGACTTCTTTAATTGAAAAAAGAATAATAAACTTAAATAATGAGAGTGTATATTCATTAATTCAAATTTAAAATTCTTTATTCTTAAATACTAATCTACAAACCACTAATAACTTTCTAAAAACCCTTTTTTTAATTGATGTAGTTTTATTTTGTTATTAAACTAAATATGAATAATTGTTCACTTCAAGGCAAAATTAATATTGACTATTAGCACGTGTGTTTGATTGTATAGTAACTTACACTCGAAGTCAGCATTGGCCCAACGTAGTAAAAAAATACCTACTACATTTACTAGACAGTTGGGACTGGGATCAGTGAACCGAGTATATATTTTACTTATATGCACTATATACATTTTCTTTATTATACATAACACATAAAGGATTAAAAAAAAGCTGCAAAGGATTTTTAAATGTACTACTATTTTCACATTTATTGAAAATAAATGCTAACTTTTGTACTGTATAGTATATTTTCCACCAAAGTGTAACTTTTATATCAAACACGACCCACTGATTAGATAACAGCCATCAAAAATCAGCTTGCACTAAGAAATCAGTATTACTCAGTTGGTTTAAATCATAAATATGTACATCATCGATCATATTTTTTGTAAAAACATATTTTTGTATATTTAGAGTTTGTATATACTTTCATCTGTTTAGGTACCTACTTGAAAGCAAACTTGTAAATTCTTATTTTTTGTACATTGTGTAAATTTTATTTTCAACTTGCCCCTGTATATACAAATTTATTTATTTTTGATGTCCAGAGTACTTATATATTTTTGGAAGGGTCATTAAACTGGCAATCTATAGATACATACAATGATGTGAATAACTAAGGAACAAGTTTTTATTGTGTTAATAGTTACATACATAGTTAATTTTCCCGGTACTGCAAGACTTTAGCCTTATCCATAGGTCTTGTCCTCATTAATAAATTTCCTGTCACCAAACATACAGTTTTTTTTTTCAGCTTTTTTGAACAAATGTAGTATCTTTTCATTATTGGAAGATCCGCTTATCATTTTATATTCCTCCCTGTCTTGTCTTCGTCACATTTGTCTTAAAATCTTTTTTTTTTACCTTTTTTTTACCTTTAAAACTGATTATTCTTTTGTTACTAAATTACAATTCAAACACATACATTAAGTAAAAATGCAACTACACGCTTGTTTTGCAGATACAAAAAAAAAGAGACGTAATAATAGATCTAGCAGAAGTGAGACGCTTTAATGGATGATTGAATAGTAAAAACAAATTATATTTTAAAGAGCAAAAGCATGAATCAGTTAATAAGAAGTCATTGTGAACTATCATGGAAGATATCGGAAACGCATGGGAAGGGAATTCGTACTGTTGTGACAAAAAATTGTTGTGATAACAAGGAATGTTATTTATTTTGTAATATTTACTACTTCTTTATTATTAGAAAGTTTTATTTAAAAAAAAAATAGAAAAGAATACAATAAGGAAAGAACTAATAAATGAAAATATTATTTAACATAATAAGAGGATATTAGCTTAAAGAAAATAAAAACATACAGCTTGCATTGTGAAGAAAAATCTGAACAGGAATTAAATACAACAGTTGGCATATGAAAAAAAAAAGCATATCCAAGGGCAATATGGGGTGAAAAAATTGATCGAGGTCTGGTTACACTACAACTTGTTATTAGTACGAGCTATTATTATTAATGGTATAAGATAGATAATTAATAACGTCAAGGAGGAGAAATGAGACCAAATACAACGAAATACAGCACAAAGTAATTAGACATATAAAATAGGCAAAAAAATGATTCAGAAAAATACAGAGAAATTGGAAAGTGATAAATAATTAGATAGCTTTAACATGTAAAAGAAAAAACAAATTAAACAATATAGTTTGCATAATGAAACCGGTAAAAATGGACTTAGGGTTGCACAATTTGCAACAGTAAATAATTATGTAGTTGTCACGACTAACTTCCAAAGAAAAGATATCCATAAAGGAACATGGAAAATATCAGGATCCAATGAAGCCAATCAAATTGACCACATTCTCATTTCAAAAAGATTGGCAACACATATAACTAATGTCAGAACGTATAGCGGGGCAAACTCTGACTCAGATCATTATCTATTGGAGAAGAATCCATTACCTGATAAAGTTGGTATGGACCAAGAAGCAAATGCGCGAGGAATGAGCAGTTGTTCTTATACAGCCAATATATAAAAAAGGGATAAGAGGGAATGCCAGAAATACAAACCAATTACATTGCAAAATGTAATCTATAAAATCCTTTCTGGCATTATCTACACTAGATTGTGAGAATACTCCGAAAATATAATTGGTGATTATCAAAATGGATTCAGATCAAATAGAGCTACTACAGACAACATATTCATACTTAGAACAATACAAGAGAAAGCTTATGAATACGACATAGAACTATATAATATGTATATAGACTTTAAACAAGCTTTTGATAGTGTGAACAGAGACAAAATGCTGGAAGACCTCCGAAATCTAGGTATACCAGAAACATATATCAGCCTCATAAAAATGACGTTGCAGGGTTCAAAAGCCGTAGTTAGAGTAGATGGAGAACTGTCTTCCCTGTTTGACATCAATATGGGGGTGAGACAGGGAGACGCACTTTCAACCATGCTGTTCAAGCTAGTTCTTGAAGCAGCCATCAGAAAAACCAATCTAACCGGCCATATAAACACCAAAACAGTACAAATTACTGCATATGCAGACGATGTTGCCATTATTAGTAGAAGCAAGACACGACTAATGGAAACGAAACAAAAACTAAGTACATGACCATCAAAAGAACACCTGAGAATGAAAATAATCTAGCAATAGACAACTATACTATTGAATGTGTGGATGCCTTCACATATCTGGACACAGAAATCAATCAGAAGAATTCCGTAAGTAGCGAAATTATTGCACGTATTTCCACTGGAAATCGTACATAATATGCTAATAAAAGATTGATGACATCGAAATTATTAAACAAAAGAACCAAAATGACTATCTACAGAACTTTGATTAGACCAGTAGTAACCTATGGTTGTGAAACCTGGGTGATGACGAAAAAAGAGGAAGCCCAACTCAGGATATTCGAGAGAAAGATACTGAGAAAAGTATATGGCCCGGTGCAAGAGGAAGACGGCACATGGAGCATGAGGAGAAACGACGAGGTTAATGAACTGAATGAAGGGTATGCCATTGTAAGATTTGTGAAAAGTCAAAGACTGTCATGGCTGGGACATGTTCAGCGACAAGAAGACACGAAAACGACAAAGAAGATGTTACAGTGGAAGCCGGTAGGTAGGTGGAAAAAAGGAAGGTCCAGGACGAGATGTTGGATAACGTGGAGGACGACCTGAAAACCATGATTATAAGACAATGGAGGAGAAGGGCTCAAGAGAGATCTGAATGGAAGGACATAGCCAGACAGGCAAAGATCCATCCAGGGTTATGATGCCAAAAGAAGAAGAAGAAAAAAAGCAAACATATTTAGTACAGGGAAATAAGCAGAAAAAAAAACATTGTTTGGGATTGTGACAAATCCATATTAAAGGCCTATATTATAAAGACAACCTGTATGTTTTCTGCAGTGTTTTCGGGGTCTTTTTTTAATTATTAACAATGTAGTCCTTCTGTTTTTGCTTACCATTAAAAAGCTTAATATTTGAGGTTAAACTTATATATGTATAATAAAACTTGAAACTTCATCTTATAATAAACAAAAAAAGCTTTAAAATGGCAATTGCTAAAACTTCGAAAACTGCAAAAGAGGCAAAATCGTTAATTGTTTGTAACTATTGTTAAGAAATCAACGTAGGTATTTGTTATTACTTAACAAACCATCAAAATTTCATGTGGATTCATCAATTATTATCCCAGAGAGAAAAAAGGTTTAAGAAATCACTTTTATAATCAAAAATCGTTTGCAAAATTACTGCTATTTTTACGTCTAAACAATTAGAATAACTTTTAAGCCATCAGTCTTAGACGAAATATTTTTCATATTTAAAAAGCTGACAGTTTAAAACGAATAAAAAACAAAGTTATTCTAGAACGATTAGGTAAAAAGTAGGAATAAGATTAAACAGACAACATTGTTTGTTAGTGTTAAAATGAAGATTAGTCGGAATATGTCAAGGGGAAACTAAAATTTCAAACGTTAAACAATGTTAATGGACTTCAAAATAAAGTTTCTTTATCTCCGGTTGTAGTTGATGGATTTTTACTTTTTTTTTAATTCGTATATACTTTTTGCGTACATTAAAAATGTTTTATTCTATTCCAATTAATATATTTAATTTACTGTATAATAAAACTATGTATTTATCTTACAAATTAAACTAATTACTTTTTAAAATTA
This sequence comes from Diabrotica undecimpunctata, assembly GCF_040954645.1. Lineage (NCBI taxonomy): Eukaryota > Metazoa > Arthropoda > Insecta > Coleoptera > Chrysomelidae > Diabrotica > Diabrotica undecimpunctata. The sequence goes on along the minus strand of NC_092809.1, from coordinate 128,713,375 downwards.
TTATAAACAAATAAAAAATAAAAGCTGGGAGTAAAAAGAAATAATTCCCACCTTTTATCCCATTGTTCCGGAATAACGTTCTATTTCTTTCAAATTTGTGTAAAAATTATCAGCTTTTCTAATATGAAAAAATATTTTATCTACGAGCAATAGTTTAAAAGTTATTTTACATATTTATAAATAAAAAGTAACCATAATTTTGGCACAATAACAAATTAATATCTAGGTTGATTTTTAGATTAGTTTAAACAATTAACAATTTTGCCTTTTCGAAGCAACAATTAATTTTACAAGTATTAGCAATCGCCATTTTAAAACCTTTTAATGATAGGCAGAAAATCTAAAAAATGGCATTTTTACACTAAACTGTTAAATTAAAAGACGCCGAAATTTCTGCAGGAAATGTACCTGTAGGTTTTCTTTATACTTATGGTGGAATATTTATAGAATCTGATGGTAAACTTATTATATGCATCAAAAACGCACTTAAACGATGCGGAAAGTATAATAGAACACTTTAATCGTAATGAAACGACAAAAAGTTAATATGTACCGAGGAAATACCCCTCAGAATTAATTAAATACATTGATGATGAAACTCTGGAAGTTTTTTGGAGAAATGCCTTAAGAACAATACATGGAGCCGTAACAGAGAACCAAATATCATAAAAACAATTAAAATAGTCCGGATAAAGATGAAGACGCTGTCCAAAAATCATTGTTTCAAACAATCTGTGCACAAGAAATAACAAAAACTGCCAAAAAAAGCTTCCTGGGTTACGTGAAAGCCCATCTACTGGTGCTGGGAATAAGAACATGGATAAAACTGTCCCTGAATAGAGAAGGCTGGAAGGATTTTCTCAGGAAAGCCAAGGCCCATTAAAGGCTATAGAGCTATAAAAAAGAAGATGATTACAGCCTACTTCTAAATCTTTATAATAATACTCTAATGTTTAATAAGTATATCTACAAGTACATTAGGAATATCTGAATTTTATATTAGCAGGACAGAGAAGCACGATGTACTGAAACTTATTATGAAGTGGAAACAAAGTGTAGGTAGACGAATTTTCTGGCAAAGAAACACTAATGAATTGCATGTTTCAACTTTATTAAATCTTTTCGAGTGGCGGATAATAAAATAGGAATAGATAATATGTTGATAGCTAAGACGCGATTGGAAGAGAAGAACATAAGAACAATATTCTATAGAAACCAGTAGAGAGAGATATATTCTTTTGTGTACAAAATGGTATAATTATTTACACTAAAATGGTCACTCTTTATACTCTCTAGTTTTATACTTCTTTCATACTATGATTTATAATTTTACTAGAAGATCTTTGTTGTACCAAGACTCAGATGTCATTTATGCTAAGGTGTAAAGATGTAAACAAACATCATAAAATATATTGTTTCACTTACCTTTGGAACTATTTTAAAACTCAGCTTAATGGGCAATTCTATTGATTTATTAGAAAATCCTAAAATATAAGGATTAGTGCAATTTTTCTAGCCAGTTTATTGCTCCCTTCTAGCATTTTTGTTTTGTGAATGTCTACTTACATGATAGCAATGATTTATTTTTACCCGAACCAGAAATCATCTTTGTTATACAATAGATATGTTATTAACAGAATGACACACAATAGTATCTATATTATATGGTAATTTTTACAAAGTAGTATGTACTGTGTACAGTATTTTGTTTTTGTTATTTAGTTATACATGTTTCTTTTAACAGAGCAGCTCAAAAATGTCTTCCTCGGCTTTCTCAAAGAAGTAAAATTGTATCAAATCTTTCATTTTAAAAATAATTTAAAATCACATAGAAATCAATTAATGTAAGTAAGTTGGTGAGTAATTACGCGGTTTGGTTTTATCGTGATGTTCTACAATTATGTAGTGTTTTAACACTATAAGATTATTGAATGAGACAAGAGTTTTTAAGTCCAGGTGACTTAGCTTAGTTTTAGCTTTTGCTGTCACCCAAATTTCGTTTTTTAACTCGTTAATACAAGAGGAAAATACAAGGACGAAACAGCTGAGCTAGAAGACACGTTTCCTGGCTAAATAATCTAAGAACGTGGTTCAACTGCAATTATACAGACCTGTTTAGTGCTGCACAGATTCGAATCGCTATGATGGTTGCCATCTTTCTAAGAGGAGACGTCACGCAACAAGGAAGGTCTTCGTCATTATCTACTTATCTATCGTGATATTTTTTAAATTTCCTCTGAACGTTAAATAGTAGTCCTTTTTTTTCCATCTTGGTCTGCAGCATAGAATGTATCCTTATATTTGACCAGCGTTCCTCCTCTATCCTCCAGCCGTATCACTTGTCTAAAAAATTATAATCTAGGAAATCGAACAGGAGATTTTAAACAAACCAGACGTATAGATAGATATTAAGTAAAAATTTGTCCTGAACCTATTTCCCTGCTAAAAGAATAACTATTCTAACGTTCACTTCAAGTTAGTTATTCTTTCCACAGAATTTTGTATTTGGTTCCCTTGGGATTTCTGTAATTGAATCTGATCTTTTAGTTATAGGCGATTTATCATTTCATGGTATATTGTGTGATTCATATTTTACTTATTGTTCTTTTTGTTGTTTGTTTTCTTCAGAGCAGATTACATGTACTAAAGAAAAAACCTAAATTAATGATTTTGGACCCAAGGGGTCACCCTTTACAGTTTACTTATATTCTACTAAAATTGAATCCTATAAGTTTTTGTATTTGACAATAACGCATTCTGAATTTTGGTCAAATACTTTAAAGATATTTTCATATTTAACACTGACGCCACCTGTTGACATATTTGCAAGGTTTGTTATTACCTACGGCCAAATTTTGCGTACTGATAGCCCGTCATACATTAATTGTTTAAAAATTAATTGAAATTTTGTTGATCCCATTTTTCACATCCCTCTACTCATTTTCTTATGTAGTTTATATCATCCTCGTCGTATGGTATTCTTACTTTGTCATCTGCGAAGAAGATTTTTGTCAAGCATTTGTTTCTCGTCTCAACTCTCATAAGTATACACTTTCCCGTTCAATTTATTATTTTTTTTATGATATATTTGAAACACAGTTGTACAAACACTATTTTAACACAGACTACCACTTTAACAACATGAAAAGGAGAATGCATTTTAAATTTTTACTGTAGGTACCTTTGTTTTCTTTCTATAAATTTAACTCAGTTGTGCTAGGTTCTCGTAGTCTAGCAGCTATATTTTCTTTTCCTCGCATGCATTTTTTAAAATTTGTTCAGTTCATCCAGTTATTTACATTATGTCGTATGTGACTTTTGTCTCCATTTATTTATAGATGGATTTATTTGGCAGTTTATTTTCATTTAATAGTATTTTTCAAAGTTTAAAAGTATTTTAATAAGGAATAAAATAGAAGCAACTTGCACATTTTAAGACAGATCACAATTGATGTAATTGGTATATTCGTAAGGAAGAAACTAGAGGAAGAAAAGCAAACTAAGCTTGTTTTTAAGGCTTTTAGCCTTCTAATCTTTATATATACTTAGGTCGTTCAAAAAGTAAAGAACGTTTTAGCATTTGAAATTAATATTTTAAATGCTAAAACAAAATTTTATTTACAAAGTCACAGTACCTTAGACTATTTTTCAATATACATAGTTTCCTTGCTTGTCACAGCATTTATTACATTGTGGAATCAGTTTTTCGATTTCGCTGTTGTAGTCTTCTACCACCAAACACCTGAGCCAGGCTGCTCAAAAATTTCCCATTGTAGACGTTGAAGTTATTGCCGATGCATGGAACCAAGCATTGTAATGAATCAGAAACTTCTTCGTCGACACCATGCCATGTCGTTTTTTCTGTAATGCACGTTTTAGTCTTTGAAGGGTTTAGGTTTAGTTTAGGTTTGAAGTGACCTGGTTGTGTGAACACACAGATAACGGTAACTAGTGTTCATAAAATCACGGGGAGGGTGATCGGATCTGCGTGTGATGCACAATCGTTCTTTACTTCATTCATTTGCATGTTAGTACTAATTGTGCATTTAATTCTCTAATGTTTTTCTATTTTTGGCAACAAACTTTTTTTTTGTTATTACTATCCTGTTATTTTGTTTTTTAAATTAAAAACAACCCTTCTTATGGCAAATCTTGCTAATACTGCACTTGCAAAATTTGTAGTAGTTTTTTTACACCTTATAAATATAGGTAAGTTAGAGAGGTGCTGTTAATTGTCAACCCCTTTAGGAACTGGTGTGTTTCTTCTTCTGGTAGTCCAAGGTATTTCGCTTTAACATTACATCTCAAATATGTTAATTCTTTTTCTATTTGCTGTTCTATAAACCCAATTGCGAAGGCACAACTAAATATTGGAAAAACGAGTTCCTACAAGATATCTTCTTCTTCTATGTTCCCCTTACCTTTACAAATCAGGTTTAATCGGAAAGGATTTGTTTGACAACATGTTTCACGTCTTAGAACCATTTTTTGTTATGTTCTATTTATGTTCTATCATGAATATTTTAGAAAACAAAGATGTATAATAGAATTGCTAAACTGTACTAGCTCTATAATCATCCTTAAATAAAATGAAGTTTAAGGATTCTTCCATCTATGTCTGCAGTATCCAGCACAGCATGGCACAAACTACTTTACCAGTGTTAAAAATGCACAGTTGAAATTAGAGTTTTTTTAATACACTTGAACTTACAAATTTAAACGAAAATTAAAACACAAGCTGAAATATCTAGGTTTTATGATGTTTACGTAAGATACATTATAATATGTATGAGAAACAAACAGCGATGTGAACTGCATCATATGGCTGTACAAAGAAACGAAAAACGGAGTCCAGAAAGAATACTAGTTATCTAGATTAAAAATCTAAGAACTTGTTTTATTATGACAACAACAGGAATTTTCAATAAAGTCGTTAACATTTCATCGTCAACTTAAGGAAATTTTATCCATAATCTATAGCGATATGAGCATTAATTATTATAGTTTGGTTTTACTCAGTAACAGTACATAAAATTTTGCTAGAAACTGAGTTTGGAAGACATTTTTACTGCATTAATGTAGTTATCCATTGCAGCGTTACGTTAACTATATTCAGTTAAACCTGTATGTGTATACACTAAAATTACAACTAATGGTAACAAGAAAAAGTGAAATTCATTGTAATGGATAATTTTCTTTTAAAAATATACCTTATATTTCGAAAACATGTCAAAATTTTAAGCTATGCAGATAATAGACTAAGTAAGGTGGGTACCTCTTTTACAAAGGTATGGTTTTATTTTTTTTCACCCCATAACTTAGATCATACATTAGTGTTAGAAATTTTTGCTATTTTATGTTTTTCCAATTTCGTTCTCAAATTCTCAAAGTATTTTGGTATATCTCATGCATGTAAAAATGTTCATTTGACTATTAAAGTGATGAAACTTATGTTTTGTTTGTTTTAACCCAACTTTCCATATTAAAAATTACACTATCCTCTAAAATCGGAGTAAATATGATATAAGTGTAGTGTATACAATACGTTTCATGTCTTATTGAATCACATAATGGAAGAAAACGAAATTCTTTATAACTAGAGTAAATCAATGACTATAATTCTACGTAGAGAAGGTGATAAAACAGTTAAAATATATCACTGAATAACGCCTTAGAATTCTGGAAGTTCTAAGTCTCTGTCTCATAAGTTATATAATCTAAACATTCATTAATTACTATTTAAATGGGGATAAGCCACAATTAAAGGTTAAAATACGTTTATTGACGTTTCAATTTCCACTTCGGAAATCGTTCTCAAAATACAAACATTAGTAAATTAAACAAATTTTGTTTTTTGTTACTTAGTGAAAAATTCTTCTAATAATTTAATTTTATCTGACTCATCTATATTGACAATTCAGACATACCTTATACATTTTAAAGTAGACGACTTTAAAATGATATTGCCAATATTGTTGAGTTGCGTTCCTGGGACGACTTTACTTATAAGATAGTTCATTCGATTACATGAAATCAACTTTAACTTGAGAATATCCGTCAGAAAAGATCATAACATGTAATTCGTCTTTAAAAAGACAAATACATGCCATGATGACAGTAAAATTCTCCTGTTAGTGATTCCATAGTAAATTATGAGGGAAAAACCAGGAAAAAACCTCATAATACTATCCCGACATGGTAAGTATTTGATCGTGCATTTAGTTTACCTTCAATAAACACCAAATTCCGATTTTATATGTTTGTTATTTAAAAAACATAAATGATGTATTCTCTATATGTTACTGACTTACCAATACTGGTATTTTCCTTTTAATAACTTCCTCTTTCAATATGGGTAACCAGATCCTACTACATTCTGCTGAGGAATTCGCGACACAATTGGTCTCATTTAGCATAATTAGAGCCGCTTCTTTAATTTTTTTCTTTTTACCATCCGTTTCTTTTAGAACTATATTTGAATCATTCGATTGAACCCTATGTTCATTATCCCATGCGTGTTTACAGATTTGAGATCTATCAAATTCTCTATTTTTAATATAGGATTGATGTTCACTTATTCTAACATTTAATGGTCTTGATGTTTCACCTAAATAAAACTGATCGCATTCACAAGGTATTTTATAAATGCAATTCTTTGTCCTTTCTTGTTCATTGTTAGGTTTGGTTTTGGACAAAATAGATCTCAACGTGTTTGTTGTTTTGAATGTTGTTGAAATTTAAATTTAAACATTCATAATGAAGATAAAACTTTATGTACAGTAATCCAAGAGAAAAGCTGGTGTCAGACAGATATGACATATACTGCTGACATTTACTGCTTCCATTTGCTTCAAAAACAAACTCGGGATGGTGGAAAGATCGATTGACCTAATAACCTCTCGAAGATAACAAAAGCACTCAAAAATAATGTCTCCAAAAAGTAGGAAAGTACAAAAAATGTGTAAGAAAGACAATCGATTATACGAAAAACTACAAAAACGAACTATATAACAAAGGTAAGCATTTGTCTAGAGAATTCAATGGCATGACCTGAGGATTGCAGAAAGATAAATAATTGTAACAACTATAGACTACTAACTGAATTTGTAAAGGGCAGAGGTACTAGAGAACAAATTCCTAATGCAAAAAACATCATAGAAAAAGCCAAAGAATCTCAGATCCCGATATTTATATGTTTTGTTGACTATACAAAGGCCTTTGATAATGTTAGATGGGTCAAAATATGGAACATTCTGACGACAATGGGTGTACCCAAACATTTGACTTAACTTATTAGTAAACTGTATCAAGATAACCTGGCATATATTTGAATGGACGGATGAATGCACTTTGGAGAAGGGGGTAGATCAAGGATGCGTTTTATCTCATATAAACCTAGGCGTTGTCAATATATCTAATTTGGGTTTCGCCGACGACACTAAACTTCTAGCCTCTACTTCAGAGAAAATTACTAACTTATTAAAAAAAACTCGAGCTAGAAAATGCTAAGTTTGGACTCATGGTTAACTACAACAAAAACCAAATTATGGTTATTAATCGCCAACAACACTTTTCTGAAGCCCAAAATATTGCGGGATGCGAGGTAGTCTCCTCTATGTAAATAGTAGCTCTAGTTAATCACACAGGCACACAGATATCCAATAAAAGCGATCACAAAATGGAGTGGTTGGTGGTCCACGGAAAGCCTCAGAGTCAACGCCAATGCGACAGATCTAGACAGAAATGTGCAGACATTAAGAAAAAGCTTTGCAACAAACATGTAACGTTATAAACGTCGTTTGTTATTTTTCTTTAAATAATTATTTTATTTCAATTTCTGTTGATTTTATTCGTTTATTAACTTTATTTTTAATTTTACCATTTTTATTTTAAAAATAGTTGGCGTTTAATTTTTTATTCAACTCTTCAATCAACTAAATATCCTATTTAATCTCAATTTTTTATTTTCAATCTTCATTTATTTCAGTTATAATACCTGTATTTGGCTCTAGTCTGTTTATGTCACAGACATGGTACATATAAATTTCTATCCCTCACTTTAGTCAACAAACGTTATTTGCCAGTTGACAACTCTCCCTAACCATGTCATACTTTAATGTTAGAGAACGGGAGACTAGTTTTTATAATGTCTTTTGCTTATTTAAGCTAATGCTTGAATTTAAAAATTCATATTATTTATTAAATTTTTGCCTGGGTCTTTTGGGCCTAATTTTTTCTGTTCCCCTTGTTGGATGGAACTTCATAATTCAACAACACATGATATCGACCATGATATATTAACTGCTAAGTAGAACCCAATGGCCATCTGAAGATGAAAGTATCTAAAGCCAACATCAGCAACTAACCACTACATTCTGCTATCCTGTGAAGCTAACATCAGCAACTAACCACTACATTCTGCTATCCTGTGAAGCTAACATCAGCAACTAACCACTACATTCTGCAATCATTTGAAGCCAACAAGTTATCCAGTGATGTCATAAGTATCATTTTATATTTGTAAAGCTTATAGGCAAGATTCGCTTTGTTTAATTTTATTAAAATTTCAATTTTTATATTTATTTATGTATAATAAATGTGATTAGTTAATACATATCTTGGTTTATTTTTCACAGTCAAATTCATTTTTTATTTTTACTTCTAAGATAAGACGTTCTCACACCTGAGGGACTGAGCTAAACGAGGCTTAATAATTGGCCCCCAAAGAAAGTTGTGAGTTTTATTGTTCTACATTGGCTCCCAACTTTTCTGATGGGTCGTTCAAACGTTACAAATAGCATACTGAGCATGTAACAGATGACCGGGACTAGTGGAGAAATACCATTATTCAAACTATCCGAGCAGCTGAAGCTCAATAATGAACCTCAACACATCTGCTAAGAAGCTAATCACTATGATGATGATGAATTAATAAAGGAGAAACAATAACAGATGTCAACACTATTACTGAAGTATGGAGACAATACTGCGAAAAATTGTTACATGACACGGATGAAACCGTAAATTACAATCCAGATACTAGCCACATAGAGACGGGACCTTCAATTCTAAAAGCGGAAGTGAAAAAAGCTGTACAGTCACTAAAAAAAAATCAATATTCATATAAGATGAAGGGCGCATAACTACCAAAAAAAAAAACAAAAAAAAATGGGTGGGTGGCCAAAAAAATGGAGTCCAGGCGCATATTATTGCAAAAGAAGATCCCGCTTCCAGACTGTAGCAACTATAAAACAATGGTGCGTGAAGTGGAGAAGACTGGTTGTTCTTGGACAATATGGGGATTCCAAAATATCTAATTCCTCTACATAGAAACCTATAGAAAACAATAAATCACCCTACATGAAAGTATCCAAGGCCAATAACGTAATTTGAAACCATTTAAGATTCTAGAGGATGATCTAATCTAAAGATATGAAAAATTGTGTTTATTTTAGTAACAGTATTATCTAATGACCACAATAGTAGGTTGGACAATAGGACTGCAAAAGGAAGAGCCGAATGAATATCATTGAAGTAATAAACATAAAAAGATACCTACCGAATAATTGAAAATAGATAAATGAATCCTAAACAAAAGAATCCTAAGAAATGAATCCTAAACAAAATATTGAGAGGCATATTTAATTTGATATAAATATTAAAAAGTTAGCTCAAAGTTAATTACGTATAACAAATATGTTGCTAATAGGTATTATAAACAAGATAACATCTTATCTGCTCTTTGCATAATTAAATTGTTTTAATAAAAGAGGCAAACGCTTAAATAAAACTATAAATAGTTCTATCCACCTTTATGCGCTTTCTTAAACTAGTTACAAAATAGTTAAACTATTCCCTCAATGTGAATAGAAAACTGTAATGGTAACTAGATTATTATTTCCTACGAAAATCTATTACACCCTTCAAAATATATTATATGCAGCCACTCACGCATAGATGGCGCCAGTAGTCATAGCTAAAATATCCTAAAATACCCATGACTGAATTTTAACATGCCCTCAAATAACGCACATTCCTAAAAGTACACTAAGAAAAGGAATAAAGACTCACAGACACTAAACAGTGACGTCGACTTTAAACTACATGATTTGATTTTTCATATGATTTGGTCATGGAATGAAATAAATTTAAATGTTTCACCATCATCATCACTGGCTAAACAACCCTTTTTGGATCTTGGCCTGTTCCAGGATTCTTCTCCATTCTGATCTGTTTCGTGCGTTTTTTCTCCAGTTTTTTATTTTTAAGGTTGTTATATCATTTTCTATTTGTTCTAATTATCTCAGCTTCGGTCTTCCTCTTGTTCTTTTTCCTACTGGCATCTGTTTGAATATTTTGTTTGGTATTTCGCCTTCTTCCATTCTTTCTACATGTCCTACCCAACGCAGCCGTCCTATTTTAATGAATGTTATAATATCCGGATCCTGGAATATTTTGTATAGTTCAGAATTGTATCTTCTTCGCCATATTCCGTTTTCTTTTGTGTCGCAAGTTTTTTTTTTCGAAGGTGGCTAACAACGTTTCCTCTCTTTTAGTGAGTGTCTAGGTTTCTGAGCCATATGTGAGTACCGGTCTTATTAGGGTTTTATATATTTGGCATTTTGTTTTTCTTGTGACGTTATCTGATCTTAGTTGCCTAATTAAGCCATGGTAACATTTATTTGCAATAAATATTCGCCTCTTCACTTCCTCCGTAACGTTATTATCAGACGTGACTAGGGATCCCAAGTATATAAAGTTTTTATCCCGTCTATGTTGTATTCTCCTATTGTTATATTTTGTGAATGCCTTATTTCTGCGTTTTTACTTACCTGCATATATTTTGTTTTGGTCTGATTGATTTTAAGACCACTATTTTGTGCAGCTAGTTCTATTTGGTTGTATGCCTCTATCATTTCTCTTCTTGATCTTGCGATTATGTCAACATCATCTGCAAATGCTAGTATTTGCACGCTTTTATTAATGATTCTTCCTCGTGTATTGACTGTTGTGTCCCTCAGTATTTTCTCGAGTACGATGTTGAACAAGATGCATGATAGAGCATCTCCCTGACGTAGTCCCTTTTTCACATCTATTATTTCCGTTAATTCATTTTGTATCCGGATTCTACTTTCTACTTTTAGAGATTCTTTTATCAGTTCTATTAGTTGTGTTGGTATATTAAATTCTTTCATTGCTTTGATTAAGAATTCTCGGTTTATATTGTCATATGCGCTTTCAAAATCTATGAAGAGATGATGTGTGTCGATGTTATATTCACTTGTTTTTTCGAGGATCTGTCGCAGAAAAAATATCTGGTCTATTGTTGACTTCTGTCTACAGAAGCCACTTTGGTATTTGCCCACTATTTTTTCAGCGAAATTTAAATGTTTACACTGTGTGATTTGTCATATGATTTTGTCATAAGCGTTGTTATGCGGCTCGTCACAGGAGAATAGGACGATATCTACTTCACGTGATAAAACCTTATGCTTTTCGGTAATAGATGACGTAGATTTTATTGACATCTGTCAGTTTCACTTTCCAAACAAACCTTGTTTAGTGTGGATAATTTGTATTTTTCGTTATTTTTTCATTTTTTTTTACAGAATCTTTCCGCTTTTTGCAATATCTAAGTATTTTATTACTTACTGCAACAATTTTACAATGTTGTGTAAATAATAGAGCATGTTGTTTTATAAAAATAACAATAAAATGCATATATCAATAAAGTAAGGTTAGGATTTTTTTAATTTAAACTGTATTTCATAAAAATATAACGCCGAATTATGATGGTATTATCGTAAAAACACTATACTTAGATGAAAAAGCAGCAGAGGAAGCAAAATCTTAACTTTATAGAAATTAAAAAGTTTTGAGATTGGGCATTTCAACTTTTGTTTGGAAAGTAATAATAACAATATGACCGCCGTGACGTCAGACTCCGGCTGTCCACACCGGTAACACCAACATATAGTTTTTTCATATAAAAATGCGTGCACGTCACAATTTATATAAAGGACCTGATGAAAGCAACTCAAGTTCTCTCATCAGGTAGTCTCTCCCTTGTAGACACATCGTCTCAGGACCAGCAACTTCACGTGGAGTCATACGTCGCCATGTTACCAAATCCACTGGTAACTTTAACATAATAGAATGTATTACCATATAATGTAAACCAAATTTAAAAAACAATTTTTAACGGGTTTTTACCTACATATTTAGTGGCTCAATACATATATACCCACCTAGTGCACTGATGATGGAACATGGATTCCGAAAACGTTTTGTGATATAGCTCGATTGGGTATTTTAAATTATATACCTTTTAGAAAGGATTTTTTAATAACATTTTTTGTTATATATGGTATACAGCCAACTACAGGAACTTAGATCCCTTGCAGATTTTCACATTAGTCTAGATAAAATCCACGTTAGGGCTTATAAGAGCTCCAATGGCTGATGCGCTTTTAGGTGTACCGATGCCATGATACCACAGCTGGTCTAGCTTTGTACCCTGCAGTGTGGGTCGAAGTTATGAAATTTTTGGATGTTTTAATCTATGTTTTATTCTTTATTTGGCTGTAAATTGAGACAACTAGTTATAAAAAAATACTATATGTCTCCGAGAGGAGGTTGAAGAGGTACCGGAACTTGAAAGTCTCGTCAGTACCAACCGGCATTAAAAAACCTAATAATTAAAATTAATTAAACCTAACAATTGTATATTTATAAAATCACATCTTCAAGATCATATATCAACGTCATATACATTGTTTTTTTTAACAAACAAAAAAGGATATTATAGTGAACTTCACGCAATGTTCACAGTGAAAAATAAACATTATGGTATTCAATAAAACAATTTTTTCGACCATTAACACAAAGAAAAAGGCCACATAATAAACATGTTGAATAGAGTCTAGATTAAACGGCTTTGGAAGCATACTGTTCACATATTTCTCTTCTCCTGACAAAAATGAGCCAATGAGATCTTTTATTTCCCAGCCTTACATCATTGGTTACAGAATAATTGTACGGTCTTCTCTTTACACCAGAAGGCAATCCTGGAAGTAATCGGACTGGGTGTTTTGGAGCTACTTGTAGAACTCCTGTGATGCACAATGTGTTTTACATTTTTTTTCTTCCATAAGTCATAAGTCCTTGATTAACTTCACGTCTAAATTCCAATAAGGTTACCTTATCTTGATGATTTATGGATTTATACACGATGCAGCTATTGACAAAAACAATATATAATATGCCACAAAAGAGTCTGTGCCATCACTTTTTCGACCTTATGTCAGTACGTGTGCTTTCCGCAGTCTATCGGCGATATCTATACCACCCATATAACGACTATAATCTTGCACAACGGTATGACAAGGTGTCTCCTTATTTGTTCCATTAGGTTGCATATGCTTCACTGACATAGTTTCAGTTTCATGAAAATTTGATGCAAAATAAACAGCTATATTGTCATTTTCATAGCATCCATTTAAAATCATTCATTTACATATTCTTATCATCTATTAATCCTGTCGGCAACCCAGATCTGTCCTTCCGTATAGTGCCACAAGCAAAAGTGCGTCCTGTTTTTAGCCTTGCCAATAATTATGAACACGTTATAGCGTGTTATGTGCATAACATAACACATAACGTGTTATGTTATGCACATAATAAGTTAATGTACACGATTGAAGTGTTTATCATGGTATACTTTCCTATTTCTCCAAAGATTAGCTCCAAAGATTAACACACATCTTCAATACAACAGCCCAGAAATTCAATGTGATAATATCAGCAGAAAAAACCAAATGTATGACAACATCTACATACCCACTACGATGTAAAATCGAAATTGATGGAAAAATAATAAAGCAGGAAGCAAGGTTTAGATATCTGGGAATAGACATAACTAGTTACGGAGATGTTGAAGAAGAAGTACGACAACAAAGCTCAAAAGCAAGTAAAGCGGTGGGATCTCTTAATGACACGATCTGGAAGAACAAACACCTAAGATAAGACACAAAAACAAGAATCTATAAAGCAGCAATTAGACCTATATTAACATACATGACGGAGACAAGACCTGGCACATCTAAAACGAGACGACTACTAGAAACAACAGAGATGAAAATACTTCGACGAATATCAGGGAAAAGTCTGTTGGATAGGGAGAGAAGCGAAAACATAAGAAGATCATGCAATATAGAAGCCATAAATGGATAGGTGACAAAACGGAAACAGGAGTGGAACGAACACATTAGTAGAATGGCAGAGCATAGGATAGTACGAATAGTACGACATAAGTCACCAAATGGACGAGGAAGTATTGGTAGACCAAGAAAAAGATGGTGCGATAATTTAAACAATTTAGAAGGCTAATATTGAAGAAGAAACAGGCTTTAAAGCCTACATACAAGAAGAAAGAAAATGAAGAACTTTCTTATTTTGGTCTCAATAATTTCAGTCAAAGTTTCAATTATGTAAACTTTTTGATCTGCAATAGACCACAGTTTATAACCTCTTTTGATGAGCTTCTTCGGGTTATATTGTTTTACTGTCGAACACGAGAGGCTAATTCGCCCAAGTGATGCCGACGTTGCCAAATGGTGATGTGTTGGTCTTTTGTCAGTCACAACCACAAGACAATGTGAAATGTGAAGGTATGTGATTTAATTTGAAAAAGAAACAGACTTTGGAAATGAGAAATCGAAATTACAAACAATTGCTCTGACATTTTAAAAAGTAAATGTAATAGTACCACTGTTGAAATACTTTATTTTAATTGTAATAGAAGTAAATCAAATAATAATGTTAAAATATTTAACTGAATAATTAAATATTTATAGATTTATTCTTTATAGGATATGTCAAAAAAAATAAAACAAAGACCTAGATTACAAAGGGTTAAGGATCACGTAATGTAGCAATTCATGTACAAGTACAATTAAAGTAATTATAGAAAACAACACAATTCTTGTAGAATGGCAAAAACACCATTATGGTCATACCAAAGAATTTCTTTAGTCATACTTTTGATTGACAATAATTCTATTTACAGATAGATATTGACATATCTATTTACAAAAGGAAGATAAGAACATAATAGGTTCAAAGCTAATAATCGGAGTCCTACAGCAAAAGTAAAAAAATTGTCTTTCTTTTTTTTTCTGACTTACAAAATTCTCTACGAGTGTATTAAACATTTATTTCTGGTCGTTTTAGAATTCTAGAAACTAAAAAGACATATTGATTCACAAATCAGGTTTTTTCCATAAAAAAGAAGAGAGTGCAAGTAAACTCCAGTCCCAGTCTTATGAGATCTACTACTAAACAAGAACTCAGCGAAATTAAAGAAAATTTATAACATTCCAATGAAGAATCATTTTTTATATTTAAATCTATATGTATAGCCATCACGACATGAGTATCAATATTAAATATATAGGTATACATTTTCTAAAATGTCGAATTTTTATTGTGTTGCAACTTGAAAATTAAAATTTATTAAATAGAAATGTATAGTTTTTGGCACTGCTTGGGTTAATTAGCTTCTCGTTTGTCGAACGACCCTTAAATTTGATATTATCTCCATACAATGCATTCAATTTACTTTTTACATATTCAATTCAATGAAAAGTTTAACCTTGTATATCCTTATTGTGAAAAATGAATTTTACAGTGGTCGGTTTGGTGCAAGTTCAATAAGATTTGTTCGAATCTATTACGGGACATTGTTCTGTTTACAACAGAGACACCCAAGTCCTCTTTACCTGACCAATACAATTTGTGGTTTGGAAGTTTATGGTATCCCATAAAGAAATTATTACCAATAAAAAAAAGCAGTTCGTTTTCTTGTAGGTTTATTACTTTTCTGTAGATTTATTCCCCTTTGTGCACCATATAAATTCGTTTGGAAAGCTATATCCTTAATTGTTTCTTGATCCAGCATAGTGACAAAATAATCGGTAAGTATAGCAGTAGGCAAAATAGTCTTCAGTTGGTCCTTCTGAAAATAGATATTATTCATTTCTTGTAATCAATGATTTCTTCTTCCATTTTCTGTCTATGCCTTGTTTTTCGCTCTTTTTTTATGCCCTTTGCAATCATTTTCTTTTTAGTCTTGACTTCGGTGTTCATTATTTTACTTGTTTCATCTCTTTTTGGAGTTGAATCACTTGCTACTTGTTCAACAGATTCAACGATTTCACTTATTATACCCTCAAACCCAATGTCTTTATCGCTTTTTTCATCGTTTTCGTCCAGAGGCAGTTCCTTCAGTTCAGCAGCCACCTCCATCACTGCTTGAAGAAGTTCTTAAAACGATAGTTTTAAATCAGGGCAATCAATGTGCACGTGTGAATACCTTGAATTTTATAACCATCAGTAGAATTGAAGAACACCAAAAGGTAACCTTTAAATGTAAACTTAACAATTGTTAAAACTATATTAATGGTTGGTCTAGAAGAGCAGTTTTTAATTGTGCTTATTACCGAGAAGTTATTAGTTCAAAAAATAAAAAAAAGGAACACATAAAAACATTATTTACTGTAACATACCGGTAAATGCATAAAGCATAACCCTGTATTTGCGAAAATTATAGCTCCTGCTTTTTTCACTGACTGTACCCACTAACTGATTCCAATTTACAATTCAAACAAGGGCGATTGTTATCGCGAGCTTTAAACGCATTGGTCCGCTAAAACACTTAAAAAACAAGGGGAACCTTGCACCCTCTTTTTTACGAACCAATAGTTGGCGAATTTCAAAAAGGGGACATTCGGCCAATGACGATTTACCCCTGATGAGAATGACTCATCTTAAATTATTATTTGATATATCGATCATTTCGAATCTATCTCCGGAGTATTATTGAGGGTGCGAAATATAAATGGATAGCTACATACATATATATCTCGTTTATTTTTAGAAAGGCATTCACCAGACAGTTGTGGAGGCTATTTTAAGTAAGGAGGAAGGTATACATGAAAGTTGTAGGAAACATGAATTATTAGTAATGATAAGAAAAGTATAGGGTCTTGTTTTGTTTTTTTTACTTTAAGCTTTTACATATAATTTTTTTTCTGTTGCACCAATTCATATTCCGGTTTTTTTAATAGCAGTTTTCTTTTATATTAATATAAATCGTCTGAAAATAAAAAAATAAAGGGTTTCAGTAAATATATAAAATTAATACTAAACATGTACCGGGTTTCTCATTATATTTTGACCCCCACTTATTTTCCTTAATTTCGAGAATACAAAAAAAAAGTTGTGTTATTTTATTACCTACCAACAATGTAGCAACAGACCAAATTTTGTATATAGGGAGTGCCCAATAAAATGCATCTTCAATTTTTCAAATGGGACACACTGTATTTTTTTTATAGTTTTGAGTAGCCCTGCATTTCCTGATTGCCAATATATAACATTGTGTAGCATTAGTTTTGTTCTGTAATGGTATATGGTACTACAAAAGGGTAACCATAGGTGGTTATGTAACTGACATTTCAAAATGAAACAATTATTAATTTATTATAAACTGTCAGTCCTCATACCTAAATGGGTTATACTGCAGATGAAAAAGTAGATATATTCTCAATTTATGTAAAAAATAATAAAAACAAGCAAGCGGCAAGAAGAGAATATAGGCTGATTTATCCAGATCGACAGACTCCTTCTGCAAATACATTTTTATATAATTATCGTCATGTTATAAATGAAAAAATGTTTGAACGGAAGAAACGTACTATCGTAGGAAATGATGATGAAGATCTTAATACTTTGCTTTACTTTGAAGGTAAAAATTAAATATGTACTTAAATAATAGATTAAATCCATAATAACATTTTTATTTTAGAAAATTCCGAAACTAGTCTAAACAATGGTACTAATGCATTAGAGAAAAGCCGTGTGACGATACATAGAGTTTTAAAAAAGCACAACTATAAGCCGTACAAAATATTACCGGTACAAGAACTTAGCGATGTTCATAAGAGAAAGCGTTTACAGTTCTGTCAAGACATGCTTACAAATTTGAACAATGATCCGAATTATTTTTATAACATTTTATGGATATATGAATCAAATTTTTCAACTTCAAGCATTTTTAATAGAAGAAATCGGTATTCGTGGAAACAGAAAAATAATAGAAAGAGAAAAATTAAGCAAATAAAAAAGTTAAGAAGAAAAACAATAAATGTGTGGTGCGGAATATTTCAAAACAAAATAATTGGACCATTGTTTTATGATTATAAATTAAATGGGGAATTATATTTGGACACAGTCATTACAGAAGTGACAACAAGATGGAGCACCGCCACATAATGTCGTAGCCGTTCAAGAATATTTAAATAATCAATTTAACGTGTGAATCGGCAATAAGGGCACCATTACATGGCCACCAAATAGTGCCGCCTTAACACCATGTGATAGCTTTTTATGGGAGTTTTTAAAAGAAAAAGTGTATTTTGATTCAAATACAAATATTAACACGGCAAAAGTTCGCGCGGAAATTGAAAATTTAAATGGTCATAATAACACAATATCTGAAGCATTAGAAAATTTGAGACGAAGATATTACTTGTGCATTGATAACAATGGAGGTCAATTTGAGCATCTATTGTAATCTTAAATGTAGTATTGTATCATAAATGTAGTATTGTAAGTCATTAATTTTGTTGACTTTCTAAATATATTTTTTACTTATCTTAGTATAGTATAGTAGTACCATACACCATTATAGAACAAAACTAATGCTACACTATGTTATATATTTGTAATCAGGAAATGCAGGCCTACTCAAAACTATAAAAAAATAGAGGGTGTCCCATTTGAAATATTGAAGACGCATTTTATTGGGCACTCTCTGTATATAAAATTTGGTCTGTTGCTACACGGTTGGTCGGTACAGATAAAATAATACAACTTTTATTTGAAACTTTTTTTTGTATTCCCGAAATTAAGGAAAATAAGTGGGGGGTCAAAATATAATGAGAAACCCTGTACATATAGAATATATAATAAATATATACAATTTAAGTGAGTTTTCAATGCAAAAATTGGACAAAAAATAGAACCATCAAAAACTCTAGTGCCTATTTAGGGCACGCCAGATAGAAACGAACGGGATGAAAAATTACTGTTTATTATATTAGAAAGTTTTACAATAACTGATCAACGATATATTGCCAAAGGTGTCACTGTATTCACAATCGAATGATAGATACTCGAATTCGAACATACATAACTGAATCCCTAAACCTAAGACCTACAACAGATGATATTACAGTCTTAACACAATTACCAAAACAGCCGCAGATGCCCAATATAAATTCTGTCAGAGAAACCAAAAAGAAAGTCAAATAAGCCCAAAAACTAAAGCAAAAATGAGACAGAGAAGGAACTTAAGAAAAGAAAATGCGAATTAAAGAGAACTAAACAGCATTAATAATAATGTTTAGTTCTCAACAGTTTCGATATAATAATAGAAAGCCATAAAAAAGATTTAAGAAGGTATAAAAGCGAATAAATAATACGAATCCTAGGACAACAAAGGGACCAAAATACTAAAGAAAATAAGTATCTACTGGAAAAAAACCTACTGGAAATAAAGACGTATATGCAAACCGGCACCAAATGACAGAAAACCACAAGAACTATGTGTACCAAAAAAATATTAAACCAACGATTATAAGAAATTTCGCACATTACAATGGACGAAATATTCCGGGAGAAGATCGAGTGACAACAGAAGTAATAAAGAATGAAGGCAAAGAACTAATAAATAAAATACAGAAACTATTTAACCTATGTTTACATATACAAAAAACTAAGAAACCCCTGAAAAAAAGAATAACGCCATGATGATTATCCTTCACAAAAACGGAAACTCAATTGATCTTGAAAACCACCGACCATAATCTTTATAAATTATTTCCACGCTTACTAGCCAACAGGATGCAAAGAAAACTCTATTTCGAGACCAGGCTGGCCAAATGAAAAATGATCATCTGCAATGCCTCAAGGCCTTAAATGAAGAAACGTTCGTATATATCAGATACTTGGTGCTGATTTTTATACTTTTGCAAGGCTTTTCTACACAGTGAATATTGGCGATATATTATTAAGTCATTTTAGCAATGCAGAATAAATTAACGCTACTTCAACATCATCAGAAATGTATATGAAAATGTAACAATTATTATAAATCTTCACGAGATCACCAATAAAATAGACATCAAGAGAGGAGTGAGACAAGGCGACACTATGTCCCCAAAAATTTTCTCAACAGTATTAGAAAATGCTTTCAAAATACTGAACTGGGAGGAAAAAGGAAACATCATTGAAAGAGAATACTTAAATCACCTTACCTTTAGGGATAACATAATGTTGATAGCGATGACGTAAAAGAAGCTTAAGACATGCTGGAAGAACTTATGCATGCAGCAACAGGAAAAGTGGGAACGACAATTATTAATGAAAGCAAAACCAAAATCAAGATGAGAAAGAATCACAAATAAAAAAATCAGACAAATTATGAAGGTAAACATGCCCTCACAGACGAAATACGAACCAAATAATTAATGGGTCTGCTATAAATATGTATAAAGAATGCCCAATCTCAGAACCCCAAACAAAGTATTAGAATATAATCGAAAAGAAAGAAGGAAACTATTAAGGCCACGGAAAAGTTGGAGATAAGAGAGAGTAGAAAAACAGAGAGGAATGGAGATTATTAATCACATGTTTGAGAAAGTATGCGAGAAGTTTAAGATCATCAGCCATATAAGTCATACGAGTCAGATTCGAGACTTCAGATTTTTCTTAAAATTATACATGCCATGATTTACAAGAGATACGAAGAAAATGTAGTAGAAACGCAGTTTGAGTTTTTTAGGTACATGAGAAGTCCTTTTCCCTTGCTCCAGAGATGCCGTGACGTCAGCTGTGACGTCTACATTTGCTTTATTGACTACACCAAAGCGTTTGACCGTTGTCAACATCAGAACATGATCGCCAACCTACAAAAATACGAATAGATGAGAAGGACATTTGAATAATCACGAATTTTTACTGGGACCAGCGTTTTTAAGTCAGGATCGGAGGCAAATTCACAAAGCAGGTGAAGGTCATGTGAGGATTAAGGCAGGACTGTGTGCTCTCACCGACTTTTCTTATATACTCCAAAGAAATTTTTACCGAATCCCAGAGGTTGGAATCCGAATTACTGTACTACTAGTAACCAGTCTAGATGATCTATAGACCACATTCTACCGCGTGAGAAATGTAGTACGGCCTAGACCTCAACATTAGGAAATCCAAATTCTTGGTTATCAGCTGTGCAAATTTAGATCCAAGTTCGCTATTGACAACGAATGAAGAAATCGAGAAAGTCGACAGATCCATTGTACATCGTTCCTAGCTTTCTTGTATATTTTTATGTTTTTCTCTATCTTAATTTGCAAATACTTCCGATATGCCTTGATATGTGCCATTTTCCTTTCCTGCTTCTTATTTCTTTTGACTAGGGTCTAATGAACTGCTTTTTCAATACATTTTTTCAAATTATCCCGTTCATCACTTATATTTTTTTTGTAGCTCGTTGTTCTTATATTGATTTAAGCCTTTTTGGTAAAGATATCTTATCTATATAACAATAAAATACTAAAAACTTTATTTTCAAAACTTCCACAAAATTTATTACAAAATCTTATCACTATAGCTGTTTCGGCAGAGTGCCTTTCTCAAGTGATCTATTTTTGGTATGCGTTTACACTTTATAGTCTTTAACGAAATAGGTTGAGGAGGGAAGGACTGTTTGTCTCAAGTTGGTCATATATCTTATCTAGACACGTTCTTTTTGTAGCAAATACACTTGGCCTTCCAGTAGTCGCGCACGCTCTCGCAGTTTGGATCAAAGTTCAATTCCTGATTTTGGCGAAAGTGGAAAAACTAAGAAACTTGGGCGCTTTCCCAAATATCTTAAAGGAACTTTGTGCGTTAGTGTGAAAAATTTTACGTTTATATTTTTTGACCAGTTAAAAATTAAACGGTCTGTGACACTAGGGTGACTGCTCGTGTACTGTTTTTTTACTTCCTCAATTTATTTATAAAGGTATTTATTATTGGATACAGTAGTTTTTACCTATATATTTATTTATAATTTCTTATAGACATGGGTTATTACAAAAAACAGCTGGCAGGTTAAAAAAAATTATGAAAGAGGTGATGACGGATAGTGACGAAGCTGCTTATGACGAGTCCGACGCTGAAGAATCAGACCATGAGGAAGTATATCTGAAAGGAAGTGAATCTGAACAAGATCTTTATTTCTGATAGGGATGAAGAATTATCGTACATTGAAAAGAATGGGGTAATATACTGGAGAAAACACTTATCAGATCCTAAGGCTCTAAGAACCAGAGTACATATCATTATAAACCTTTTTCTTCCCCAAAACGAATTACTAAGCCTTTGAAAGGAATGGGAGAAATATGGGAATACTTTATCAATGATAGTACGATTAATTTGATTGTTTAATTTACAAATCAATATATCGAGGTTATTCGCCACAATTTTTTGCCGACCTCGAAATGCTGCACCTTTAAATATGATTGAGATTCGTGCTTTACTGGGGCTACTGTAGTTGGCTGGAGTGTATCATGCAAACCGTCTAAACGTTGAAGATATGTGAAAAACTGATAGGTCAGGAATAGAGTTATTTCGTCTTTACAGCGATCTAGATTTCTCCTAAGATATGTACGTTTTGACATTACTTCTAGTAAAGAAAGAAGATCACTGAATAAGCTAGCACCTATACGAACTCGTTTCGATAATTTTGTAACTAATTGTCAAAATTGTTTCAGTCATTCTGAATATGCAACTGTTGACGAAATGCTACCACGATTTAGAGATAGATGTGGCTTTTGTTAATATATCATCAAAACCAAATAAATATAGGATAAAAATGCTTTATCTAATGCATCTTCGTATTGTACAAGTCGAATTGAAGTGTATGTTGGACAGCAGCCAGAAGGACCACTCAATATTTCAACTAGTGCCAAAGATGAGAAAGAGAGAGGAGAAAAGCTCATAGAATTCTGCCAAGAAAAGAATATGGTAATTGCCAATACTTGGTTTCAGCTTCCTAAGAGAAGACTATATACATGGACGTCTCCTTCACATACAGAAAACCATATTGTCAGAAACCAGATAGACTTTATACTCGTAAATAGCAGTGAAAAGACGTGAAAATAAAATTAAAAAGAATTGAACTCAAAAAACAACCAAAAATTAATATAAGAATGCCAAAAAACGAAGGAATAAAAAAGAATTAAAAAATAATGTTAATGATAATATGTAAAAAACACTAACTGACAATAAATAAATTATGGATGTAAGTAAAAAGTGGTATAATATAAAAAACACATTACTGAAACCAGCTCAAGAAAGATTGATACAACATAGGTCAAAGGCTAAAAACCAGTGGATGACAGAAGAAATACTATTGCAGATGGAAGAAAGAAGGAAATATAAAGGAAAAGTTCTACAGAAGTATAAAGAAGTACAACGAATAATTATTAAGGAAAAAATCAAAACAGCTAAGGAAATCTATTTGATGAAATAATGTAAAGAGATAGAAGATCTAGAAACAAAATATGATATGGGAAATATGCACAAAAAAATAAGAGAAGTGACTGGATGGGTCGAAATAGACAGCAAGGACACCTAAAAGACAAAAAAGGAGTACTACTAATAGATTTACCAGAGAAATTAAGACGATGGGAGGAGTACGTTAGAGAACTTTTCCAAGATGAAAGAGGTGAAATGCAGAAAATACAAGAATTAAATCCTTTAGAGAGACGGAAGATCACGATAGATGAAATCAAATATGCTATTAAAAACTCTAAAGACAATAAGGCAGCTGGATTAGATGAAATACCAGTAGAACTGTTAAAACTAGTGGAGGATAACTTGGAAGTATTGGCAGATTTATTCAACATGCTGTACGATACGGGAATAATACCACAAGAGTGGCTGAAGTCAGCATTTATAACCATCCCTAAAAAACAAGCAGCAAAAGAATGCTCTGATTATCGAACACTGAGCCTCATAAGTCATACTTTAAAAGTACTGCTGAAAGTAATACATAAGAAAATATACGAAAGGCAAGAGGAGGATATTAGCGAGATGCAGTTTGGGTTCCGAAATGGAATGGGTACTCGAGAAGGACTATTTGCCATCAACATATTGATTCAGCGATGTCGGGATGTAAACGTTGATCTACACTTGTGCATTGACAGTAAAATCATAAATATAGTGCAAACATTATATTGGAACTAAAGTTTTATAGTTCAAATTGATGGGCAACACTCAGAAGAAATGAAGATCTGTAGAGGAGTGAGACAGGGATGTGTTTTATCGCCACTTTTGTTTTACTTATATTCTGAAGAAATTTTCCAAAACACGCTCAATAATATCAAAGCGGGAGTTACCGTTAACGGAAAATTAATTAACAACTTACGATATGCAGACAATACTGTGATCATAGCAACGAGTATAGAAGATCTACAACATCTTATCGAAAGCTTAAGTTTGAATAGTGCTGAGATGGGAATTACTATAAACGCTAAAAAAATGAAGTACATGCTAATTACAAAAATACCACAAAATATACATCACCTATTGACAATCAATGGTAACGTGATAGAACAAGTAGAAAAATATCAGTACTTGTGAACTTTGATCAATAAAACCAATGATCATACTGCAGAAATAAACAGGCAAATAGAGATTGCCAGATCAGCATTTATACGAATGAAGCCACTCCTAACGTGCAAAAATCTAAATTTGGACATCAGACTACGTACCGTTCGCTGTTATATATTTTCCATATTATTATATGGAACTGAGACTTGGACATTAAAAAAATGCAATTTAAAAAGAATCGAGGCTTTCGAACTCTGGTTATACCGCAGAGTATTAAAAATATCATGGACTGATAGAATTACAAATAAAGAAGTACTGGAGAGGGTTGGTAAAGAAACAGAACTTATCACCACTATACAAACCAGAAAACTGGAATACCTAGGCCACGTGATGAGGGGACCAAAATATGAAATTTTGAGACTCATAATACAGGGAAGGATTCAAGGAAGAAGATCTGTCGGCCGAAGTCAGAACTCATGGTTGAAGAATCTACATGATTGGTATCAATGCAGATCGATTGATTTGTTTAGAGCAGCAAGTTCAAAAATAAAAATAGCCATTATGATTGCCAACCTCCTTAGGGAGACGGTACTCTAAGAAGAAGAATGCAAATGTGTTATATATTTTTTAAAACAATGTTCAATAAATACCGGTCTCTTGGACCATCGCGACTAAAGCATGTCTTGAAAATCTACGCGACTACTGAAAGATTAAAAAAGTTCTTATTTTTATTAAATTTTTTGACTTATTTGGTTATTGCTTATTTTAATCTTTATTATTTATAGTAGTTTTAAGTAGTAGATTTTTATATTTCTTTCTTTCTCTATAACCTTCCTTCTTTTCTCGATATATTTTTCTCATGTGAACCACAAATTATAAATTTATTATTTATTGATTAGGACTGGACCACTTTTCTAGTTTTATTAACTAGTTTCCAGGAAGAGGTCATTATAATTATTAAAATTAGTTTATACCCAATTAAAACAGAAAATCTTCAACGAATATGCTAAACATATACCTTATTAAGAATTTATTTACGACAAAAACTTATAATCTACATATATATACTCAAAAATAGTTCGTTCCAGGTGAAAGAAACTATAACCAATATTTGTATGTAAATCCCATCTAGTCACCTGGTCACTAACTGACCATCTGCTGTCGCTGTCATTGTATGTGTGGATAAAACCGACCTTCCCCAACTTAAAATTTCGGCAAGGCCGTTTAGGCAAAACTTATTGTAACTGTTTAATAGATATTTGCTGCAATTTTACGTTTTAGAAAATATTTAAGTATTTAAAAATTTTAAAATAAGTAAACTTTTGGACATTCCATTTACACTTTATTATAGTTAAAGCATTAATGTTAATGATTAAAAATTAAATTAAATTTTATTAGTACTGTGTGGGAGCTTTTTTATTTCTACTCTTAGAAAACCTGTTACTGAGCACAAGTAATTTACATTATTTTTGAATAACTTTGGCACAACTATCATGGTTATTGTGTCAACAAAAGTAGCTATTCACTATTTAGTCCAGTCGTCAAAGCTTTGACCTCTAAAAATAATACGAACAGGCTGAATTTTGATGAAAATGTCAATTTTGGATCTCTAAAAGAGATGCAAAAAATTTGCCACTTCTATCATGAATCTGTACGCCGTAGAAGAAAATATTTTAAACAAGAAATGTAGCTGATCCAATTCCGAACAAAAATGTTTAGTAGCACTCGTTGCCTAGAATTAACCGTTCTCTCAGAAACAACGCTTGAAGCGACCGGCGATTTTAAATGTCAGTTACGCGCCCGAAATAAATTTTTTAAAAAAAATTTGTATCAACTCGGTGATAAAAATTCGATATCTTTTGATCAGAGTGTGTCACATCGACAAAAATTAAAATAGATTTTAGAGGTGAAGAGGGCAGCCTCTTTACGCAATTTTTGTATTTTGCCTCAAATAAAGTCAGTTTCTATAAAGCTGGTAAATATTGTACGATTTTTGCCATTTTTACGATTCTCATAAAATTAATACACTCTGGGCCAAAATTAACCGTCCACCTTAAAAATGGGTAATTTTTGATGTCTTATATCTCCTAAACCTGTTTTTTTAATATGTTATAGCCTTATTCCTTGACAATATCGTTATAATCATATGATTGCTAAACAGGTAAATTTTCATTGTATACCGGGTGTACAAATTAAACTGTGTTTTTTTTTCTTAAAGTTTGCATCACCCTCTTGAATATTCTAGCATTTATAAAATATTGAAATTAAAACCTAACTATAGCCTCATGTTTTCTCAACATTTTGTTTTTTAATTCACTCGCTTATGTTGGATAATACAAAAGTTAGGTAGTTTAACAACTAGCCATGTTTTTCATCAATACAAACGATTTAACTCACCAGCAAAATTAACCCCACCACCTTTATTATTGTTTTGTTTACATTACCTGTGACAGTTTGTTTCCTAAATTTGTGTCATCGAAGGATTTTTGACAGATAGTCGTTGTACGACATTGTTGTAAATCTGTTTCCGTGTTAATAACAATTCTTGAACAATTTGTAATTAAAATTAAATTTGTAATTAAAATTAACAATTAAAATTGTAATTTTATATCATTGTGAGCGAATATTGTTTAAGTTGAAATTTTAGTGCTTATTTATTGTTTGTTATTTTAAAAATGCCACTCGTTCCAACTAATGCTGCTAGGGCAGTGCCTTTAGTTGATGCTGGTTGGTTACTGTATTACAGTCAACGTCATATTGCTGGTATACTCGATGTACCCAGAACTACGGTACAACTGCTCCCACAACACCGTAGGGCTAGACTTCATTTTGCGCGAGTATATGCTAACTGGACTATGGCGGAATGGAAGATGAGAGCAGAATAACCCTAAAAGGTCCAGATGGACGCCAACATGTCTATAGGCGTCAAAATGAAAGGTTTGCTGCATGCGCTATAACCGAAACAGTGGCTTACAGAGGAGGGTCAATAATGATTTGGGGAGGTATTTCTTACGAAGCGCGTACTGATCGTGTTGTGTTCGGTAGAGGCAGTGTGAATGCCCAAGTATACGCACAAGAAGTTCTCCAAGACCATGTCATGCCTTTTGCACCATTCATTGGTGATAACTTCAGACTAATACATGACAATGCACGTTGCCATACAGCAAGATCTACCCGTGAGTACCTTAATGAAGTCGGGATTCAAGTTCTACCATGGCCAGTACACAGTCCCGATCTTAACCCAATTGAGCATATCTGGGACAACCTCAGAAGACGGGTAAGAGCAAGAGTACCAGCCCCTGCATCCTTTGAAGAGCTGAAGACAGCTGTGGTAGAGGAGTGGCACAATATCCCCCAATCTGATATCCAGGATATCATGAATGGATTCCCAAACCGGCTCCAAGAAGTCCTAAGGGGTAGAGGCGGCAACACCCATTATTGATACCCAATTTTTTTTCAATTAGACTTTGATTTACAAAATATTGTTAATTTGAATTTTCTTCGAAAATTTTATTCATTGGATTTTTACTATAACAAATGACTTTTTTTTAAAAAGATTTTTTTTTCTTCCGCGGAAATAAAAATTAATAAAAAATATGTCTAGTTGTTAAAGCACCTAACTTTTGTATTATCCAACATAAGCGAATCAATCAAAAACAAAATGTTGAGAAAGCATGAGGCTATATCATCATTCAATCTTCGCTTATCCACTGCTGAACATAGATCTCCCTCATAATTTTCCATCTATTTCGATCTTGTGCCTCTTGCATCCAATTCCTATGACAACGTTTTAGATCGTCAGTCCAACGTGTTGGTGGACGACCTCCACTTCGGTAGGCATCATCTCTTGGTCTCCATTCCAGTATCCGCTTTGTGCATTTATTATCTGTCATTCGAGCCACGTGACCTGCCCAGTTCCATTTCAGTGTTGCTACTCTCTCTACTGCATCAGCCACTCCTGTTCTTTGTCGTAGCTGGCGATTTGGCTTGGCCCAAATCGCCAGCTATGAGGCTATAGTTATGATTTAATTTCAGTATTCTAAAAATGCTAAAATATTCCACAGGGTGATCCAAACTTTAATAAAAAAACACAGTTTGATTCGTACACCCGGTATACAATGAAAATTTACCTGTTTACCAACAATATTATTATAAAGATATTGTCAAGGAATAAGGCTATAACATATTAAAAAAATCACTTAAATCGGACAACAGGTTTAGGAGATATAAGAAATCAAAAATTACTCATTTTTAAGGTGGCCGGTTAATTTTGGCGCATAATTTGTATAATTATTTATCACTTCCATTGACCAATCGTTATAGAATTTCTATTGTATGTACATTATTTTTAGCAAGTTTGCGAAAAAATTCATTATTGTGAAGTAGTAAAATTTCTGATTAAGAATATTCGAATCATCAATTTGTAGAATGAATTAGCAATAAATCAACCATATCGTTTCAAGAACAAAATATGATTGAACTGTCAAATGTTGGTAGTTGGTGTCAATAAATGCGAAGATACCTTCTAGTCAACCTTCTGTAGAGATTACTTCAACTAAGCCACGTGCCTGAGTTAGCTCTCGCCAATTTTGAGAAGGCAGAACACAACGCCATAAATAAAGTCTTCCCTAATGCCAGTCTTCCACTCTCCGTAGATGCTACTTCTACTTCTAGTAAGACCTTTGTAGGAATATTCAGAAGATGCCTAAAGTTTATGATCTCTATAGCAATGATCAAGTCAAGAAGAAGAATGGAGAAGATGTGGCCGTCGATAAGGCAGCTGAGCAATCCGATATTCGGGAACTGTTGCCTTCATCTCATCGAATAAGGTGAAAACTACTTCATCTTCTGTAAGACTTCCTTTTACTAGAAGCACATTGGGCTATTATTCGACTACTTCGAAAGGATTGGCCAGGAGAACCGCCGAGCTCCTCAACAAGTCATTGTCACAAGTTAGCATCAAGCCGTCATCAGCAAGCTTCCTTGCTCTCATATCGCCATAGAAGAAAGTCACAATGCTCTGCTCACGTCTAGGATGCAAAAAGCCCAGCATTTGAAAGCTTAAGCAGTCGAGTAGCTTGAACAATTAGGGCATGTACGTATGTGAAATTATTAATACTACTTCAGAATTTTAAGACTGTATCCATAAGGATGGTTCAAAATAGTTAGCAAAGAGTAATTAAAGTTATACAAACAATATCTAATCACGTTTATAAATTACCAATATTGCTGATTGCTTATTCACTCGCGAACTTGTAGTCTAAATATAGGCAAGATTCACACGCATGTTTTCTCGTACGAGTTTGTCTGTCACGAATTAACGGTTTCTATTAAGTAGTCGGTATCGCTACGAGGGGTTAAGAGCACAACAGTCAACAGTAGAGAGAGATTGGTGGTATTATATCGCGTGGTAACTTGTGGTTATCACTAAAATAGAAGAACAAACCATCTGTTCTGTTTCAGAACCGATACAAGAGAGAGTATATCATGTCCGTTATTCTTTATCGGACTTCAATAGACTTCAATAGAAACACAGAAAGTGCGTTTTTTCTGATATTTGCTGCTATCTCTCCTTTCCAATGATGTATCATACGTCACGATCCGACGAACTATTCCACCCCCACCACAAAACGATTAAAAAATGAACAGAATGAACCGTAGCATTTTCTTATGGAATTTTACATCGGAAATGAAGCAAAAACGGTATAGCAAGCCTTTTTACAAGTATAGCTTTTACTTAATTTTATTTAATTGTTATTTAATTTTACGTAATTCGTGATGATGAATAAATTTTGTTTTTTTTATATACATATATTGTAAGACTACAGTTTTGAATGTTATTGACTTTATTTATTAGGAACTGTAACTCTTTCTCATCATTGGCAAGGAGAACCGTGTCGTCAGCATATCGGATGTTATTAATACGTTTTCCATTTACATTTAGTCCTATTTCTATATCTTCATTTATTCCTATTTTCTCCTGGAACATGGATACAAAATATAAATTGACAGTTCTGGCGACAGTATACACCCCTGTCTGACTTCTTTGAGAATTTAAATATCCGATGTTGTCATTTTCGAATTTTATGTGAGCTGACTGCTTCCTATATAAGTTTTTGATCCTTATATGTTTATCATCTAATGCAATTTAAGCAGATTTATAAATTTGTCATGCTTCACGTGATGAAATTCAAGAAAATAAAAAGAAAGAAAACAGGAATCTCTAGATTAAAAAGCACACATATGAACATAAACATGTAGCATTTTCGTTTCACCCCGTATATAAAAAAATAGCAAAATAGATTCTTAATCTTTTTACATCTCTGAGATTGTTAATGTAAATATTTTCGAGTATGTTTACAATAAACATATTGCTTTTTCTTTTGATCTTGATTCAGCCTAGACATTTACGCTGGAAATAAATATGAATCTTTCCACTTAGGTTGGTGGAAAAATGTATGCTGACAAGAGAATGATTTTGGGAGAATGATGTTACTCCTCGATGGATCGGCAGCGAGAGCAGTCGATTTCATTGTTGAAGTCATGAAGAATTTTGTCACATTGGAAATTCGATATTGTAGTAGTCAGACAACAGCTTGGGGGTCTGAACGAGGGAACATGCTTTTTGGTTAGAGTTTCAAAAACCGCCAAATTTTCGCTTAACTTATGAGTTTTGGTTAGAAAGAGGTGATTTGATCTCTAAATGCTATGTGGCAGTCTTTGTTTGGTAAGTTAGTTATTCACTGGTTTGGATGCTGTATTCCGTAACAAAACATCTGATAACAGCATTTCTGAGAGCTAAGTAGGTCTACATGGTTTTAAATGAAAAACAAGCAGCTGAGTTTTGAAGAATACAAATTGTAATCATCCGTAATAGGGATTCAGGATATTCTGAAGCCAAGTTTGATATTTGACCTGTTCCAAGTTTTGTCCAGCTTCCATTTTGTGACTCCCATGGGTCGGATCTAGATCGTTTGAAGTGTGTGCGGCATGTTTTTTATTCAAATCTAAGGTAACAAACTTTATTACTTCGATAATGATTGTTCTACGACGGGATAGATTTTGTTTCAATTCAGAGCAGCAGCATATGCCGCTCTGATGAGACCTAAAGAGGTTGAAATACGTATAAGCGGCTTGCCGCTGCCCTGCATCGAAATAAAAATCTAATACCGTCATTATGTAACAAACTTTCTTAATAACTTAAAAACAAATAATCAGCCAGTGAAGCAAAGTAGTTTTGTTAAATTTCTCTAAATAAACTTGCTCTCATTTCAGTTTAAAAGTTATTTTAGTTTTTCTTTTAAATAAAGTTAACCTTAATAATTAATTAATAATCCAGAAAAGTTTGGTATTTCATTGCGACATATTACAGTCAGTATATCCTTTGCTGTCATTTGGTACATAACCAAAATTTTAAAGCCTCTTTTGTTAGAAGTTTAAACTCAATGTAAGGTTTGTTGATAAATTTGGATATTTTTATTTGTAAACTGATTATGTGATAAATATGTAATGTTTCTCTTTAAACCAGGAGTTTAAAATTATTTTTTTTAAATGATATTCATTCTTCAAATTTTTTAGGAGAGAAAAACCTTTCTTTATTTCCAAGTACCAACAGGATTCTTTTCAACGGCATTCAATTTTAAATAGTTTAGGAATCTTCTTGTTAAGTGTTGGCCAAGACACCCCTGTAAGTATTTTTTTGATTTATTTTTTGTAGTTAGTTCTCCCAATCCTCCCCAAATAAAGGAATCCTTAACCACAACTCAGCTCTCCAACTAAAACACGAGTTTCGCAAACGTTTCAATTTATTTGCTTACCCTATCTCCAAGCCCAGTAATTGTTCAGTCCTCCCTTTCAACCCCCAATAAGCAAATAATAAATTGTTACAAACAGATATGAAGAAGTTAGATAATATCCACATATTTAAAAAATTTATAGGAGGATAATATTATGATGGATTGGTTATATTCAGGGTGGATAGATTTTCTGACTTCTTCCTATTAAATATTACATATTAGTAAAATAAATGGAATCTTTGCATTTTGCTTTATTAATCTCAAGTAATAAATTTGGTAGAAAATGTGTTTACGATTATAAATTGATAAACATACCTACTGATGCACAAACTTTTACTACGTAGATATCTAATCTTGATAGATAGAAAAAATCAATACCATAATATTTATTTAAGTTTCCACCACTTTTTTGACGGTATGAATAATGGCGTCTTTCTTCTACCGTTATAAGTTAAAAGATAACGATTACATTTGTGTTCAATGCATTCAATTCATTTTCGTCTATTTTTTAAAAAATTATACAAGCAATTCAGAAAGTAATTGGTATATCTTAGTAAAGATATACCAATAGCAAAGTAAAGTAATTCGATCCTATTTGTTTTTCCTTTATATATTTTGCAATGTTGTCATATACACCATTTTTTTGATATTATTAGTTTTTTTTTAAATACAACACTCTGTATATTGTATTAATACTGTAATCTTTACTTCAATACGAGTTTAGCCATATGCAACTCTTGGTATTCCACCACCATCTATGCACGAAGGTCTTAAATCAATAAAACTTCTCAGTACCAAATAGTTTTGAAGTAATTTAGTAAATATAAAATGCTGTGATTTTGACATTTATTCATAAAACTAACAATAGCTTGACGTTTATTTATGCTTATCATTATTTACGGCGAGAATAAAAATAAACCACTGGTGGACAATGACATACACGAAATTAATGTTTTGGGTTATTTTACGACCTCTCCAAATGCTTCCATTAGAGATTGTGAGAGAGATCTTACTTTGTCGAAGAAAGCATTTCATCGCACTAAAAAAACAAATAGATCCCATTTTTATACTATTTGGTGTAAAACTAACAATTATGTGATCTTCTCGAAGGGTAAAATTTTGTGAATAATTTTTAATGAAGGCCCAAGGGGATGAAAACTTCATAAAAAAGTTACATGGTCTGATGAAGCAAAGTTTAGCTTCTTCTTCTTATGGTGCCCTATCCAATTAGTTGATGTTGGCGACAATTCTGGCATACTTCTCTCGGTCTTGTGTGGCTCTAAAGAGTGCATGGGCATCGAGGTTTCTCCAATCCCTTATGTTTTTAAGCCATGAATATTTCTTTCTTCCGATGCCCCGTTTTTCTTCTATCTTCCCTTCCATAATAAGCTTTAAGAACTGGTACTTGAAATTTAGAAATTTATGACCCAGATACTGGCTAATTGGCTCGGCCAAGGCCATCAAACTGAATAAAAAAAAAAAAAAAAAAAAAAAAATGACCCAGATAAGCAGTTTTTCTTCTTTTTATTATTGGCAGCAATTCTTCCATAGCTCTTTGAGTTTTTCTGATCTTCTCCATGTTTATTTAAGTGAATGTCCAGGTTTGAGCTCCATATGTAAGTACAGGTAGAATACAGGAATTAAACACTTTGGTTCGCAGTCTTTGAGGTATAATTTTATTTTTAAGTACGTATGAGAGTCTTGCGAATGCTGCCCATCCCAATTTTACACGTCTGCTTATTTCGGTAGTCTGATTTTCTTTGCTTACCTTGACATTTTGACCAACGATTTTTTGACTAGGATTCCATCGCTTCCAGGAGCTTTATTCCTTTTTACTTCTTTTACTGCTCTTTCTATTTCTCGTGGCTTATTTCGGGCATCACTTCTGAGTTGACATTTTGATAAGTTCTGCTTTGAGGAGTTAGGGGGATCGTTTTTGGAACGATACAGATCGGCGTAGAACTTTTCAATTGAGTTTTCTATGTCAGATTTACTTTTTTCTAGTTGTCTTCGTTCATTTTTAATGGTTATTTTTATATGATTATATTCAGTTAATATGCCTTTAATAAAACAAAATCCAACGTTCTTACTGAAAATATAGAAAATTAAATCATTAACTTTTCAAGTGATTGGAATCTAATTTTAAAGCCACTATTTGAGGCTAACTAATCATCGCTTAATTAGATTTTTGTATACTTATTCTAATATGAATTTTATAGTATTTACTTTTTTTATGTAATGATAAAATACAGCTAATACATGTAGCTTTTAATCATTCCCATCAACAAAAAAATAATGAGCCAGTTCAAAAAATATCCTGGATAATCAAATACCGCCCTTGCTTAGATTTTTTACATTTACATGTATATTTTCTACGCACCCTCCCTAATAACTTGACTGACAGCCCTCACAATATGCAAAAATGTATTAATTGTTTGCCTATGTCAAAAGCACTTACACTTTTACTTTTTCTCTCGAAATAAGCGTTACAACAATGCTGTCAATCACACGTCAAGGGAGCTGGGGTAGCAATACCAGCCATACTGACCAGCCGACTGGATGTCGGGACGCGATAACAATGGACCGCGACTCCCCATAATCAGCACGTATCATTATTTTGGAACAGAACATGGAGGAAATTAAAATGGATTTCGCGAAATTGGATTATCGAAAAAAATCTGTCTATAGTCACAGCAAACTAATTATCGTTATATGTCACAGATTTAATGAAGTGATAAATAAATATTACCAATATTATTCCAAAATAATTCAACAAAATTTTCTAAATTTGGTTGTCTTAAACTCTAGTATTCTGCAGGTAATTGCTGGTTATGTTCACAAAGAAATACTAAAAACTCACTAGTTTTACTATATATATGCAATAAAAAAAAGAGTTTTCAGGTACGCTCTTTTATTAAATTTCGGTTAAAATCGTTTGCAATATCTTGAAATTATTGCGGTAATTATATAAATATAAACAAATAATACTAATGGAATCCACATTTGGCAATAGAAGTGCATATGGCAGGGTTGGTTAATTCAAAAATAATGTTTTTACTTGTGTTGTGTTGTGTTTTTTAGCCTTGAAAATCGTAATTTTGCATTTTTCTCAGTTTAAAATTATTTATCTCGATATTATGTTATTTTTCTCTATAACTCGAAGACGATCAAGTTTACAAAAAACTAGAACAGGCTTATTTTGTTCAGAATAATACAAAAAATTCAAAACGGGCCAAAAAAACTGATTGTTACAATTTGTTTAAAAAAATTGCTTAACAAAATTTTTCGCCTGGGCGACCTGTTGAAAATATCAAGTAGTTTAGGAGAAAATGCAAAAAACAATTTTTATTTTGTAACTTCAAAGGGCTGTAACTTTTTTTGTGTACACTTTTGTACTAAGGTAAGTTGGATTCAATCAATTTATTTTTGTCCCCGGAATGCGTGATTTAATTTATGACATACCTTTTTGAATCACCATGTATTTTTAACTTAATTGTAAAGAAAATGCTGAGAAATCCCTTTTTTATTGTAAATAAACAATGTTGAACATTTTAAAATTATTTTTAATTCTAATTATCAATAATTCTGTCAAAAATAAAAATATTTTACTCTCTAGTAAAAATCACATTTTTTAAAACACTTCATATACAACTAATAAATGTTGATATCTGATGGTATATGGTCTAGATCACGATATTATAACTGTGTGTATGGGAAAATAAAACTACTTTTACTATTTTCCTTACAATTTCATCATATTTTCTCGAGTTTATGTGAAACGAAAAAAGTAAATAGACATAACGTTTGTTAAACATCACTTTTTTTAAATGAACTACCACTGAACATTAAGGAAATCAGTTAGAATGTGGAAACTACCGTGGAATCACGCTGCTGAATGCAGCATACAAAATAATGTCCAACGTCATTTATGAAAGACTTGACCACACGCTGAAAAAATAGTTGGCAAATAAGTCAACAATAGACCAAATATTTGTACTGAGAATTCTTAAAAAAAGCAATGAAAGAATTTAATATACTAACATAACTAATAGAACTGATAAAAGAATCTCTAAAAGTAGAAAGTAGAATCCGGATACAAAATGAATTAACGGAAACAATAGATGTGAAAAAGGGACTACGCCAGGGAGACGCTCTATCGTGCATTTTGTTCAACATCGTACTCGAGAAAATACTGAGGGACACAACAGTCAATACACGAGGAACAATCATTAATAAAAGCGTGCAAATACTAGCATTTGCAGATGATGTTGACATAATCGCAAGATCAAGAAGAGAAATGATAGAGGCATACAACCAAATAGAACTAGCTGCACAAAATAGTGGTCTTAAAATCAATCAGACCAAAACAAAATATATGCAGGTAAGTAAAAAGGCAGAAATAAGGCAGCCACAAAATATAGCAATAGGAGAATACAACATAGAGGGGGTAAAAAACTTTATATAATTGGGATCCCTAGTCACGTAATAACATCAGGGAGGAAGTGAAGAGGCGAATATTTATTGCAAATAAATGTTACCATGGTTTAATTAGGCAAATAAGATCAGATAACGTCGCAAGAAAAACAAAATGCCAAATATATAAAATCCTAACAAGACCGGTACTCACATACGGCTCAGAAACCTGGATACTCATTAAAAGAGAGGAAATGTTGTTAGCCACCTTCGAAAGAAAAATCTTGCGACACATATATAAGGGCACAAAAGAAAACGGAATATGGCGAAGAAAATACAACTCTGAACTATACAAAATATACCAGGATCCGGATATTATAACATTCATTAAAATAGGACAGCTGCGTTCGATAGGACATGTAGAAAGAATGGAAGAAGGCGAAATACCAAACAAAATATTCAAACAGATGCCAGTAGGAAAAAGAACAAGAGGAAGACAGAAGCTGAGATACTTAGAACAAATAGAAAATGATATAACAACTTTAAAAATAAAAAACGGGAGAAAAAAAGCACGAAACTGATCAGAATGGAGAAGAATACTGGAACAGGCCAAGACCCAAAAAGGGTTGTCGAGCCAGTGATGATGATGATGACCACTGAACATTTTGTATAAGGTTATAATGTTACTGTTTGTATGAGAAAATAAAACCGGTGTTTCTACTATCCTCTTTATAATTTCATCATATTTTCTCACCTATTAGAGTCTCTTAGGACTTCATATAATTATTTCAAAACCAAAATAGGCCAAATCGATTCAGTCCTTCTCGATTTATTATAAAAAAGTTATAAAAACATAAAATGACATTTGTTAAACCTCATTCATATGATATTTTATATGTAGTTATAAAATATCAGAAAATAACATTTAACTAACGGAACAAATGAACTAAAACTGTAGATGTGAAGTCGGATAGAACATTTTGAATTTGCAATTAAAAAATTAGGGGTCGTTCATCGAGATAAAAAATATCCTATCTCCTAAGTTGGACGAACAAATACACTTTCACAAAATTTTATTGCAATCGATTTAGTGGTTTTTAAGTATTAGCTTGGACAAACATCGTGACACAGGATTTTTATATAAAACGATTACATTTTCCGTTGAATTTATAGATTTTCCATTATCTAAATTTTATTGATTGTTTAAGAGCGTTGTTATTATCGTAAATATAGTTCGGCAACAAAATATATTGTATTTGTATTATTGTAAAAATTTTCAGAATAAAATTTTTAAAAACAAAATTTTAAGGAAAATAATTTAATTCGGTTTTTTTATTATCATCTATTTGTCTACAATAAAATTACTTTTGTTTTAAAAGACAAGAATATATCATGAAAAATCAAATCAAACATTATTTTCAAAACTTAATGTAATTCTTGTATATATACTTTATACCAACTTTTAAGGTTTATTATATATTTTTGGCACAAAAAAATCTATTTAGCGTGTCAACAAAAGTATAAAGTTTCATATAAGGTTCAGGCCCAAATATTTATTAAGGAATTAAGTGGACCAGACTCGTGTCTGCTCACGTGGCCAGCTACTCATTTTTCTGCCGATTTCGGTAAAAAAAAGCGAAATAAAAAATCACCGGAGGTCCAACGGTCAAATAGATAAGAGCTTATACAAAAAGATTTTTTGTTGTAGAATAAAAGGGGATCAAAATATATTTTGTGTGTGTGTTAGTTTGAGCTAATCTGCCTATTGATGCCGTTTTTAGGAAAGAGGAGTGATTGCAATTGTTTGATGATATTTCTATAGAGATCGAGATTAAAAATTTGTATACCATTAGATGGACACAATTTAAAAAATCACACAAAGAAAAATGGTACATATTCATTCGCAAAAAAATAAAGAAAGAAAAATAATATTGTTCTGAAGCTATTTTTTTGTGGCATTTTAAAGTAATTACTATTTCAATGGGAATAAGACACAATTAAAGGTTAAAGTACGTTTATTGACGTTTCAATTTCTACTTCGGAAATTGTTCTCAAAATACAAACATTAGTAAATTAAACAAATTTTTGTTTTTTTGTTACTTAGTGAAAAATTCTTCT
Organism: Diabrotica undecimpunctata; assembly: GCF_040954645.1. Classification (NCBI taxonomy): domain Eukaryota; kingdom Metazoa; phylum Arthropoda; class Insecta; order Coleoptera; family Chrysomelidae; genus Diabrotica; species Diabrotica undecimpunctata. Next base: position 128,674,331 of record NC_092809.1, on the reverse strand, counting down.
AATAATTTAATTTTATCTGACTCATTTATATTGACAATTCAGACATACATTATACATTTTAAAGTAGAAGACTTACTAATAATGGTATTTTCAGCAGTAATATTCCTAGGACATTGATAACAGACGAGATAATTTCATGACAATCGAAAGCTCGTTCCTTGGTAACAGCACGAAGCCGAAGGCTGAGTGCTGTTACCAAGCAACGAGCTTGAGAAATTTGTCATGACATTATGAGGCATTCATCAATGTCCGAGGGATATTCGGCGGATAATTTTTCGAAAAAAAAAATCATAACTCAACATAACGAAACATTTATTTATTAAAAGTACAGTTAGTGAAAGTACAATTATTAAAATTTAAGTTAACATTAGATTCGTTGCTGTTCTCTACTATAGAAGATCTATTGCCACGCATAATATTTATAATCTCGTTGTGGTGTTCTCGATCGAGATTCAAGTATGGTTTTATAGAATTCTGATTGCCATGACCAGTAATTTTTAGTAATTGTTGTTCTTCTACACCACTTTTTGCTAATTCGCTAACAGCAGTTGATCTATTCGAGTGATTTGTTATCTTTTTCTCCTTTACATTCAAGCCAATTGCTTTAGCAGAAGATTTAGTCCATCCATTCATTGTATTTCTTCCAACAGGTACATTATCGTACCATTGGTCAGTTTCATTTTTCCAGTGTCGATTTGAAATTTATTTGGATGAAGTTGTCAAACTCGATCGTGTTGTCATAGGGATTGAAAATTGCACTGAATGCAATTATCAGTCTAATGTTGACATGATTGGATGAAATTGTTCCACATGACACAAAATGACGAAATTTGAATGGTTGTTAGAACAGTCGAAAAATTATCCTTTTAATAACTTCCTCTTTCAATATGGGTAACCAGGACCCTGATTTACAGAAAAACTTGAATTATCGGGCAACTGCAAAAATAGGAATATTCTGAAAAGAGAGTGACAATATCAATACGATCATTTATTTCATTAAATAATTAAACAGAGTAAATTAAGTCAACTGCTCCTGGTAGAGTTTTATTTTATTTAATGCTTTAACTAGAAATATATTTTTATTGCACATTCTGACTGAAATTCGTACCGACTATTCCACATAAATACAAATTAATTCATCAAAAATAGCCACGACATATTCAGAAATATGAATAGGCAGAAATAAAAGCAGATTCGGAGCGATCAGTCATATCTGAATAAAAACGTCTCGGAATGACAATGCTCTTTATTTTTGACAACATGAAGAGCCCACATTTGCCTCTGTGGTTATAAGCTTTATTGAATTGTATTTGCAAATCATTTAAAATTTGGCAAATCAATAAGGGTATGCAAGGTTGTATAGAAAATATTACGAAGATTTGTTAGTTATTATGTAGTGGTGTTGTTAAGGTTACATAAGTAAATTAACTATATAGAAAATAGCCAGAAAATCGTTAAAGTATAACAAAAATAAAGAAAACAGTCAGCGTATTGCTATAGAACGGGTAAATTATTTTTTTAACATTGGTGATCAAAGCTGCTTAACGCAAGATTTTAAGTAAAAATCTTTATAAAAAAACCAAAAATTCCAGGCAGCGATGTTATCCTAGCAGAGTTGTTGAAACACGGTAGACTGCATATCGCTAATGTCATTCAAAAAATAGTTTGTAAAATTTGGTCTGAGGAATGGAGCATAAACTTAATACATCTGTTGAATAAAAAGAGGAACTAACTAGAATGCAATGATTACCGCAAAATAACTCTCCTAAATACTACACACAACATACTGTCAAACATCTTGCATGAGAGATTGTTGAGAGAGCAAGAGTTTAATGTAGATACGTGCCATCTGTTTGTTTATTTTAAACCAATATACCTGTGTCCAAGGTCCAGTGTCAACGACCAAGTCTGTACAACGCTGTGAATGAGTTAGGCATTCCAAAAAAAACTTTGGAATTTTAGAGATAATTTTGACGATGGCCAAGAGGCTGTCAGTAGTAAAAATTTAGAACGACACGTCAGGCCCATTTGAAACATATGAAGAATTAAGTTGAGGCGCTAATTTAGACAGGAGGGGACCCAAATTTTAGCATATGCTGTATAAATGTTGATGCAGATCTTATTGCTAATTACCAAAACTTCGAAGCGGTCAAAGAGTTCATTTATATAGGGACATTGGTTAACCACAATAATAACATATTAAGGGAAATAAAAAAGCGGATCATAGTTACAGACAGGTGTTATTATGGTCTATCGAAATACTTAGCTAACAAACGTCTGTCGCATGAGGCTGTATTATTAGTATAATAACTACACATGTTATGTGTATTTAATGATGTTGTTGTATGTAAACATACCTTGGAGACGTATATTTAAAAGCGTTCTATGTTCAATCAACAATGAATACAGAACAAATTGCTACGTTATGTGAGACCGCAAGTTTCGACCTATTCCAATTGTAAAACACGTTGTAAGTTTGTATTAAAAGTGAAAAGTAATATCTTTTTTGATGATAATGTTGATTTAGACTCAAGTTGGGCCAGAACGGTAGAAGACCAACACCGTATGATGATCCTTGCTAGTCCTTGTGACCAACACCACATAATTGTAAAAATTGGCGTAGTCATAGATGCGTTATAATTGCTAAACTTGACCTAGTTGTATTGCATTAACTTAAAAATTTTAATCTGTATATGTAACTGTATACGATAAGAATATAAACAAAATTACTTACATAATTTACAGTTTTGAGGAATGGAGTACCCAGAAGAATAGTAACAGACCAAGGCACAGAGTTTATGGCAAGAATATTTAAGGACACAGGCGCATTGCTGCAAATAAAGCTACTAAACTCCTCTGCGTATCACCACGAAGCGATTGGAGCTTTAGAAAATACTAATCAGCATTTAAATGCGTATTTTAGAATACAACTGTCAAAGTTCCCGACAAATTGAAGTACGTGGGTACAATATTATTGCTTAGCATACAACGTTTCGGTATATCCAGCAACAGTTTACACATCACTCGAACTCGAATTGATATTCGGAAAAACCTGTAGACTGCCAACAAAGATACAGAACGAGATGGAAGCACTATATAACTTTGACGATTATCCTTTAGAGCTAAAAAACAGATTACAAATAGCCACAAAAGAGGCCAGAGAGACGCTAACAAGATCAAAACACGTTAGGAAAAAACAGAATGCAGGCACAATATTATATAAACCAGGAGACAAGGTCATAAAGACACCGAACAACAATATATATATATATATATATATATATATATATATATATATATATCCCGTGTGGAGTATATATATGTGGGTATAGGTATAGTAAATGAAATACCCGGTGTGGACCAAAAACTAGAAAACAGTAGCGTCTGATCCAGAGTGGACGGCTATGAACAGCGTCCGACCCAGAGTGTGCGGCTGATACAGAACTGTATCAACCTGTGTATGATACCAATACTTCTGGCAAGCGAGGTATTTTAATGCCAAAAAATCCTCTTCAGCAAACATGTCGAATTATGAAACAAACGGAATAGGACCCCAGGTGGGTAGAGTTATTAACTCGGAATCAGACACCGGGAAATCGGTCCGCCTCAAGGATTCAGGGGGAGGCAAATATTCGACAAAAATAAATGTAGGAACGTATAACATCAGATCCATGAACGAAGACACTAAAATCCACGAACTAGAGGAAGAACTGACTAAAATACAGTGGGATATTATCGGCATATCCGAAGTAAGAAGAAAAGGAGAACAAAAAATACAGCTAAAATCAGGAAATTTCCTATACTATAAAGGTAATGAAGAAAACACCACAATGGAGTAGGATTTATAATAAATAAAAAAGTAGTTAAATACATACAATCTACCAAAGGCATATCAGATAGAGTAGCATACACAACGCTTAAATTAAAAAGAACGTCCTTAAAAACCATACAGGTGTACGCTCCAACAAGTACCTACAGCGACGAAGATATTGAACATTTCTACGAAGACATAATAACAGCTATAGAAGAAAATAAATCAAAATTAACGCTAATAATCGGAGACTTCAATTCCAAAATAGGAGAACAACTATATAAAGAAGAAGACAAAGTAGGACACAATGGATACAGCAAAAGAAATGATAGAGGACACACATTGATGAATTACTTGGAGGAGAAGCAACTATATGCAATGAATACATTCTTTAAGAAAAAACCCCAAAGAAAATGGACATGGATTAGTCCCAATGGTGAAATTAAAAATGAAATTGATTATATTTTTTCAATGCAAAAATCCATGGTTAAAGACGTAACAGCCCTAAATCGCTTCTCAACTGGTAGCGACCATAGATTAGTCCAAGCCAAGCTGATCATTGATAGTAGATTTGAAACAAGAAAGAAAATGGAAAATAATAAGAAATTAGACATGGAAAAACTAAAACAAGAAAAACAGACGTACAAAGAGAGAATAAAGGAAATATTGCCGACCAAGGAAGATATAGAACACAACCATATCGATGAAATAAACATGATATTTACTAAAACTCTAATGAAAGTGGGTAAAGAAATAGCACAGAAAACAACAAAAAAAGAAAATTTCATATCTCAGGAAACAAAGATTCTTATGAACACAATAAGAATATTACTAAAACAATGGGACAGAAATAAAAAGGAATACAAAGAAATAAACAAAACTATTAGAAACAATATCAAAGAGTATAAATGGAGAGTACAGGAAGAAAAGATAGGGAAAACAATTGAAAAAAATAGAAACATGAAGTGCTTAAAGCAGAACCTGGGAAACATACAAATTAATAGCATAAAGAATGCAGAAGGAGTGGAGACCAACAATATAAAAGAAATTTTACAGATAACGCACAAATTTTATACAAATCTCTATAAAACAGAACAAAAACCAACCCAAGAAATCAGTAATCAGTTACAACTGAAAATAAAGAACGTTAACTCTGACCTACAACCAGAAATCAGTAAAAATGAAATAAAAAAAGACACTCAAAGAAATGAAGAATAACAAATCTCCTGGGAAAAATGGAATAACTGTGGAAATGCTAAAAAATTGGGGGAAAACTACAGTGGAAGTCCTTTATGTACTAATGAATAAAATATTGAACACAAAACAAATACCCACCACATGGAACGAGGCAATAACACTATTACTATTTAAGAAAGAAAAGAATAGATAGAAAGATAGATCGATAGAAAAGATCTGAAAAATTATAAGCCCATAACGCTACTAAATGAATATACAAACTGTTAACTAAACTACTAACAAACAGATTACAACTAAGTTAGATAATTACCAGTCAAGAGAGCCAGCCGGTTTTAGAAAAGGATTCAGTACAAGCGACCATCTGCTTACGATAAAAATATTAATTGAAAAGGCCAACGAATATCAAATCCCAATGTATATGGCATTTAAGGACTTTGAAAAAGCATTCGATAGGGTGGAACATTGGGCAGTAAAGAAGTCTTTACAAAATGGGAGAATAGACTATAGATATACGGACTTAATTTCCAATATATATGATCAAGCTACAACATCCATCAAAATAGTTGACAAACGGAGCCCATTAAGATACGGCGAGGAGCCAGACAAGGTGACACTATATCACCAAAACTATTCAATCAAGCTTTGGAAGACGTTATAAGGAAATTACAAAGGGAAAAACGGGGTATTAACATAAATGGCCAATACTTAAATCACTTGAGATATGCAGACGACATTGTATTAATAACAGATAAAAGGGAAGAATTACAAAATATGATGGATGAATTAAATAGCGAATCAACAAAAATAGGTCTACAAATGAATTATAATAAAACGAAAATTATGACCAACCAACCAGAAGAATTAATAATAACAATTGCACAAATAACTATAGAACAAGTAAAAGAATATGTATATTTGGGACAACTAGTTAAATTAAATAAAGAAAATCAGACCGGAGAAATAAAGAGAAGGATACGGTTGGCTTGGGTATCCTTCGGAAAACTTTCCTATATACTAAAAAATGGAAACTCCCCAATATTTAAAAACAAGAGTCTTCTACCAATGTATACTTCCTGTTCTCACCTACGGTTCTCAAACTTGGACGTTTACAAAGGAAAACATGGAAAAAATAGCAAAGACCCAAAGAGCCATGGATAGACAAATGCTGAACATCAGGCTATCAGACAAGAAAAGAAATACTTGGATCCGCAAGAAAACAAAAGTGACCGATGTATTAACGCAGATAGCAAAACTTAAGTGCAAGTTCGCTGGACATACCATAAGACAGAAAGACGACAGATGGAATAAGATGATTATACACTGGAGACCATATAGTTACAAACGAAAAAGAGGAAGGCCACAAATGAGATGGTCAGATATCTTGAAAAAACACGCAGGCCCGAAGTGGATACATGCCTACAATAGAGAGACGTGGAAGAAGGAAGAGGAGGCCTATGTCCAAAATTATATATATATATATATATATATATATATATATATATATATATATATATATATATATATATGTGTGTGTGTGTATGTATATATAATTACAGTTCCAAACAATGCTATCGCCGACTCATTGTTGGTTTTGATCATAATTAACTTCAAACTACCGAATTTGCATAACCAGAGCGGGCATCATCATTTTTTAACACCATCTTTTAACCATGTATCAGGTAGTCTGATAAAAGTAACCTACTTCTCCATTTAGTACTAGAAAGTTTAACCTTTTCTAGCCATACATCTCAAATTTAAGAGCGATGTAGCCATTAGTATATTTTTGAGAGCTATCTCGAATAGGGTAATACTATCAATACCCAATATTATTATGCCTTATTGGACAAATTGAAGTAGGAACTCAATGAAAAAAGGCCCTATATTCAGAAGAATGTTGTGCTTCAGATTGCTTTCTTATCCAGCTTATTGTCCTGATTTGGCCCCCTCTGATTATTATGTGTTTCCAAATCTGAACAGATGGCTCCTAAATAAAAAATTCAGTTTGAACGAAGAGATAATTAATAAAACAAATGCTTATTTTGCAGAGTTTCCAAAATCGTATTATTTGGACGGCATAAAGAGGTTGGAGAATCACTGGAATCGTTGTATTGATCTACAAGGAAACTGTATTGAATAATATAAAAGAAGTTTATGAAAAATCATGTTTTTTATTTCAAAGGAGGTGTTACTTATCAGACCACCTACTATTTATCTTCTTTAACAGTACTTTTTCCATCAGGAAGCCAGCAGTCATCAACATACGGAGTTAAAAGATTTCCATTCTTTTGAAAATTGCAAAAATAGTAACTCAGTATCGTAGTCGTATATTGCTAGTAGACAACTGATCCAATTTTGTGCATCGTTTTAGACTTTATGTGTCTTTCAACATATAAACCTATTTTGATTAAAATCTTTTCGTATGAATATAGTATGAATATTTCTAATAATTTGAATAATAATAAATTTTTATTTTTATCTATTTTTTAACATTTTACACAATATTTAATTCAACCATACTTATCTGTGCCGACAAAATGGCTAATACGTAGCTTGCAAGTACGTTTTTTATTCATTCGCGAATTCACGAGATGCTTTGGAGTGATGGGGACCGATGCCCAAACGCACATTCATTGAAGTGACAGCACGGAAGTGAAGGTGGGAGGTGGGAGGCGGTTTTAGAAAATGACGTGTCAGTTTCTAGTAACAACTGTTCACTGTTCACTGTTTTGTAATAAATTCCAGTAAAAGTGAATCAGGTTTGGAATTTGGAATACATGCGTGAATAAAAATTGGGTAATAAATAGTTGTTTTTTTTTCGGGTCATTAGCGTATCACTAGAAGATTTTTGTTAAATGTTTTTATCAATTATTTTTAGCATTTCAAGGCGGTTTATGATACCGTTAATGAGAGAAACTATTTATAAGTTTGTTACTATGTATATACAATAAATTATTAAAACTAATATACGTTTTTTATTATAATTATATTTAATTACAATCTACAGAGTATTTAGAATCATTACAAAGTATTAAATAAATTTTATTTAAAAACTTCCTTTATAAAAGTTATAATAACCTTTTTATTATAAATATTATACAGGGTGGTCCTTAAGTAATTGTACACACAGAAATCGTAGATTCTGCATTTTAAAATATTACAATTTAAGCCAACTTGCTTTAATAAATTGTTGATATTAAGAAAGATACAGGTTGTTAAAGTGGCAATTTAAAATTTTATTTTTCGCTATAACTTTTACGTTTGTAAATATTTTTGGACAAAAATTTACAATTAAATGCTTTCAAGTAGAATAAATTATAATTTTATACATACTTTAATGTAACTGATAGAGGGCGCAACATATGCCACATGTGTGGCATAAATTTGGGCTTAAATTTTTTGCTCTTTAAGTTAGCTCTATTTGTGTTAAAAAATATTAAAGATACATTATTTTTACAAAGAAAAGTTATACTTGTTAGTAACCTAAAAATTCAACCGTTTTCGAGATAATCGCATTTTATAAGTCAGTTGCATAATAATTCTTAGTTGTAATATTTGTGTGGTAAAGCACTGAATATCTGTAGATAAGCATAATTTATAGTTTATTTTTATTAAAACAACTCAAAGATGATAATATAACATCGCAAAATGCTTTGTTATGGCTGCTAAATGTCTTTTTGGAGAAAAGATTCTTCATCTTCTTCTTTACGTGCCGTGTCCGTATTCAGACGTTGGCCGTCAATATGTTTACAATTTCCCTTTTCTATCGCTTCTTAAGATTCTGTACTGGCGTTGTATTACTTTTTCTTTATTGTAAAATGCTGGAAACCCAAAATATGTGGTTTATGCAAGATGGTATACCACCACATTCTAGAGAGAAGGCAGTGAGAACATACTTAAATACCACTTTTCTGAACGTTTAATTTTTCGTGGTAGTCATATTCCTTGGCAATATGGTGAGATATTAATATAATTATTTAATTCATAAAAAATCCCAAAAGAATACTTATTATTCATTACGTAAATTGTTTAACCATTTTTATTAGGACAATTAGAAACTAGAGCATAGGTATTAAATAACACATATGTGTCTTGTTTCATAATACTTTTGCTACAAATTTAACCTTAAAGACTCAGCATTTTTACAAAAACTTCATCGTTGGCCTAATAACCGATATTGTTATAAATATAGTAAACACACAGGCAATTTAGTTCAGCATAATATTAGTTCGGTAGTAAATCATAATAGTTCATTTGTTCGAGATGTAATTTATAGTTACTCGTGAACTGTAACTTAATCATATAAACAAGTAATGTCACCGATAGGTTATTCCGTGTGTATATAAGTAACCAATGAATGAGATACATCACAGTTTAATACATTATTTAACCTCTGCGACAAATAAGGTAGTTCCACAGTATACCATAAGATTTGGATATGTAGCCAAAAGAATATATTCATTCATTATACATTACAGCCTCCACATAGCCCCGAATTTAATCCGCTTGATTTTGGTGTATTAAACAACGTGAATTGTATATGATTTAAGTTGTCGAATAGAGATACTAAGCTTATAACTATAAGTGACTGTAAATTTGAATTATTTTTAAGTGTTGCAGAAATTTATTGTACAGACTTACCAATGTCGACGTGGACATTACATCTTGGTTTGGTACATTATAAACTCCAAATAAGACTAAAATTTACTATTACACCGTTTAAATCGCACATCAGTTACCGGCATTCATACATCATGCCTATATCCGGCGCTCAACTGTCATATACCAGAGTTGCCAACCTCATTATTAATTAATTAATAACTCAATTAATTTCTGGAATTTGTTGCTATAAACAACAGTTTTATCTATTTCTCTTGTTTATACATTAATATAATAAAACTAAAATGAAAATTTTAAACATACCATTACAGATCGCTCATCCACGCCGACAATAAGTTTTAAAAAAAAAATATCTTTTTCAAAATTTGTATATTTATTACATATTTGGATTAATATTTCGTTACCAAATACTCATCTAAAGTTTGTTTTGTAATTCTGACCTTTTAAAAAAAATTTCAAAATTTGTTATATAAAAATTATTTGAATTATTTCGACTGTCACACTTAAATTTTAAAGTTAAATTTAATTCATCTGGTGATTGTTAAAAGTATGCCAATATTCTACATATTAGCTTACAATTTCATTTTCATTTAATTGTTTAACTACTAAGGTCTGTTGGCTTCAAAAACTAGTTAACTTTAGAAATAGAACAAGAACTGTCATACTTTAACCTACATTAGCTTGTCAAATTTACCTCTTAAAGTACTAGTAGACAACAACAAAATTCAATTTTTACCAGTTCCTCTCCTACCAAGTAATGTAGTGCCAATAAGCCCCCTTTTTTAAAAGTTTTATGTCTGTTTAGTCCTTTTAATTGTGTTCTGTTTGTCCCTAATTGTGTTTTAGTTATATAATTTTAACATTTGACATCACAATTCTCTGCCTAAACAGAAATTAAATGCTTTTTGTCCAAAAGTTGATAATTACAAATCAAAAGAAATTGCACACCCACAAAATAGCACAGCTACTTTCATTCATTGTCATATTTTATAACTGTCCTCTTTGTGTAAAAATTTTAATAATTTAACACACATTTCAAAAATATATCTCTTTAATAAATATAAATAACTTTAATAATTTAAATAATATAAAACATCACTGTTTCATTTAACAAACAATCGCATATACCTTACTCCTATATCATCTGTTAACATCTCTCCCCTTAAGAAACTTCCTCGTTAATTGTCAGACAGTTACAACATTGACCGAAGATCACCCATTATCAGCAATACAGGATAGTTTGAACTATGTATCACCAATCATTATATAAAAATTCTTGTACAGGCATGTAAGTAGTATTTTGTTTATTTCTAATTTACTACACTTCAATAGATTATCTCTTACCAATTTGTGGGTTTTACTTTGTCTGCTAAATCAATTTTATGCATATTAATGCACAGACATGTAATATTGGCATAATTACTAAAACTTTTTTGATCTTTATCTTTATAAGACAGCACCCTAATATGGGCTTTTTATAATTTCAGCATTTAATTTACTTTGTACCGCTTGACCTGAAGATGCTTTGCAAATTTTGGAAAGCGAAACCGGTCGTTTTGGGTAGTAAAATTAAATTGACTGTGAGTAAGTCTAATTTATTTCTTTTACCTATTTGAAATGGACTCACACAAGCAACACATTCATGATTTGAATATAATTTTAATTGTCAAAGTTTAAAATAGGTGCGTTTGTTTTTCATTTTCTAAGTTGGAAACCACGACGAAATAATAATTCGGACGTAAGTGATTGAATTAGTTGATATCTTCTATGGTGGAACGACCTGTGTACAGGCTGTCAATATAAAAATCCTTTAAAATAATAAATCTAGTAAATCTAGCAGAAGCAGTACCGTAAATTACGGTGTTTAAGGTACAAGTTTTTGAGAGTATGTGTGTTATCAGATCGCCTTATGACCTTTTGTAGGATCAGTGGTTGGGGTTGCATTAAAAGTTACAGGTTTTGCGGTTTTGGACCACCCTGGACATCGACCTCCTCCGCAGGAACAACATCCACCGACGCAAACCACCAGTGAGATTTAACCCAGCGATCCAGAGCCGACACCCAATAAAACAAATCACGTCCTAAAGAGGTGTCACCTAAAACAGGACAACAGAATCAAACAAAAGAAAAGATAAACCAAAACGGAGAGAACAACATGACAATGATACTTACTACCTTATGTTTTTCCTTACTGATTGGGATTACTTGCTTTTTAGGTTCCCTGAAGATTGACTGATTAGTCCGAAACGTTCTGAACTTTATAATTCATTTGGATTTTTTTTAATTTAATTTTTTCGATGTTCGAGTTTTATATTTTATATCTTTTGGAAGCTGATCATTTTTTCTTTGATATATATCTTTTATAGATATAAAAATCTTTTTGTGGTGTAACTATTTTAAATTTCATTATCTTACAAATTGACTTTAATAATAGACATCATTTTTAAATAACCACCAAATTACATTAAATCGTTCATATTATATTCTTTTTCGGATTTGCTGCAAAGAATATAAAATCAAAACGGCCCCGGTTCAGAGCGATTCCTTCACAACTTATAACAGAAAATCACGTTTTCAAAGAAGAGGGTAGGGTATACGCACCAATAACCCTCGAACTAACAAAAGATGGCGGGGGAGGGGTGGATTAATGCGTGAACCGCGTGTGCCCGGCCAACTAAGATTCAAGTTCACAACATGCTCCAGTCGGATGTCAAATAATAGGCAGTTGCCGCATTTTTGTTTCCTTTTTTACCTGCCCTTACGAAATTTGTAATTTACTTGCCTTTTGTACGATTTCAGTTGGTGGTGCGCGTGTTGGGTGAGTTCTTTGGCTTTAAAGTGGTGATGTGAGAGGTTCAAATTGTCCGTGGAACATTGTTTTAGTTTTGTTTTGTTCATTTTGCGGTTATTTAAGCAGTAAGTATTTTTTTGTTTGCAGTTTAATACATAAAATCGGCATTCAGATGGTAGGTACATTATGCTTTTAAAACATAAATCGTTGTTAACAAATCTTTAAACCAGGATATAAATTTTTGTTTATTTTTTAATTTGCTATAATTTACGCCAAAAAGAAAAGTTTTGGGTGTTATTTGTTACAATTTTAGCGGTAAATATATATTTTTTAATTATCTTTTTATACGTTCATTAGGACTCAGCTGTTTGATGTTTTCTAAGTGGTTTTTAGGAATGACACCAGTATAGAGGTTAACAGGTATCATCTCCATTGTTTAGTTATTGGTATTTATATATTTTTATTTGACAATCTTCTCGTATTTAAAACGTAGATTATTGTTGTTAGGCATCTCAATATGACTAATTTTTATTTGTCTAATTAGTATAATAATTATCCGGTCTATTATTTACTACTAGTTGGTCCGTGAGCACAATTGGGTCCCAGTTTGTAGTTGTCATTCTGAAGCATATGGTCATAAAGGTATTGATAATAAGATAGTGGGTTTGGGGGCAGTAGTTACACTTTTCTCTTCTAGTTATCTAGTTATAGCCATATCAGAATAGGTTTCAAATAAATTTTGGTTGAAATTACCTGATTCTCAATGACAAATAGAAAACATATTTCCTGGTCTATGTTTATTTGAAGCTGTATTGTCAACTCAACATAGTGTTGACTTCATTTGGAAGGCACCCGTGTAGAGGTTTTTTTAACCAAATGCTCATTATTTTTATTTGATAAATAATGATGAGTCAGTTATATTGTTCCCCATAGTTTGTTTAGACCATATCCTTTTACTAAAAACTGGGTCTAAAGACACTGCCGAGCATAAGTCAATTTGAATTTATTTTAAAAATTCTTATTCTTTTTGAACTATTTTCGGTTGTAATATAGTTTACTAACAGATTACTTAAAAAAACAACGTTTTTGTTGTTCAAAGTTTATTGAACGTAATGAAAATGAACAATTTTCCTTTGATATACTAGATATTGAAAAGGAATAATTTTTATTTGATATACTTTTTGTTGGAACAAAATTTAACCTTTCAGTAGACGCAGTTTAATTTTGTGTATCAGTAGTCGCACGCAGTCTACTACACCGGTCATAAAAATAGTCCTCTGAATGCATTTTGTTTAAATTGCAATAAAATAACCTATTGTTTGTAGTATTATTCACATATGTATTTTGTTTATTTAAAATGTTTATTTACGTAGCACAAAAAATAGTCCACAATTGAGGGGTCCGGCAGTAAAAAATGGTAAGAGACAATACAGAAGATTTGAGATTTGAAGTGTTGAATTTTGAAAAAAATATTCTTATATTTTTTATAAAAAAATATAAGACTATGAATCATGAATCAAAATATAAAAATATGTACTACAACTTAACATTATTTACCTAAAATATTCGAAAAAGTTTAACGTAACATGTTAAGTTTGAGACAGCTAGCGATTTCGTCCAACCCTCTTTTAGCAGTAGATTCATCCCACATAAAAAAGTGACCCTGACCATCTCCAAGGGAATGTATGCTTAAATTATAGCACCACAGTTTTCTCTTATAGAACATGGGACCAGTGGTAAGCTTTGGTGTGGGAAGGGTCTCTGACTGCCTGTGGGTACACGTAAACTCATCACCAATTACCATAAATACCCTCGTACATAGTTACAAACTCATCACCGCCATAAAAGTAGGGTTTTCAAAATTGACCCTAAGAGATTGGTAAACTGATCACTGGCCTACCTGCACCCTGGATCAGGTATAGACCATAAAATCCCAGCAAACGGCTAGTTTTTGGTAATTTCACAGAATAATCCAAATCCAGAGGTCTTAAATGCAACTGCAATTTATTGGTTATTATTTGGGAATTCCACAAAATTCTATTGATAGTTACCTAAAATCATGCGAAAAGAAAAATTTCTCTTCATTTGCCCTTGTTTCTTCAACATGGATAGTGAACTGCTAATTGATTACGTCCTGAGCCAACGCGGATAAAAAATGATGGTTATCAATAATTTCAAATTTCAATTGCGAAAGACTCTAAAAAAATCGAATTGCCTTTTGTGGACTTGTGCGAATTGTGCGACGAAAGGGTGTAAGGCTAAATGTCATACAACTGGTGAGTAGAAATTTTATACCGTTTTTGTTTAGTTGTTTCGCACCTGGTTTTCGCGAATAATCCTGATCAAACAGAAAAAAAATCAGCGTAATTAAGCTTTAAGTTAACTGTATAAGATGTTTCTTGTACGCAAGGCATCATAATACTTTGTTGCTGTAGATTACCTTTTCTGATATTACATTTTTAGATTTCTAATTAAATTGTTAAAGTCACATTGTTATATATATATATATATATATATATATATATATATATATATATGTATATATATATATATATATATACAGGGTGGATATCCAATTAAGTCGGCACCATATGTGAAACCTTTTTATTTTTAGTTTTATGAATTTTGTTATATAAAATAATTATGTTACATAAAAAGTTTTGAATGATCTAAAACCTAGAATACAATGATCAGATATTAAATTTTTTTTAGTTGTATACGCGGTTTGTCAAAAAAAAATGAATTGTGGATATTCTCAAGTCTTAATAAAATTCATGTTGTTTAACGAACCGCGTAAATGACTGAAGAATACTAATATCTGATTCTGATGATTGAAGTTCTAGATCATTCAGAACAAGAGAAAAAATTTTTTTTCATAAAACTAAAAATAAAAAATTTTTCCATATGGTACCGACTTAATTGGACTCCTTATATATATATATATATATATATATATATATATATATACTGAAAAAGCGATAAACGCTTGTAGTCAACGCTGATCAGTTAGACTACAAAACACAACTATGTATTTGGGTCTGCAGCCGAAGATAGGACAAAGAAGTACTCTTTTTAGTCTACCAAGCTTTCGCAAATCTTTATTTGCATCATCAGGGTGCTACAATAAACAAAATTAGTACAAATTACAAAATAAACATTATTTTGTATTATTATTATTATTTTGTATCTTACACTAATTGAGGTTAGTTGTCATGATGTTTATAAAATGAAATGAACAACTCATCTGACTCTTACAAATAATGGCGAAAACTAACCAAAAATGTAAAAAAATTACTTTTAAAAGCACTCTAATTGTGGGATCTTTGTACAAGTCATTGAAAGATAAAGTACAGGAAACTGTACTTAAGCATTTGATGCATTCTGTCACAATGAATGCATTGCTCATTACTTCAAATTTAAAAATTTCCGCCAATGATACAATAAAATGTAAAGGTTTGCACGTGTAAAAAATTAAGTTTTCTTCGACTTAAATGCACTAATAGCACACTTAAGTTTTTAGCTTTTCCTATTTTTCAGATATTTTATATTTACTAACTATCCAAAATCGTCTATTATTTTCAAGATAGTCAAATAACGTCAAAATGGTAAGACCGAATGTATGCTTAACAAATTATCTCGAGAATTCAATGAGAAATATAAAAATGGAATGAAAATCAAATAACGAAGTTGGGACTACTTCCGATATAAACAAAAATAGCACATATTGACAAATATTTTCATTTTAAAGTTCACCAATCTTTAAATCTCCAAAGGATGCCGGTGATCAGTTTACTATATCTTTGAGGGTGTAATAGTTTTATGGGGGGCTATATAGTGATGAGTTCGTACACGTCCCTGCCTGTTGACCTGCTTCAGCTTTTCTATGATGTAATTCTTGTTCCGTTTTAATTTTTTTAACTCCAGTTTCATCATTGTGTAACTTAGCATTTTCTAAAGCCACTGAAAACTTATCGCACGCTTGACATGTATTCATTTTTGGAGTGTTGAAACTTATATTATATTCTTCGGTAAATATTCTTCTGAATTTATCTGCAGAAACTGGAGTTTTCTTTTTCAAAATGTATTCTCCTACATATTTCTCATAACAAGTCTGAATAGAATATTCCTTTCCTAAGTACAAAAGCCATTCCTAGAATGGCTTTTGTACTTAGGTAAGCTTTCGATAAAAGATTTCAGAAAATCTATATCAGAATTGGAATATTTTTTAGGATGGTTTGAATGTCGACCTCTTAGATGTGATTTTGGAGTATTTGATCCAATTTTTAATTGTTTTACTAGATTTTCAACTCGACCTCGATTTTTCTGTAAGCCATGGATACTTAGGAAAGCCATTTTGCATACCTTAACATCTTTTCCTTGTGATTTTAATTTATATTCAATAGTTTGAGATCTTTTTGACATTAGTGCTTTAGTTTTCTTCCTAGTCACATTTTTAGATCTCATACAACCTTGTAAGTAAGCATTTTGTGTAGCAAAACTCTTCATGCCCCAGAAATTAACAAAAATTGACTGCAGCTCTTCATGAGGTGCAAATAACTCATAGCATTTATTGGGGCAACTACACGGTGGATCTTGTGTTTTTGATAAAACAATATTTCCCTTACCTCTGTATTTTTTAATTTTTAATTAATTTTTTTAATTGCTTACTAAAATTGCGTTTCCTTTTTCTAGATTTTGTTTCTGAAACAAAATCTTCTTTTTCTTGTTTACTGTGTTGATTTAATTCTCCTCTATTTTCTTTTTCTTCCTCCCCTTCTTCTGCAGTACTGGATTCTGGATTTGTGTGAGTAGAAATTTCTTGAAGTCCATGTTCTTTCAAAAGTTTTCTAAAACATAAATAAAAATCGTATTAAGTATTAGAGGGTTGCCGATTCATTCATTTTCATATTTGCAAGTAAAAAATGTTAAGTTTTTATGCAAAGTGAATGTGGATGTAAACAATGTTAAGTACATCCTTTACCATTTTTTACTTGCAAACAATTATTCTAAGAATATCAATAAATTACCTTCTTTGTAGAAAGTTAATCGAGCTAGCTTCACTAAATATTTGAAATTCAGGATCTTTATCTGAGTCATAATCATCGTAGCTCTCAGAAATGTCACTATTAACATCAAAAAAGCCATTTAGATTTGAACAACCTGCTTTGTCTTCCGCCATCATGGACACATAACATTATTTTCATGCGTATGCATGTCTCTTACCAAATTTTAAGAAATTAATCTTGCTCCATCTGTTATTCGGAGGATAAAATAAGTCAAGTTTTCTGCGTTGCCATGTCCCTTGCCATCTTTTACATAATATTTCGGGAAAAATCAAAATTTGTCCTTTACCATTGTTTACTACCGAGCCCCTCAATTTTTAAAATTTTGTTTGATTTATTCTCCCTTTTGCTAAACAATTAATTTAAAATTAGAACGTAACATATCAGTCTTCAAGAACTATCTTAAACAAAAATAAAACATTACTTCACTAAGACTTATCATAAATAAATATAGAAGATGGCCAAAAACATAATAAAATTAAGCCGGAATATTGTTACAGTTATTGCAAATTGGATTTACATGTTCCAAACAAAGATACTTTTTGCAAATCGAACTATCGAACAAAAATATTTCGTTTTTACATTGTTTTTCCATCCGCAGTCACCACACCTCCCAATTGCTCACGGAGTTCTTTGAACTGGCACGACATCTTCATTCAAATGACAGATCTTCTTTAGTCGAATCGTTATTGTCTTGGGTATATAGACATTTTCGCTCCGTTTCTTCTGGTGGTTATACATAAGACTAACTGCTAAATTTGTCAAAACTTCTCGTCGGGTCTTTGTGTAATTTGGAATGTTTCAATTATTGTAAATAACAAAGGAATGTATTGCTGTAACATTTAAAAGGCTGTACAAAACAACCATAGGCCATCTTCTACTACAACGTACCACATCATATTGTGCGCATAATTTATCTACGGTAACACCGCTTTTTGTGCTGTTATATGCTTATATATGATTTCCGGTTTTCCAGTTACAGCATCAACGTCGTCCCCATGATGCATAGTGGAATATAACAGAACGATTTTGTTTCGTTTTGGTTTATATGACACTAGTGTTCCTCTTGAACCAAACCCAAATATACAAAAGCCAATAGGTCGTCTTTAATTGTTAGAGAAATATGCAGGAATTTCTCTTCTATTTACTTTTATTGTTCCCAAGAGATTTAAACCATTTTATTCAAGCTTATACCAAGATCAACGCTGGTGTACCAATAATTGTCGGTGGTAACATTTTTTCTTAGATCTGTAGAGATGTTGAAAGGCCCGTTCCGCAACCGCCTTGGTACTATTGTCTAGATAGTATGGACCACCCACTTGGGTTTTGCCAACGTATACTTTCATGTTACTGGTATAAAATAACTTTGCATCAGACAGTGTAAATATTTTTATACCGTATCTATTGGAATTGCTTGGTATGTACTGGCGGAACGAGCACCGTCCTCCAGAAGCCTACAACTTTTCGTCCACAGTTACCTATTGCGAATTGACTCTATCACGCCTTGTATTGATATCATCAATTCGCATGTACCTTAGTAAATTTCTAAATCTCTTGATGTTCATTGTCAGTCGGAAAACCTCTATACCAGTGCCGTGCGTTTTACACAAGCCTGTTGTATTAAGGTGATTTGCCTTTCTTACACCTGCAAGATATAAGAGACTTAAAAGGGCACGAATTTCATCAATGTTTGTTGGGTATATATCTCGATCGCGACTTAACGTCTGCTTTTCTGCTTCTATTTTTGTATTGGTCCCATCAACAATTATTTTCAACATATCAGTATCAAATAGATTGTTCCAGATATCTAAAATATCTGTCCTTAATGTCCTTAGGGGCAATATGCTTAGCCCATTTTGTTTTATTATCTTTTCCCAAAAAATATGAAACAATGGCAAAATCTGTCTCATCATTTTCCTGTTCCGTATCGCTTCCCTCCAAGTTTTCTTCTACATGATCTTCTTTTCCCGATTCCTCTTCATCATCACACTCATCACCCGTCAAAACTTCTTCAAAAAGTGATAACAATATTTTTTGCTCTTTTTTACAATCCGTTATATCTGACAAATAAAGTTTTATTATAAAACAATTACTTACAAATCACAATATTTTTTTACCTCTCTAGACGCACACTACCCACTGCAAACAAATTACAAACTTACAGTTCGAGCATCAACACTGCAATGATACACAGTCGATTGTCGAATCAGAATCAGAAGTCGATAAATGTACCTATCAAAAGAAGTTAGATCCGGAGAAACTCGAAAGCTTCCGATTGGCTTTAGAATTGACCGTCAGTGACTCCCACCTGCTGTGTTGCCAAAACTCACAATTAATCGTGAGATTACACGAATTCAGTAAATGTCTCACGATTTCACGAATTATATGGAAATTTACACGATTTTTACTCACTTTTGAGGAATAAGTAGTTTTATACATAATTTTGTAAAAAAAATTACGTAGAGTCAGGACAACCCTGTTAACAAACCCATTATAACTGAACCAAAAAGGAGCTAAAAGTATTAACTTTATTTCTACCATACGAAATTCGCTGCTATTGGATTAAATTGTATCAGAATTCGGGGAAGTCCCGCTTTAGCACCAGTTACAATGTTACCGCGCGTTGCATATTTTTGCACGTATTTTGCATAGATCTCGTTTTTCCCCATTCTTACCCCCTAATAAGAATCTTTAGATATTTTTCACATTTGGTCCCGAAGAAGATGGCCTCAAATTAGCTGTCAATTAAGCTTCACAAAACGAATTTTTGCATTTTATGCTTCAAACATAAAGAGAGTACAATTAAAAAGTACATTTTTAACAAACTTTATTTTTATTATATTATTTTATGGATTCTGCAATTTTTTGATTTATATAAAACAAGAATGAATCAATATTTGTTACTTTTGATGTTAATTGCAGTTAATTATTAGAAAAATTATTTGGAATTTGCCCTTTGATAGATTAGCGGGTATATTTGGCAATAGAGTCAGAAGAACTTTATTATTATTTATACTTAACATTTTACTATTTACTTTTATAAACTGTTTTAAAACTATTCACTTTTTCTTTTTTGGCAATTCCAAATTGTTGAGTTTACCAAAAGTACAAGCTGATTATAGATGCAAATGTTGAACATGGAACAAAAAATTTTGGTTTAGCAGTGTTGGCATGTTGCATGTTGTATGCTTCAAATATAAAGAGATAAAGCTTTAGAAAAGTACATTTTGATTATTTTATGTTATGAGTTCTGCAATTCTTGATTTATATAAAACAAGAATGAGTAAATATTTGTTTCTTCGGAGATTAATTGCAGTTAATTATTAGAAATTTTTTTTGCAATTGCCCTTTGATAGATTAGCAAATAGATTTGGCAATCGTCAAATCAGCAATTGCCAGATTGCAACAGATGGTTGCAATTAATCTCGAAAGAGACAAATATTTACTCGTTATTGTTTCATATAAATTAAAAATTGCAGAATTCATAAAATAGCATAATCAAAATATACTTTTTATAAGCTTTCTCTCTTTATATTTGAAGCATACAACATATGCATCATAAAAACATCCCAACACTGCCAAACCGAAATATTTTATTTCATTATTGACATTTGCGGCTATTGTCAGCTTGTACTTTCGGTAAACTCAACCTTCTAAACTATTAATTTTTATATATCTTATTGCCTTTGATTGTACATGTTTCATTTGTAGTGTAAATTTCAACACTGTCAAACACCAATATTTCGTTCTGTCAAACTGATTTGAGGCGATCTTCTCCGGGACCAAATGCGAAAAATGTCCGAATCGGACGAATCATTTAATGAATTTGAAAAATCTCACGAATTCTGACAATTTTTTAAATATAATTTTGACGATTTTTCCTAGAGTGTTTTGGCAACACTGCCCACCGGTCTTCTAGACAAGCTACGTCTACTGAAAGGTTAAGCATTTTAGTAATTAGTATTTTCTCCTCTGGCGGTGATAACAGCTTGCAAACGACGAAACATGCTTTAAGACCCGTTTACACGGGTAGAGTAATGATGCAAGTACTTGGTAGAGTAGAGTAACTCTACCCGTAAAAACGCTCAGCGCAGTGGAGTAGCAAGTAGAGTGCATAGTACGTGGTAGAGTAGAGTGACTAGCAACATGTGGCAAAGTAACTCTACTCTACTACCACCACCACCGCCAAAATATCCACTCGCCTGCGCACTCTACCCATGGAACGCGGTCAATTCTGGTAGAGTAGAGTAGGTAGGAGAGTGCATAGGGACGCTGTCATTCCGTCTGGAGTTGTGTTTTGTGTAAATAGTGAAAATGAAGTTCACCGAAGATGAACTTCATTTCACTTTCCCTTTAAAACTTGTAGAGATGTATGGCGAATACCAGTGTTTATGGAATTTAGGTAGTGTACACTATAGAAATAAAAGTATGAGGCAAGCTGCGGAGGATGAAATCGTCGAAAGAATGGCAAAAGGGGGCTTTGGAGTAAACGAGCTCAAGCAAAAAATTAAGAATATAAGGTGCACTTATAATCAAGAGTGTTTAAAAATACAAAAATCAAAAAAATGGGGTTCAGGTTCAGCCGATGTATACGTTCCGAACGTGAAATGGTTCACTCCTATGGAAGCAATCATGAAAGGTGCAAAAAGAAACAAGAAAACTGAAGGCTCACGGGCAAGTTACAGGTTTTTATTACTTGTTAATAAAAATACAACAAGAAATAAAAAATGTATTCTTATCAAGATAAAAGAGCTGAGGCCCCGTGTGTATTCCTTCTTTTAAGCCACTCTCTCATCCACTCTTTTCTTTGTTACAAAGCGACCTCAGTTACAAATGCATTTGCAACAGTAGCTAAACAATTTTGAATCAATTTTCTTTTTCTTGAATTCATTTTGTACTAAACAAACACCTACACCACAGTATACTAGCATAAGTACTATACTTGTAACTCTTCTCGTGTGAACGGTATCAAGCCATTTTTGGTAAAGTAGCGAGTAGAGTCGACTCTACTCGCTACTCTACTCTCCTCATAACTCTACTCGTGTAAACAAGTCTTTAGATTAGAATTACATTCTACGAAAGATTGTTCCATTCGTGCACCAATATGTCGCGTAGCTATCTTGAAGTACTGGCGGCCGGCACATGACTTCGTAAACGTCTCTTCCTCAAAATCGTGTGATTTGAACCTACCTAGTCAAGATACTCAATAACCATCCGAGCAGTGCGGGGCATTATCATGCATAAATGTTGCTTTGCCTCTAAGAATAATCATAATCAGTAAAGTCTTTTAGAACCTGTGTCGGGTACCTATGCACAGCCAATGTCTCGTTCTCGATAAAGACTAACTCCGTGCAAGCATCAAACGATATGCCTCCCCATGTCATAACTGATCCTCCACAAAATGGAACTAGCTTGGCATCACATGATTGAACATATCTCTCGCCTGGGCGTCGCCATACTCTTACACGTTTGTCTGAGTCTGTAAGACAAAATATCGCTTCATTAGAAAACAATACACGACTCCAATCCTTATTGTTCAAGTCAATTGTTCTCGTATTCAATCTGGCAAATCGGTGTTCACGTGAAAACGATTGTCTTGAATTTACTAAATGTTTTGTGTACTAATTCTGGTTACCAACAAACAAAATCAACTTCTACCACCCAGCTCTTCATGAAATGCACCATGATTTTTAAATAACGCATTGCAGGAACATAATGGTTCAAACAAGACAAGCATTATAAAAAAAAACACTTTTCATCTGCATTAAATGCTTATTTGTTAATTACCAGCTTAATTACATAACACCACAGGCGCCCCCTCACACGAGATATGATAAACACCGTGATACGCAGGTCCTATAGTAAAGTACTAAATTATCGGAGGTCCCCAGCATTGTCAAGTGTGAATGAGTTACGTAAATTTTAGATTTTTTATGGATTTAACAGTTATACTTTCATTTAGACTGTCAAATTTTTGGAAATGATTAAAATGATCGCAAGGAGTTCAGGCGTCCAATTAATTGAAATAAGTGAAATAAAATAAATATGACCAAATGTATTGAATATATTTGGTGTCATAAACTGCTGATTGGTCTATAAATCATAGAAGATGTGTAAATGATCATCAAATGGTTTTGAGTATCAGTGATAAAAAAGATAGACGGAGGTGCCGTAAAACTCCAAAAAATTGTTGGTTGAGTTTAACGAATGTACAAGGTGATTATAGCCGCAAATGTCAAACATGGAACAAAAAATTTGGTTTAGCAGTGTTGGCATGTTTTTATAATGTATATGCTGTATGCTTCTTTGGAGATTCATTGCAGTTAATTATTAGAAAATTTTTTTGGCAATTGCCCTTTGATAGATTACGGGATAGATTTGGCGATCGTCAAATTAGCAGTTGCCAGATTGCAACAGATGTTTGCAATTATTCTCGAAAGAGACAAATATTTACTCGTTATTGTTTTATATAAATAAAAAATTACAGAATTTGTAACATAATATAATCAAAATTTACCTTTTAAGCTTTCTCTTTTTATCTTTAAAGCATACAACATATGCATTATAAAATATCACAACACTGCCAAACCGAAAAATTTATTTCATATCCAAAATTCTTAAACATAGTTCTCTATGAAATTGTTTCATATCCTGTCTTGGATTGATCCCTCTTTCTTTTAACCTCAGTATTTATATCCTTGTTCCACGATTTGTTTATTTCCTTCTCTTGCTCATTCTATTCCTTCCACATACTTTACCATTTTATGCCTTTCAAGCATATTTTTATGATTTTATGCAAATTAAGTGACCCAAAGAGTAAAATTTTATAAGATATTTTATAAGATAATTTTATAAGAATAATTTTATAAGAATAATTTTAGAAGAATATCTCTCGACCGAGTTTACGGCGACACTTCTAAATTCTGAGCTCTATGGCCAAAGCTGTTTACCGAAAATATTTAAATTTTTATTATATCCATCATCAGAATGACGAAATAATTTTTTGCACTGATCTTGTTAGATGCCAGTGTATCAGGAGGGAATGGATGTATGTAGTAGAAAAATATGAATTGTGCTAAGAAAAATAACCTCCCTAAGGTTCTATTAGTGCATCCAGTAGAAGAATGAATCATTATTTTCCGAAATCATTATAAAAACCGTTACAAATCCCAAAATGGACAATTGCGGGTACGAAATTCGAGAAAAATTCAGTAAGTGTCTATCAAAATGCGTTCTATTAGGGACCGCTATCTTCTTTGTACATATGTTTTTATGTTGTTAAAAGGTGTACTATTAATACTTAATAATTTAGTTTAAATATAAAGCAGAGTTTTTATTGGTGACGACTTTAATAGTCATTACTGTAGATGGGGTTTCGTACAGGATAGTGTACAATATAATATTCTAGCTGATTCTTTAGACAATACTAATCTAATTTTACTCAATGACGGAAGACCAACCAAAATATCCAGACCAAACAAACGTCCTTCAATGATAGACTTAACATTAGTATCTCCTCATTTAACAGACTTTTCTACCTGGAATCCTATAAATGACTCACTAGGTACAATCCACATCCCTATCCAAATCACCATAGATTTAAAATACTCTCCAATAACAATTCATTCCTCTACAAAATGGAAAGAGTTTTCAGCGGACTGGTCTATGTTTGAAAATTACTTAGAAAAATGCCTTCCAGATACTCATTCTATAGATGTTACATCTTTGGAAATGTTTAGTAAATTAATAAAAACAATTAGCGAAGCTGCAGACTCTGCTATGATTATCCAAAAATCATCCAAAATCCGGTCTTCCAGTATGATGGGATGACGAATGTAAAAATTGAATATCTTGTCAAAAAAAAGCTTTTCGAGAGTATAATATTGTCTCAAATCTTGAAAATTATCTAAAATTTAAACACATCCAACCTAAATGCAAAGTTTTTCTCACGAAACATCTCAATATTGTAAATACTGTTACTAAAAATACACCGCTCAATAAAATATGGAAATTTGTTAATAAAATGTCTAACAAAAATTATTATTTAAAAACACAACCAATTTCAACAGAGCTAATAGAAGAGTTACTTGACAAGTTCGCTCCACCATACGTTCAAGACCAATTTAAGACACGTAACAAATCTACTGCGCCCGGGAAAGATTATCAAATAAGATCACCTATTCGATAATTAACCACCTCCCCTATAAGGCTAAAAGTCGTTTATTAAACATATTTAATATATGTTTAATTAATATGTATTAATTATCCATACAAAATCTAGTAAACAATTATTAGAAAATAAAAAATTTACCACCATTAGCCGATGCCTTTCTGGAAACCAATGATTTACCGGTTACACTTTCAACAAATTGTATTATACCATTCTAAAAATTAGAATTTAATACGATTTTCAAAAAACCAAATATTATATTTCCTAAATATTCAGATTCACATAAAATAAATAACAAGTTGTTGAATTTCATGTTGAGTGAATATGCTAATAAAACTATAATTTACACAGATGGCTCTAAACTAAACGATGAGAAGGTAGGGTCTGCAGTGTACATTCCTTCCAATAACAAATTATTTAAAATAAAACTTCCTCCACATTGCTCTATTTACACTGCAGAAGCGGTAGCTATTAGGAAAGCTCTGGATTTGCTAGAGCACGAAAATTTGCAAGATGCTGTGATCATCTCAGACTCTACATAAGTCAGTTTTTAGTGGACTTAATAATACTGAGTTAAACCATAAGACATGTGAGCTGATATGTGACATTAAACAAAAAATGAGAAACAAAGATGTAACATTTATTTGAGCAAAAAGTCACACCGGGATAAAAGGCAATGAAATAGTAGACGATCTCGCTAAGGATTCTACTAATTCCGGTATACAAGAACATTATACACAGTATCAGATCTAATTAATTTTTATGATAAAAAAATAAATTTTAAGTGGCAAGACAGATGGAAAATATTGGCGAATACATCAAATAATCATTTTTACAAGATTCATCCTACGTTACCATTCCTAACAGAATTACCACATATATTCCATTAGAATATATCCAAACGATCAGCAGCAACTATCACAAGGTTAAAAACTAGTCACGGTGCTGTTCCTGCTCACCTGACTAGATTAAACATAGAATCAGGAAACTGCTCATCCGATAATATTTCCCAGTGTGATGTTAATCACATCCTGTTTGGATGTATTAAAAATCACTCTCATCTACATTTTATGAAAACCTGGCTAAAAGTAATGTGCAGCTTCCAGTAAATATATCCCACCTACTGTCACTGAATCAGAAATCACTGTACGAACTCATAGGTGTAATCACTTATATGCATCCGGATATATAATATAAATTTGTTACAACAAGTTTTAACTCATTCAAAAATCTGTGAAAAATGGACTAGTTTCCATGCCAAACACACTATCATCATCATCATCAGTTTAAATACAAGTTTGTTATTTTAATTTTTGTTATATTAATTACGATACACAAAATTTAAGACTTTACTATACATCAAGACGTGGTACTTGTTGGATGGTTACGTTTCCAGA
Organism: Diabrotica undecimpunctata; assembly: GCF_040954645.1. Classification (NCBI taxonomy): domain Eukaryota; kingdom Metazoa; phylum Arthropoda; class Insecta; order Coleoptera; family Chrysomelidae; genus Diabrotica; species Diabrotica undecimpunctata. Next base: position 128,647,285 of record NC_092809.1, on the reverse strand, counting down.
ATAATTTGAAAATTATTTAAGACAGTCAATAAATCATACTGTAAAATCTTTACTAAAAACATTTTATTGCATATTTAAACACTATCGAAATTATATAAAATCTAAACAAACAGCTATTTAATTATGCAATAAAAGACAAGCTGATGTTTTCAATGGACATATCCCGTTTGGTATCAACTGAAGATTCATTACGGTTATGCAGATGTGTGTGATATGCAACAGGTGTTAAAGAATTTCAATATTTTTACATATTTATGGCCCAAATTTCTTGCAGGTATCCATGACAGTCGTAATAACAGATGAGGACAGCGGCGTGGAGATGTCCCATTCCAGGGCAGATAATGGTAAGTCAAGTATAAGGTATATCAATCATATATCAGCATTAACATTGCTAATACAGCATGTCCACAACAAACACATACATTTATACAAGATAATTCTGAAATAGTTAATCACTATAAAAAACATTTGATATAAATTGGCTCACGATTTGACTGTGATTTGACTGGTCGAAACATAGCCAGGTTTACACAAGAGAAATACACTTTTAAACGCATTTATCGTATACATGATCATTAAAAGATCAAATATATTTTAGACAAGTTGTAACGTTAAAATTGAAAATCGAAATTAAATAAGTAGATCGATTCATTTGTTTTTAACAGATCCGTTATAAACTATACTGAACACCCTCCGTAAATTTAAAATTCTCGGCTAAAATTATTAGATCCCGCGCCAAAACAAAGCAAGCTATTGGCAGAATGCGCTTTCTACCCTTAAACTTAAAATATTGACTTACAACGTACCAATTTAATATATCCGCCAAAAAATTTAACATGATAATTTCCCCAAAAAATACCAATAACGATGGAGACCAACGAAGCTGTGTTAAATAGAGCAAATGTCGTTCGTGAGTTATTTAAAACTATTAAAATAAGAAAGATTTCATATCTAGTGCATATTCTTAGAGGAAACCGATACAGAGTCCTTCAGTTTGTCATAAAAGGTCAAATCGATGGCCGCAGGTGAATTGGAAGGAAACAGTCATGGCTCAAGAACGCTGGCGATTGGATAGGAATATGCAGTGCCAAACTATTTCGATTTGCTGAAGAATATGAACAACTAACCAAATAATTGCCAATATTAGGGAGACCTAATATGACACTGAAAGAAGAAGATAGGTAGGTTATTTTTCTGGCTTACAGTCTCAGTTGCAGTCTTTGCATTAATATCTATTTTATTTTCTTGTTATGAAATAATATATTTGACAATGAGTTTTTGTTTTTTTTTTTTTCAAAACAACGTGTTACAAATCATCATATCTAGTACTATTGCTAGTTCCCACATATCATCTTCAGCACCATTCCCAATTTCTAAGCCTAGTCCTACTAGTGTTAGTTAAATGGTCATTAGTAAGAGAAATAATCCATTACCAGACATTATACGTCTAAGGCTCTCAATAAGGATTAAGTATCGTGACTATTCTCTGATGTTTTTCAACCATGAACAACTGCTTCCTTCACTTTCCCCTCCATCAACAACCTCAAGAGCTTGTTATGTCTTCCCTAGTATACATGTTCCAGATAACTGGTTTTGCGCTTCTTGATAGTATTAGTGCTCTGTCGTGATTCATTTTACGCAATACTGCGTTAGTGATGTGGTCTGTTTATGGTATTTTCAAGAGTCTTTAAACATCCACATCTTTAAGGCCACCAACCTTCTCATGGCACTTAGGTTAATTATCCATGCTTCTCTCCATATAAGAGAATAGAATATATGTAATGTTTCTACGAATCGATACCTAGTGAAATAGTTATATTGGTCAAAATGTATTTAATTTTAAGGTATGCAAATATTAACTATTAAATTCGGATTTCAACCTTCGGGTCTATATCTTTGGTTGTACGTTTGAAGTGTTAGCTTGTAGACTTAAACGTTTGCTTACTATCATTGCTTTTGTTCTACTGGTATTGATTTTAAGACCAAAGGATTCGCTTTCTTTTGCTACTGCGTCCCGGAGTAGTTGAAGATGTTCCGGAGTGTCCGTACGGCAGACAATATCTTCGACATATATTATGTTGTTGATCAGTCTTCCGTTAACTTTAATGCCTTTTTGGATATTTTCCAGTGCCTTTTAGAACACTTCTTTAGAACACACCCCTGGCCCACTACTCTTTTTAGAGAGACATTACTGTACAGGTTTTTGCTAATTTTGACTTAGGTTCTGATCTGACCTGTTTCCAATACATATTTTTTGATCTCATTGGTCTAACTCTTGAGCAGGTTAATGAGTTTAGTGTGCATTATTCGGTCAAACACCTTTGCATCTCTGGTCTCCAACCTTTGAAGAAACACGAACTGTTCATCGATTAAGTGTTGTTCGCAATTTATTTATAGTCGTTGGTGAATAACTTTTAAGATAATTTTAATAGCATGGCTCTTTATGCTGATTAATCTAAAATGGGAGCATTTATAGCTCCTATTTTTTGTGGGTATTTTTCACTAATACTTGCTTTAATAGAGTATGACTTAGGAGCAGTATTAAAGAGTAATGGGGAAATAGATGGAGATACATGAAGTAAAAATAGGGTGGGATCTTCTATTCCTGGGACAACTAGTCCTAGTTTAGGAGCTTCTTGTAAAACTTTCTACACTGTATACAATTTTTCTTTTATTGCATCCATCAATTCCATACTCTTGAATTCCAAGATTATAAGACCCTCTTCTGATTTTTCTAAAGCTATATTAGTGTTTTCACTGAGATACTGTTTGCCCGAAAATGATAAAGGTAGCTGATTATGATTGCAAAAACATTTTTCACAGTGCAAGCCATTCATTTTCTTTTTTTATTCAATTCTTTTTTAAGTTTTTTCCTTTACAAACTGAATATATTGTTTGGCACTGGTCACCTGGATGACTTTTCTATCAGCATCACGCCCAACACACTCTCTAATTCCATCCAAACATAGTACGCATTATTATTCAAGTTCATTAACAGTTCGTGAATCTGAAATAAGTCATCAGAAAAAGCTGAGAAGTGGTGGTTTTTAGAAAAGTTCAGGTACTGCAAAACATTTATAACATAAAATCTCATCCGTAAATCGCACATTTTAAGAATGACGGCGAAAAACATTTAATAGAGGGGTACGCCATTGCAAAGTAAGGGCGTCTCTAAGCAACCGCCAATCATATTCTGGCGTCTTTTAATGACGTCACCGTTGTTATATTTTACACAGTGGGTGAGATTTGATCGATATAGATGGAACTTTATTAATAAATTTAGAAAATCGGACGACTTTGTGATGAAAGATGAATGGTTAGATTTCTCAGTAGTTCCATAAAAGTCAACGCTATCTGTAGTTTTTAATTAATTAAATTATATTCGAAATAAATAGATGATTCATTTTATTGGATTTTCATAAGGCGGTAATTTAAACACGGTTCCTATCTTAATTTATACACGAATACGGAAAAAAGTTATAGACCTATAAAAATGATAAATTAAAAATGTACAATTTTTAATGTTTTTTCGAAAGAAATATGATTTAAGAAATTTGATAGCTGTCTCATGTTCACGCCTATTACGTTACTCATATGATTATGGTGGATTCACTGATTTGACTTTTTTTGTTACATTACGTTTTTTTTTAATATAATTGCTTATCTTGTTTTTGTTGATAAAGAAGCTTAAAAATACAGACATATAGTTTTCTTCAAATTTATTCTTCTTATTTTAACACTATGTCTAGTTTTTTCGTTGTGGCTTTAGATGTCCAAATGTCATACTAACCTTTGGCGGGTGTTCTAAGTGGTCTGTTCGTGTTTTCCTTCCTTTAGTCGAGTATCACCCATTCTATCAACGTGGTCTCTCCATGCCCTTTTTCTGACTCTAGACCATTTTACAACATTGTTCTGAAGCTATCTTCTTGTGACATCTTAATGCAATTACTACTTTTAATGGGAATAAGCCAGAATTTGAGTTTAAAATAAGTGTACTTTTGACGTATTCGGAATAGTCTGAAAGTAGACGTATTGAACTTCCTTAGGTTTTGAAGCCAAGATTTATTTTTCTCCCTGGTCCTCTCTTTCCAAATACCTTGCCCCAAAGAATGAGTTGCAATAAGCCATATCTGAGTTCATTTATTATAGCGAAGATATTCTAATTTGCGCTCTTTGATTGTGTTAGTGATCTCGCATTCCTTGCCCATTCTATTCTGTTAAATTCGTAAGATGGGCCTGTATCACCACATCGCGGAGGCCTCGAGCTTTCCTAAAGAAGCTTCAGAGAGCGTCCATGCCTCTATTACGTATAATAATGTAGAAAATACATAGCATCTGATGATAGAAATTTTGGTACTAAGTGGTAAATCGTGACTTCTCAAAAAAAAAATTCATCTCTACGAACGCTGATCTTGCTTTCCCTATGCGTTGTTTTTATTTCAGTATAGTGGTTCCGTTGACTGTTTATGTTAGTACCAAGATATGTGTAGCTGTTTACCCTGTCAATTTAATGTTAGTTTACCATTAGATGTGTATTTAATATTTCGCGCTTACTTATTACGATGTCTTTTTTTTTTGTTCGTATTGAGATCCAGTCCATATTCTCGACTTATATCTGATATACACGACATTATTGCTTGTAAACCATCTAGGCTATCTGCAAAAAACTATTTGCGTCGTCAGCATATCTAATGTTGTTTAGACGCACTCTGTTAACTAAGACGCCTTCCTGTAGTTGTCCCAGCGCTTGCTCGAAGATACGCCCCGAGTACAAGTTAAATACAGTAGTCTCTCTTTATAAAGATTTCCTATATAACGATAATTTCCTTATAACGATGAAAATAGTAAACGTTGTTTGGTTCGTCATAAGGACAACGTATTAATTCTTTCTCTATTTCGATATCGTTTTCTCTTTATAGCGATGACTTTTCAGCGTTCAATAGTCGATGGCAAATGTGTTATTGTGTTTTTGAAAAAGACTTTTGATGAAATTGGTTGAGAACAATGTTGATCTCAAACTAAACGTTCTTGACGCCATCCTAATGATTAGTTAATCCTGTGACGAGGTGACTAGCAATACGATAAAACATTCCTTTAAGCACGCAGGATGGCTGAAAGATCAAAGATTGACTGAGGATGAAGATCCTGAACAGCTAACCTGCCGCTAGTTGTTTGGGCCAGACACTTTGAACTTCCTATCACCTACGGACCGGAAGAGTAAACAGATTTCGAAGAAGTTAATGAAAATGTAGCTACAACATCTGGACTTTCTGACGAGGGCATCCTACAAGCAGTTCGTGTAGAAAAAGAAGAAAAACACAGTGACCCGGAAGTGAAAGCAGAGCCAGAACCAGTTTCGACCCCTCAGCCAGAATTGGGTGCGGCAAAAATACTTCATCGGTCTTTCATCTACCAGGAAGACGATATGAGTGTTGCGAGAGATTTTATGCGTCTTCAAAACAAGGTCAGGTCAGTTCTGTGGATAGGGGAAAGGAAACGGACCAGGGTAACAGACTTTTTCGTCAATGTAAGCTAAATATAGGATGTAATCTTTTTTTATACCTTGATAGAAATACTGTACAGTACCATATTATTTTGTTATTGTACAGTATACTTACATTTTTTAATTGTACAGTAATTTTTTTGTACTGTATTGCTTATATCATTCTTTAATAAATCCATGTTATGTACGGTATATACAGTATTAATTGATTTATAATTGTTTTGATCAATTATTTAAATTACAATAAGTTAGTTAGTACAGTATTATTATTATTACAGTAACGATTTTTGTCTCTCTCTGTATAACGATCTCTCCTTATAACGATGAAAATTACCGGTCTCTTGCAAATCGTTATAGAGAGAGGACTGTAGCACTAGAGACAGAATGCATCCTTATCTCACTCCTTTATCTATGGAGATTGTCTCTGTCAACTGGTTATCCACTTTAATGTTGGCAGTTTGGTTGTAACTATATATAATTCGCAAGTCTCTATCAGTCAAGCCCGCTTCTTTTAAGATCGATATGAGCTTGTCATATTTTACTCTATCTAGTTGATAAAACAAATATGTACATCACAGTTGACATCCTTGCATCGCTGGATAAGCACTTGTGTAGCGAATAGAGCTTCTCGGGTGCCTAACGTATCACGGAATCCAAATTATGTCTATGTCACTCCTTCTTCACATTTTTTATAAATTCTGTATATATAACAAGCGAGTCTTCTACAGCTGGCGCCGCTTCTCGCATCCTAATTTCCAGCGTTTTCTGTCGAAGCAATCTTCAGTTGTTAAATCTCTGGCGGTCATTGCATCGTCGACATCGTCTCCCCAGGATCGTCTTGGTCTACCTTGTTTTCTTCTAGTTGGCGGAGTCCATTCTTCTATTTTTTTTGGCCATCTATTTTCAAGCATTCTCTGAAGGTGTCTATACCAGTTAAGTCTTTTGGCTTCGATTGTGTCTATTATGTCTAGATCGATTTCCATTTCTCTCCGAATATCTTCGTTTCTCACCCTATCAAGTCTAGTGAGCTGGCAACATCGTCTCCAGTAGTTCATTTCCATGGCCTTAATTTTTGATTTGTTTCTTTGGTTTATTTCCCAGAGTTCGGCGCCGTACAGCCCAATACTTTCTATTATTGTTTTATAGATTCTTCTTTTATTTTCTTTTGTTATTTTTTTATTCCATAATAGTCCGTGTAGCTGTCTGGTGGCTGATCTTGCTTGGCCAATCCTGGAGTGTATTTCTTCGCTACTTCCTGTTTTTGATGTTATTTGGACTCCCAAGTATTTGAAATTGTCTGTTGGTTTTATAGTTCCCATTTCGATTTGTAGGCTTTCTGGTTTTTCTCCTACAACTAAGTACTCAGTTTTTTGTATATTAATTGTGAGGCCCCATTTGGTATACTCATCTTCCAGTTTTCTAAGCATGTAGCCTACATCACTCTCGTCATCTCCGATTGGGATGCCCATATTGCAGCACTTTCTTCTCCACACTGAGAGTGCCTTATTTAGATATATTTTGAAGAGTGTAGGTGCTATGCAGCAGCCTTGCTTTAGGCCCTTACTAATAGGAATTTCTCTAGTTAATCTATTTCCAGTTTTAATGTTTGCCGTCATATTTTTGTAGAGTTGTTGTACTGCTTGTATATTTTTTTTTGCTTATTCCTTGTTTTTCCATTGCTACCCAAAGCATTGAAAGTGGTACACTATCGTATGCCTTTGTCAGATCTATAAAGACTATATGAGTTGAAAGGTTGTGGGCTAATCTTTTCTCGATAACTTGCCTTAGAGAGAATATACTGTCCATACAGGATCTGCCTGCACGAAAGCCATTCTGTTCTTCAACATCTGTCATTTCTTTTTCAATTTTGTTTTTTATTATTTTTCCATACAGTCTTGAGAGTGAATTTATGACACTTAGCCCCCTGTAGTTTGAACAATTCTTTCTATCTCCTTTTTGTAGATGTTGTTAATATGTGCTTTTGTCCACTCCGGTGGTGTCGTGTCCATTATAGAATAAGGTGAAGACATACGCCAGTAATTCCCGTAATACTTGTGGGCTATGTTTTAATAATTCATTTGGTATACCTTGTGGTCCGCATGACTTCCGATTTTTTAGAGTTTGTATTGCATTCTCGACTTCCTGTACTGTTATTTCATCGTCTTCACTGAATTCCAGTTCATATGTTGTTGAACTGATGTTCGTGAATTGAGGTCTTGTTTCAGTCAAAAGTTGTGAGTAGTGTTCGATCCAAGATCTTTCTTCTATTAAATCTATTCTACTCGTTTCTTTTCTGTTTGTTCTCAGATTTTTTACCGTTTTCCATGCTTCCCTTGATCTTGTTGACGCTATATATTTGTTGAGTTCTTCGCATTTACTTTCCCAGGAAATATTTTTTGCTTTAGTTACTAAATTTTTTACTTCTCTGTTTGATCTTGCATATGTTCGTCTATAATCTGGATCATTTGTTTGTAGCCACTTTTGATATGCTTGTTTCTTGTTGTGTACTGCATTGGCGATGTCATTTGTCCACCACAATGGAGTATTCTTTTTGTTCTTTTGGATTGTGCCGAGCGCTTCGTAAGCTGCTTCATTGATTTGATTGATTATCTCTTTATAAGTATTCTGGGCTGAGGAGTAGATCAGGTTTGCCAATTTTTGGCTGAGTCGCAGCTTATATAAGAATGATGTCGAGTCGTTTTGCAGTGCATCAATATTGTATTTAGGTAGATTCGATTCCAGTGGTTTTGATTGAGCTAGTTGGTTGTCATTTTGATGTAGTAGCCGAGGTCGATACTGTAGGTAACATTTTGATCTTACCATATAGTGGTCAGTTCCGCACTCCGGTCCTCTTAATACTCTTATGTCTTTAACTTGTATGTGTGTTTCTTGTTTTGTGATGACATAATCTATAATTGACTTTGTGTTTCTCGTTGGTTGAACCCAGGTGTACTTATGTATGTTTTTATGTTGGTAGAATCCGTTTAGGATTTTCAGAGAGTGCTGTTTACAGAATTCGATTAAGTGTTCCCCATTTTCATTTGTTTTAGCGGCACCATATTTTCCTACGACTTTGTCATTTGTTTTTGTTCCTGTCCAAGCGTTAAAATCTCCCAACAACACAATTTCTGTGCGGCTATTTATATTTTCAATGAGTTCCGATAAGGTTTCGTAGAATATTTGTTTAGCTGCTTTTGATGCATTTTCTGACGGAGCATATATTCCAATAATCTCGAGGTCGTGCCCTTTCCACGTAATAGATACTCTAATAATTCTCTCATTGATCTGCTCCCAGCTTTTCAGGTTTCCTTTTAAGTCTTTTTTTATCAATATTGATACTCCTGCTTGTGCTCTTTTGTCTTTCTCTACTCCACTATAAATATGTATAAAACCTCCTATGTCTTCACTACCTTGGCCCTTTTTCTTTGTTTCGGTAAGAACCGTGATATCTGATTTTATTTTCTTTACTTCTGCCATGACTTCGTCTGACTTGGTTCTCCACCCTTGGATATTCCATGTATTTATATTCAAAGTCCTTGTTCGTTTGCTAGGTCATCTTCGTTTTTTACGTTCGTATTCCGAGGTTGGATTTTAGAATTTTTTGAATATAAATTCTGTAATGTATAAAAACGTTTTAAGGCTGTTTTATCGGTGCACCAAAACCTAGGGACAGTGTTTTCTCTGTTATTTACCGACAAAATGTCTCGAAATTTGGACACGTTATTTGAAATTATGTTGCCTTTAAACTGATGGTTTTACTTTTTTTATTTTTTTGAAACTTCTGTTGAAAAATTGGAATATACTGTTTAACGTTCTATTATAACCAAACTTTTTACGCCCATCACTCGAAAGAGTTTTTTTTTCTGTAATCGTTGATTTTTGTTTCACCTTTCTGTGTCCAGTAATAATCGAGAAAAGCGTGTTCCAACTTTAAAGAAAATTGCTAAAAAATACTGAAATCTAATAGTGAAACGTGTTACTCATCATTGGCGCTTAGTTTCATCGTTATCGCCTTCGTGACGTCAAATCTCATGAACGTACGGTCAGTTAGTTCGTGTTAAAACTAATTTGAATGGAGAATAATGTATTTGTTTTCATTAAACTACCCGTGGGCCGGCGGCACTGAGTAAAGATGGTCTCGCGTAAGCAGTGTAGAAAAGTAAGTGATACGCCCATTTCAAATCGCAGTTTGCTTGGACTGCTAAAACAGCCTTAGTGGCTCATTAGGCTAATTATTCTGTAGTTTGCATTTAATTTTTTTGGTATATTTACGAGTGTCGACTTTAACCAGCTTTGGGGAGTATAACCAGTTATATATATATTTTGTTAAATATAGTCGTTATCCATTTTATTCCTTGTTCGTCCATAAGTTTCAGGAATTTTATATTAAATTTGTCAGACCGTGCTTGTACAGCTTTACCATATTTAGTTTTTTTAATAGCTGCCGTGACTTCTTCAATGGTAATCGCGGGTCCTGTTTGGCATTCAATGTCTTCAATGACAATCTGCCTTTCATATGCTAATATTACTTCCACATATTTCTTTCAAGTGTCTAGTCTCTCTTCCACACTTAGTAGTGGACTACCTTGGTTGTCTGCCAAACATCCAACTCTTCTAGGCTTGTATAAGCCTGCAGCTTCTTGAACTTTTTTGTGCATATTGAATGAATCGTGTTTCTGTTGTAATAGCTGTATTTCCTCACATTGTTCTCTTAGCTATGTGTTTTTAGCCATTGTGATTGCCTTATTGATCTCTTTGTCTACTCTTTTGTATAATGTCTTGTCCTGATCTTTGATCTTTCGCCTGTCTTCCATTATATCTAGAATCTCATTTGTCATCCACGATTTTTAGTTTACTCTCAATAAACACCAAACTCTCTGATTTTATATATAAATTGTTCTGTTGCTTCGGTTGATTATGGAAAATTCCTTAGTTATAAATAATAAAGGATAATCATTTTTTAGTAAAACAGATGTTAACAAATGTTTCTCCTCTAAGAACGAATTTTGGCTCTATCGTATAAGGATTTAATGATTCCGTTTTTAATATTGATATTATGATTTGATTCGTAATTTAGATATCTGTTGGTGTGTGTTGGTTTTCTATACACCTGAGTCTCATCCAGTCCCGTTCTTTGAGATTATAACATCTAGGAAAGGTAGTGTGTTATTATACTCCTTTTCCATGGTAAATGTTACTGTCTCTTCTTTAACGTTTATAGCATTCAGGAATGTGCACAACAACTCCATGAGGCCATATTGAGAATACATCATCTATATATCTTCACCATACTGTGGGTTTTAAATTTTGTTTAGAAATAATATCGGTTTCAAAATCTTCCATTATATTGGCTAATAATGGAGATAAACTCGAACCCATTGCTAGACCAAAATTTTGTCTGTAGAATTCATTATTTAGTTGAAAGTAGGTATTATCAGTACATAATGTCAATAACTCCAATATAGCTGATACATTTAGTTTTGTTCAGTTGCCAATGTATCATCATTTTCTAATTTTATTTTGATTATATTTAAAGTCTTATCTAAGCCATATTGATCGCCAATCTCAACAGAGAAGGCACTTAGGAGGAGGAGGAAAGTCTTATCTAATGGCACATTTGTAAATAAACTATTTATGTCAAAACTTACTAAAATATTATTTGAATTAAATGCAATATTCAATAATTTATTTAAAAAATGTTGTATATTTTTATAAATGTGCCATTTTTATTTGCAAATGGTTGTATAATATTTAATAAAAACAAAAAGAGAAATCAGACGATTTCTACCTGGCGAAACCGAATTCAAATTTTTCCCACTGTGCTTCCTAAAACTTGCGAAGCAAACAGCTTGATAAATTACTTGGCAAGGGAATCTAAAATTGCATTCCACATGCCGTTCATTATGGTAAAAATTCGTAGTGAATTCAATTTCTGGTACTCCAACCGAAGTAAAGTAATAAAACATAATGACGGTATTAGATTTTTGTTTTGATACAGGGCAGCGACAGCCGCTTATGCGTATGTCGACCTCTTTAGGTCTCCTCAGAGCGGTATAGCCACTACTCTGAACCAAAACAAAAATCTTTCCCGTCCTAGACAATAGTTATCAAAATAACTATATACGATTTAATATGATATGATTTAATAAAAACTTTGACAGTTCACTACAAAAAGAATTCATGGTACTACAAATAGGTCTAAGTGGTGTATTTACTTTAAGCGCTTTAAGAACTTTCGGTACTTTATAAAAATGAGAGGTCGTACTGTAATGAGGTGTAAATAATCTTTGATAATTTGTTACATAATCTTTAAACATGAATAAAGTTCTATATATTCTGTTTTCCAAAGGCCTCGTTGGATCCTTTGTTAATTTTGTATAAGGTCCATTTGTCATTAGGTTTTTAATTTTGTTTACATATTAAATTTTATCTGTTATTACAGTTGCATTCCCCTTATCTGCTGGTAGAATAATTATGGAGTCGTCTTTTTTTAAAGTTCTTACAGCTGTTAGTTCCTCTTTGCTTCTGTTTTGTTTTATTTTATTAGACTTTTTCAATTCAATTTTACATAATACTTTATATTTTGCTTTATCATGGGTTGGTAAAAATTGAGATATTTTTTCCACCGGGCTAAATATTGAAAAAAAAAGGAATATAATAACACACTACTTTTTCTGGATGTTTTAATCTCAAAGAGAGAATTTGTTAACATCTGTTTTATTAAAAAATGATTATCTTTTATCGTTTATAACCAAGGAATTATCCACAATCGACCGAAAGCAACAGAATAACTTAGAACGAGATTCTACAGCATCCAAAAGGAATAATACGAGGAAAATCACAATACCATACATTAAAGGATTAATAAAATGATAGGAAATAAACTCAACATTTTAACAACATTCAAAACAACAAACACGTTGAGATCTATTTTATCTAAAACTAAACCTAACAATGAACAAGAAAGAACAAAGAATTGTATTTATAAAATACCTGGAGAATACGATCATTTTTATTTAGGCGAAACATGAAGACCTGAAGTGAACATCAATCTTATATTAAAGATAGAGAATTTGATAGATCTCAAATATGTAAAAAAGCATGGGAAAATAAACATAGGATGGTAAAACGAGACAAATCAAAGAAGTGGGTCTAATTATGCTCAATGAGACCAATAATTGCGACACAGATGCCTCGGCAGAATGCAGTAGGATCTGGTTACCCATATTAAAAGAAGAAGTTATTAAAAGGAAAATACCAGTATTAGTAAATCAGTAACATATCGAGGATACATCATTTATGTTTTTTAAATAACAAACATATAAAATCAGAATTTGGTGTTTATTGAGAGTAAAAAATAATAAAAGTTTATGAGATTTTTTTGCTGATTTTTTCCTCATGATTTACTATGGAATCACTAACAGTAGAATTTTATTTTCATCATGGCATGTGGTTGTCTCTTTAAAGATCAATTACATGCTATGATTTTTCTGGCTGATATTCTTAAGTTAAAGTTGATTTCATGTAATCGCATGAACTATCTCACAATAAAGTGGTCTCAGGAACGCAACTCAGAAATATTGGTAATATCATATTAAAGTCGTTTACTTTAAAATGTATGATATATGTCTGAATTATCAATACGAATGAGTCGGATAAAATTAAATTATTAGAAGGATTTTTAACCAACATAAAAAATAACTGTTTCATTTATCAATGTTTTGTATTTTGAGAACGATTTCCGAAGTGGAAATGGTGGAAATATACTTATTTAAAACCTAAATTGTGGCGCATTCCTATTAAAAGTAGTAATTGCACTTTACAACGTCTTCCATATTACACGGGGTCCTGTTATCGCCGCTCCTCAGTGTATCTCTAATTGTTTTGCAAGTAATTGATCTCAGTTTCTTCATTTTTGTCGTTCCTTGTAGTTGCTTAGTAATGGTTGTAACTGCTTGTGTTTCTGTGACGTACATCATAATAGGTCATACACGGCTTTTGTAAATTCGTGTTTTACTTTCGAAGTTGATACATTTGTTTCTCCATATTACATTCCGGAGAAATTCTGATACCCTAGACGCTTTTATCGCTTGTGTTTGCGTTTCTTAGTTTAGATTTCTATTCCCTGTAATATTATAATCTATCCCCATCCATTATCAATAATTCTGCAAACCACTCTCCTTACACTCTATTCCAACATTCTGCACCCATACGTTGCGATTGATTCTACTATTAGTTTCTATGTATGAAGCTTTATGTGCATATTTATTTGACCACAGCCATAAGTTTAGCATTTGCTTTAACTCATTTTCCCTGTATAATTCTACTTTGTGTATCTTTCCTACTCGCAATGACATCTTTTTTTACGTTTCCAAGATATTTTTATATTTTACAGCTTGTTACTAAAGTCGTCAGAGAAAAAAAAAACCACCAAACCTCTAAAAATTATAACAAGCTGTATTTTTATGAAAATGTCAAATTTGGGACCCCAAAAAAGATGAATAAAAGTTTGCCACTCCTTCCCCGGGCTTTTCCCTAAAACGGCATAAAAAAATGTTTCAAACAAGAAATGTAGATGAGATATATCTTAACAAAAATTTTTATTAGCTGTAGAATCAACCGTTCTGTCAGAAACAACGATTGAAGCGACCGGCGATTTTAAGTGTCAGTTACGCGCGTGAAATATTTTTTTTATATAATTTGTGTTAACTGGACGGTAAAAATTCGATATCTTTTGATCAGAGTGTCCTATCGTCAAAAATTAAAATGTTTTTTAAAGGTAAAGAGAGTCGCTTTCGTACTCAATTTTTGCATTTTTCCGCTAATGAAGTAAGTTTCTATAAGTTGTTAAACAAATAAAGCGCGCTTTTGTCATTTTTTACGAATCTTATGAGATCAATAAAATTTATCATTTCTATTAATCGATCGCTATGGAATTCCCTTATTAGAGCCTAAGTTTCAAAAGCTTTAACATGAAATTTTGATTTTGAGTTTTGGCCAATGTGTAACGATAAGACTACCAAAGAGAATTGAGATACTATTGTAAAAATAATACCTCAATCAACCATGGGAGCTTATCGTCTATACCTTGCCTAGCTCAGTATCTCAAGGGTGAGTTCGTCTTGTCTTAAACTAGGGATTGAACCTGAGTTCTCAGTTGATAGCAAATAAGACAAATTTTAACCAAACATATTTATTTAAATGAATAAAAAAAAACAATAATTAACCCTGCCAAAGCTTAACAGTTATAAGTGTTACTTATTGCTTCGATGGGCGGCTTGTGTGTTCTAGCTGTTGGATCCTCCAATTAGAAGTTGTGGCTTCTGGAGAGCTGCAGTCACACGTGGCTGTATGTCCGGACCAATTATTGAACTCCAAATATGCCAATAAAACCAATAAACCAATTAAATTGTCCAGAAAACCAATAAGTTTTATATCTCCAATAAACCCAAGAGAAGTTGTAGACCATAAAAATGAGTCTTATAATAATTTTTGCCTTCTTTTATAAATTTCAAAAAGAGGCAAAAAATAATCCCACTACAGAAAAGTTGTTTTGACAGAAAGTGGGAGACTGAATGAAGTTAGCACAGATGTCATAGAATGTTGGTATAGATATCATGAAACTAGCTTGTCAGTCAACACAGAACAGAATATTCTGCCGAACAAAAGTGAGAGGGCAAATATTTATTCTATGGGACAGAAAGAGAGAAAATAAAGACAGAGGAAGAAGAGAAAAACAGGGGCGCCAACTATTTTTATAAACAAAAAGTAACCTGTAACGATAAGACTACCAAAGAGAATTGAAATACTATTGTAAAAATAATACCTCAATCAACCATGGGAGCTTATCGTCTATACCTTGCCTAGCTCAGTATCTCAAGGGTGAGTTCGTCTTGTCTTAACTAGGGATTGAACCTGAGTTCTCAGTTGATAGCAAATAAGACAAAATTTTAACCAATCATATTTATTTAAATCAATAAAAAAAACAATAATTAACCCTGCCAAAGCTTAACAGTTATAAGTGTTACTTATTGCTTCGATGGGCGGCTTGTGTGTTCTAGCTGTTGGATCCTCCAATTAGAAGTTGTGGCTTCTGGAGAGCTGCAGTCACACGTGGCTGTATGTCCGGACCAATTATTGAACTCCAAATATGCCAATAAAACCAATAAACCAATTAAATTGTCCAGTAAACCAATAAGTTTTATATCTCCAATAAACCCAAGAGAAGTTGTAGACCATAAAAATGAGTCTTATAATAATTTTTGCCTTCTTTTATAAATTTCAAAAAGAGGCAAAAAATAATCCCACTACAGAAAAGTTGTTTTGACAGAAAGTGGGAGACTGAATGAAGTTAGCACAGATGTCATAGAATGTTGGTATAGATATCATGAAACTAGCTTGTCAGTCAACACAGAACAGAATAGTCTGCCGAACAAAAGTGAGAGGGCAAATATTTATTCTATGGGACAGAAAGAGAGAAAATAAAGACAGAGGAAGAAGAGAAAAACAGGGGCGCCAACTATTTTTATAAACAAAAAGTAACCTGTAACGATAAGACTACCAAAGAGAATTGAAATACTATTGTAAAAATAATACCTCAATCAACCATGGGAGCTTATCGTCTATACCTTGCCTAGCTCAGTATCTCAAGGGTGAGTTCGTCTTGTCTTAACTAGGGATTGAACCTGAGTTCTCAGTTGATAGCAAATAAGACAAAATTTTAACCAATCATATTTATTTAAATCAATAAAAAAAACAATAATTAACCCTGCCAAAGCTTAACAGTTATAAGTGTTACTTATTGCTTCGATGGGCGGCTTGTGTGTTCTAGCTGTTGGATCCTCCAATTAGAAGTTGTGGCTTCTGGAGAGCTGCAGTCACACGTGGCTGTATGTCCGGACCAATTATTGAACTCCAAATATGCCAATAAAACCAATAAACCAATTAAATTGTCCAGTAAACCAATAAGTTTTATATCTCCAATAAACTAAAAGGATAAGAAACAACATGCATTAGAAACACATCAAAAAGAAAGGTTTAACTTCCTTGCCATCTTACAAAATTACACTTAAACAAATAGCGTATGGCAAGGATAAAATGAAATATGAATGTTACTACTTAGTTAAATTCTGTTAAAGAGTCCTAATGCATATATCAGAAAAAAAAATGTGCTTTCGAAAGAAAGTAAGGTTACATTGGAAATGCGGTCAGGATTATAGAATAAATATCACAATGAAAGTACTTACCCCAAGAGAAGTTGTAGACCATAAAAATGAGTCTTATAATAATTTTTGCCTTCTTTTATAAATTTCAAAAAGAGGCAAAAAATAATCCCACTACAGAAAAGTTGTTTTGACAGAAAGTGGGAGACTGAATGAAGTTAGCACAGATGTCATAGAATGTTGGTATAGATATCATGAAACTAGCTTGTCAGTCAACACAGAACAGAATAGTCTGCCGAACAAAAGTGAGAGGGCAAATATTTATTCTATGGGACAGAAAGAGAGAAAATAAAGACAGAGGAAGAAGGGAAAAACAGGGGCGCCAACTATTTTTATAAACAAAAAAATAGTAAAAATTAAACTGAAGATAAAGAAATTAATAAATTAATAAAGAAATTAAAATGAAATAATTATTAAAATATAAATTAATAGAGATGTGACGTTTATAACGTTACAAGCGACCGGCGATTTTAAGTGTCAGTTACGCGCGTGAAATATTTTTTTTATATAATTTGTGTTAACTGGACGGTAAAAATTCGATATCTTTTGATCAGAGTGTCCTATCGTCAAAAATTAAAATGTTTTTTAAAGGTAAAGAGAGTCGCTTTCGTACTCAATTTTTGCATTTTTCCGCTAATGAAGTAAGTTTCTATAAGTTGTTAAACAAATAAAGCGCGCTTTTGTCATTTTTTACGAATCTTATGAGATCAATAAAATTTATCATTTCTATTAATCGATCGCTATGGAATTCCCTTATTAGAGCCTAAGTTTCAAAAGCTTTAACATGAAATTTTGATTTTGAGTTTTGGCAACAAATTTGAGACAACTTTCACATTACAAACGATCTAAGATATTTAAAACTGCTTCTTTTTGATTGCACAGGTACGTTTTCTGAAACTACATAATTTCAGCTACAAACTACATCTAATGCCGTTTTCATTGAGGTATTTTCCTGGGTGACGTGATGTTCTTTTGAAATATGGGAGTTTGAATTCAGTGTTTTTTAGGCATATTTCAAATGCCTCGTATTTGTTGCCAAAACTCAAAATCGAAATTTCGTGTTATAGCTTTTAAAGATTAGGCTCTAATAATGAAAATTTCACAGCGATCTTTCAATGTGTTTAGTATGCACTTCCCTCCCCATGATCCCCTCATTACCTTGACGTTTTCTTATGTTTTTTGGTGCGTAGATTCGATTTTTCTACGGTACCATACTGAAAACCCATCAAATAAATTGTTATGAACAATTTAATTGTTTAAATGAAAAAAATATGAACAAAATGACGTTTGGTAAACTTTGATCCGATTATTAGAACCAGAGTTATAACAAATTTCGTGAAACACAATTGCAAAAGAGAAATTCGTTGGGGATTTTCCAAGTATAACTAAGCTTTTATACATGCGATTAACTTTTAAAATCCCCTTATTTTAAAGGTAACTATTACAGCTTTAAAAGAACTTTGCAGTATCTTCATTAATAAAAAGTTATAACATTTAAACATTAAAAATTTCGCTAAAAGGTTGCGAATTAATTTGTTTATTTGTTGATTTAAATAAAATTAAGCTTTAAACTTTAAAAATCTGGCTAATGAAAGTTATGCAACAACTTACAATAAACATTTTAAGCTTTAATAAATGTTTCTATGTTAATTTTTGACCAAGATATGGGACTGTTAGTAACGCAATAACGCGCTCTGCTCTGAGGCCCACGGTCAGCTCGCAGCGAATGCGGGCGCGCGTAATTTTCAATATCTTGTTTGTTTTGAATTGTTCTATATCCAAACTGTCGATCTTTATGTCTCAATTTTATTTAAAACACTTATAAACAAATTAATTCACCACTTTTTAACGAAAATTTTAACATATGCTGCTATAACATTTTTATTTATATTGATAAAGTAATATGCATCTCTGAATTTAGGATTTTACGTATGTTTTGGTTTATATTCGCTGCGAGCTGACCGTGCGCCTCAGAGCGCGTTATTAAAAGTTCTATACAAATCTTGCTCAAAAATTAACATAGGAATTTTAAATAAAGCTTAAAATGTTCGATTTGAGGTATTTTATAACTTTCATTAACTAGATTTATAACTTAATTTTGTTTAAATCTTTCATAAACAAATTAATTCCCAACTTTTTAGTGAAATTTTTAATTTTAATTGTTATAACTTTTTTATTAATTAAGATAAAGTACTATTGCAACGTTTTTTTTTAACTGAAATAATTGTCTTAAAAATGAGAGGATTTTAACTTCGGTTCTAACAATCGAATAAAAGTTTACCAAACGCTATTTTGTTAATTTTTTTAAAAGGTACAATTTTTATTTTGGTAAAATTACATGTCTCTAATAGTTTAGGGAATACAATCATTTAAACAATTTAATTATTAATAACAAATTATTTGACGGAAGCTATGCACAAAAAAACATAAAAAATGTTAAAGTACCTAAGGGACATACTCAACCACCCTGACTTCTAGAGTATCTTGGACATGATGACTATGAAGAATAGTTTAAAATAACTTAGGTAACCACTAAAAAAATAATATTTTTAAATATGTATAATCTATGTGAGAGTACGGAAATTTACTAATAAATAACATTTCACATTTATTATTTTTACCTGGATGATTTGTATAAACGAGTTATCGCTAACTTAATGTGAATGAATGAACAAACAATAAATTACACCTTCTCTGAAAACTATGTTCTCCGAAAAACAATTAATAGTGACGCCTTTGACATCCGTTGCATAATGATAAATGTATGAATGCTCGTAATGTGATAAAATGTGTACGAAAAGTATCACACTACACAATACACAGTTAGAGATAAGAAACAATCCAGTACGACGTGTTTCTTTGACGCGTCTGTGCCATCTGCAGTGGAACTAACAAAAACGTCAAGACGAATCCAGGGCCGTTCTTGACTGCAAAGGAAGATTAGTTCAGCATTTTTTTTTAGTTTCATGTCATTTGGGCTATTTTGTTTCAGATTATGCTATAATTGATTACAGTTCATGACAGACCAAACGGTCCTAAACCACGATATTGAACTAATTTTTCTTTGACTTTGGATATACCTCATTCTGTTCTACGCATTGTTCAATATATTGTATTATATTTGACTCTTATCTTAAAAAATTGTAATAGGTAACAGAAACCAAAGAGGTGTAATGCGTTAAAATTTTATAAAAAACGAGGTTATTTGTAATGTACACTTTCTTCGATAAAAAACCGCGAAAAAAATGGACATGACTGAGCCCAAATGGAAAAACAAAAACACTTTACAAATTGAGAGCTTCCAGTGCTTTACGACATCCATAGCTCTTTCGTTGGCTTGCTTTAGGACTTGGGTAAAGGTTTGTTGTAAGTGTTCGCACACCGGCAGATGGTCATTGATGAAGATTATCTTCAGCGTAGACCAACTTTTTCAAATTGTACTTAGTGGGTCATTCCACTCCGCAGCCGGTTTGGAGGTTTCTACATGAAAAGAAGTAAGTTCGACCCTTATGGTCGACTAGAGATTGTGGGTCTTACCAGCTCCAAAGCTTTTTCTTTAGTTCGCTTTGTGAGGTCTTTAACTATTTTGTGCGATGAAGGAAACTGCGGCGTGACTTCAGTCGAGTGGGTTGTTTGGTGTGATAATGCAGGGGATGACTTGTTTCACTTTCTCGACCCCTGCGACAATGGTTCTTCTGACCTTAGATGGAGCTATTCTTGCGATGGAGAAGATTTTAGGGATTGGGGTAGGTCTAAGACAATCTGTAATGATTCGATCTATCTCATTAAGAGCAGTGTCCACATTCGAAGCGTGGGTTGAGAGTCTCTAGACTAGAGCCGTGTACTACTCAGCAAAAACTTAGTGCAAGCGCTCAGATACTTAGGACATATGGATGAGCACTCCTAGCTGTAGCTGTCATTTTTTTATGATACTGTCACTGATATGACTTTTATCTTTGTGTTCTTACAATAGTATTTGTATGTAAGGGATCTGGGTACTGTTTGGGTATTTTGAGGTTTAGTAGTGCTCTTATTCCTGCCTCGACCACAAAACTTTTTGTCAGCTGCTTTGTTATTTGAATGGAAAGCGATTACCTATATTTTGGGGGATTTGGCTTCAGGTGATTTCGTTTATAGTAAACTTTCACTTGTTCTGAAGCTATTTTCTTGTGGCATTTTAAATTAATTACTATTTAAATGGGAATAAGCCACAATTAAAGGTTAAAATACGTTTATTGACGTTTCAATTTCCACTTCGGAAATCGTTCTCAAAATACAAACATTATTAAATTAAACAAATTTTGTTTTTTGTTACTTAGTGAAAAATTCTTCTAATAATTTAATTTTATCTGACTCATCTATATTGACAATTCAGACATACCTTATACATTTTAAAGTAGACGACTTTAAAATGATATTGCCAATATTGTTGAGTTGCGTTCCTGGGACGACTTTACTTATAAGATAGTTCATTCGATTACATGAAATCAACTTTAACTTGAGAATATCCGTCGGAAAAGATCATAAAATGTAATTCGTCTTTAAAAAGACAAATACATACCATGATGACAGTAAAATTCTCCTGTTAGTGATTCCGTAGTAAATTATGAGGGAAAAACCAGGAAAAAACCTCATAATACTATCCCGACATGGTAAGTATTTGATCGTGCATTTAGTTTACCTTCAATGAACACCAAATTCCGATTTTATATGTTTGTTATTTAAAAAACATAAATGATGTATTCTCTATATGTTACTGACTTACCAATACTGGTATTTTCCTTTTAATAACTTCCTCTTTCAATATGGGTAACCAGATCCTACTACATTCTGCCGAGGAATTCGCGACACAATTGGTCTCATTTAGCATAATTAGAGCCGCTTCTTTGATTTTTCTCTTTTTACCATCCGTTTCTTTTAGGACTATATTTGAATCATTCCATTGAACCCTATGTTCATTATCCCATGCGTGTTTACAGATTTGAGATCTATCAAAGTCTCTATTTTTAATATAGGATTGATGTTCACTTATTCTAACATTTAATGGTCTTGATGTTTCACCTAAATAAAACTGATCGCATCCACAAGGTATTTTATAAATGCAATTCTTTGTCCTTTCTTGTTCATTGTTAGGTTTGGTTTTAGACAAAAAAAAATTTTTCACTAAGTAACAAAAAACAAAATTTGTTTAATTTACTAATGTTTGTATTTTGAGAACGATTTCCGAAGTGGAAATTGAAACGTCAATAAACTTATTTTAACCTTTAATTGTAGCTTATTCCCATTTAAATAGTAAGTAAACTTTCACGTTTTCTATTGATCTTAAAAATTTGCCCTGAATTTTCACAAAAGATATTCCTTGTGCAGTAATAGCTGTGTCATCTGCGTATATAAATTGCTTTGTTTCATAATGTATTGGTTGGTCGTTGGTGTAGATTTTGAATAGCAGGAGAGGTAGTTCATTACTCTGGGCCAACCTGTTCTTTTCTTTGTTCTCCAGTGGCTGTTTTGGTTTTGGAATGTTACATAAAACTGACAGTTCTGCAGTAGTTATCATTTTGTACATTTTATAAACCAGTTTTTTTACGTTTTAAAGCCATCCTTAATATTTTAAATCAGATTGAGGATTTTGCCATAGCAGGATCGGCCAGGGCGAAAACCGGCTTATTCCCGGATCACAGTTTCTTCTATGGTTGGTTGTATGCGATTTAGGACCATAAGCTCAATGATTTTGAAAAGGCGGCATAGTAATGAGTTCGGGCGATAACTTTTAGCTTTCGATCGATCTTTTACAGATTTGAGTAGAGCGATAATATAAGATTTCCTCCACAGGTTCCGGTTTGGGATTGATTTGTGACTGAAACAAAGATGAAATCCACAGGAAAACGAATAATAAAATATGCCACAACACAAAGACCAAAATTCATAAAATTCAATCAACAGAAAACTAAAGAATACAATATAAATGATAAAAAGAAACAAAAGAAATTATAGGAGGAATAGGATCACTATACAGAGAGGGAAAACAAAGAACAAACAAATATAAAGAAGTAAAAATATGGATGCTGGATCATGAAGGAGTGCTCGGAACTAAACGAGCATATTTCTTGGCAAAATAAGGCTCGTCAGAAATCTTTGTAGGCTCAGAACCATTATGTAAATCACCAAAGATGCAGCAAGGAACAGGGTTCCTTGAGTGGCTCAGCAGAAGTGGCTGAAAAGAAATCATCAAAAAAAAAAATGAAGAGCCCGTTAAAAATTTCTCGGACAATTTGATGAATCCCAATAAACGATAGATTAAAACGTTCACCGGGATGGTGACTGGACATTGTCGTTTAAGAAAATTCCTATACAAAATAATTAAGGTGAATGAACCATGGTACAGAAAATACTGCAATACACATCATATACTATTGCAATGTGCTAAGTGGCCATCATACAATTTTGGCTTGCCCACTGCTGGACATATATCTCCTTCATAATTTTCCATCTGTTTTGATCTTGTGCCTCTCGCATTTCAACGTGTTGGTGGACGACCTCTGGCGATGTGTGACGATGAACTCTTAGAGCCACACGGATCTTTTGCGCTGTTCTCCTTGTCATGGTCAAGGTTTTCACTCCTTAAGTCAACACTGACAAAACACACTGATTAAAGGTTTTTCTTTTAAGACATATTGGTATGTCGGAAGATTTGAAAATGTGGTTTAACCTACCGAAGGCTGCCCAAGTCAGTCTTATTCGACGGAGAAACTCAACGGTTTAGTTATCGTTTCCTATTCGAATTTCGTGTCCTAGATATTGATAGATCATCAGCTGGTCTATGAATCTTGTTCCTACGCGTATATTTCGCTGGATAGAAGATTTGTCATCCTCTGGAATTTAGATATATTTATTTTCATTTCACCTTCTAGCAAGGAATCATAGAGCTGATTTAAAAGTTCTTTTAAAAGTTGATTTAAAAGTGTTCTGAAGCTATTTTCTTGTGGCATTTTAAAGTAGTTACTATTTAAATGGGAATAAGTTACAATTAAAGGTTAAAGTAAGTTTATTCGTTATTCGCAATTCATTCGTTAGAAAATAGTTTTAATCAACATCACCTAGTGCAAAAAATAATAGAATCGATCCATGGCCACACTTCCCGAGGGAGTTCAATAGCAATAATATGGGTGCCTTCTCATATCGGCATCTAAGGAAATGAGATGGCTGACAGCGCTGCAAAAGAAATATCTACATCCAACTTTCCAATCTACAACATACAGCTCCAGGAAGATCTAAAATCAAAATTTAAAAGGAATATCCAAGGAAGGTGGCAGGAACTTTGGATCACCAAAGACACAAAGCTCAGAAAAATACCATACTAATGTTAACAACTATTTATTCCTAGCATCCCTGAACAGAAAAGAGAAGATAGCAATACGAAGATTGATGATAGAATACACACGATAGAATACAGATCAACAGTTATGCTCTTACTGCAACGATATTCCTATTACCGTTGTGTTCCTATTACTCTGTGAGGATGTGCTTATCAAACACATCCTCACAGAATGTCAACACTACCAGGCCACTTGCATTGCCAACATATAACTCACAGTTTAAAAGAACTACTGAACCGTTCAAGCGGACTCAAGACTCTAATAGACTTCTTAAAGACTACACAGTTGTTTAACAAAATATAATTTACATAATATTGTTATTATTTACTAGTGTAAACTCTGTATCATAACTGTTTATGTACTATTGCAAACCTTTGCTCCTGTGTCAATGACCAAAAATGTCGAGACACGTTAATACGAAATAAAAAAAATTGTTGTATACACTATTTTTTTTTTTTTCAAAGAGCACCTGTCAGTATTATTTTGGTATATTGTGTAAATTTTACAGCACTATATTCTATTAAAAGTTTTTTTGGTAACTTTTTAACTGCTTATTTATGATATGTCCACTGCTATTTATTACATTTAACATTTTTTTATTATTTTCACTAATCCGGATTTTCGTTAACTCTTTACTGTCATGTATACTTAACACACGCCTTTTATTTTGTTTTCTGTAGTTGATTTCTTGTTTTAACTCCGTCAATGCGCTAAACACGATCCTGACAACTAAAAACGAAGAAAACAAGTATTTCCGGCAACAACTCTCTCCAACATCAAGACGGCTGTGATAAGTTATCTACAACACGACTGTTTTGAAATGTGTGGTCTTGAGATTGCTTTTTGTTTGTTAGGATTAGAAATGGTATTTTATTTGGAAATATCAACACTTTGTAGTACACAATTTGGAGGGAGTATCAAATACGCACTACAGGTCCGGTCTGAAGGAAATTATTCGATTTATTCCAGTGAAGTAGTTTTATTTAAACAGGTAGGTAAAACTTTTAGCGTTTTAAGGAATATCTGCGTTCATTTGGAAGAAGAAGGGAGAGGGGAGAAAGCCATTATTGTTGGTCGCATTCCACTAAAGAGTATATTGAAGGAAGTAAAACCATAGCCGATTTACACAGGGACTAGCTTAAATTATGTAAGGAACAAAATGTTTCTTCGGGGAACTACCTTATGTACTTTAAGATCTTCTTCAAAATATTTGTAATGACGAATATTTAAATTTAATCTTCTATTCTGATAATTGTGCAGGGCAAAATAAAAATATAAATAATTAAATAATTATAAATAATTATTAAATATAAATTATATTAAATATATAAATAATTTGCTCATAAAATCAATAACTCTACTAATTTTTTGTCCCAGGACATGGACAGAGTGAAGGGGATAGTGTCCACGCTATGATAGAAAAACAGATAAAAAAATATAAAAAATCAAGTCCAATATACGTACTTGACCAATATGGGTGCATTATTCGAACAGCTAAAAAAAACTGAAAGTCCATATAAAGTACAGGAAATGGGTTTTAATGACGTGTTAGATCTTAGACGTGTTAGATTTTGATATTAGCTCGCAACAATCCTACTATTCTTTATTATAAATCATCTTTTAAATAAGCAGAATATGGTCAAGTGTAAATTGTGCGTTCTAGGCGTGAAATTAATATCAATAATATTGCTTTAAAGAAAGCTTTACAAAAAAAGTGGGAATCACTAAGCTAAGCCCCCTTTCAGACGAGGATACTGTATCCGAGATACGCGTATCCGAGACGCAGATATTACATAGACTCAAATGGAGCTTTTCACACGAGACGCGCGAGGGATACAGTATGCGAGATACCGAATTCGGTATCTCGGACCTTTCTGTCGCCGACGACTGAATGCGTATGCCAGATACAGAAGAAATATTAAGTTAAATGAACGCTTTCAGACACGAATACTTTTGCACCACATTCCATAGACGCGCGATTTTCTGTCGAATAATTATTGTGAATGAGCAACGAAAGAAAGAAGGTGTTTTCTGAATATAGTTAAATAATGGAGAGTGTTGTATTTGATAATGACAAATTTATTTGTTTGGTACAATCAAATCCCTGTCTATGGGATACAGCATTGCCAGATTACTGCAATAGAAATAAAAAGCAGCAGTGCTGGGTCGAAATTTCTAAGCAAATGTGCGACAATTTTGAGGCCATGACTGCAGTACAGCAAAATGAATATGGTAAGAAATAAACATGTTTTTATTATAAATACATAGGTATTTTGTTTCATATGTATACAGTTTAGTTTTAAAAGTTTGCTAATTGGAATTTTGATTATTTAACGAATATAAAACTACATTATTGTGAAAGACATACGGTCATTTTTTATTTAGGGCGAGGTAAACAATTTACAAATTGGAGATAAGTACACAGATTTATTTTAAATTTAAGTCATAGACTTTAACTTTAACTTAAAGTCATAGAAAGCCGTTCTTTTGATGAAATACTTTTAGCATAGTTGTGTCTTTTTTACTCAATTGAATTTTATGAAGTTGTTCAAACGACTTCACAGACATTCGAAAATAATTAAAAAACTTCGATGGATATTGCAATAAATCTTGATACAGCAAATTATACGTTCCCCTGGTTTCTCTTAATTCTACAATAGGATGAACCCACAAATTACGTCGTCTTTTCAGTTTCTTTTTATTTAATATGTACCACAGCATAACACACTCTTCTACATCCATAATCCAAAAATATAACCGCACTGCACTGCTACTATTTTTATACTGACGAGCATGCCCGTGAATCCGATACAGCAGTCATCGCAAATTCTGTATCTCGCATACAGTATTTCGCATACAGTATCCTCGTCTGAAAACCCTCTAAGAAAAATAGACTGCTATCTTTAATAAAAAAAAACGATGTGTTCCTGAATACTATTTAAGTTTTTATAAAAATTTGTAGAGAAAAACAATCGTTATTAGTGTTGCTTTATATTTCGTATTGTGTTGTGTAATGGATACGAACTAGTTAAGTAGTTTTTTTATGGTTTCTTAATCAGTTTTATTAAATAATATTGATCTAATCACATTTTTAATAATACTTTACCAATACAATTTCTAAAATGTAACTTTATGAGCAAAACCAATTTCTTAAAAAGATAATATTTCTTTATTCAAGAGGGTTATATCTAAGTTTTTTTTCTAAACCTGATATCTTAAAAAAAATTAAAAGATCAGAAATCTATCATACTCAATCATTAAATCCTATAATATCAATAAACACTGCACAATATAAATGAAATAAATTGATAAGAATTTTAAAACCTCTCTACTGAAAAAGTGAAAATTCTTAGATGTACCTTTTCTTCCAAATGAACGATCTGTTAAATTGTATGTCATATATCCAGTCTGTTTTTTCAAATCTCCGTGGATGGATATAGTGTACAACAACACATGCAACTGATAAAATTGTTTAATCAAGGTGGGCAACTGAGCAATTCTGTTTGGCCAACGTTGCGCGCGCTTCGCCTATTTTACGGTCTCCATAATCATCCTACTGAGAGGACTATTCGCAGTGTGTTGGATAAATTTGAATCCACTGATTCAGTAAACAATCAACACTCGTACGTCGAAGAAATGTGAAATCTGCCAAAAACATTGTCACTGATGATGAGAGAGTGCAGAAGAATCCTTAGCAGTCAATTTCACATCATTTACAAAAACACGGCTTTCCACAGAACACAACTTGGCGATTTTTGAATCGTGACCAGGAGATAAAATTACACGACCATACAAACGACGTGTGTTCGCTGATTGTACTCTGGAGCAATTAGGAGCTGACCTTAATCTTCATCGAAAAATCATCTTCAGCAATAAAGCCTATTTTTGGATCAACGTCTACGTTTAAATTTACATCAACAAACAAAATTACGAGAGGTTGCTATTTATATTTCTGGCCTTACAATTAAAAACAGTATTTATTATCGCAAATGGTTTTCTTGCTTTCTAAAATATCTGCCATGAAAATCAATACACTTTTGCATGCGTTTCGACAATTTTCGAAGCACTTTTCCCACTAAGAGTGAGGTAACTTCAAAACATGTGTTTAAACGCTTCAATGCTTCTTCGGGAGTAGAAAATCGTTGACCATACAAATCATCAAGTCGTTAGGTGCCAAATCAGGACTGAACGGTGGATGACCCGTTATTTAATGTTTTGGCTGGTTCAAATGTCCATTGTGTGTGCTGATGTGTGTGAGCTTGCATTGGGGGTGAAGAATGAGTGAAGAATGATTCGTCTGTTCTTATTCTTTTTCTGAATTTCACTGAAAACTTCTGGCAAACAAATGGTTGTATACCATTTAGAATTAACCGTCTAACATTCTTGTAATGGCACTATAGCTACATGAACATTTATACCAAACAAACAAGCGACCATTTGTTTCGATGTGCTTCTCCAACGAACAACTTTTGTCGGATTTGGTTCATCTTGGAACACCCACACGGTCGATTGCTCTTTTGTTTCGGGCTCATATGCGTAGATCCATGTTTCGTCACCTGTGTTATGTAGATGTTCTACACAGCACTTGATGCACCATGATCTCATTTTCTTAATATTTCTTTGCCCCAATTGACACGGGCCTCTTTTTGACCTTTTGTCAGATTATGTGGAATCCAACGTGAACAAATCTTTTTTCCAGCCAAATGATCATCTTATTGATGCTTGTCATACTAATGCTCAAGGGTGCCTCAATCTTACAGTGTGTCATATAATGATTTTGTTCTACCAGTTCACGCACACCATCGATAGTTTCTGGTATAACAACCGATTTTGGGCGACCTTCACGGAATTCGTCCTGGAAGGCCGACCATGACTGAATTTATTGTACCATTTTTTACGGTGCGAAAGGATGGTCCTTGATCTCCATATAACGATTTAAGTTTATCGATGCACTCTTGTCTTGATAATTTACTTCGAAAGTCATGATAAATTATCGGACGAAAATGTTCCCGGTCCAATTCCATTTTTTGGCCGAGATAAATTTTTCAAGCCACTGTAAACAACACAAATATAGCTCATACGTCAAAACATTCTGAAGGCACATGTGCTTAAAAATGTCAAACTTTCCAGTACAAGTGTTAGATGTCAGTTGGTAATACTTAGAGCTGCCTAGGTCAGAAGTATAAATAAAAGCCCTTATTGAATTCGATATTATAAAAATCCAGACGATTTCCAAGAGTAAATCATTGGTACATATTTATTTAAGAACGACGTTGGCTAGGCCAACAACAATATGTAGTTTTGACAGGAGAGTGCTATGTGCTACACAGCTCATATCGCATTGGAAATTCTGCAGAAGCGATTTAAGGGCATGGTCATCTACGTGGAGGAGAGGTGTGACGTGAAAGAAATGTGAACTGGCCACCGAGATATAGCGATTTGACCCTGTTTGACTTTTTCTTGTAGGATTTTTTTAAGTAGCAGGACCACGGGAATAAACCACAAACTACAGCAGTACTAAGAGCCAAATTTAGCTTGAGTTATGCGCCAGAGTCATAACAAATTGGATATTGTGAATGCATGCCACCCAGCGAAGTCGTGGCGAACATTTGAAAGATAACGTATTCTATACATAATGGCATCAAGAGGCCTTCCAACGCTAGAAAAACCGAAAAATATATACACAATGTTCTTTTTTTTTAAAGAAACTTCTAGATGTTTCCACCTATTTCCTTTTTGTGATTAGAGGTTACTCTCCACTTTCAAAGTGTTATTTCAATAAGCTCAAATTATTTTTTGACATTTTCTGGGAAGCTATATACCTTTTTTGAGTGGAAATCTTTTAAGGACTATGCCAAGTGAATAGTATCTGGCGTGTGTTCGATTAAGGGTAAATGGAGTACATCCGAACACATTCGAGTCTTGTCCCAGATGCATCCATAGTACCCTACCTGTGCCTACCAACTAAAACCACCATCGGCGTACACAATCGCGCGAGCATCCTTCCAGATCCCTTTTTTATCTTTCTCTCTCTAGAATTTCCTACTTTAGAGTACATTTCGGCTCTATATTCATTGAACTTATTAAATTCAAATACACTTTATCATTAACTCCACAGTCCACACAGTTACCATACGTTGTTTCTCCGATATAGGCTCTGAACGATCCATGGCCCATTAGAAATTGTGCAAAAAAGTAGTTTGTACTCTTGTCCACGTAGCCCTCCGTTCATTTTCTCATTGGTCTGGACATTTTCTAATTGTTTTCCTACTTTCTTCTTTCTTCTCTTGGCTATTCTTGTCGTATGCTCTTGATCTTTCCTTTGCTTTCAGGTGAATTGGTGGTACTCTCGCTATGACTTGTAGAGCTACAGTCGAGACCGTCCGGTATGCGCAGACGACTCTTACCAATGCTTTGTGTTTTTTCTAATAATAATTTATACTTTTGTTGATTTAGTACTTGATGCTATATTGGTGAAGCATATAAAATTGTCGAGTGAACCACTTCTATGAGGATTCGTCTTTTTTTGCATTAGCTCCTCCTATGTTAGACATAATACTTGCTAGTACCGCAGTTCCTTGATCAGCCTTATTGGCGACATATTTGACATATTCACCAAATATTCCCTTACAATCAAGCATGACGCCCAAATATTTCACCTTTTTTTACTGGAAATATTTTTTCCTTCCCTATGATCCCTGTCTCTTGGACTTTTCATCACTATCTTTATTCCTATTTTTCTCTATTCACTATTTCACTATTCACTATTTTTAAACCAAACTTTAACTCTTTCTTTCTTTTAGAATGTCATTATATAAGATGTTCCACAACAACGGTCAGAAATCCGAGCCCTGTGGTACACCCACTGATGTCTCCATTAGGTTGCCCTTTGCTGTGCTTATTTGTCTTTTTGTGTAGTACATATTAGTCTTCGTTTACTAAATTTTGAAGGTATGGAGATACTTGTAAGTTTCTTAATATATTTATTATTTTTTTCCAGCTTGCACAATTAAAGGCATTCTTGATATCTAGAAAAAAGGTCACCAACCACATTCTTTTACATGTGGCTGCTATTTCCATTACTCTTCCCACTGCGTCTATTGCAGATTTCCCTTTTCCAAATCTATAATGGCGTTCAGATATTCCTCCTTTTTCTGTTACTTCTTTTCAAGTCTATTTTTATTTAGTGTTTCCAGGATCTTGCCTAACGTATTTAGTAGATATATTGGTCTAAAAGCCACTTGTTCGTCGATTTCTCTTTCAGGTTTTAGAATGAGTAACAGGTTGGCCAGTTTCCATTTGTCTTCTTAATAGATCATTCATGGTTTCTTTAATCCATTCAGCTTTTTCTTTTATAATGATTTTGGTGATTTCTTTTAGAATTTTATCTGAACCTGGTGGTTTTTCAGCTTTTAATGTGTGTTCTGCTTCCATAATTTCTTCTGTTGTATGACAAGCGCATAAAATAGAAAAATTTTTACTAGATATGCCAGATATAACTTGTCTTAATTTAGTGTCATTGATATATTCTTAAAATCTGTCCTAATTGTATTTTCGTTATACTGAGATTTATGAATTAATAATATATACATTCAACACAATTATTAACTTCATTTGTACCTGCATAACTATAAAATATAAGTATTTCTACCAATGGTCTTTCTACCAAAAATTAATTGGGTTATTGTTAAATTTAAGTAATTAAAATAATTTTATCCATTTATCCGGCTCACAACCGAAACGGATTTGCTGATAGTTTAATTAAACGAAGTATTATGCTAACGAAAGCACAACATTTCTGATATAATCGTAATTAATTTGTTAAAGTTAAATTTGAATTCTTTTGTTTGATTGATAGTCATATATTTTGTTTTAAATTAAGTTACAATTAATATTGGCTATGAGCACGTGTACTTAGTTGTATAGTAAATTTAACCAACGGTACGTAGCAAAACAAAAAAACGGGTGTGGCAGTCCAGTGGGACTGTCGGTAGAAGTTATACTTTTATACACGCGTTCGCGGTTACAAATTTATATGGGAGTCAATCTGCACAATCATTACATATGTAAGATATAGGTAAGAGAGAGCAGAAAGAGAAACATAATTAGGTATATCGGTATATGGTGCATCGTTTGCTGTATATAAACAACATTTGACCTGTAATAGGAGTATAGTAAATGAAGGATTGAATCAATATTTTGATGCAAATGTATATTTTTATTTTCATATATATACATATATTGCAAAATAGCAGTTGAATGCAAAAAAATCTTCACCTTCACTGTGGTACCTCTCAAGGAAAGTCAATGCACTGCCTAAACGTTGGGTTTTGTGCAAATCCATCAACATTTTTGGAACCCAACGTGAACACAATTTCCGGTAATTCAAGTTCTCGGTAACAATGCGATACAAAACACTACGAGAATACTGAGGAAAGCAGTCGGACAATGATGAAATTGTAAAGCGTCTGTTTTCTCTCACCTTTTCGTCCACTTTCTGCACCAAATTTTCATTAACGACCGAAGGACGCCCACTCCGTTCTTCATCATGCACATTTGTGCGGCCATCTTTAAATGCTCTCACCCATTTCCTTACCATTCCATCACTCATAATGTTTTGTCCGTAAACTTCAACGATCTCACGATGAATATCGATCGGTTTTACGCCTTAGCACTAAGAAATCGTATAACAGCCTGTACTTCACAATCAGCGTGACTCACGATTGTTGGAGGCATCTTAAACACTGGAGTAAACAAGTATACAATGAAGAATCAGACTGTAATGGCGTCAGTGCGTAGACAAGAGATGTAGGTAACCAGCGCTCATGCGCGGAATGCCGACCGTAGCGCTGCGGCGGCGGAATCGCAAAACGGTACTTACTTAAAAAACATGCCTCGTATATATATATATATATATATATATATATATATATATATATATATGTATATATATATATATATATGTATATATATATATATATATATATATATATATATATATATATATATATATATATTGTTATGATCTGCTTTTAACCTGTTGGTGTTGACGAGACTCAACTACTTTAATTAATTAATCAAAAAAAAAATCGGTTGCCTGTAAAGTCGGTTTTACGGGCGAAGATTTTACGTGACAACGTCTTTTTCTCGGTAGAATATTTATTGATATGAATATTATTAAATTGCACAATAGTTGTTTGCAGTTGAAACGCGCTGTTTCTTCTCAATCGACTGAATTACGATTGATTGCAGAGTAATTTAAACTAATAATTTACTTAACACTATCAACATTTGTCAATAGTATGACATAACCTATAAACTCAGTTTCTCAACTTTTGTGTCAATCTAACAATTAATCAATCAATCATAGTTTACGATAATGAAATATTAGTGTACAATTATTTACCTTTATTGTTGTAGTTGTTGTAAATGACGAATCTAAGCACTCCACATTTTCACTACAGACACAGCTGACGATACTTTAACCACACGTTTGAACTTGTATTATGACGCTTTCTCGGTTTTCCAACGCCAAGAACGCTCGAGAAAGACAGAGACACAAGCGCGCACCGATTCAACGCGCCTAATTCTCTAGTGCTGCGCGCGCAGCGGACCGATCATGTTTGAGTGGGAGAGAGACGCAAGGCATTCGCCGGTCCGGCGGGCCTCTCTCTCGTTCGGTGACTCATCGTAACAGACGTGAGCGGGCGTTACACTTTTTCATGAGTGACTCCGAGCCACAACCTGATTTAAGACGTTGTCACGTCAAAAAAATTTTTTACACATACTCTGCAGTAAAATTCATTGTTTATTTTGTTATTAATATAAAAATACAATTCAATACACTGCAACATAATTCAATATAATAATACAATACAAATTCAAATGCAATATTTACAGTAAGTTTTTAAAAATGACAATATACATAACTTACTTACGCATATGTTTAATTTACCATGATAATAATTCTAATAAGAAAATAATAATATTATTAAATATTAAATTTATTTACAAAAGGAACATTTTTATTCTCGAGAGAGAAAATATATCTTCTGTCTCTCTCTCTTACCTATATCTTACATATGTAATGATTTTGCAGATTCACTCCTGTGCAAATTTCCAACGTCGAACGCGCGTATAGAAGTATAACTTTAAAAAATGTTTGTGGAAGATAAAAATAAAAAACCAACAACTCGGATTATGTTGTAAATTTTCATTTTATTTTAAAATTTTGCATTTTGCGTATATTACATATATTTAATAAGATTAACATGGGGTTTTTAAATATTTAAAAAAAAGGAAATTCGTATTGGGATTTGACCTCACATATACCAGCGTATGAACAAAACACGCAAAAAAATTGCCAATTAGACATAAAAGTAATGTATTTCAAAATTGACAGTTCTCGGTCATACATTTTCGAGAGAGAAAAAGAGAGAAAATATATCTTCTATCTCTCTCTTACCTATATCTTACATATGTAATAATTTTTCCGATTCACTGCCGTACAAATTTCCAACGTCGAACGCGCGTATAGAAGTATAACTTCAATAATTACTAATTTTCTAGACAGTTGCGACTGGAATTAGCAAACCGAGCATATAAAATTTTTATAAGTCTCTGTCTTTAAAGGTGCCCAGGATGTTCTTTTGATGTGAAGTAGATCCGGGTTCTAATTCCACCGTCTTGTAGAAATTTAGAATTTAAATAATTAGTAAGATGGAGAGTGAGCGTATGTAGAATCCGAAGCCAATGCTGCCAAAAAAAGTTTTACAATTATTATTGACATATTGAATATTTATTCGTAAGTATTCAAAATGGACCACAATGTGCCTTATATGCTCGAAATATTTTATATTTTATAGGTATTTGCCAAGTGTCATATAATTCGTGTATCTATTCTATTGGTCTATCTTTCTTTTTATTCTTTCTTCACCTCAGATTAAATTTTGTCAGATCGTTTAACCCTGAATGAAATTCCTCTATGTCATTTTTGGTGCAACTAGATGTTGGATCATAAACTTGAATAATATTTATATTTATCGGGTGGGTTTTTTTCTGAACCATGATTATATATATATATATATATATATATATATATATATATATATATATATATATATATATATATATATATTATATAGTAATATTTTGTATTTTAAGAACGACTTCCGAAGTGGAAATCGAAACGTCAAATAAATTTAATTTTAAAGTAAAATTGTGGGTTATTTCCGACAATAAAAGTAACTAACGTTAAAAACATTCGATTGTAGTTCTTTTTTAATTATAATTTCCACACCATATCATCACCAGCGCTGCTAACCGAGTAGTACAAAATATTCTGGCATTGTTCAGTACTGGGCCATCTTACTTCGCTAAGGCCAAGTATGTCGATTTTTAGCCTATTCATTTCTAATGCTATTCTTGTAAGTTGTTCAGTTTTATTTAGCGTTCGTACATTACACGTTGCAATGCGATTTATGATTTTGGTTTTTCGTCTGCGGATACTTAACATACCTGTCCCATTTAAGAGACGCTGGGCTTGCAATGCAATTTATGATTTTGGTTTTCCCTCCGCGGATACTTAACATACCTGTCCCATTTAAGAGACGCTGGGCGCTCAAGGTCGATTTTTTTATACTTTCCATTATCATGAGATATCCATAAAGATTTTTAACGTAGTGGTTTCTCCTTCGAATTTTCGTTTCCATGTTTGGGTTTTATGTCTTATAACCATTCTTTTAAAAATCCTTTGTTGATTGAGATATTGGTTTTTATCATCTACTTCTTAGCCATTTGTGATACGCTCGTTGCCATATTTGTTTCTGTTGTTCGAGTTCATCATCATTATCATCATTCTGGCTTTACAATCCTGCGTGGGTTCTAGCATCCTCAAGAATTTCTCTCCAGTCGACCCTATCCATCATCTTCCCCCGCCAAGCACGTACACATTCCCATATTTTTTATGTCTTCATCGATGTTATCAAGGAACCTTGTTCTGGGTCTTCCTCTTCCTTTCTGGCCAACGGGTCTTTCAAGGAGAGTTTTTCTAGCTGAGTTGTTTGAGTTTGTCACTCCATAATATTATGCTCTTATTTGTTCGTTGGTAGGCTCGTTCTTCTTTTCCAAGGCTTCATATGCAGTTTTTAGCGATTTCAGTGATTTGTGCCATGGTTTACATTTGCACAATTAAGTCTCTGGTTTAGTCTCTTCTGATATAGTTTTCGTGTGCTGTCATCCTAAAGGCTGTTTATATTAAACTCTGTTTCCTTCTCAGTTGTTTATAGTATAGTCGGATGTCTTATATTTTCACTTCGGTAACTATATAGATAATTTGTTATTTTGTTTTTTAGTTTGTGTTCAATAAGTAGGTATAAATACTCCGTTGTCCGCTATCTTATCTATTTGTACGCTACTAAAAATGTGGACAATTTTTCCAGTTAGTGTGATTTTCTTGCCTTTTTTCTTCAGTTTGTAATGACAGATATAGATATTTTTTGTTGTTTTAGTTCTTTAGTAACGTCCATTTTACCTGGCCAGCTCTATTTGCAAAATGCATTGTTCTGTTTCTGAGATTCGTTGTCATAATTTTGTTACAAATAATGGGGTAGAGGCCCAATGTCTAAATCCACTACCCTGTCTATACTGGAGGGCAGAGTAATTTTTTCTCAGGGTGTTTTTCATACATACCTATTGTCTTTTAGGACGTGACACATCGGTCTTCCCTTTAATATTCTTTTGCCTTCAGGATCATTCAATAGAACCTCATTT